>NC_064889.1:40379594-41004594 GCF_929443795.1 Astur gentilis
ATGTAAATAGGAGAGAGGGCAAGATCATACAGGCATGCAGCTGGCAGCAGGAGAGCGACTCTGGGGCTGTGCTGGCCCCGGAGGATGAGCTCAAGGAGGGAGGGATGCTGCTCCCTGCCCTTGCCGCCGTGCCCCGGGGATGCCTCCGCACCGCAGCCCTGCCTGTGCCACGCAGCGTTGCCGCAATCCCTGTCTGCGGCGCCGGTGGCCCAGCAGCCATTTGTCGGGGCGAAGGGAGAGGTCACGGAGCTCCGGCGGGTGGGTTCTGCCCGCAGGCTCCTGACAGCTGCCGATAGCTGTTGGCTGCTTCGCCTTTACGGGGTGATTTATTGAGTGAGATGCTGCACATTGGATTATAGGCTTAGAGCCAGAGCCCTGCGATTAGGAGCGGAGTGGAGAAAATGAGCCTGTTAAGTTCACTGTGCAGGAGTGAAGGGAAGGCAGCGGTCGAGCTGCTGGGGGTGATTCCGTAGTGGAGGTGCCCTTCTGCTCCCTCCGCCTCAGGTGAAAATGAGCAGGAGCACCCAGTCCCCCACACGGTTCCCCTGGGCAGGTTCCCTCCAGCACAGCCCAGAGCATCCCCGCTGCTGGAATTGCTCACTCAGCCTTTCCCCACTGGCCCCACGTCCCCAGAATTTCATTTTTGGGCAGAGATGTCCTGGGTTCGTGTCTGCAGAGGGGTTTGTGCCCAGGGCAGGTGTCACGCCACGGTGCTCAGTGGGGTTTGGGGTTACTGGCAGGGCTCCGTGCAGCTCAGCCGGCTGCAGTGCCACCTCGCCCCGGCGACACGGGAAGCGGCTCTGGTAGACTGCTAATGTGGAGCATAAATTGTGGTGGAGACAGGGTAGGTCAGAGGAGGGAGGCAGGACCAGTAAAGCATTGCGGTCAATGAGACTCTATCCTTAGAGGAGAAACCAGGGTCTAATTACAGAGCGAAGGGAAAACATGCAGTGATGCTTTACAGGGGCGGGCGGCCGTGGGAGTGCTGCCCTGCGCTGCCGAGCTGCTGCCGGAGCAGCCCTGCCCGTGTCCCGCTGCCCACCGGGACGCCCCGTGCAGCCGGCACTGCGGGCTCCGGCGTCCTCGTCTGCCGCATCGGCTAACGCTGCCTCTGCGTCCCTCGCTGCCAGCCCTCTCCCCGCTACAGCACGTTTTGGGGGCCGAGACTGCTTTTTCATGTGTTTGCATGCAGCCTGGAGCAACGTGCTCTCGGGGTCCGCAGCGATCGCAGCCAGTGGAGCGGGGACGTTTCTGCTGCCTTCAGTTCCTTGGGTTGCACGTAAACCCATCGGGACAGCCCGGTTCTGTCTTGGTTGAGGCTGACGTGCAGCCTGCACCCAGATGGGATGCTGAGCACGAAGGGGGCCCTGGTACTCAGGGGGGGCCAGAGCAGTCTGTTGGGGCTGGGGGTGCAGCCGAGGGCTGGGGGGCTGCTGGGACCCGGCACTGCTGGAGGGCTCTGTGCCCGTCTGCCGTGCCTGGGGGCCGTGGCCGCGGCTGCCCCCGCCGTTCCCTCCTCTCTTCTCCCTTCCAGGTGACCGGGCATGTATCTCCAGGGAGCGCTGATGTGTGTTGGTGTTTCTCCAAGGCAGTGGCAGCCCGTGTTCCTCCAGCAGCAAGCGGCCTGGCTTGACCCCGGCTGCTGGAAGGGGGGGGACGAGGTGGGCACTGGGCTGACGGGGACCCTGTTCCTGGGCGGGAAGCGACCTGGTGGGCAGCAGCATCGGCTCCGCTGGCCACAAGGTCCCTGTCCCCTTGTCCCCCTCCCCAGATCCCTGGGGAGCTGGAAGTAAGGGCAGAGCAAAAGAAGAAGGGATGGGTGTTGGTAAGCCGGTGCCCGACTCTTTCCTACCCCGCTTCCCTCTTTCCTACCCCGCTTCCCTCTTTCCCACCCTGCTTCCCTCCTTCCCCAGGCTTTGCTCCTGGTTTGCTCCCTTGTGCCGTCCCTCTCCCCAGCCTCGCGTGGGGATGGCAGTGCACGGTGCTCCGTGGAGCTGTATTTTCAGAGACTGCGGGGGATGTCGTGTGTGTAAAATTAGCGCTGCCTTGTTAGTCCTTTTCAGGCTAATTCGGAGTGAAATGCTTTAGCAGCGGTGGGCTGATTCTATCAGGAGAACAAGAACTAATTAAATTCACTCTGACCATCAAGCAGTAAATTATTTATACCCAGACAGATGCAATCTAATCCATAGCATCCAGCCCCACTGAACTTGCATCCTCCTTGGTTCAGGGTGAGGGGCAGATTAAATGTGCAGAGGGGCAAAGGGGGGCACCAGGAGGGTTGGGGGGGGCAGAGCGAGGGCGGCCAGGGAAAGCACATTTGTTTTCCCTTCTGATGCCAGCACTGCAGCGGGACCCCTCTGCCAGCATCGTGGCCCCCGGCCCTGCCTGGGGAGCTCCGGGGCACAGGCGGCTGTGGGGGGGCTGTGGGGGTGGGACCGGGGAGGGGGGAGAAGAAGAGATGGGGTGTCCCCCAACAGCTGCCCGTGTTCCTCCATCTCAGGGAGCTGGCATCAGACCCGCGCTTTCGGCCGGGGAGGTGGCAGGGCAGGCGCTGCCCTTTGCCAATGTCCGCAGGGTGGTGTTGGGAGTCTTCCTCCTCCTCCTCCTCCTCCTCCTCCTCCTCCTCCTCCTCCTCTTGGGGAGGAAGGCCGAGCACCCTGCAGAGGTGAGGGCAGGTTTCCTGCTGCTGTGTCTTGGTCCCTGTGCTGCTGTGCGGTCTCCGTCACTTCCCTCCCTGCATCTCCCCCAGGCCGAGTGGTCGCGAGCAGCTCAGCTCGGGGCAGATATGAACTGTTATCATCTCCTTAAGGATTTATTTTTTTTTGGTTATCTGATGCCGGTGTCTGATTAGATCATTCTTGCATCTCAGTGGTAACATGAGCTTTGACTGCTTAAAAGCTGCAGTTCACTCTAATTACTATTGAGCCGAGATCCCTCTTCTTCTCTCGAATTGAAAGGAAAGAGTGAAAAATCATTTCCTGATCCTTCGGGGGGTTGTAAAGGATTCCAGCAACCTGGGAAACTGCTCTGGTTGGGGTTGGGTAAGATAGCATGTTACAAATTATCTGGTCGTTACTTATATTAGAGGGACACAAGGAACTAATGGCAGAGCAGCCAAGACAGTGCGTTGCGGGGATGGTCCTTGCCTTCTTGGGGAAGGAGATCTCCGTCCCGTCCTTGGGCAGGTGCAGTGTCAGGAGGGCTGCCCAGTCAGTCTTCCCAGTAAGAGGAGGTGCGGGCAGGCTCCAGGGCTTGCGCCTCGTTTGCATGCAGCACTCGGTCGCTTTGAACTGATACTTTCCACAACAAATTTATTCTTCCATAATACTCGAGGTAAAGGCGCAGACAAAAGGCTCCGACAACGTTACGCGTCGCAAAGCCCCATCGGCGGGTGCGAGCGGTGCGGGGCGAGCTGGCAGCGTGCTCCAGCTGCGCTGCGTTTTGGGACGGTTGAGCCCAAATGGTGTTTGCATTTGCACCGGCGATTAATCTCTGTAGCAGGGGAGGGAACTCCTATTATGAATCAGGCTCATAACTCTCAGCGCACATATTTCCAAAGCCCCGTTGAACTATTAATCCTCCCGGCTCCCTGGGGTAGGGAGGATGGAGGGGGAAATGTCACCTTGTGGCAGGAGAGCTGTGATAGGCAGCCAAGCCAGCCAGCTCCGTCTTGGAGATGGCTCCTGGTCCCCAGATCACTCCGATGGACCATGTGGCCTCACAATTGATTTAAAAAGGGAAAAAAAAAGAAGGCAACTGCTTAGCTCTGGTTTTGCTGCTGCTGAGAGGACAGATTTGCCTGCTGGCAGCTATCTGCCATTAAATGGATGAGCTATTCAAGTGTGGGTTATGGATTTAGGATCAGCCTGACTGTGCTGGAGAAGATACACGATGCTGAGCCCAGATGGATGTGTGGTCCGGGATGGGGGCCCGGGGGGAGCTGACACGCTCTTTTCAGTGTGGCAGAAGGTGGGATGGAGGAGCCTTCACCAGGAGCAGATAACCTTGCAAAGGGCGAAAAGCTCTTCCAAACTCCTCCGTTGGCGCGCGCGGGTGGCTTGGCCGGGTCCCCTCGTGGCTGTGCGCGGGGGAGATTCACGGGGTGGGGGGACGTGCGCCGCAGCCTCCACGAGCAGAAAGGCTGTAAGCGGAGCAGGAAAAGCGAGCCTGGGTTTTGGCTCGTGGCCGAATTGGATAACAGGAGGCTGATTAAACAGGCGCCGCTGGGAGGAAGGAACTGGGAATTTCCCTCTGGGTTTGGTGAAATTGGCTGGAAGGGACCATGGGTTGCGTGCGCGGCAGCACTGGAGGAGGGGGGCTTGGACGCGTTGGGTGATGGAGCCGGGGCTGCTTCGTCCGCCCACCGTGCCGTGGTGCCACAGCCGCGCAGCGCTGCCTGCAAACCTGCTGCGGAGCCGAGCGGGCGAGGGCGAGCTCCCGGCGAGCTCCTGGCGAGCTCCCGGCTTCCTCAGTGCCCCGTCCCTATGGCGAGCCAGGGCAGTGCTGGCGGCCGGGTGCGGCAGCAGCTTGCCGGGGCAGCCAGCCAGTGCCACCACCGTCCTCCCCGCTGGGGAGCACCAGGAGAGGAGCCTTGCTTGGCTTGAACGTTTCAGAGTCTGGGAGCAACCTCCAGGCTGCAAATATCCCTTTCCAGCCCCAAAGCTGCCGCGAACATCCTTGCTGCTCCTGCAGGCAGCCGGCGCATGTGGCCCTGGCAGCTGCAAGGATGTTAGGAAGCGAGTCGGACCTGGACCCGCTCCTGCCCCACTGACAGCCAGCAAGGAGAGGGACCTGATTTTTTGTTTTTGGCTCACAAGGATCACTTGTACGTTGAGCAACCAGCAAATGAAGCAGTAGGAAGGTGTCTCCCTGGTGTTGCTCTGAGCGGGGCGGGATGCTGCACGCTCACGGCCTGGGGATGCGCCTGTGGTCCCAGCGCCACAGTCTCCCGTCTCCGCAGCCCGCCAGCGCTCCCGGAGCTGCTGGGCGAGGGCAGCGGATGGAATCTGGCCTGGCAGTGCTAGCACAGTTCAAGAAATACAAGCATTTTAATTTTTTTTATTTTTATTTTCCATTTTTGACATTGTTCCTCAACCCCTCTATCGCCTCCTTGTTAAGCTGTTAAATCACTCCATTTATTTAGTACGAGCATTGCTGAGAGCTCATTTTTATCTTGGTGAAAACCAGACTTGCTCATGGGCACATAATGAAATTGTATAAATATACCCTTAGCTGGGAATCTAATTTATTTTTCCTGTTCATTATGGGGTAGAAGGCCATTATGAGATGTATAACTTTTTTTTTCCCAGTGCTGGAATTGAAAGGCTGGTGCGGGCTCTTTTTATACTGATGATTTCGTCCTGATTCAATTTAAAGCTGGTTAGAGCTCAAATACTGTAGCATAATTGACAAAGATCAGTGTGGGTTGTAATGCTAATGTCTTGTCTGCGGCTCCGGCAGCAGCACTGGGTGAAGGCAGGTTGGAAACCGTGTCCAGTGGAGAGCGGCCGGGTCGTGGCGTGCCTGGGACGAGCACGAGGAGCGGGGCCGAGCCACCCGGGAGCGGCGCATCCGCGGACATCCCTGCCGAACCGCGGGAGCGTGGAGCCCGGCTCGCCCCGTGCCGCAGGGAGCAGCGGTGGCCCGGCCCCGGGGTCAGCAGGACGTGAGTCTGTCCATTTGTCCATCAGCGGGATTGATTTTTGACTGTATTGATATTGCTATAAAGTCATGTTTATAGAGCTATAATTAAGCGGGGCCATTTAGCAGGCAGTGTTAAGTGCTAAGCAGATTTATGGCACGGTTCAGCCTTCTGCGGTGTTATATTTCACCATGAAGTACACCAGGTTTTTATGCGTTCTGCGATTGTGTTCGTTTGACAGTGATTAGTATAATGGGGGTTTCCGGGGTCGTGTTGCCAAGCTAAGGAAACAGCAATTACGGTCCCGCTGCAGTATCAACTTAATTGCATCCATTTGCAAGCGACGCGAGCCCGGGTGCGCGGGAGCAGCTGGTGGGGTGAGCCCCGGCCACCCCGCGCCCGCCGGCCCCGTCCTGCCCCTGGCCGAGGGATGCTGCTCGCCGGCTCCGCCGGCTCCGACTCCGCAGATTCATTATTGACCAGAAGAAAGGGCATCGCCCGCGCGGGCGCACGGTGTTGCCGCCCGGCACCGCGCGGCCGCGGCGGGCTCCTGTGCGGCTCGGCTGGAGCGAAGTCACCGCTGCCGGGTGCCGGTGGGTTTGTGGTGCCGGAGGGCTGGCGTGGGAACGGGCTTGTCCTCAGGGGCAGCAGCCCCAGGGATTGGCCATGCTTCACTGGCATCGCCCCGGGCTGGGTTATCTCCCTGCGGCGGCTGCGTTTCAGCCTTGCTCACTTCCATTGCGTGACCTGAGCTCGCTGCTGGCAAGCGGCGGTGGGGGCACGAGGCTGGACAGTCGCGCGTCTTTCCCCCGCGCTCGGGAGCTGCGCGGCCGGGGGACGGGCAGGCCAAGCGCTGCAGGCGGAGCGGGAGAGGGGAGCGAACAGATCAGAGGGCGAAAGTGCCACCGGTGAATTTCCAGCGGTGCAATTAGAGCTAACCTTGGCGTGCACTTGTCAGCCTTTCCTTTGAACTCTCTCCCCCAACGGCTTTCCTGAGATCTAGAGATTTACTGGCTCAGCCGTTCGCCATCCTGATAAGTTGCAGTGAGGTTCTGCAGAGCAGTTAATAGAAACCCGTGAAGGCTGCGGAAGAGCCTTTCCTGAGCATCAGGAATTTCGGTGCCCTTCTGTGGGCAGGTCCCATCCCTTAGCGGGGCATGGGAAGCACCTGGGGATGCTCGGGAGCGCCAGGGGCAGGAGCCCTGCCGTGCCCCCGCCGTACCCCCGCAGGCAGGGCCGTGGGTGGCAGGGCTGGCTGTCCTGCTGCGGGGGGCTGAGCACCCTGCCTGCCCAGGAGCGGCTGGAGGGAAGCAGCTCTGCCGGAGCTGGGTAAGGTGGGGACGCGTGTCCTGCTGTGGGACGCCGGTCCCTCGCCTGCTGACCTAGAAGCAGTGGAGCATCACGCGAGGCTCCTGGATGCACTGACACAAGCACAGTGATGCTGTCTCTCTTCACAAGTGGAGATGGGGTTGGGAAAGGGCAGTCTGCCTTGCTCTTGCCCTTGCTATGCACACTTTCCCAATTCGCTGCAGGGATCAGATGGGCTTTTGCCGACTAAGAGGTGTTAAACGGCTCTAAATACTCTTCATGCTGCAATATCTCCACCACAGCGTTTAATTGAGTGCCACAGAAATGCCTATAAATAAATGTAATATGCCTGTGCCAGTACCCTCCTACAGCATCTTGTAGCTTGCAAGAAAGTCGACAAGTGGCTTGTACTCAGGCTGCAGCTCCTGCCCTCCCCTCCCCGCTCCTGCCCTCCCCGCTCCTGCCCTTTTCTTTTTTCCCCTTTTTCCGCCATCTGAGCGCGAGTGTGTCCAGCCCTGTGTCGCTGCTCCCCTGGGCTGGCCGGCCCTGCCTGTGCCCTGCCTGCCCCTCTGCAAGGCCACGGCTTTTTGCCCTGCTTGCAGGTGAGCCGTCGCTGCCACCCTGCCTGCGGCACCGTCCCCGTCCCTCTGACGCCCAGCGCAGTGCCGCGTGCGGCCACGTGCCCCCAGACCCGGGGAGCCGGGGGGTGTCGAGCCCCTCCGCAGCGATACCATCCTGCTGATCCCAGCAGCCGCAGGAGCAGGGATGGGGGGGTCTGGAGCAGCAGCCCAGTCCTGGGCTGCAGGGCCCATCGGGATGGGACCGGGAAGCTCCTTGCAGGTGTCCCCACTGCTCCGGTTGTCCCTGGGAGCTGCGTCCCCACGCGCTGGGCCCGACAGGCGCTCGGGCTGGGTGTTGCACCCGTCCGCACCCTGGAGTCAGCCAGCAACAGTGAGGAAGGAATGCAAGTGTAGGAAATCAGAGAGCAGAGGGAAGGGTACGGAGCATTTCACGGCTGTTTATGCTGTTTCTGCATCTGTATTTGTGTCCAGATTCCTTTGTGATTGGAGATTCGTATACACCAAAATAGACGGATTTCCCACCAGACTGCCTTAAATCTCTGGCAGATCAGACTTTGAGTCCAAGCAGACAAAATGTGTGTGTTGTGCTTTATCTGTTGCAAAAGGTACTTTTTTGGTTGCTGGTGTGCAGAGCTGCCTCCTGAGAAGCACTGCTGCATTCCTTCCACGTTCCCTTCCCAGAGCCTTTATTAGAGAGAATAAACAACAAGCTTAAGGAAAGGGAGGAGTGGGCAGCCGGGTGCTCCTTGGCATGCCATGCAGCCTGGCGCAGCCGCTGCGGGAAGCGCAGGGTGCCCAGGGCGCCGGTACCGCAGGGTGCCCTTGTCGTACGGTCCCTTCCCTGGCTGTGGCCGCAGGGCAGGGGACGGAGCTGGCTGCGTGCACGGGGCTGTCCCCGTCGGCTCCCGCCGGCCAGGCTGCTCCGTGTGCCCAGGCGGGCGCTGGGGAGGCTGTGGGGTCCGTAGGGTCCTGGGGATGCCCCTGCGCCAGGCAGCTGGACCACTCTCGTGTCAAGGGAGCCTTGGGGCCTTGCTTAGGATCCTCAGCCAACTGAGATCCCTAAATAGGATCCTCAGACTCGTCATTTGACTGCCTCTTCAGTGCTGATGAGCCACTCTGATGTTACTATTTAAAATCCTAATTGCTTTAATCAGCTCGCCTTTAGCCGCAGCTCAGCCAGCGGAGTCCAGGGGCTGAGAGCTCTCCTGCTCCCCTTCCGCCCGCAGCCCCCCGCGCTCTCCAGGCGCAGCTGCAGCCCGGGCGCCGCACGGGGACCCAGCATCCCCCGGACGCGGCATCCCGCCGCTCTGCACCGGCACGTGCCCGTGGTGGGTCTTGGCTGGTGGGATGGCTGTGGGATGGCTGCAGAGCTGAGCATGGGTCTCCTGGGGAGGACGAGGACAAGGACTTTTGACAGATGAGGAGAAAAGGAGCTGCTGTTACCACGGGCTGAGAGATGCCAACGCTTTAAAGAGCTGGGAATTCCCTGTATACTCTCCCGTAGCTCCCTGTGCTCATCTTTATCACCATTAATTCCCTTCCAGGGTAAAATCACTTCTCCTGTCCGGCAGGACCAAGGACAACCCCCAGTCCTGCTCCCTGTTCCCATGCAGTGTGCAGCCAGTCCCCAGGAGAAGGGGGACACGTCCGAGCCGGCGGCTGGAGCTTTGCACTTGCAGCTCCTCTCGTGGTGGCGGCGCAGGGGCCGAGGTGGCAGCGGGTGGGCTGCAGCCAGCCCTGGCGCTGGATTTGCTGCCCTCCAGCCCCGTCCCGTGTCTGGCTTGGCTCCTCCGAGCACAGCCTCGGGGTGTTTCTCCATCCTGGCCGGCTGCGGGGTGCGGGGGCTTGTGGGGGGCAGAGCTCTTCTGGGGCTGCACGCGGAGCCAGGCTCGCTGGGATGGATGGGAGAGTGCCGGATTAAAATAGCGCGGCGCTTCCCCAGCTAGGGAGCCTTGCGGCAGGAGCCGCGCAGTGGAAAGACACCCACGCGGCTGCGCCGAGGAGGAGGATGTTGGCTGATCAGCGCCTGACACCGGCTGCGCTGGGCAGGCGTGGAGGGGCAGGAGATGAGAAGACCCGAATCTGCTACCGCCACGGGACCCCCTCCCTGCCTTTGTTGCCTTCTCTGGTTCTCCCTGGAGGTGTGCAGGTGCAGGGTGCTCCCTTCCTCGGCTCGAGGCTTTGTGGCTGCTATAATCTGGGCTGGGCAGGAGGGATGCGTTTAGCCCCTTGCCAGGAGGGACCTGGCAGAAGAGGGATGGGGAGACTGGGGTGCTCAGCGCTGGCAGGGGCCGGCAGCCCGCGGGCAGGCTGGGAGGAAATGAGCAGGAAACTGCCCGCTGCGGCCGGCGATGCCGACTTCCCTGCCAGAGCTGGCGGGCTTTCTGCTGCGGCTCCTCCTCTCTTGCCAAGCCTGGCAGCGTGGAAGGCGTTTGCCAGGGGACGGTGCCGGCACCCCGGGCGTGAGTGCCAGCTCTCGGGGACAGGCTGCCCCTCGCCTTCTGTCGTGCCGTAACTTGGCTTCTCCGGGGTGGTGCGTCCCACCTGCAGCCCCTCTGCCAGCGCCAAGCGAGCCCCGGTCCTCGTCCCACCGGATTTGTGGGCACGTGGCTCCTCCGGCCTCCACGCCGGTGGCTGTGGGGGAGCCGGCTCCCCACCTCCTTCCCATATTGAGTTTGGGAGCAGAGCGGTGTCCCCGGGCCCTGGGAGTGCCCGTGCCTCGGGGCTTGGTGCGTCCCTCTCCTGGCCCCACGGTGCGGCAGCCTGCTCGCCGCCGGCGTGCACGGTGATGAGCCGTACAGGGGCTGGATGGGCAATGTGCTGCGGCGGCCCTGGGGCTGTGTTGTCCCAGAATATCCCTGCATGAGCAGAAAACCTCATACAGTGGATTGCACAACCCGCAGCAGACTTCCCGGGGAGCGAGGACATCTCCGCATTTATTCAAGGACATCCCTTCTCAATTAAATCCCGGCATGGGCTAAACAAATGGGCTGCTGAGATCAAAGCAGGTTTTTTTTCCACTTTTTTTTCCCAAATCGTTGCAAAGATGCATTGGAGGGAGAGTGGTGTGTTTGGCTTCCATTTGCCTGGTGGGAAGGAGAAACTTCCATTAAATTCGCATAAAGGCGTTTGCCTGCTGTAATGTAGAACCGGTGGAGCGTTTGTAAGTGTTGGTTCTGGGGCGATGGCCCCGGGAGGCTGCGGCGGCTGGGGGTGAGCCCGTCGGTGCAGGATTGCCTGTCGGCGCAGGATTGCCCCTTGGCAAGGGGGTTGCCTGTCATGCACCCAGAGATGAGCGGCTGATAACCGCTTCTCTGCACCCTCAGCCCATCCTCTCCCAGGACGGCTGCGGATCCGGCCCCAGGACAGTTACCTGCAGGGCTTGGGGCCAACCCTGACCCCCTCACCATGGGGTCTGGGGGGGTGGGTCGGCTCCTGCCTGGCCACGTGCCAGGGCTGGAGCCCACGCGTCCCCCCGCTCCACCTCGGGCTCCTCGGGGATTGATGGCATCGTTAAAGCGTCAGGCTGGCCCGGGGCCGGCCCCGCTGCGGGTCAGGATTTATGGTGGAATCTGCCTCGGTGAAGGTTTTATCACAGCCGTTAAACAGCCGAGCGTGCGCTGGGGGGCCGGCAGCGCCTGGGGGTGGCTGGGCAGGGTCCGGCCTTGTTTACTGCCGGTGCAGTGAGGGTCTGCTCTCGCAATCATCGTTAATGATGGGGGTCGCTCTCCTGGGGACCCCTCGGATGGGGACCAGTGCCAGGATCCCCCCGAGCTACGAGAGGATGTGATGGGATGCTGCAGCTGCACGGGGGCAGCTGTCCGTGCGCAGGCAGAAGGGGCCGAAGCGCTGCTTTGTTTGGGCGGTGAAACCCAGGGCCGTACCCACGAAGGAGCAGCTGGAAACAGCCAAATGGCTCCAGCCCTGTTCCAGACTGCCGGGGTCTGTGAGCTGCCGGTGCTGCCCCCGGCTGCGACCCCCGTGGCTGGGGTGGGCGTTGGGGCTGTGCCAGCCAGGGCAGTTATCCGCTGCCGATGCCGCTGCCGGCGTTGCTGGCACTGCGCTCTCCTCAGCATCGTCTGCCAGTGGCCGATGGCCGGACAGCCGTGCTTCGCGGTGCCGTGCCGTTCCCTCCCACCGGCATCCTCGCACCCCAGAGCTGGCTCCTTCATATTGCTCTGGCCATCGCTCGGCTTTGTGCTCTGTCCTCCGCAGCCCCTGGCAAGCGCCGGAGCCCCCAGGAGACGGGAGGACGTGCTGAGGCAAAGAGCCTGTGCAGCACCTGCGAGCGTGGCAAACCTTGGAGCCGTGGAGGTGTACGCTGCTGCAGCATGCCGTGCTGGCAGCAGGCACCGTGGGACCGTGCTTGGTGGGAGCCGTGACCCAGCGAGGCCAGCCCTTCCTGCGGCGGTAGCCCCAGCCCTGCTGTGTGGCATTAGGCTCCGTTTTCGGGGGTGCGGAGCACAGTGCTGCTTGGCCACGTGCAGCCCCGGTGTCCAGCTGCGTCCCCTGAAGCCGTCCCGGCGCAGGGGCTGGGCACGGTCTGCACAGCCAACCCCGGGGTCTGCGGCAGCTGGGCCTGACCTCCTCCCGCTCCCTCTGTCATGGATCCGTCTGTTAAGAAATCGATCCCTTTGCCACCAGCTCTGTCTCCTTTTTCCTTTTAAATGCTGTCACTCTTCTATTTCCTGGCCTTTCTAATAGATTTTTATATAATCACTACAGTGCACTTTTAAAGAGCGATAGATCACGTTCATTGCTTTTCCCCGTGATTAATTTCCCATAATAGTCCTCTGTAACACCAAGGCAAAGAGAGGAGAGAGAAGAAAACCCCCACATTATCCACTTTGTGCTCAGAGTATAAATGAATTAGATTTAATTTTTGTTTAATTGTTTCCATAGCTCAGCCTCTGCTAACTTTGCAGGATAATTTATTTTGCAGTCTTGGGGAAAAGAAGGGAAGAAAGTCTGCAGCCGAGCAGTCTGCCTGTGGATAGTGGTTAATTACAGCTGATAGCCTTATCTGCTTGTAATTACTGGAGTCGCGTTGGGCACACTCCTGCTGGCGGCTCCCCTTTGCACACCCCAGGTCGATCATGGGCGAGCAGCACCGGGTCCGAAGCCGCGGGTGAGCTGGGAAGGGGCGAGCTGGGGATGTGGGATGTTCTCGTGCGTTTTCACATCCAAAACGCGCAGGGACCCCGGCTGAGGAGCTGCTTGGCTTGGGGTGGAGGGGGCAGCAGCGGGACCCGTGGCTCGGGCTGGGCTCGGCCCCACAGGAGAAGGGTTGCGTGTCCCAAGCGCTGGCACGGCTCTGCCCGGCACTGGAGGCGGCTGTGACACCCCTGGGGCAGGACTCGGCACCCGGGTGACGCTGCCAGTGTGGACAGAGCCGGAGGAGGAACCGGGAGGGAGGTGAGGAGTCAGGCTGTCCCAGTGCGGGGCTGCCGTGGGGCAGGGATGCGTGCTGGGGGGCTGCCGTGGGGCAGGGCTGGGCTCCCTTCCCGCTGCCTTCTGCCGCGAGCAGCCCCGGTGGGATGGGAGGCGAGGGACACGCTCCCATGGGACGCCCTGGCCCCACGGCTCTGCAGACCCCGGGGTGGGAGCAGGCTGGTGACTTGCATCCTGGGGTGACAAGTAGCCAGGGTGAGGGGAGTTGACTCTGGCCGCTTAATTTTTTGGAATAGCTCGTTAAGGGGAACGTTTCCTGGGGAAGGTGTGAGCTCCCTGTGCCATGAACCCCAGCAGCGGGGTCTCTCCTGGTCTGGCCGAGCCTCGAGCATCCTGCCCCGGCCAGGTTAGAGCCAGACCCCAGGGAAACGGCCCCACGACCAGCGCGCGCGAGAACAGGCAGGGATCTGGCAGCATCGCTTCCTGCCCGCGTGCCGTTGCCTCTTGCGCCGGGGAGCTGCTCTTTGGGGGGGGTCTGCTCTCTGCTCTGTGGGTCTGAGCTGGTGTTCTCCTCTCCGTGCACAGGGTCCTTGGCTTCCTGGGAATCGCGTCCTACTTCCCCTGCCTGGTGGCAGTGACTGCACAGGGTCTTGCTGGCAGCGGGGAGAGGAGGCTCCGGGAATCACTGCCCAGCATCCTCCCCTCCCATGGCCCCTGGTCCCATCCTGCCCCAGCGGGAGCGTGGGAAGACAGCGGGGACAGAGCCACCGCACGTCCCCCTCACCCAGCTCGCCCATTAATCACCCACTGCGGGGGCATCGGGCCCCTGCTTAAAATGCGCTGGCAGTGCCGAGGTGAGAGCAGGAGCTCGAGAGAGCCTCTGCTAATCTGCTCCCTCGGAGACGGGCTACCTTCGGCCTGTTAATCAGTTGCAGTAATTACAATCCCAACTTTACATGTGGAATGTTAATTAAAGGACGGGACGCAGGGACCTGCAGCCTGGCAGCGAGCGGTGTGCCTGGCAGCGAGGGGTCAGGCCGGGCTGGAGGCTGCGGGGGGTAACCCCTGTGCCCCCGAGCTCATCTGCTTCTCCTCCCTGCAGCCAGGGCAGGCACCGAGCCGCAGTGATGCCGGGCAGAGAACTGGCTGCCTGTGCTTGCTGGCAGTTGGCGCTGCCTGTGCTTTGTGTTCCCTGGACAGTGGCTGCTGGGTTTTCTGCTCCGGGACTGCTGCTTGCCTTTACAATTTCTTTGCTGATGTGAATGGCAAGATTTGGTGAGGAGATAGGATATTGCAAATGGAGGCTCGCTGCCCTCCCTGCTGCTTGCCCTGGCCCTGTCTTCCCCATAACCCCTCCGGTGGCCCTGAGCCTCCCCTTCTCCGGGCTGAGCACCCTCTGCATCCCTGTCCTGCACTCCAGCCTCCGACCATCACCGTGGTCTTCTGCCAGAATCGCTTTAGTGTATCAGTCCCCCCTGCGCTGGGGGGCCGAAGCTGGACATGGGATCCAGATGGGGCCTTGCAGGGGACGATGGCAGGGCCGGCTGGCAGGGCACGCTGCTGGCTCGTCCCTCTGCCTGCCAGCCATGGGCAGCTCTGCTCTTGGGACAGGGCTTGGCATTTTCCTTCCTGAAGTTCATGAGGTCCCCTGAGCAATAGCAGGCCAAGAGGAGATCCTCGCTCTCCGTCCCGTGCTGGAACCCTGTGCTGCTCTTGCTGGTAGGTTTAGCCCTTGGCGGGGTGCTGAGCGCTGGCAGATGTCAGCGTGTGGGCAGCTGATGCCCAGGGTGCTGCCCGTCCTTGGTGCCCTGCCCGGTCCCTGCCTCTGCAGAGCCCCATGCCGCGACGCTTTGAGAAGCATCCGTCTGACCGACACTGAGCCGCAGTTGTCCCTTCCCCGTCCCCGAGGAATACGCGGCGTGCTGTAAGTCTGCGGCCCCTCCGGCTCTGCTGCATTGGTGCCCTTGGCCGTGCTCGCCTGTCCCGGGGGGCCGGGGAGCCCTGCAGTGCCGGGGTTTCGGAGGGAATTACGCGAGTCCCCCGGGGCGGCTGAGAGCCTGGGCGGGAGGCGAGAGCAGATCCCGGGCTGAGCCCCCACTGAGCCTGGAGGTGGTGGATGCTCCTCGCTCATCCCTGCAGTGAGCCCGGGGCCTCGTTAGGTGCGAGTGTTTTGCGGAGGAGGAATGGCGGGGAGAGCCTCGCTGGCAGCCGGCGGAGGTGGGGATCAGCCCCTGCCGCGGCCGGGGGCGTCATTAAAACCCTGGTCAGCAGCAGCCGGGGAGCGGCACTGAGCAATCTGCCGGGGCGTTAGTGCCCTGGATTATTGCTGCGAGCAGCTGAAGGAGAGCAGAGAAGAGGCGTGAGCTGAGAGGAATGACAAAGAGGGGAAGGAGAGGAAGAAGCCCTGGAGGAGGAGGAGGAGCGGGGGGGAGGCTGGATCAGTGCCGCAGGCAGCGCGGGGTGCTCCAGCAGCGATGCTTTGCTGTCCCAGCATCTGCCTGGTCCCCGCTCCCGGAGCGGGGCGTGCTGTCCTGGTGCGTGTCCTGTTGGCCCGGGGCACCCCGTCCCTTGGCAGCCCCCTCCCCTTGGTCCCTGGGGCTGCCGGGCTCCTTTCTTGTGTCGCTTTTGTTTTCCCCACAGAGAGGTGGAGTTGCCAGGTCACTCAGATCGCTCACTGTCGCTTTCCCATGGGGTCTTAACCAGGTTCGCTAAAGCTCTTCTGTCTCTTAGTCCATCCTGGTCATAAATCTGGGGCTTGTCTTGCCGGGCTCTGGGCTGTTGCCAGTCTTCAGATGATCCGGCTTCTCAAAATGAGGAATGCTTCTCCTGGCATTTCTAACTCCCTCCCATCACCGGCGGTGTTGGAAAGGGCAGGGGGGAGGACGCGTGCGCTGCGGCAGCCGGCTCCAAAGGCAGCGCTGGATGCTGCACGCCCGCGTGGTGGCCGGGAAGGCTGGTGAGGTGCGGAGCTCTGTGCGGCGCCGGCACCGGCGCTTGGGCGGGTACTGGGGTGTGCCGTCATCCCGCCCGTCGCAGAGGCTTTGCCACCAAGGAGCCTCGGCAGCATGAACGCCGTGCCAAGGTAAGGAAAAAGGGGCTGGCGCTTCCCAGAGCAGAGCGCTGTGCCGGGCGGGCTGGCCTTCCACCGCCATGGCAGAGGTGGGCACCGGAGCCGGCGATGCGCCCGCGTTCTGCCGGCGCAGCTGACGCGTGCTGCGTTGGGGCCGCAGCTGGCAGGTGAACCCGGAGAGGAGCAGTGCTGGTGGAGGAGCAGCGCTGGTGATCAGTGTTGCTCCGAGAGGAGCCACGTCATGCATTTGCTCCCCAGGTTTGGAGTCAAGGATGGTCCCTCAGGATCTTGCTGGCCCAGAGCAGCTGGACTGCAGTCCTGTCCTGGGCTGCCACAGGCGCAGGATGGAGCACGAGTGCAGTCGGAGCTGCCGGCGTGCCGGGGCTGAGCGTGGCTGTCCTGTGGGTCAGGAGTCCATGTCGAGCCAGAATGAGGGATTCCCCCGTTCCCAGACGCCCAGCCCCATGGGGTTTCCAGCTTCTCTAAGAAATGGCCAGTGAGTGGCTGATGGCAAGGGAAGGGGTTTAAGGTCCAGTAATGAGAGGGGGAGTGGGATGGACCTGATGAACACATCACTGGGTAGCTGAGTGTCACCTTGAGAGCCCGGTGTGTGTGTGCAGGCAGGGGTGCAGGCATGGCTCCGCAGATGGGCAGGCTGCTGGAATTGGGAGTGATCGCAGGGACCTCACGTGACTCACAGGGGCTCAGCGCGTTCAGGGCGGAGAGCGATGCCACGCTGCATGCTAACCTGCCTCTGCTCGTGCTGTGGAGGGCAATGCTGGCAGAGCTCGGGTCCTCCTGCCTCGCCCCACCAGGACGGCAGTGCGGTGTGGTCCCAGCCCTTGGTGTGAGGACCAAGGGCCAGGGGGTCTCTGCGGGAGAGGGTGAAGCGGTGGGTTTGCTGAGGGGCTGGCTCAGGTCCTTGCTGCCCTTTCAGTTTCTTACCAGCCTCAAGTGTGGTCTCTCCTTCTTCCTTCTTGCCCCACTGGGCAGGCGCTATCGTGGGCAGTGAAGCCAGCTGACGCTGCCCACAGCTCTCTTCGGGTGATGCCTGTCCAGAGCCCAGTGGAGGCAAGACAGGTCTCCTCTCACTTGCATCTTGGATCCTCTATGCGGTGGCATTTTGGTGCTGTGGTACCTTCTACCCTCTGCCAGGGGCCCTGGCACCGGTGCACTAGACTGGCTCTCCTTGCATGGCTGTGGGACCCACATGTCCCCACTCGCCTTGTGCTGCAGAGCCCTGGCGCAGCCCCTGTTCCGAGCGGTGGAGGTGATGCTCCAAGTCGGGCTCGGTCTCGCTGCTCTGCACTCAGCAGGAGATCCCGTGTGCGGTCCGGAGTTGCAGGCCTTAAAAGGGCAGGAGCGCAGGAGTTGTCTTTCCATGTTTATCCAACTTTCTTTGTCTTTGGCTTCAAACAGCCACTCCCAATGAGCTGCATGTGAGGAAGGCCTGGAGGAGCTTGTCGTGTGGACCATGGCTGTCCCGTTACACGGTGCAGATCTGCTGATCCCTCTCTGATTGATCCCCACCAGCCTCACGGAACAGCCCTTTTCCTCCCTTCTTAGAGCTCCTTGGATCTGCTCTGTGGTCTCTCTCCCCCTTGTTCCTCAGGTACCATTTTGCATCTGATTTCAGTCATGCGGGAGGTGGCTCGTGGAGGTCGTAGTGTTGGTCCCCGAGCTTCTGTCGATGAGGATCCCACTTCAGGATACCTTCATCCCTGTGTGCTAGAAAGTGCTGGCGTTTCTCCATGCAGCTACTTCCTCCTGGCAAAGCACCAGCTGGATCACCGGGAGACACACCGAGGCTTTCTCCGTGCTTCCTCCGCGTGCTCCCTGGCTGGTGGCTGGGTCCCTCTTGCGGGAGGTGGAAGCCTCCTGCCACCTCCCGTGGTCTGTCATCCTCTGATGGGGCAGGCTGCTTGCGGAGTTCCTGCGGGCATGCCTCCTCGGCGCCCCGAAAACCCTCCTTGTGCTGGAGTGGATCCAGGCAGCTCATGAGGGGCACGGCTGTCACCCTGCAGCACCCAGCAGTTTTTTGTTCTCTGCCCTCCTACCCGCCGCCTACCCTGAGAGCTGCCCTTAGCGGCTGTTCAGGCACCGTGCTGTGAAAACCAGCCTGGCGGTGGGGTGGGAGGGTTTGGCTCCCACGGCCCATGAGAGCCTGAGCTCCACTGAGCCCCTTCTTGTACAAACTCCTTGAAATCGCACCCGGTGGTTGCCCTGGCAGGACCACGAGGCCATGGGCTGGGGGTACCCAGCTCCAGGAGAGCTGGGTGACCCCTCCTGCCTGCCTGGAGATGGACAGGAGGACTGAGACATCATCCCATCAGCCTGCCACTGGAGCAGAGCTGAGCTGGGGAGCCAGCAGCCGGGCAGGCAGGACTGCGATGCGCCCAGCTCGGGGCTTCGGGGCTGCAGCACGTGGGACCGGCACCACCGCAGTCTCCCCTCCCCGGGTGGCGTGGATGTGGCACGGCTTTCCCACCGGTGGGCTGGTGCCGTGGGGTGGCCGGAGTGGGACCTGGTGGCACCGGCAGTGTTACGCGGCAGAGCATGACCCTGCGTCCTGGGGAGTCTCTTTCTGCAGCAGTACCAGATGCTTTCTGTGCAGTTTGCGGTTTTCCATCTCATTCGTTTTAGGGATTAATTAAAGTGTTTCCCCTCCCTCCCTCCCTCCTTCTCCCCCGCTACATACAGCTGCACATGGATTTTAGGGTCGTGCTTGTTTACATCAGTTATATTTACATTAATGGGTGTTTGTATTAGGAAAACCAGCAGAAATCCTGTAAAAACAAATGTTCTTTGTGTCCCACAACTGCCACCACTGCCCCATTGGGGTGGAGGGTCCTGAGGTGGTTGCCCTGGGCAGCCCCTGCCCAGCTGCCCCTTACCCACCGCAGTGGGTGTGGAGAGCTCTGGCATGGGCACGGGTGGCTTCCAGCATCCATCGGGTACCGGCTGCAAGACATCCTCCGATGCACGTGAGGAGCAGCACCCTGAGATGGGCACGTGGCTTTTGTGGGTTTTGACCCCCTGGTCCCGCATCCCGGCAGCAGCAGGAGTACCTGCTGAGAAGCCAGGTCAGCTGTGCATTTGCCAGGGATAAATCCCTGTCCTGGAGCAGGGCTGCTGCTAAAACCTGCCTCTGCCAGGGCAGCCAGCGGGTTCATGCTCTTTCATCAGGAGGTGGGATGGGGGAGAGCGTTTAAGAAGAAGAAAGAGAAAGGGGAGGGAGGAAGTATAATTATTTTTTCAAATGGCTCTCAGCTGCTGGATGCCTTTAAAGTTCCCTTTGTGTTCCCACGGGTCAGGCTGGGCAGAGCCTGGCCCGGAGCAGCGCGGCGCCGGCCGCCTTTGTCGGCGTGTCTGCGGTCTCGGTTATTAGCTGGGATACGGAGACCCAGAACCTCAGATCTTCTGTGCGGCTGGTGGGAGAAATAAGCAGAGCTGCCTTATCACGCTCATTTAACTGGTTAATACATCTTCAGAGCAAATAATGCAGTCTGTGGGTGAATTGCTTAACCAACCTCATTACTATTGTGCATTTAGCAGCTTGGAGGAAGATAATACCTTTCAGGTTTGACCCAATTTTAGTTTTTGTTGTCATAACCATGGAAAATCGACCTTCAGAGACCCTCCGCAGTGAGCCTGAATAGGAAGTGATTTACAGCAAAAGTGCTGTGCAGAATACTTAATGCACTTGTGCAGAAAAACAGACTGCAACCGTCGTCCTGGCATCCCTGTCCCCCCCCGGCAGCAGGCGCTGCCCGCGCTCGCACTGCCCCGACTCCCCAGCACGTGCTGCCCGTGCTGCCCGCGCGCTGTCCATGTGGGACGGGGTCCGCGGCGGCTCGGCCATACCGCTGCTTTGCCTCGCCGGCACGGTGCCGTGTTTCCCTCCCCATGGCATCGGGGCACTCCTCGGGTGAGCCGGAGAGGGGCTGGCATGGGCACCCGCTTCGCTGGGTGCGGGTGAGCCGCTGGCCATCACCGCCGGGGCCGGGGCCGCTCGCTGTGGCGGTGCGGGACCCCTGACGCTGGGGGCTGTCACCACTGCCCGTGCCAGAGGGCATCTGCAAAATGGTTCTGGGGCTCGGTGGGAGTCGTGCCCCAGCCCCCGGGGTTCCCAGGGCTGTCCCGGGGGAGCAGGCACCCGCAGCCCTGCCTCACCCCCGGCTCCTGCCGCTGGAGGTGGGTGGTGAAGCATCCCGGCCGCTCACAGCCACCGCGCTGCCTCGGAGCATCAGGGGACAGATAAAAAGGTAGAGGGGGATGTTCCTAACTGCAAAATTGAAAACAAAATTGCAGGACTGTAGAGCTGTGAAGCCGGAGGGGTTCGTGACCCACAGGCTGCCTTCCCGGCTGGCAGGGGGGGGCCGGGGCTGACTGATGGATCCCCTCTGTCCCCCGTGGCACTTTCCGGGCCTCTTTTCTCCATCCTTTTGTTCAAGATGGTTTCCCCTTCCGTTCGTTGCCTGTCTCTCCCTTCTTTCCTGGCTCTTTTATCTAATAGCAATGCACCTTTAGTACGCGGGGCTCTTTGCTAACTAAGGCTGTGATAACATTCTGTTCTCTGGAGCTGGGCTAGGAAAATGCAAATGCTACGAGCAGGGACACATCCTGCTCCCCAAGCGCCTGGAGTTGCCTCCCCGCTTTGCTCCTAATGAGCACTTTCCTTCCGGCTCGCTCAGCCCGCACCCGCTCGCGGCCTGTTTCGGGCTTCTCGAGCGCTGTGGTGCACCCCACGGTAAGCGCGCACCCCGCGAGCACCTCTCGGCGCGCGTGCTCTCAGCCTGGCCGGCTGAGCCTGCCGGAGCCCAGCCGCGGCACGCTGATGGGTGGCCTGGCCTTGGCCGGACTTTCCTCTCCCCGCCGCCGCTTGCGGGTGCTCAGAGCTGCCAGCCCGGTGCTTTTCTGCAAGTGCCCTTCGTCCGCCCGGTTTGCGCCGTGGGAGGCGGTGACAGCCCCGACGCCGCGCCGGCAGCGTTCCCACGGGTGAGATGTCACCCGCGCCTGGCGGGGGTGGTTCCCATCCCTTTGGTTATGTCTGTGGCAGGCAGAGACTTTCCCAGCTCCGGCAGCGGGGGTGCGTGGGACCTTCCTCTCGCTCAGACGGGGAGGAGGGTGGCAGGGAGGTGACAAGCCTTCCTCCCCTTTCCCCGAGGCAGCTGCGAGCGCGGCTTTGCCACCCGAGCCTGGCTGCGTGCTGCTGCTGCTGCTGCTGTGCGTGGGTGGTCCCCGCGGTGCGGGGTGCAGCTGACAGCGGAGCCCAGGGCCGGGGGAGCGCTGGGAGCGGGTGATGCCCGCGGGGTGCTGGTCCCCCCCCCCAGCCCGGCCGTGGGCGACCAGGCTGGCTCCAGCCCCCAGCACAGCCCCAGGGGCCAGAGGGCTCTGCCTGCTCCCGTTTGGGGTTTGGGGGCAGGAGTGGGGTCCTGCCAGCAAGGGGCTGCAGCCGGTGGGGTCAGTGGTGCCATGGGGTTGCTGCAGCAGGGATGTGCTCTTCTCCCTCCTCTCTGCAGGGCTGTGCTGGACTGGGGGCATGAAGCGAGCAGCTAATATTAGATTGCTTTAATTCTGCTGTTTTGCAGCTAAAGGAGAAGCTGCTCCCTCAGCGCAAGAGTTGAAACTCTTTAGCCTTCCTCTGTGTCACCTCTATGGCCATGGATACCTCCAGGTGTGACGTAAGTGAGACTCGGGGAAAAAACATCTTCTGTTCAGCATCAAAATCCTATTACCAAGCGCTGTGTTCTGCTGCACAGATATCGGGCTCGGCACTGATAAGTGGGAAATAGCTCCTGATCTGGGCTGGAGCAGGAGCTGTATCTCGGGCTGCACAGGCTTGGAGTGCTGCTTCAGTGCGTTTTCTGCTGAAAGAGTCCCCGCTCTCCCCCTCCTCTGCAACCAAGGGAAAAATCACTGCGGGTACTCGCCTTCACACCTCCCCTGGCTGTCCCCTCCAGCGCCGCCCCGATGAGGGGGATTTCTCCATCACCCCACTGCCACGACAGACCGCGCTGGGCTGGGGTCGGGGCCAAGCATCCTCCGGGGAGCGTCCCTGCCGTGGGGGCAGCGGCAGGGGCTCAGCTGCCCAAAAATGAGTGGGTGCAGCCCGGGTCCTGCACCCCCCCGCAGCAGCAGCAGCAGCTGCGGGGCTGGCCCTGGGATTGCGGACGCTGCGGGCAGCTGCCCTTATTTTTCCATCTCCTCCCTGGGGTGCTGCTGTCTTTGATAAAACCTCTTAGCCTTCCAGGGGTTGGCTTGTAGATCTAATCACAATGTTTTATTGTCTAGTAAAAGCCCGGTGGCTCCTGGGGGAGATGCCCCGTGGGGATCAGCAATCTGCTTTCACATCCCTCCTGGGGCTGGACCGCTTTCCCTCTGTGTGAGGGGATGTTGCAGGAACGGGGCTGGCTGCCGGTGGGCAAAGGTTGCTGCTGGGTCCCCACCGGTCCCATGCTGCCGACGGGGAACACGCCAGCCCCGTCCCCCTGCACACACATGGGTTTGCTTTTGAAAACAGAAGGTGCTGAAAAAATACTACTGTGTTCAGCTTGTTTTAGGGATGCTGTTGGGTTTTCCCTGCGTTTATCGTGTCCTGAGCTCGCTGCATGTGCATGGGGTTTTTTTTTGGTCTTGGGTAAACCCAGCGATGCAAGCATGGAAATTGTAGCTAAATGAATTTGTGTTGGAAATACGATGTTGGGGAGGAGACCCAGGGGTGCTGTCTCCAGTGCTGCCCAGCGCTGGGCTGCGGTTTGGTGGGGAGGGCTCTTGGTTGCCGAAGCCCCAGGGGAAGTGATTTGAGAGCAAAGCTGGGCTCAGGCAGGAGTTGTTGTTTCCTGCAGGGATTTCTGGGTGAAATTCTTTGCCCTGTGTGGTGCAGGAGCTCAGAGGAGATGATCCTTGTGTTCTTCCCAGCCCTGACGCCCAGCTCCCTCGCCGGCTTGAATACGGCTCGTGCCGGTGAGCAGGGTGGGGGCTGTGTCGGGGGAGCGGAGGGGAGATGTGTGCGTGATTAAAAAGTCCCTCAGGAGCCAGGAAGGCCGAATCCCTGCTGAACCCCCAGCTCCCCTGCAGTTCCTGATAAAACACACATAACCCAAGGCAAAGAGAAGAGGGGCTGCAACGGTGGGACAGGAGAGGACAGCAAAGGGGCTCCTGCGCCGGGGGGGTTCGGGGATCAGGCTGTGACAGACCGATATTAAAGGGGACTGGGATGGAGGGGGTGGGGAGCATGAAGTTGTGCTGAGCTGTGCTGTAGCTCTGTGAGCTAATCGGGAGCAGAGCCTAATGAGCAGGACTAATGAGGCAGAAGGGGAATTCCAGCAAGTTTGGGGAGGCTGGGGAGTTCCTCTGCTGTTCACCGTTTCTCTGGGGGTTTTCTGTCGTCTCTTCCCAAAAGTGGTGATGGGTTCCTGTCACGGGGATGGTGCCTGCTCCCAGCAGCGTGCTTGGCGTGCCTGGGTTTTGCGTCAGAGCCCGACGGCTGCACCCCAGAGCCGGGTGACTGCTGGCACGGGTCCCAGCGTGTCTGCGTGCTCCAGGCTGCTCCTGGGGCCGGAGGGACGCGTGCCCCGGAGGTGCCCGTCCCTGCTCGGTGGCTGGGGATGCTGGAGCCTGAAGGCAGGAGATGGGTGTCACCACAGGGCTGGGAAAGGACGGTGATGTGGGGCCAAGGGCATGTCCTGAGTGTTGAGACTTGGGCCGTGCGCCTGCCTGCTTTCTGCATCAAGGGAGACAGCCGTGGGAGCATGCCCACCCGGCAGCCCTGGCCATTTCCTACCCCAGGAGGCCGGGGAGCCACAGGGGCAGTTCTGTGCCTGTGCTCGGGATCCCTCTGCCTATCTTCCTCCGTGTCCTCCCCTGGCCAGCATCTGAGAGCATCTATGGGCTGCCTGTCGGCTGCTTGCTGGCTCTCCTGCCCCTTCCCCAGGGCTGCCATGCTGCTGCACCACTGGGGGGTGGCATCCCCGTCTGGGTGCTGTGCTGCTTCATTTATTGGGATGCTGCTGGGATGGATGTTTAGGGGATGCTGGTGGCTTCGCACAGCCCGGGCTAGCAGCCTCTCCTGGGGATTGCTGCAGAGCCAGCCTGGGGGCTCCTGGCTCCCTTTCCACGTTCCCCTTGGTTTTGGCTGATTTGAAGGCAGGAGGGTGATTCGTGAGCCACACCACTGCGGGCATTTTTTTTTCCTTTTCTCTTCTCCTTGCTTTTTAATGAGCCAACCTTGGAGGACCTTGAGAGACGCTCCTGCAGCTTTGCTGTGACTTATCTCCCGGCCTCTGCCCCCTATTCCGCCGAGGGGATAAATCTCAGCTCCCAGCGCGGAGCCGGCGCGCCGAGCCCGTCCCGCCGCGCGGTGCAGGCGTCATAACTCACGGCGGGCGGGGGGGCTGCCTGGCGGAGGTCACGGGGTGGACGTCGCCGCTCGGCGCCGTGATAGATGGGCTGCCCAGGGGGGAGCAGGGAAAAAAGTCCCATTACAATGGGGGACAAGCTGTTAAATTATCTCCCGTTCAACCTGGGTCGGGGAAAAACAAACCAGACCTGCTGAGAGTGACGTGGGACTGCGGGCTGCCTCTGAGGAGCCTTTGGGGGGGGTCGGGTGGGTCAGGGGGTATTTTTTCTCTTAGGAAGAAGCCTTTGCCTTTCCTTGTGTCCACCCTGTGCTGTTCGTTGAGGCCAGGGCTTGTGCTCCCTGGGGAGGCAGGACCAGCCTCAGCATCCTGCATCAGTGCAGAGACTGGGACACGGTCCCACTGGGGACCCCCGCACTGGGGACCCCCGCACTGGGGACCCGCTGTGCACCCCTTGCAGCCAAGCCCCGTTCCCCAGGGCCGGACACGCTTCCCCCTCCCCGGGGGGCTTTGCCCGTGGGCAGGGCCCTGCCTGTCGGGCTGCCTCTGTGCGTGCCGGGCAGCCGAGCCACGCTCCAAAGCTGCTCTCTAGCCGTGAGATAATTGTGCTGTTAAAAGAGTCGGACAAGTGGCGTGCGAGTCTCTGGAAGCTGTGGCGTTCAGAGGCGCCGAGCTCTGCGGCGTCCTCCTCCGTTATTAGCAGCGATGCCTACACAGGGACGGAACTGGAGCCTCTCCCTCTCTCTTTCAGGCTGAGAAGCTGCTGCCGTGAGACCTCGACGGCTCTTCCTGACGGCTCCGAGGGGCAAACGCGAGCGTGAGCTCCCGCCTGCGACCGCAGCACGAGGTACCTGCTCTTGGCCTCCAGGTACGTCGCTCCCACCGAGCAGCCCAGGTAGGGGGGAGCGTGGAGACAGTTCTTGGTTGAGGATGAAGCTGCTGCTTCCCACGGGCCGTGCCTGGGGCAGCAGCCCGCGATTCAGCCCCTCGTGTGCTTTGCACCAGCACTGGGTACAGATCCCTCGCCCACCCGTGGTGGCACAAATGCCCAAGGTCCAGGCTCTCGTGAGACGACCTGGTGAAGGGGAGCGTCGCGGGGAGAAGCCACAGTCCTCATGGGATGGGGTGGGGGGAGGATCTGGTCCTGCCCCACGGGCTGGGCTCCCTGCTGCTCTGCGGGGATCGGTCCCGGCCATCTCCCTCCCACTCGCTGCAGAAGCTCAGGGGTCCTGGAGGGTGCAGGACCTCAGTGGTCCCCCTGCACGGGCAAGGGAGCGTGTGAGCACGATGCACACGCAGCCCTGTGCATCACAGCCCGGCTGGACCTGCCGAGACCCAGCTCTTGGCACAGACCGTGCCACAAAAACCCACCGCGGCTGCGTGCGTGGCTTCTGTTTGTTCTCGTTTGAACTCGTCCCTGTCAGTTCACGTTACACGGACTAAAACCCTGCATCGTGCTGACACCAGCCTGCACTGGGAGCTTGCACCAGCTTAAGAAGTAGTTAAAATTTAAACTTAGCAAAGGCAGTGTGACTTTCTCCTCCAGACGAACCATCGTTCCTGTTTCTTCCCAGCATTGCGAGTACCCGAGGGCGCAGGCGGCTGTTGGAGGGGCTGCGGCAGTGCTGTTGCAGCCACGCTTTCAATGCGACGGCGGGGGACTGGGTACTGCTTGGGGACAGGCCACGTGGTGCCGTCTACCACTGCACGCATCTGCCGGCACGCTGCCCTGCCGGCTGCTGCTTCTGGGGGATGCCCAGAGCCGGGACCGCTCTTCTCCCGGCTGGCGTGAGCAGAGGGGAGCACCTGGGTGGGAGCGGGTGCCGGCAGAGCCGTGCATCGCCGGCCAGCTCAGCCCGCCGCAGGGGTCCCAGCGCTGGGGAGCCATGCGTCCCTGCCTTGCAGCGCTGCTCGCTGCACGGCAGCACCTCTGCTCTGCCCCGGTCCCAAGTGCATGCTTGGAAATCATCAAATAGGGAGCGAGATTTTGAGCATCCTTGTCCCTCGGCTGGGGCAGAGGTCATCCCGAGCTGGGGATTAGAGAAGCCTCGCCTCTGCGAAGAGGCTGTGCAGATGGATTTCCCCAGCTGCATTAATCAGTTTGAAGGCAGCAAAGGCAGCTGAGCTCTGTGTATCACCTTGAAGCTTTTTTTTGTCTTTTAGAAAACTTTGGGTGGATGTTATTGCTCATGAAAGCGAGGGGCTGATCATGCTGGGAAGGAGCAGGCGTAGTGTGGGCTGGCACTATTATGCAAGCTTCCCACATGCCGCTCTGCCAGTGCACTCCGTTCCAGAACAACAGCACGCGCCCGCGTGCCAGCCCCGAGCCCACCCCCGGGTCTGCCGGAGCACCGCGGTCCCGCTCTGCCCACGTCACCCTTGCCGCGGACCCAGCCTGCGCTGCCCGCGCCGTGCTCCTGCCCTGCACAACCCGCTCCCGCAAAGAGACGTGAGCCCAGCGGGCGGGCAGGGCCGGCAGGACCGGGAGGGTGCGCGGTCCTGCCTGGCCTTGGCCAGAGGTGGAAGCGTGGGGCTGCGCCCCGAGCTGGTCGTGGGAAGAGGAGCTGAGTAAGGCTGCCCCGCAGCACCGCGGTGTGCCGGAGCCCGCCCATCGTGAGCGCCCCGTCCGGAGCAGGAGCACTGGGAGTTTTTCTCCTGGGACCTTGTGGTGCGCCGGGGAACGTACAGGTCTTGGGGCTGGGGTTGTGCTGCTTTTCGTGGGGGTTTGGAGTCAGGTTGTTACCCCAGCAGTGGCGTGTGTTGTGCCCCCACGAGGGGAGGGAGGTGACCGTCCCTGGGGAATATGCTTCATCTGCTGCTGGGACCCCCTCCGGGCACCGGGGCAGAGGTGGGCTTGCTTGTGCTCAGGCCACCGAGCCTCTTCCCCAGCCAGATTTTCTCCCTGCTGCTTTCTTCTTTGCCCTTAAACCTCCCTCCCCGAGAGCCGTCTCCCTCACTGGGGCCTTGCATGAAGGCTTTGGGTTGCCGGCCATGAACGGCAATTGGGGGTGCTGGTGGCGTGCATGAGGCTCGCTGGGATGGCAGGGAGCAGCCTGGAGCACGGAGGAACGTGCTGATGCAGAGCCCCTGCGACGACTCTCCCCATCATCCCCAAACCCACCGGAGCCCCCCTGGGAGGAGAGCGCTCCTTAAAGGAAGGCTTGAAGATGAGCAATGGAGAAACATCTGACAGGGGAGCCCTCGAGGCGCTTTTGTTCCAGCGAGTGGGAGTGCGAGATCCGCTCAGACATGAAAGGCTGCGCAGCTCCGTCCCCAAAGTCACGGCGAGGAGGAGGACGGGGGGTGTGCGGCTGCACAGGGAGGTCATCCCGGGAACGACTGGCACCGGGATCCCCGCTCCCTCCCTCCCCTCCAAGCAAGTAAATTAGGTCACACTTGAAAGTCAGTTTCTTGGCTGTGGATTTAATTTAGCTTTTCCAGGCTAGTTATCATATAATAAATTCCAGGAGATTTATAGAAAACATGCCCAGGGAGGCTTAGCCAGTGTGTAACAAGATTTGTGCCTATTTCCCGCTGTCGAGCAGCTCCAGCGAGCGCAGTGCTGCCGGCAGACGCACAGGCAGGGCTGGCAGCCCCGCGGGAGCTCCCCGGGGGGTTGGCCCCCAGGACCGGGCAGCCGTGGCGGTGGGGAACCGTCACCCCACAGCTCTCCGGGGCGCGGGAGCATCCCAAATGCAGACGTCCTCTGCCCCAGCTCGCCGGCAGCAGCAGCCGCTGCCATAAATCACCCAAGAGCGGGTGCGTTCCCCGTGGCCGTTCATCACTTGTCTTCTCGCATCGGCTCGACATGAGCAATGTCAAGTGGGATCCCGTCCCGGCGGTGCCCGGCACGCGAGCCGCAGGCAGGTGATGCCGGCAGCAGCGGCGGTGTGAGGACTCGGCAGCCCTGGGCTCCGTGCCAGAGGGGAGCGATGGGGCGGTTTGGGGGGCCACCGGGTGCCTTTCTGCTCGGGGGGGGGGGAAGGTCTGTGGGAGACGTCCCTGCCAGGGAAGGCCCTGTGTCCCCTCTTCCGTTGCTCCCGGGGCGCAGGTGGCCGTGAGCTAAAATCTGCAGCTCTTTGCTCTCCCGGCTGCTGGAGGCGGGTTTCCCACCGCTCTGGGAAAGGCCGAGAAGGGAAAAGTGCTTGGGTTTGTAGTGATTTATGATACTTGCAGCACACCGGCAGCTAAGTGGCCGGGAGAGCGCCGGCTCGGCACAGAGGGCACTGCCAGCCGCGCTCCCCACTCTGTCTCTCACTGCTAACGCCGCCCAATTAGTGTCTTATTAGTCACTCCGCGTGTTAAAGCATTAAGAACAATTAAGGGTGAGAAGAGTTTCCAGATGTAGCGGCAAGCGCTGGAGTTGGAAGCTGGCAGCTCCGCTGGCTGCTCCCATATGGAAAGGATCTCACGCACAGTGGGGCTTGCTGTGGGACCACAAGGACCAGCCCGCAGGTGCTGGGGGCCGGCACGGGGTCCCAGGGCCACCGCGGTGCGGGCAGCCGGCGGGCGACCCCGCTGCGGTGCAGCCCCAGGGCCGGTGCCCGCCTCTGCCGTCAGTGCAGCGGCTGGGGGTCTCGCAGAGGTGGGATAGAGCCACGGGGGCTTGGGGGGTGAACGTGGAAGATAGCCGCTGGGATGCTTGCTGCTGGGGCGGAACGGCCGGGCGCTGCTTCTGCCCCCGCGGCAGAGGCGGCCGCGCTGCCCCGAGCTGGGGGACGCACCTCCGAGCGCTGCTTGAGCGCCTTGGACATGCTCCCCATTATTAAGTTTGCAAATGAACTCGAGTCAAATATTTATTTATTGGCTGGGCTGGGTGTGAGTCAGAGTCCCTCCGCTCGGCGCCCAGCCGTCGCTGGCAGCCCCGCGCCGCGCCGTGCCTTTTCTGGCGAGAAAACGGGGCTGGGAAAGCGCCTGGCTGCGAGCAGCTACGAAAGTGCATCTGGGACACAGCGTGTGGGGGACAACCGCCTCGATAAAGATAGCGCCCGTGTTGTGACACTTTGAAGCGCAGGAGAAGTAGCACAAGCGGAGACGAATGGGACTTCAGAGCCCGAGCGCAGGTGACTTCAGCTCCCCATAAATAGTCTCTGGGCAGCGCTGGAGGGAGGGGGCCTGGAGCAGGCAGTTCCTGGGGGCTGTCGTGGGGCTCCCGCGGCTGGTGTCCTGTCCCCCCCAGCAAGGTAGGTCTCACCCCCACCATTGCACCCACCGTTGCACCCCACCTCGTTGCATTGGAGGGGGCCGCCAGCCAGGGGCTGGGGAGGCGGCGGTGGCCTCTGGCCGGCACAGGCGACGGGGTGCGCGGCTGAGCGGGGCTGGCCGGGTGCCGTTCCCGTGCCGCTTGCCGGGTGTGCTCCTCCTTCCTCGCCTGCTCTCCGGGCAGCGACCCACGGCCAGCTCGTTGGCTTGGGTGAATGTATTTTATCTTGGCAGCCTCGGCGTGTTTGCCTGCCTGGGGCGGTCGTACTTATAGCCGTGGCCTCCCCATGCTCCTCGGCACCAAACCCCTGGCCCTGCGACTGATGCTTCAGGAGGTTTTTCCGTCTGTTCCCGGAGGCTTTGCGTGCCCTCGTAGTGCGGAGGCTCTCTGCTCCCGGAGTGGGAGGCTGCCCCAGCCCCAGCTAGGGGCCGCCTCGCTGGTGTGAGGGATGGGGGTCTCCCCAGGCGGGGGGTGCTGCGGTCCCCCCCCCCCCCTTGCTGCAGCTGGGGCCGAGCGAGCGCCGCAAGATGCTGGCATGCAGCCGGGGCGGCGGAGGGGAGGACGGTGGCCTTCGGCGTGTTGGAATAATTTCTCTCCTGCTCTTTCCAGGGCGAGGAGCGGTTCTTGGACAGATGGTGTTTTTGAGTGACCTTGTAGCTCTGAGCGATTCCCTCGGCTGCTGAGTAATGGTGGGAGCCGCAGGAAGCGAGCAGCGGTGCTGCAACCTGCTCGCGCCGGTGGGAGTTTGTCAGGGAGCCAGGGCTGGGGAGGGATGTGGGGTGAACCAGGGGATGGAGCCAAAGCCCGAAAACCATGACGTAATGGCTGCAAGGAAATTAAATCTGCACCACGATCCCCCGCTCCCCTCGGCTGTGGGAAGAGCGCGGCGTGTCTGGTGAGGCTCTTCTGACGCTCCCTGACAGCTCCTCCATCCCGTGCCCCCCTCTCCTTCGCCTCGGCAGCAAGATCGCTCCTCCTGCTCTTCTTTGGGAAGAGCCTGAGCTTTCTCCAAGAGCCAAGGCAGCGGTGCCGGCAGTCAGCGTGGCTGGGGCCAAGCATGAGGGGGAAGTACCCCCGCCGCTGCTGGTGGCGGGTGCTGCAGGATAGTGCTGCCGCCGGTGCTGAGCCCTCTGGGAAGAGGGTGCGTGGTGGTGAGGAGGCCGGGTCGTGCCCGTGAGGGCTGAGCCGCTCGGCAAGGGCACTGGGGGCTGCTGGGGGTGTTGAGCCCGAAAGGCAGGGACGGATGGTGCTGTGCTGCGCAGCCCCAGCCTTGGGTCGGGTCTGCAGCGGCGAGGCGAGCCCCCCAACCCAGCGGGTTAGGGTGGAGCGTGGGGTGGGACATACCCCCGTGGGAAGCGGGGCTTTCTGCTCCCCGGGAGCGCGGTGTGGGGTTCACTGTCCCCCACCGCCTCCGGTGCGGCGGGGGGCTGGGTCTGGCATCGCCACTCGGGGCACAGCCCCAGACATGGCAGAGCGGCAGCGGGCAGAGCTCGCCTGCCCCCAGGGCTGGGGCTGTTCAGCTGCTGCCCACCCTGCCCGGGAGGTCAGGCTGTACCCCGAACTGCTGACCCCCAAAATCGGCAGGGGAGTGTCCGAAGGGCTGCGTCTGCTGCCTGAGCGCTGCCTCTGCGAGCCAGAAGCCGAAGACGGCTGAGAGAGCAGCAGGCAGAAAGGCTTTTGCGATATGAAGTTTGTCTCACAGCTACAATCTAGGACTGCAGTCCTAAGAGAAAAGAGCTAAGTGTGGGTAAAACAGCGCTTTGAGGGTCGCCTTTGCCATCGAAGAAGAGTCGCTCCTGGGTGAGCCTTAGCATGCTCCTTTGACCCCCTTGCAGCTACCTACCAGCTACATGAAGGCTGCAGCACCAAGAGGTGTCCTAAATTGAGGAAGGAACAAGGAGATCTTGGCACCAGCCCGGAGCATCATTTGCATTCAGGCGCAGCTCCCCGCTGCGAGGGCGGCGGGGGCCCCGGCAGCGCCTCGGGGTGAGGAGCGCGGCCGGCATGCCGGCTCTGGCTGTCAGAGCATCCCTTGGGACTGCCGCGGAGGGAGCTGTGTCTCGGGGATCACCATGCTCCAGGTTTCTTGTTTTCATGCTTCTCTGCTTCAACTTTACGTCCGAGTTTGCCATCCAAGATTTGCGCCTCTGCTCCTTCAAAACGGGAATTGCCATCTTGCTTCAGCAGCCGGTGGCTCGGTGCCTCACTTCGCTTCCAAGGGAAGATGCTTCAAGCACCGTCCCAGCCCAGCGGCTGTTACAGAGCCCGTGGGCTGGTGGGGCTCTGGGTGAGGGGGGGCCGGGCCGTGTGTCCCTCGGGGCTGATGGGGGCTGTCTGGAGGAGGCTGCCCGCGGCAGTATCAGCGTGGGCTTCTCCAAACCTTTCCCTACAATTCCTGTAGGATGTAAGCTGATAAACCATGGTGGGGCTGTTTCTATTCCTGTCTGTTCCTGTGCTCTCTGGGGATGGAGAATGTCTCACCTTCCTGTAGGATGGACCTCAGGGAACAGCCAGGGCCGGGCAATTCCCAGCTGGATTCAAGCGGTCCGTCGTGGTGGCCCATGGAGCAAGACGCTGCTGGCCTGGCTGGCCCCTGCCCAGGGGCTGTGCGGAGCGGGCAGCTCCTGCCTGGCAGCCACTCTGAGCTGGGATGTGGGAATGCAGCAGGGCAGAGGGGAGCAGCGGAGGGTGTGCGGGGGTCCCGCAGGTCTGCGAGCGCAGCAGGTCGGGGCGCAGGACTCAAAGCTGCTCCGGAGTCACCGGAGGGAACGAGCTGGGGGCAAAGTGCTCCTACTGCGTGTCCGGGTGAGGTGGGAGCACTGTGCAGAAGAGAAGGATGCGTGTACCCTGCGGTGTTCTGCAGAGGGGATGGGGACCGTCCTCCCCGGGGTGCCCCGTGCCGGTGGCAATGCTCCCGGGCAGGAGAGCTGCCTGCGGAGACGGGGGTGGCTGCGGTCGGAGGGCTTTGCCCTGGGGATGGGGCAGGGTGGGAGAAGGGGATGGACCCTGCCGGGTCCCCTGCCCATCGCGCTGCGGGTGCTGCTGGGGAAGGCCGGCTGCTGCTGGGTGCTCAGATGTGGTGCATCGCCCGCAGCCGCCGGTGCCAGGCTGCCTTGCAGCATCTGAGCAGCTCCAGTTACTTAACATGCAGCAAGTGTTGTACTCGGAGAAATTTAGACGTAATTTTTTTGTGCTTGCATGTAAATGTGGGTAGGTGCTGTCCTGATTGATGGCAATTAGCATTTTCTAACGGTAACAGATGTTCAGATTGCCAGGAGGCTGGTACCTAACGCCCACACTGCCATCTGTTCCACTGGGCACTGCCTGGGGAAGCGATACCAGCGCCGCAGACCTGCGAGTCCTTGGTGGGGTGTATTTAACAGTATTGTGCAAGGGTTTTTTAAATTTTTTTTTCTGGGGGAAAATAATAATAATAAAGACGTTTTCAGGTTTATAAATAGTACACTCTGTTTATTATGGGATGGAGACTTTCCATCTGATTAGCAGCCTAGATTTCTGCATGGAGTCTGGACAGCGCATGGAGCAGGGGTGCCTGGCACGCGGTTTTCCAGGGCTGCGGTGGGAAGGGGCTCTGGTGCGGTGGTGGCCGGGGGTGTCCGTGGGTGAACCCGCTGTTCTCTGCCTGCTCCCCGCAGCGGGCAGTCACTGCTCTGCAGGAGAAAGGGCTGCCCAGCTGTGGCATGTGGCTCGTCAGCTCCAGCCATGGAAATGGTGGAACATCCGAGTTCCATTTAAAAGGAGTTTAAAGGCATGGTTTAGGAAGAGGCCCAGACCCCTGAGCCTGGTCCCTGCTGTCCAGGCGGTCCCAGCCGCAGCCCCTTTCTCACCCGATCGAGCGCCTGTCCCTCCTCGTGCACAGAAACCTCCCGATTTCCCTCCTGCCTCCCTTTATTTGCAGCCTTTTACACCCGCTTATACTTGTGCCAACATTGTCCTTTAGCTCGAACAGCGCCTCTCTCTCCCCAGTGCCTACTCCCCGCATATTTATAGAGAAGAAGCTTTGGCTGGGCTTGGACGAGCTCCTCTGTCCTTCTGTCCTTCTGTCGGCTCCCCAGAGCCGCGGTCCATCCCCTGCGCAGCCCTGCCCTGCTCCTCCATCCCAGCCCCTCTCACGCGTGGTCACCCAGCGGTACGGATCCGGCCCCGGTGGAGCATCGCCCAGTGGCGTGGCTGCTGCCTGCTTTCTCCTGGAAATCTCTTTGCCAGGCAGCCTAGAAACACACTTGCTTTTTTCACAGATACAGGAGCTGGTGACTCATAGTCAGCTTGTAACTGAGTAATATACCTAGATGTTTCTCTGTGTGTTTTTCCAGGTTAGAGCAGACATTCTCGCGTAGTCCTTATGTTCAGCATTTTGAACTTTGTGCTGTTTGGTTGCTCCAGTCTCGAGGTCTGCCAGCCCCCCCCGGGCTGAAGCCTCTCCTCCTGCACGGCAAATGCCTCCCCCGGCCCTCGCCAGCCCGTCTCGTTGGGGTGCTGCTGCTGGCCAAGCCGCTCGCGTTCCCCTTGCCTGAAGGAAGATACCAACTTGTTCTGGCATGAGCTGCCTTTGGTAAGGCAATGTTACATCTTACCTCTTTGTCATGTATTTCCACCTTGTTTTTCATTGAGCTTCTGTTCTGTGTGTCGGGGAGGTCTGGGGGGTCTCTCCTTGCCCCTGGCTCCTTTCTTGGCTCTGTGCTGCTCTTTTCCAGTGCTGTGGCTCACTGCAGCTTGACACGTCTGTGGTCGGGCTGTGAGTTGGGCCAGTTCTGGAGGGTTTCTGGGGTGGAGGTTTCCTCTTTCCTCTGACTTGAACTCATTGGACGTTTTGAGTTTTGCTCCTGCTTTGGAGACTGTAGCTTCAATTTCTGTTCTGTAAAGCAGCCTGCAGACGTCAGTGTGTTAATAACCATCCCTCCTGAAAGCCGAAGCTAATTGTTCAATCAGTTTTCAGGCAACACCTAGGTTAGTTTTATCTCTACTCATCCATGCTGTGTAGCAGCCTCACTTTTTTCTGTATTATCTTTTTATTTGCATAACTAATGAACCTTTTACTATTTTGCCGCAGCATCTCGTTCAGCCCCCCGGCAATCCTCGCTCTGCCCCGTGCTGCCTGGCACACGAGCTTTTCTGTGCTGCTGCTGCCTCTCCCCTGTTCCTTGCAGGCTCCCTTCGCTCGGCTCAGGTCCTGCTGGCTCGGTTGTTTATCCGCTCAGTTCTGGGTTTGTTCTCTGGGAGCTTTCTTCCTCTTGCTGAAGACTTTATTTACTCCTCCTGCATTAAATAAAATTCTGCTGGCCTTACAGCTGAAGGCTGCGGCCTCTTAGGTCCTCTTGTCTTTACTCTTGGAGCTAGCCCCAACATACAGATATATTTTTGTTTGCTATTGTGTTACTTAGACTGACTCAACACGTGGCCATCTGAGCCAAGGTTGTTTTCTGCAGCCATTCCTCCTGTTCTGTGTCTGTGCCAGGCCCTTCGCGTGGCAGGAGGACGGTCTGTGGAAGCCCCACACCGTGCCTGGAGATGTCAGGCTGCCAGAGAGGTGCAGACGATGCCCTTTATTGTAAGCTGCAAAGTGCCATAAAGGCATGAAAAGATTCCTGCTGGAAGTCGTGCACCCATCAGGGGAGAAGCTGAAAGACAAATGGACGAAAAATGCTGAAAATCTCAGATATGTGGTTTGCAAAATGTTACTGTGTCGTTGCTGATCCCTCTCAGAAAGAGCAGTGAGTCACAGCGCCAGGCGAGGCTGGCCTGGAGGAATTAGCGATTCCCCCAGAATCCCTTTGCTCATCCGGGACAGGCTTCCTCAGCCAGGCTCGGGGTGTCCCGTTGGCACGTGCACATGGGTTGAGGCAAGATGCCAGGAGCGAGACCATGCCACGGAGGTCCCCAAGTAGATGGAGTTTGTTATTTCCTAGAGGTCAGGTCAGCTTGAAAATGTGCTGGAAAAGAGGGGGGAAAAGAGAAACCTGAGCTTTTTTCCATTGAATTGTGCCCAATGACAAGACGGTCCCCGGGGGGATCTGGCAGGTGGGTGCTCTGCTCCCCGCAGTGTGCCCGTGCGGCGCGGGGGCACCCAGAAGGCGATGTGAGGCTTTGGGGAGCCGACGAGGTGCTGGGTGCTGGGTGCCGTGGCTGGGCAGAGGTGCTGGTCACCGGTGCAGGCGGGGGGCAGCTCCCCCCCGGCTCTTGCCCTTTCCCTGCTCAGCAGCACGTGACATTCCCTGCCGGATCCTTTGGGTTTTGTCCTTCCTGGGAGAGCTTCCCCATCTGTAGCGTGTCCCAGCTATTTCTGTTACCCTGCTGACCATCCTGCTCCCCTCTTCTGTCTGTTTGTTGCGATATCCACAATTTGGGTGATATCCCCTGGGAGAGGAGGCAGTTGCTGCCTGCCCCCGGCTGCGGGAGAGAGCTGGGAGGCTCTTGGGACCGTTCGGTTGTGTCCCCGACCGCGCCGGGCTGGACCAGCTGCTCCATCCCCCGGTGCTCACCGGGTCCCACCGGCCGAGGCAGACGGCAGCGGGCGATGCTCTCACCTTGGTCTGGTGGGGCCAGGAGGGGTCTGCCGCTGTCACCAGGAGCAGTCCCTGGGAGCTGCAGGAGCTAAACCTGTGCATAGGGCCATCGCCGGACACATCGCTGACCCGTGGCATCCCCACGGTGCCACCACGGAGAGGAGCCCCAGTCCTGCCCTCACCTGCGGCCACCGTGTCCCCTGGCCGCCCCACACGGGGCTGGGGCCGTGTAGCACTTTGACTGGCACAAAGTTGTTTCCATGACACATGATTAGCTCTTCCCTGGGCATCATTAACATTTCTCTAAAAAGACCCTGGCGTTCTGCCAGCTGCTTTGTAAGCTGCTTCAGAGGAGAGGAAATCAGCTCGTCTCCTTGGCAAACTGGGCCAGGGGATGGAAGTTTTCCGATGCAGCTTGGTGTTCAGGGCAGGAACCTGCTCACCGGTGGGAGCAAGCGTTCCCCAGGCCACGCCGTGGATTTCCCAGTGCACTGCCATTACCCGGCTGTACCGCTCGGCTGCCAGCGGCAAGAGGGGTGGTGATTAAATGACAAAAGGTGAATTATATAGAAAGTGCTTTCCTCCTCTCCAGAGAGCTCCCACGCTTTCTCTGAGGTTTGATTCTGAGGCATTTCTGTATTTTTTCTTTCCCTCTCCCCCTCCCAATTTTCCTTTTAAAAACATGAGTCAATTGTAGTGTGCACAAAGGGGAATACTGGGAGCCGGGGCTGGATGCTGCAAGCTGCGGAGCCCTGCTGAAATAAATCCTGTCCTTGGCACTCGGCTGCTCCAGCTCAGGGAGGCTTTGCTGGGCTCAGGAGCAGCAGGCGAGCCGGGTCCTCCAGTTCAGCGTCTGGGGTTTCCCTCTGGTGTGCCCAGCTGGGAAGAGCCCCTGCAGCATGATCTGAACCCCTCAGCCTTGCTGAGCCCTGGGACCCCCCTCCTGGGCAGCTTCTTCGGGGGATGGTGCTGGCGAGGGCATCGCTGGGAGCGGGAGCAGAGCTGTGCCCGCTGTTGCTGGTGTGGCGACGAGAGGCACCGTGGAGTTTCGGGTCCCTGGAGAGCCCCGGTGTCCTCTGCTGCCCGGGCCTCCTGCGGCATCTCCCTGCTGCTGGCCGAAGCGCGGTCCCTGCTCTGCCAACGGGACAGGCAGCAGTCCCGCATCTCCGGGTGCTGCTGGGGCTGCAGGGGCGAACTGGCAGCAATTTTCCAGCGGCCCATCCTGCTCGGGATGCAGGCTCCGTTCCCCCATCTCCCTTTCCAATTTCCTTCCCCACACAGCCCACCATGTCCCCGGACACCAGGCCGGTCAGCAGCCAGGCTGTGCCACCATCTGGGCAGGGAAAAGCCTCCGCTTTAGCCCGTGCGCTCCCCCATCAATACCGACCAGCGGCTGGGCACACTCTCCTTTTGGCTTTTTTTCCGTGTCCATATCCAGTGTTCGTGGCAGCGGAGCGAGCCGCACCCGGGGAAAGGTGACCCCCGTTACTGATTACTTTTTAAATTCTGCCAGAGCTGGCCTCTGGCCCAGTCGTTTCCCCCTCGGAGGCAGAGCCGTGTGCTGGCAGGGGAGGAGAGGCTGAGGGCAGTCAAATAAATCAGGTGATGGATTGACTGAGGGCCAGGCTGGAAAGGTTTATCAGCTGCCATCGCCAGGTGCTTCTCCGGCTGCAGCAGCCCAGCGGGGCTGGTGACGGCGAGCGGGCTGGGGGCTGCACCGGCGCAGCCCCCGGGAGCGGGTGTGCGCCCCAGGACCCCACGGTTCCCGTGGCCGCATCCAGCAGCCTGGCAAACTGGGGAGCTCTGGTCTAAGTTCAGAGCCGTGGAATTTGGTTTGCTTTGTTTGTCCATGTTCTCGTCAGGTTTGGGACCTGGCAGCGTCCCTGAGCCGTGGCTGCCACGCGGCGCTGCTGGAGTTTGGGATCGGCTCAGGAAAGGCTCCGGGGCAGCTGGACCAGCCAGGGGTGAGGCTCAGCCGCTGCTCTGCTGCAGCACCGGGAAACCTGAAGGCACTTCTCTCTCCCCTTTAAATGCCGGGCATGGTGCGTGGTGAGGTGGGGGGCACGGAAGCCACCGTGTCGGGCAGAGGAGCCGGTGGGCAGCGGGCAGAGGAGCTGGCAGGCAGCAGGCAGCTTTGGGATGAGCCAGAGCCTCACCCTGGTGTGAGTGAGTTCGGACCTCGCTGCAGAGCTGGTCCCAGAGCGCCCAGTGCTGCACAGGAGATGTGGGCTGGGGATGGGGCGAGGGGCTGTGGGTGTGGGCAGGCTTCTCCCCTCCTTCTTTTTCTTTTTGTTGGAAAACAAGTCTGCTTTGCTGTCTTTGTCGTTCTTCCCTCACTTGCTTTTCAAATTCATCTGGGAAAACTTACCCGAGTGTTCGCATAGGTGTCACCAGCCCGACAGCTTGTGCCGCTCTAATAAAATGGCTCTGTAGCAGAGGGTTTGATCTATTTTTAAAGTGAGCTCAGCGCTGTCTCCTCCCGCCCTCCCACCAGCAGGCTAAACTAAGCCCGAAGGCTCTTGGGAGCGCGGCAGTGGTGCGGAGCGGCTCATGAGCCCAAAGCCTTCGCTCCCCTGGCATTGCCGGCGGCAGTCACCAGGGCTGGGGAGGCTGGCCCCAACTCCTGCTCTCCGTGGCCGGGAGATGCTCTGGTGTGACAGGAGCAGGGAGCAGGAAAGGGCTCCCTTTGCTGCTTTGTCAGAGAGAGGAGCTCTTTGCATGATTTTTATTCCTTCAAGCAGTGAATGTGCTGTATAAATTAACATACGGAAACTTAGCTCCGCTTGGAAGTTTGGTATTTTCTCCTCGTTTGATGCCCTGTTATTAAAACTCAATTTTCTACGAATAACGTCCTTTAAATAGAATTCGTCTTCCAGCGATGACTCATATCAAAGCAGCAGCTCCTCGCAGGAGAAGGCAGGCACGAGGGCAGGTCTGGCACTCGCAGCCTTGGGAATCCCCAGATTAGCTCCCGGTGCTTTGCCGCGCTTGGGGGAAGCTGCCCTGCTTGCCTCTCCTGCCTGTCCCGCTTCCTCCGCCTGCTCCGGCTGTCATTGATGCCCAGGGACTCGGCGCAGGGATTGGATCCCCCGGCACGGTCCGGGGTGTCCCTGGAACCTGCAGACCTGCCCGTCCCTGCCTGGCCGTGAGCGGCAGGAGGTGACCGTGCTGCCCCATGGCTGCCCACCCACCCGTGCCGCGGTGCAGCCTGCGGTGGCACTGTGCCGCTGCCTCCTGCTCGCCCTGTCCCCTTGCACTTGCCGGCTGGGCATGTTACAGGCTGGGCATGGGATGTGCTCCTGGAGCGGACCGGCGGTGAGCCGAGGGTGCGATGGATCACCAAGCAGGCTGGCTGTGTCTGATCTTGCCAAGTGGTGGCCGGGGGGATCTGGCAGCAGGACGTGGGGCGCGATAAAATCTGGCTTTTTCCCTTCCACCACATCTGTGTCTGTTCTGCCTGGCACCGGCTCCTTGCCTGTGCCGGTTCTCCTAGCCGCGCTGCCTCTGTAGCTGTTTTGTGGGCAGATGTGGCTCCTGTCCATCCAGGAGATGCGGTGCTGGGCTGCTTGTTGCGCAGGCAGATGCGGACATACATCGAAAGGGACAGCTATTGCAGAGCCGACTTGTACCCGTCTGCAGCTTGCAAGTGCTGGGGGAGCAAAGGGAGGCCGGAGGGCTGGAGGGAGCTTCTGCTCAGCTGCCCAGGCAGGCGGGGCTTGGATCAGGCTCTTCTGTGCAAGGTGGGGATGTGGTTTGCACGTGGCTGCAATTTGTTACTGAGTGCCAAATGTTTGGTTTGGCCTGCTGGGGAAAGGATCTCTGCCCCCTTGGTTAGATTGATGAAGCTTCTTAGATTTTCATTTCCCAAAGGGAAGGAAAAGTCTTCTAAATGCCACGGCAAAGTAATGCAGGATAGCAGCGTGGCAGTGGCTCTGCTCAGCCAGGGCAGCATGCGGCTGTGTGTGAGCCAGCGTACCCGGACATGGCTGGTCAGCGTCTGCAAGCACAGTAATAATTTTTTACTTGTTACTAGAGGTGCCAAAGGGTGTTGTGGGTCCACTGCACCCACCGTGGCCTTGGCAGACCGACAGGAAGGCAGGAGCGGTGCAGGTGGGCGATGGGGATCTCGCAGGCACTGTTAGAGGGACCGTGCTGGTGTTGTGGCTCCTGGCATGTGGCGAGACTGGCACTGTGATTTGGAAAGAAAAGAAAAGGGAGGAGACACTGGCAGGAACCTGGGGGACCCCGGGGAGGCAAGGGCTGGGGCAGCCTCAGCTTAAAGCAGCTGCCAGGGACTGGGCAATGGAAATGTTACCTCGGTGGGGACTGTCCCACTGCTCGCTGGGTTACATCTTCTTGGAAGGGACTGCGTGTCCTGTGGGCTCTGCCCTCGCCATTGCCTGCCTGCAGCCCGTTTGCTGCCAGGGCACGGGCTGTGCCAGCTGCCGGAGCCTGTGCTGCCCTGTCTCCCTGCCCTCGCCTTGGTTCTGCCACGGGACCAAGGGATGCAGTCCTGGACTCCCGAGGCTCTTTGCAGCCCTTCTCGCAGCCCTTGGGGTGAGTGGTAAATCCGGGGTCTATCCTGCTAATGGGCAGGGTCGCCCGCAGGCTGCTCAGGCACCGTTTGCTTTAGCTCATTGTTAGTGTAAAACCTTTCCTAGACTGGGGAAGGGGAAGAAGGGGAGACCCGGCTGGTGGAGGCATTCCCATGCTGCGCTGCACATGCGGTGATGCTGTGCCGTCCGTCACTGTGGGGCTGCCAGTGCTGGGCGAGCAGCCCTGGTGCCCACTCCCTGGCAGAGCATTGGGTGTAGCTGGATGGAAGACCCTGTAGCTGTACCTAACCCCTAGTACAGTTTATCGCTGCTGAAGACAGGCTCAAACCTCACCGGGGCTCCGCGTGCATCTCCTGAGACCCCCAGCTGCAGCGGGCTGTTGCCTGGCTGGAGCAGACAGGAGGCAGCAGGCGGGTGCTGGAGTTAATTGGGAAGGCTGTGGGTGGAAGGAGTGAGTGGCAGGGTGCTCGGGGGCATAGCTCAGCACCCGAGCAGAGCGTGGGCGAGGGGAGCGGGAGGACGGATGCTTCACCAGCCGGCACCGAGCTATTCGGCAGCATCGCGTGTGGGGCGCCCGGGGCTGGGGGAGCGGGCAGAGTGGCAGGGGAGGGCGAGAGGTGTCAGGGACAGAAATAGGTGTGGGAATCGTGTTGGGGAGGGAGGAGGCGCATTGTAGGTCCTTACTGGGGTGGAGGACTGGTCGAGCTGGCAGGGAGGTAGGATGGATGGGGCTGGGGCTGAAGGGCTCCTGTCTAAAGCTGTGTTTCACCAGCACTACGGCACATCTGCATGAGGCAATTTCCCCCCAGGGAGGAAGAGTAGGGCGCAAGCAAATCTTCCAACACCGGCAGTGTCAGGCTGGGGCAGCTCTGAGTGGTCCTGAGCTCCTGCAAAAATGAGTTTTCTCCCACCTCGTGCCCCCCTCCCCGGGACGCCGCTCGCTCCAGTTCAAAGTTTCCTGCCAGGATTATTATTCTTGCTGGTCTGGCATCTGTTAAGGTGACAGCAGCCGGGGAAAGGGAAGGTATTGGAACAAATTTCTCATAAAAAGTAGCTAAGTTGATGAAACCATTACGGTGCCTGCATCCTGCACTCAATCATCGTGACACGCCGGGGGAGAGGTGCAAGCGCTGCCGTACACCGAGCTTTCCTGCGGGAGAGCGGGGCCAGCCCTGCCTTCCCACAGCTCCTGTCCCTGGGTGTGCACATAAGCTCTGACCCGTCCCCTCTGCCTGTCCCACAGCCTGGGCTTCCCCGCATCTGCCCGTTTCTCCTCGCTGGTGCAACTGCCGGCGTTAAATGCGAGGGCCCCGCTGGCGGGGTTCAGTCACCGTGGCGGAGCAGAGCACCCATCTCTGGCAAAGTGACCGTGTGGAGACAATGTCCAACAGCGAGCACCGCTGCGGGCAGCGCCTGCTACGGCTCCTGCAGGGTCGATGCAAATCCCTCGATGCAACCATCAATCAGGGATCGGCAGAGGAGAACCGGGCAGGCAGCGGTCCGGCATGGGACAATCCTGTGGGAGCAGGGTCTGTGCTGAATCCCCGGCCCCAGGGCAGTGCCATCGGGTAGAGCGAGCTGGGGCTGGGGGAGATGGGGCGACGAGGGACGAGAAAACAGGGCTGAGTGCTGGATTTCCAGAGTGTTACCTGCTTTTATTAAAAATCAATGATGCACTTGAGCGGTTCCACTTTGTCTCCCTGACAGCGAGGCCTCTGCATCAGTCGGGACGCAGGATCCGGTACCACTCACGGCTCTTGTTATCACCCTCTTCTCTCTGCTGCTCGCCCCCCCTGAAAGCCAGCCAGCTCATCTCCTGCCCCATCAGCACCGAGATTTACAGCCGGTCTCTGCCGATTGCTTGTCTCACCCTTCTGGTTTTATTCCTATGATCTATCATGCCCCGCTCCTGCTGCGCAGCCACTGGGACACTTTGTCAGGCAAACTCATGCCTCGTCGTCCCGTTTCGGTAGAGGAAAGCATGCGTGATGGTGTTAAAATAACAGGGCAAGGTCTCCTTCCCCACCCGCTGCACTGGCCTGCCCCTTCCCCAGTTCCACGGGGGTTAAGGGTGGCAGCGACCAGCAGCTGCTGCCCGCAGGAGCCTGGGGCTCTTGGTCCCTCAGCCGTCCTTCTAAGCAAGCGTTAGTTAGTTAATCGGCTTTTTGTATTTCTGGAGGAGCAGGGCCAGTGCACACGAGCTGCTGCGTTACAGATAAGCGGGCAGGCGGCTGCCAGCTGAGCGCTGGAGCCTGCGGGACCCGCGGGCAGCAGTGCCCGATGTGGGGCTGGCACCACGTAGGCTGCAGAGCTCTGCGAGGGCTGGGGCAGCCCCGGGGGGTCGGATCACACCGTCAGGCTGACGGTGGCTGTGTGCTCCCTCCTGAGAAGCGGAGGGGCCGTGGCCGCTCCAGGCAGCCTTGGCTGTGCTATGTGCCATGCGGTCCGTGCTGCTGGAGCGTGATGCATCCCTCCTCCGTACCCCTCCCTGGGACCCCCGTAAATAAACACAGCATCCAGGGAGCCGCAGGTGGGGCTGGAGCTTGTGCAGCGAGACAGGGGAGACTCTTTACCGCCAAGGTCACAGGTATCGCCAGCCAGGATGTATCTTCCGTGTGCGGCGTTGGTTCTTAGACATGGCATCTGCCACGCAAAATACGGTGAAAATCAGTTTGCCGGCCCAGGTCCTGGTGGTCTGTCCTTGTCCAGCCAGGTTCCCCTGGGACTTTAAATTCTACAATTGCCTTTTCCTGCAGAGGTGCTGCTCCAGGGAGCATAAAGAGCCGAAAGGACTCCAGAAATGGCAGCCAGGTCTCAGAAATTTTTTTAATCCCTTTTCCACCCCCACAGCCTGCTTCATGCTAGGCTTGAAGTGGTCACCCATGTTAAGTGCTTGCTCCTAGTCTGGGTATCGAGCTGGTGGAGGAGGCACTGGGATGTGAAAGGAAAACCCTTTTTCCTGGAGGCATTGAGCTATTCCTTACTCTGACCTAGATGTCAGTTTAATGCTCCGGCAAGTCCCAAGACTCGCATATGAAGTTGCCCAGGGGAAGATGATATTTCAGGAACACAGAAGCTTCTCAGCAGTGGTAAAGTGCACGAGCTTTCCCTGGCAGGAGCCTTGCAGAGCCTCCGTATGCTAGCGACCGCCATGCCAGCCATGGAGCAGTGCCCCCCTCTCCTCGGGGGTGCAAGCGCAGTGCCCGGGCAGCGGGAATGTCGGCCGTGCTCCGGCACACGATAGCGGTGCTGGGCAGAGCCCGTGGTGCTGCCGGGGCCGGGGGCCGGAGCGTGACTGCGAGCCGCTCGTGATGCCCCGTGCTCCGCAGCGTTGCAGCGCTGCCATCCGTGCTGCCCGCCTGGTGCTCGGCCTGCTTGCCCAGAGCCGGAGTATTCCCAGCTTCATCACGTGGATCCACAGCAGAGGCTGCGAGCAGGCTGCGAAGAGGAATGCGGCGTGCGTTGAGGGTGCGCGCTTGCCGTGCTGGGTAAATCTGCATTTGCAGACTCGTCCATCGTTGTGGCTGTCAGGTCCCATCTCCCACGCGGGGCTCCGGCAGCCAGGGCTGAACACGGGGAACGCCGCTCGCCTTCTCCTCTCTGCTCTCCTCTTCCTGTCTATGTTTAATTATTTTAATGAAGTGCACTGTGTTCCCCCAGGCACCCCCAGCCTAAGCCCTGCTCATACGCAGGCTCTGAAGTATCTTAGCAAGTGCCCAAGTACTGAGGAGGTCTGACAAGTTGGGGAGCAGTGGGGAGACACTGAATCTGTCCCCCTGAGTCGTGGTTTTGGAGCTCTCTGAGGGGTTGCAGAGCTACCACCCGGTCTGTCTTCAGGCACCAGAAGAAGAGCTTGAGCTGGGGCCTTACGAGGTTTGGAGGGGTTGAGCTGGTTCCCCGCAGGCAGACCAGGGGTGCGGAGATGGCCCCGCTTTCCTAGCATCCCCACTGCAGGATGGCCCCGTGCCCCGTCCTCCTCCTGCGAGCTGCTCACGCCAGGAGGGGAGCGATGCCGCGCCACGTCCTCCTCCTTTCATCTGGGTGATAGCGCTATAAATCATTGTAAACGGCCCGTGGCCCCGTGCATCACTGCGGGCGGCGTGCACGGCACTGCCTGAAGGTGTCTGGTGCGGCTGAGCTGGGCGCGCAGGGGAGGGCTGGCGAGAAGATGGGTCTGCCCGGCGTTGGACGGCGGCATCAGTGTGGGGCCGCACGAGGCTGGATTGCACAGGTTCACTTTGACAGATCGATTTGAAAAATGTGGCGATTTAATTCCTGTTTTCTTATTTATCTTTATTCCGCTGAGGCGGCTGCAGGTGTGGATTGAGGAGCGGGGACTCCCCGCAGCACAGCCCGCTCGCAGTCACGCCGGCCGGTGGGGATGGTTCCCAGCCAGATGCCCAGCACGTCCCTGCCCGGGGACAGGCTCAGGAGCCCTCGGCTCCCTGGGGCATTGCCCATTGCACTCCATTACCTGCCGGCTTCCGAGGCGCTTGGGACGGCGGGGGAGTCCCTGGCAGCACCGGCAGGGAAAGCTGGCAGCTGCCTGAAACGGGGCTTCCCTCGTTTTCTGCAGAAGGCTTTCTCCTTCATCAGGCACATCTGCGGGTGGTTGGAGCAATGAGGGCTCGGGGCGGGGAGCAACGCTACTGCCCTATAAGAGCCCCCCAAGGAGAGGTGGGGGGGTCTTGTCTGCAGGAGGGCTGCTTTGGAGTTCTGCTCCCAGCTTGCGAGCGCAGCAGTGTGGAGAGGAGATGGAAAAGGTTAGTGGGGTCACGGAGGGAATTTTGTGCTTGTTTTAGTCTCCCAATGGCTTTTTCTTTTTCCCTTTCCTGCCTTGTGCCTTGGTTTACCTGCCTGTTGAGCAGAGGGCAGATTTAACAAACATCCTTCTGCAGACTGCGTGGTGTAGTTGGTGTTTGCTGTAGGGTGTCCTGGTGAGGCAGGACCCTGTCCCCTGCCTTCCCCCCTGCCCCGGTGCTCCTCCCTGGTTCCTCCATCAGCCCCCAGTGCTAGTTGGGGACCAAATGTTCTTCCCTGCTCATGCCTGGGTGGTTGCGCATCCTCCTTTCTTCCTCGCTCCCCGGTGCCCCCTCTGTGCCCGCTGGGCTTGGGTGCATTCCAGGGGGTCTGCTGGGGGCTTGTCCTGCCAGCTCCCCCCTGCCTCTTGTCAGAGCCTTTGTGGCGGGCGCTGCCCAGCACAACTGATGCTATGGAAAAGTTGATGCTTTCATCTCCTGTTCCCCCGCACCTGTGTGTTCCCCCATGGATGATTTAGCACTGAAAGCCTGTGCTCTGGCACTGGGAGAGGGTTCCCGAGATAAAATAATCTCTGCCAGCAGCTGAAGTGACAGAAGCCCCATTAACAGCAGCATATGCCTGAAAACACACACGTACTGCGAGGGAGGAAGATGCGGGGTGGGGGGAGTGCGGGAGCAGCAGCCCACAGGAAGGGGGGGATGCAATAGCTGGTAATTACTCTGCTGCCATTGGGATGCTCCTTGCTAATTTACAGCATTAGTGGAATCGGGATGTGATTCTTCCTCCTGAGCCCGGGCAGGGCTGTCCCCTGGTGCAGGCAGCCGTAATTATCCACATTTAACTGAGGGCTTGTAAAATCTATTTGTCTAGCAGAATGTGAGTATAATTGCTGTGGATTAAATAAGGATGCAGTTGTGGCTGGAGCAGGACCTCGCCTGACGGAGAGCACAGAAAGTTGTGGCTCCCCGGGCTGCTCCCTGGCACCCCGTGCCGGTGGGGAGGGAGGCTGCTGCTGGCCTGGAGCCGGGGAGGATTTTGGAGGCTTCTGTGCATTGCTGTGTCTCCAGCACAGACCTTCCCTCCCGCTCTTGTGGCTGGTCTGACTGGAGTGGATGTGCTGACGGGAGCCAGGCAACCTGTGAGTATTCCCTGTGATCCGCTGGTTTATCTCCTCTCTCAGCTTTGGTCCCAGGGCCAGGGACTGCTCTGGATTTTTTTTTTACTTGACGAGTGCGTTTGCAGAAGCTGGTCTCCGCGTGCAGCCGGTTTGCTGGGCCGTTCCTCAGGCGCAGGTCGGTGTGCTGAGGTTTTTGCCTCGGTAGCCTGCCTTCCCCCCGGCAGTGCTCCCGGCTGCAGCCGCAGCACCGTTCCTCTTCCTGCGGCACGTCCGTGCTGGCATCCTCGTGGTGTGGGGTGCATCCCAGCTTGGATGGGGGCTCGGGCACCGCGGAGCTCCCTGTCAGGGTGGGGAGCAGAGGCTGGGTGCCGCGCGGTGACCTTCCAGGTGGGTGGCACTGGGAGGGCTGGCAGAAAGCCAGTTGCCCCCCCAGGCTCTGGGTGCTGTATGGGAGACCTGCTGTGGGTCTCACTAATTGTGGTTGCTGACCCCCCCCCCCCCCCCCCCCCCCCCAAGGCAAGCTCCCAAGGTGTTTTTAAGGCACTTGAAGCTTTGCTCCCCCAGTAGCTGTTTCTTTCGCCCGGAGCGGCAGTGACAAACCTGTGACTTGGACCTGCTGAGCCTGGAGGAAACGGTGCTGGGGCGGCGATGGCTTCATCTGTCCCCTTGGCCCGGGTGCAGGTCGCTGGCTGGGCAAAGGGGCTTGGGGACCATCCTGCTTGGAAACCGGGCTGGCAGGAGGAGAGTGGGGGAGGGCAGATGCTCTCTGTGGCTGTCTTCCCCCTCCTCCAGCACCAGGGCAGGTTGCTAAATGTCCCTTCTCTGCGTTAGGTTGATTGTGGCTGCAATCCACTAATGGCTGAATTGAAAGGCTTTCCATAGCAGCGTGGTGAGCTCGTGGGTGAGGAAGGGTGCATGTGTGGTGGGAGTGCCAAGCGCATCATCGGGATGCTGGGACCATTCTTGGTGTCTGTGCTGGAAAAACACTGGTGACATGGGAAGTATGCAGAAAAGAGCTACAGAAATGGTTCACAGTCTGGAAAATCTGCTCTGCTGTGGGAGATGGAGCCTAAGTAGGTTGAACTTTTCATCCAAGAGAAGTTTAAGAGGTGGCTTTGTGACGTAGGTCATTTTAGGCTGTGATCAAGAGATTTCTGCGGGTACAGAGTGCTCTAATTTAGCAGGGAAAAGACATAACAAGATCCAGGCACTGAAAGCTCCAGCTAGACAAATTTTGACTAGAAAAGAAGTGCATATTTTTATCAGGGAAGGTAATTAACCACTGGAACAGCTTAAGCCTGTGGGGGATTCTCCATCGCTTGACATCTCTGGATCAAACCCGGATATCTGTCTGGCAGGGATGTGGTAGCTTGAATGAAAACGGGATTAGAGCATGGCTGTCTTCAGCCCGTGTTCCTGGGTGCTGCACTCGCTGGGTCTAATGGCCCTTCTAGCCCTAAGCTGTAATAAGCAATAACGTGCAGTGTTGATACTTGGGGGTAGGTTGAAATTTAGGTTACGGCAGGAGAGGAGCACTAAAGCACTTGCAAGTGGGATTTGAGAGAGCTTGTCGCTGTAGAGAAGGAGTCTTGTTTTCCCAGGGGATTTCTAGAAGGAGGTGGTAGTGTGCTAAAGTCACCCTCAAGTCGGGTGAGAAGAAAGTGAACGATGCTGTGGGCTGGCACGAGGGCTTTGCTGCTGGAGCACCCTGGGAGCCTCTGCTGGAAACAAGCTCTGGCAGATAGCTGCTTCCCGGGATGTTTTGGGCTCAGGCACCTCTGGCTGCATGCTCGTGCTCTGGGCATGCCTGTGTGTGCCCCTGGGAGGTGGTAGAGAAGGGGCTAGTGGCTGCCCTGTCCCTCCTGGCCAGGAAGGGTTGGTTTCTGTTGTCTCTGAGACCTCTGTGTGGTGAGCGGCCATGGGTCAGTGCTGCTGCAGGAGACACGGAGCCAAACTCTGCTCTGCAGCCGGTGTAAAACCAGTGATGGGCAGAGTTGCTCTGTGTGACTTGCAGGTGATGCTCTCTGTGTGCATCTGGGCATGTTGTTGGCCTTTTTTCCATGTAGCATATCAGGGCTTGTTCCTTTTTGTCTTGGGATCCACAATAAATACTCCTCCTCTCCCAAAAAGGCTGCCCCTTACCTGGGTGCCCCCTCCTCAGTGCATGCCGGTTGCAGTTCCTGCCTGCTGCAGGGCACCCCCTGCCCTCTCCCCTCCAGCCCCAACCCAGTTCTAGCCCTGTACCACTTTGGTATCTGCAGGAAGCTGAAGAAAACTTTCAGTGCTTAATGATGAAAATCAGACGCTCCAAAGACAGGCCTGTTCATGGTTTTCCAGCCCACTTTTTTGTGCCCATGCTGTAATGCTTCTGGCTAGACCACGCTGCTCTGCTTTATTTACGAGTGCTGTGTAATGGGGTATCAGAAGCTGTCCTGAAGTCAAAGTCGGTCGTGTTCCCTCCTGTATCAAGAGATCCAGTTACCTTCTAGGGGAATGAAGTTAGATCGGGGTGTCCTTGACGCATCAATGTTGGCTGTTTCTTGTGTGGCTCCTTATTTTGAGCTGGGTCACCATGGGCAAACAGGCAGTTGCCAGTCCTGCAGCCCCACGTGCTCTGTGCTCAGCAGCATCCCTGGGGCAGGCGTGGAGGTCTGACCTCTGCCGCCGGCTCGTGCGGAGCCAGGCAGCACATTGTCAGAGCAGGCAGGACATTCGCTCAGCGTGCGTTGGGAGGGTTCCCAGGGCCATCCATCTGCTCCTCCACGGCAGCGTGAAATTTGTGCAGAGCCAGCGAACCGATGGCCATGGGCCGGGGCCAGCCTGCTCGGGAACCTTCCGCCTGGCCCGTGCGTGCTGGGGGACGTAGGCGTCCGCTTGCTGGCAGGCCCGGGCAGGAGCTGCCCGTGGTGCGTTGCTGCCAGGTCCTCAGCTGGCACCCGGCATGGTGCTGGTGGCTGACCGTGTTCCCGATGGAGGAGCATCCTCTCCTGCTGACTAGGGCTGCAAATAGCAACTGAGTCAGACTCTGGAATGGGACCATCTTCCCAGGTACCATATTTTCTCAAATAATTGTAAAGCTTTCCTCTGCTCAGACTGAATCCTGTATCAGAGGGGCGTGCCACGGGACGGTGGTGTTAAGTGGGATTTCTGTCACTTCTCAGTGAGACGGGGACTTGTGCCCCGGCCCCGTGGGGCAGCGTGTCCCCTCTCTCCCTGCTTGTGATGCTTGCCCGACGCTTGCGTTCCACACCAGGGGCTGAAGCAGCAGAAGTTGTGCTGGTCTTAACGTTTCTGAGCATCGAGGACTGCTCCTGTACAAAGCTGGTCCCTGCCATGAGAACATCTCTGTCATGCGTTGTCCAAGGGCTGTGGGCAGGCAAGTGTGGCAGTGGCTGGTCTGCCCCAGCATGGCAGGGCTGGCAGGAGAGCACCGCACCTGCCTTGTCACAGCCCCTCGCCAAGGATGAAGCGTTATGCCGTGTGTCTGTGCTGCTGCTCTTTGCCTTCATCCTGGAGACAACTGTCCATGGGACTGAGGGCACCCTGGCCTTCCAGGCTGTAGGAAAGGGGAGAAAATAGGAAATGTGGCACAGGAAGGGTTAATGCAGAAAGATTTTTACCCTGTGGCGTAAACACTACAGAATGCTTGTTTGCCTTCATTTGCATATTGAAACATATCCTAAAGGCCCCTCGTTTGGAAAGTTCTGTTTTTTACTCCATCTTCCTATAGAAGGGAGGAAATTATTCATAATTAAAAAGTAATAATAATGTGGAATGAAGGAACCCAGCTGTATAATACCCAGCACAAAAGGGGGAGCGTGGGGAATCTATTTTTAATGGTTTCCACAGCAACGGAGATTTTGTTTACAGTGATTTTCCTCCTGTGCTGTGAGGCTGTTCCCAATTTACATTTATAAGAAGCTCTTGCATAGGAGGTCCATCACTGGAGGGTGCTCTGGGCACTCGGGAAGGATGCTGAGAAGATAAGGTGCAGTTGTGGAGAGGCCGACTGGCGCTTGTGGGATGGGGTGTGATAAGCAAAACACCCAAGAGCCGGGCACCTGCCCGGGCATCGTGCCCTGACCTGTGGCATCCCTGCTGTCCCCCGGGCTGGGCTGCGTGTGGCTCTGGTGGCTGTGTGACACATAAATGTCTGCTAAAGACCAGCCTAAGACTTTTAGATTTACAGCTGCCTTCAGGAGCTGAACGGTGGCCCTGCCAGCTGATGCATGGACCCGCTGGCCTCTGTCCGGCAGGAGCCGCAGCGCGGTTCCCTCGGGGAGGCTGTGGCTGCGCTGGTGAAGCTGGGAGCTGACGCCCTGCAGAAAGCGGGGGTACGCTCGCTGCGGCGGGGGACGCCTGGGCTGTGCATGCGAGGGCTGTGCCCTGCTACCCCGCCGTGCTGGGCCAGGGGGTCCCTTGTGTCTGCTGAGCCAATCTGTTCTCTCTGAACAGTGCAGGGGGTTGGTTTCCCTGCCATACGTGGGATCTGGGTGCTGGGGAGAGGAGGAGGGTGCTTGCTGCTCCCCTGCACTGCTGCCTGCCTGCCTGGGCTGCAGCTTGCCCTGGGTGCAGGCGGTGGAGAAGAGCTGTGCCTGGCTGGGGTCTGCAGCTGGTGCTGCCCCAGAGCCACAGGCTCTGGAGGGGGCATGTGCATCGCTGCTGCAGGGTAAATAATGGAGCAGAGGAGACGCTGATTATTAGAGAGCTCTTTCATCTGGCAGGCGCAGGCACAACAAGATCCAGTAGCTGGAAATTGAAACTTGCCTGATAGGTACGGGTTTTTAACGAGGGCTAATAGACCAATGGAGCAATTTGCTGGGAGCTCATTGTGTTCCTTGGCACTGGGTCTCTCCCTCTGTGGCTCCCGAAAGCAGACATGAAGTAGTTTAAATGCGAGTGCTTTGATTGCTGGAGGAATAGTGCAGCTCCCCCGGGCAGAGAGCGCTGGACGGGGCTAAGTGAGGGCGAAGGGTGTTTGTCCATGATCTCTCCTGAAGTCTGCAGAGGATCTTTTTTTTTTAATCTGGGAGGATGGGGAGGTGGATAAGGGCTCTCCTGCTTTTTTAGGTTCCCTCCCTTTTTCCCTCGGGGGGTGGATGGTGAACAGCTCTTTCCTTTCCCCACGCCTGTCCCAGGGTACTTTAGCCGCGCGTCCCTAGGGATGGTGGCTCAGCTCTACTTCAGGACGGTGACAGATGTGTCAACCCTGAGGACCCTGGGCCAGGACTGGCTTTGGCTCTGCTCTCGCCCTGTGCAACCAAGTATGTGAGGGTGTCCCTTGGGAGCAGAGCTCTGCTGCCTTGCCTAGGGTACCCCCAGCATCTGGGTGGGTTTTTGTTTTAATTACAGACTCATTTTCATCAGTAGAAAGCGAGGTTGGCTCTTGCTTAGTGCTGTGATCTGAAGCAGCGAGTCTGGGCTTCACCACCCAAGGGAAGGTGATGCTCAGGATGTTTGAGGGCTCTTTGGGAGCAGGGAGTGTGGGTGATCCTGGCTGGGCTGCCTGGGGAAGGGTGTTGGCCCCTTCCCGCTGCGCAGTGGGGAGCTGCTGCCCAGAGACCAGCTCCTTTTATGAACCAATAAAAAGAAGGTTTTTATCACCTGTTCCAGCTAATTTTCTGTGGTTTGTAATGGCTTTGGGAAGCAGGTAATTGCAGTGATCACATTACATGTGTAGGCATTAAAGGGAATTGAGGGGACTGTTTGTTAATTAGCTGTACTTGTGTGGAACCTGAAACATATTAACCTTCATATAATCCCAAACTATTAGGGATGAAGAAGGGATTTAATGATGGGAGAAACAGAAAAACAAAAAGCAATTAGGGCTCTTTTTCCCAGCATTGCTGGTGTGTTGGAGCAGGGGGGTGACTGGCAGAGCAGCCCAGCAGGCAGGCTCAGGAGTTGGGGGGGGGGGGTGGGAGGGCCCCCCCAGAGTGGTGGGGCTGAGAGCTGTAGATATGTGCAAACTCCTCTGGTGGCAGCATCCCTGGGCAGGAGGATGAGCAGGGAGAACAGGGCACCCATTTAACCTCCTGATGGTGCTGATCTCCCCTGTTTTCAGCTTTGCATCATCTGAACTGGGACTCGGATGCCGCAGAGGCAGGCGTGTGTGCTGGGGAGCAGCGATCTCCTCTGCTGTGGGCTTCTCTGGCTCTTCTTGAGCAACTCAGCAAATGCTGAGATCCAAGTGCTCTCCTGGCTGCAGGTCTGCTGGTCACGGGGCAGCCCGACGGCCCTTCAGGGGGACGGGCAGCAGTGGGTGGTCTTGGGCTCCGGGATGTGCGTGGGACAGGGCAGGCTCCAGGCACCGCTTCCCTTTAAAATCCCTGGAGATGCTCTGGGATGTGCGGCCCTGCGGTGCAGCTGCTGGCTCAGCACCCTGAGGCCGTGGGGATCTTGCTGGCAATTGCAGAGGGGTTTGAGCCCCCAGGGCCTGGGGGCTGAAGCATAAGCAGAGGGAGCGCGTGATGGAGACCCTGGTCTCTGCGAGGGCCGTGCTGTCTGGGCAGCGGGGCTGAGAGGTGGCTGGGTTGGGGTCAGGGAGCTGGGCAGGGAGAGTCGGGATCTGGAGCTGCAGGAAAGTAGAAATAGTGTTTCCATGGCAACTGTTCAACATAAACTCTTTCCTCCCTGATTATGGAGCTAACGATATTCTGATCAGTCCAGGGCTGCTCCCCCCCGTGGCAAAAGCCTTCAGGTGTTGGTTATTTTTCATGCTCCTTCACAGAAGCGGGCAGTGTTGGCCGCATATGCAGGTGCCGTTCTGCAGTGGTGAAACACAGTGCTGTCGGAGCTGCGGTGGGAAGAGCCACGTTAGCTCCTCGCTTGCTTCTGGAAGCCTGGGCTGGAGGGTTTGGAGGCTGGGCACCGGCTCCTCCAAAGAAGTTTAACCTGCCACTGCTCTGGTTGCACAGAAATGGGACAGACTTCTTGCCAACTCCTGCTGCCTGGGTGGGTGCTGGTGGCTGTTACTGGGTGCTGGGCCCTGTTGCCCTCGAGGGATGCAGAGCCTGGAGGGACTCGGGGATCCCTGGTGCTGCACATCTGGCTGGCAGCCTGCTGACGCATCCTCCTCCATTCAACACGTGCAGAGTGGTAGATGCCTCTCCCTAGGGAGAGCCCTGGTTTTTCCCGTCTGTGCACAGTAGTAGCATGTGCCACGACTACCATGACACCTCTTGCCCAAAATTGTCAAAGCCCGGCTGGGCACATGAAGCCACTAAGACAGCTCCACTTTCCTGCTGGGAGCCCTGGTGCCTTCACTAGCAATCGTTAATATCCATCAGCACCGTGCAAACAAACTCCCCGCTCCATTTATTCCACCCAGCTCCCGATTTAATTAGGTTTTCCAGTTTTCTGCTTGTCCTGGGCCGATCACTCCTTAAAACAGTGGAGAATTAATTTGCACCTGCTGTCAGAAAGTGTCTCTCCCCAGTTAGAAAAATAATTAAGCCATCATCACACATCAGGGGTAATGAATCACTGCGCTCCATTCCCTTCACAGGTCGTTTGTTTCCTTCCACACTGGCAAAGAAGGTGCAAACTAAATGTGAGCAGCTGCCAAGTTATCCCTGTTCCCTCTCTGCCCAATTTCATTCTAGCTCCATGGATTTTCCAGCTAAGCTGGACCATGGCCTTTTGGAAAGGTCCTAAGCAGGCAGGTGAGTGAAGTTTCCCAGTAGCCCCAGGGATGAGAACCTGTGTTTGCTCCTTCCCCAGTGCCCTGGAGGGGGCTGTGCCGGAGGGACGGGCTCTGGCTTCTCACGCCGCATCCCGCCTGTGGCGGTGTCCTGTCGGGAAGGGGAGCTTGGCCCAAGCTTGGGGCTTGCACCATGCAGACAAGTGATCCTGTGGTGTCAGCCTGTGGGCTGGTGAGGGACAAGAGGCATCAGTGGCACGCTGTGGGGGAACAGCAGACCTGCCTGTGGTAGCTGAAGTACGCCTAGTACCAGGCTTCTGGGTGACTGCCGCAAAATACAGATAATGCTGTTCATGTCGTGTGTCAATAGGAGTGAACCTGTTGGAGTGGTTGTGGGAGTTGGTAGAAGGGAAGGGGGGGTGACGTGGCAGGAGCTGGTGCCCGTGGGGGTTTGGCTGTGTGTTAACCAACAGCGCGGCAGAGCCCAGCGTGGCAGGACCACGGGCACCCCGACCCACGGGTCTGTGCAGTGCCTGCGTGGGACCATCACTGGTGAGCTTATGTTTGATAAAATGTGTTTTAGTTGTTGAGTCTGGACATGCTATAATGCTGGGGAGAAAGCAATATGATTGATGGGAGAGAATGTGGTAAATGCCTTGTATTTGCATGATATGACATAATCACTGGCTTAGGTGTAAATGCACCCCCAGATTTGGGGTCAGGAAGAAGTTTCCTCCAGATCAGATTGGTGGGGGGTTGCTGGAGGCTTTGTCCTCGGCTGTGCAGGTGAGTTCTGCTTATGGTGATCAAACGAGGACTTTAATGAACCATTTCCAGGACTTCTGTCCCCATCTCCCCTCCTGTGCCGTGTTGTACTTGTCTTTTCATCTTTTACTCCGTGGCAGGAGCTCACTGCACACTTGCAGGCCTGTGGCGTGTGGGGCGGCTGTGGTGGGATGCTCCTGCACATCCTCTGTGGCCTGTGACGGAGGCAGCGAGGAGACACCACGTGCTTGGAGAGATCCCAGATCTCTGCGCAGATGCCTCGAGCAGAGGCTGTGCTGTGTTAGCCTCCTTTCTCTGACAGACATGTTTTTATTTCTTCTTGAGGGTAACTGTGCTCACCAGGAGTGTCTGAGCTGAGAGCTGCTGGGCTCAGGGAAGTTGCCTTGCGTTTGGGTAAGGCAGAGATTTCAGAGGATGCAGTACACATGGCACCTTTCCTCCTGTCGCCTTTTCCAAGTGCCAGGCTGGCGCTTCCCCCTCTTTGCAGTAAATCGATCTGTCACTTTGCATATGGGAAGCACTTGGGGGAAGTGAGGTTTCATCCAGGATGGGAAGAGGCTGGGAAGGCAGGTGAGCTCTGTGCAGCACCTGCAGCTGCTCTGGATGAAGCCGCTGGGTCCCTGGGGATGGCTCCCTCCTGCTCTTTCCCTCTGAACTGCTCTGCCTTGGGTTAGCAGCACTCTGGGTCTGCAGGAACGGTGGTGGGGATGAATGCGCCTGCAAGCGAGGCCAGCAGACTCCTTCCACTTGTAACCAATGCCCCATCTGGTCTCATGTCATCTGCAATGAATCTTCCCTATGTGCTGCGGTTCCTGAATGCTGGGGTTACTTGAGGAGCTTTCCTAATAGAAGTGCTCCTCGGTAGCAGAGTGCCCGACACGTGGTGTGAGTTGTGCCTTTACACTGGTGAAAAGTGCCAGTGGACACGCTGGCCATGCAGCGCCATTAGCTTCTATTCTGTGGGCTCGGTGAATGGAGATGAAAGGCTTGCCTTTGCCTTTGCTGATTTGTGCTCACACCTGCTCACATGAAAGCCCAGTGCCCACTTCAGTGCCAGCTGATTAAATTAAAGTCCTAGTGAGTTTGAATAATTTTCCCTGTGAAATGTGGCAGATGGCCTCCATTAGGCGTCTGCTCCCAGCATCTGCCAGGATGTGATCAACCCCTCTTTGGAAAATGCACAAAAGGGAGTGGAAGTGGAGAGACTTGGGAATGGGAGCCCATCCCTTCATCCATGAAGAGGGAATCGGATATTCTCTTTGGAAGCAACCGATGTTCTGGACGAGCAGTGTCCGTGTGTCCCTCCAGCTCCTCTGCACGCTTGCTGCCGTATCCAGTGACGGCGGGAGGAGGAGGGATGGGGCTGCTGTTCCTGGCCCACCAGTTCAGGTCACCCCAAGGGTAAGCAGAGCCCTAAAATTGGGGCGTGTTGTCCCATCCGAGGCTGTGCTGTGCCCTGGTGCCACCAGGCTGGTGCTGCAGAACTGGGTGGGCTCCCAAGGTGCCTGCCCCCGCTGCTCAGCCCCCTCCTCTGCCAGGGCCGTGGGAGCACCTCTCCTGTGCCGGGACAGCCGGGGAGTGCTGCCGGTGCTGGCTGGGCTGGGGGGTTCCTTCAGGTGTTTGCACCAAACCGGTCCAGCCTCCAGGCCCTGCGTGCAGCCTGCGGCGAGCCCTCCTGTGCTCTCGCTCCGCTCCGCGTTGCGGCGGGCGCCTGGCACGTGCGTGGTCGTGGTCATCTGCCACGCAGCCGCGCGCGTGTCCCCCTGCCTTGTGATCCCGTTACAAAGGGTACCGGGCGCGGGGAGTCGCGTACGCGCTGGGGTGTCCCATCTCCAAACGCTTCTCCCACGGGACCGCAGGGCCTTGAGTGTGCCGTCAAAGGACTTCAGCGCCGGGAGCCGTTGGCGTGACCGGCGGCGCGTGGCACAGGGAACGGGAGAGGGGATGCTTGCTGGCGTGACAGAAGGGGGCAGATCGCGACCGGAGCGGACGGGCGGTTTCCCGCGGGGTAGGCGTTAGCGGCAGCCCCTGCAGGTCCCGCCGGGAGGGGAGCGGAGGGCAGAGCGGAGCCGAGCAGGGCTGGCGGGGAGCGGCGGCGGCGGCCGCTCCCTCCGGCGGGGCCGGGCTGCCGGCAGGTGGCAGCTGCTGCCCGCGCCGGGCCGGGGGCGGCGGCGGCGGCCCCGGGCTGGGGGCCGGGGACGGCGGGCCAGAGCCGGGAGCCGCCGGGGAGCCCTCCGGTGCGAGGCTGCCCGCCCGGGCTTTGCATCCTCCCGGCCGGGGCGGTGGGGGGGTCCCGGCCGCCGCTCGAGCGTGGTGCGGCCCGGCTCGATCGTTGCGACACGCACGCGTGACCGACCCCCGACCCCCCGTGGGAGGGAGCCCCGTGGCGGAGAGGGGCCCCCCGCGGGGCGGCGGTGGCCGGAGGGAGGAGGGGGATGCGCTGGGGCGGTTGCCAGCTCGCAGGCAGGGGCACTGCTCCAGTGGAGATCCATACGAATTAAGATGGTTTCCCTTGAAAACGGCTTAATAAAGCGGAAAAAAAAAAAAAAAAAAAAAAAAGGCGATGAAGCTGGGCTCAAACCTCTGCAAGCGCTGCAGGATGGAGCTCGCCCTGGGCAGCTGCCAGGGAAGCTGGCTGGGGACGGGCAGCGGGAGCTGCGGCGGGGGCTGCCGCCTTCCCCCCGCTCGCAGCAGCGCGGGCCGCGCTCCCCCGGCGTTGCGGGCAGAAAGCGGATCTCCGCTCAGCTTGCTGTTGAAACGCGGTGGAAGGTACCAATAAAAAACCCCGTTCCCTGCCCCAGAGACCTTGCAGTAGGATTAGATGCTGTAGCCTGTGTTTGGGAGCAGAAACCGTGCTAGGGAGGAGGAGGAACTGCTGGAGGCTACCCAGCATGCCTGCGGTGGCAGGGAGAAGGCTGCAAGTTGGAGGATAATCCGGGGGAAGAGTCTTGCGCGCTTGCCTGCGTGCGCTGAGCGTCTGCAGCCGGACGGGGAGGTGAGGTGGTCCTTCGAACTCCGTCCTTGTGCAGTGGGGAAGCTCAGCCTGTGCCTCTGCCGTGGGGCCTTGCCGCATCCCTCTGCTCTTGTATGTGTGCCCTTATTACAGATAGGTGTTCTCCTTCACTCGCTAATTTAGCCGTTTTCGTGTTCTTTTAATTAAATTAGCATCTTTTAATTCATTTTGTCCTGCTATCACAGCTTAATGTCTCTCTAGCTGCAGGGAGCTCGGAGCTCCTTCAGGACCCATGGTGTGTGCATGCACAGCCTCGCTGGCGTGGGGGTGCTCAGGTGAGCTGGCACCAGCTGGGGTGCAGGATATGCCCCTTTCTGGGGTCCTGGGACCGGGTCCCATCTCTTAACTCCTGTAGGTCACTGGCGTCCGTCAGGAAGGGTAGCAGAGGGAGCTCTGTCCTCACCAGGTAACTGCTGTCCCTGGTAGGAGGGGAAGGGGATGGAGCCGTCCCTCGAGGCACCAGGGCCTGCGCGCTCTAGGGCTGGGCAGCTCAGGGTAGTCTCGGTGCTTGTGTGTTGCCTGCAAATTGTCAGGACCTGCCCATCCTCTGCCAGGTGTGCCTCCCACTGCTGTGCTCGGACAGGCTAGCACATCTCCTGCCCTTCCTTGCCCCCCACCTGGCTGCTCCCCTCCGAGATGGGGTCCAGGCACCTTCTGGGAACAGGCAGGGCGGTCAGCACCAGTGGTCTGCACTGCGGGCACTGCTGCATTCTCTGCCAGGGTCAGGCAGGCGCTCTGCGCCCTGTAATGGATGTACCAGCATCTCTATTAACATTTTCACACAAGTCAATTCTCTTCTTTAAGTGACCTTTTAAGTGTGATGCCTGAGTGATAATTGGCCAGCAGTGAATGCGGGGCCCTGACAGGACGAGTCTCCATCCTGCTGGGCTCCCCTTTGGTGGGCTCCAGCCCTGCTGCTGCAGTTTGGGGGCTGGCACGCTCCAGGGGGCTGGGGAGCACATGGGTGCTGCAGGTCTGGGTGCCCTGGGGAGACGGGCAGCAATGGCTGCTGCTGAAGAGGTGATGGGTGCTTGCGTCTGTACGGTTTCCTCCCGAGGAGGGTGCTGCGGCTGCCCCCAGCTCGTGGGTGGGCTCCCTCGGGTCCCCTCTCCCTGTTGCTGCAGGTAGGGCACAGTGTGGCAGGGCTGGCCTCGCTGCTGGCTGTCCCCAGGTCTCCGGGCCCCCGGTTTGGGGTGATGGCGAGGGTATTCCAGGCTGTCGGCCCTTCCAGCCTCCGGGAGGGTGTCGCAGAATCATTAGTGTGGGTGCTGTGGGTGGGATGGTCCCGGTGCAGCCCTTCCACCAGGCCTGCTGTGGTGGCATCCCGGTGAGGAGAGAAGCTGGTCCATCCCCGGCCATGGAGGTGGGGTCCAGTGGTGCCGCAGTGAGGGGCTGCCGGCATTTCTTAACCTCGCACGTTTGCTCCAGTCGTTTCCTGGCTCGGTGAGGGGGGGACAGGTGGAGGGGGGCTCCCGTGGTTGCCCTGCCTTGCTGAACCGCAGCAAAAACACCTCAATCGTTAGTCGGGGCTTGTCGGTTGTATCGCAGGAGCACCGGATAAAGTGTTCCAGTGAAGAAGATAATTGAAAATCAAAAAAGACTTTGTTAATTTGATTAGGCAGAGCCGTAGTTGAATTGTTCTTCATCAAAAGAGATTTAATTTTGACATGCAATTAAATCCTTCTGCTGTACTGGTGCCCTGCGTGTTCCCAGCAATAGGGCAGGCTGGGCGGGGGGGGGTTTACAGGGCAGCGGAGAGATGAGACGTGCTGGGGGGGCAGAGGGGAAGAGAGGTAAGGGGAGTGCAAGTGCCTGATAGGCATGATGGGAGTGCGGAGGTGAGGAGGGTATGTCGTAGCAAACACTACCATTTAGCGCTAGATTTGAGTTGTGGTTTAACTGCTTTAACTAATTGCATCCATGCAGAAGGCATCTCTGTACCTGCTCGATCCCCTTGTCCCGCCAGCCTGGATCTCCTGGGGATAAAGCCCTGACCTACAGGGCTGCGTTTGTGTGAAAAGGGTCTTTGCTGGCAGTTGGGTTTGGTGCAGCGGCTGGAGCAGGTTTGCTGCAGGATCGGCATCCTCCAGCCGGGCAGGAGCTCCCTCCCGCTGCTGGGAGCTGGGGTGGGCGGCACTGGCGTCAGGGTCCCCGCAAGCTCTAGCTGTCCTTCTTGCCGGCTGCTCCCTGCACTGATAAGGCAGAGGATTATCGCTGCTGCTGAGCTGAGGTGCCGTAATCCCTCCCCGCTGCGCTGGCGGGGGTGGTGGCCGGGTGGAAATCCCACAGTCGGGGTTGTGGATTTAGAGCTGGTGGTGAGAGAAGGAGCTCAGTGGGATGTGACAGAGCTTTAAAACGTGCAAAAAAATGTCTGTATGCCTCCTTGGGCGGGAGCAGAGAAAGGCCCTCGCAGTGAGAAAGAGCTTTAGGAGGATTTGCGGGAGGTCTGTGTGCTGCATCCACGGCATCGTGCACCGTTCAGCCGTGCAGCGGGAGCCCGGCGGATGTGGCGGCGTGGGCGAGGAGTCTGGGACTCGGTCGATGCTGCAGCTCACCAGGGTTGGGCTCTGGCCGGGACCCTTCCACCTTTGCGGCACGGCAGGCGGTGCTGCCGGCACGGCTGGGTCCTGGCTCTGCCCGGAGCCGCAGGCTGGTCCGATGCGGGGTGCCCGCTGAGCCGAGCCCCATCCTTCCCCTCCCTGGGTTCACGTCAACCTCGCTGGGAGCACGCCGGCTCCCACAGCGCTCGGTGCTGCCCTCGGCGGCAGAAGGTCTATGAGGTCTTGGCATGGGCAAAGCCCGCTGTGCCATGAGCTGCCCACGCACCCTGCCCGCACCTCTCCCTGGGCTCGGCACCGGCGGCGAGGCTGGGAGTTCTTGGCACCAGGGGATTTCGGCTGCGCTGATCTAATTCTTCTTAGACTGCATGGAGCCATGGGGAGATTTTCTATTACAGCCTCGCTCTTCCACTTGCCAGCCCAGAAGAGCACGGCTGTGAGAGGCGATGGACTTGGCCATGCAGGAGGCTTTTTAATTCCTGGGCTCTCTGTGCTGATGGGCTGTTCATGGTGCCTGGCGTGAGCTCTGCGCTGGTGTCCCGGGCTGGTGGGGTGGCAGCAGGCTCTTTGCTGGTCACTTCTGAGCAGCAAAGGTCTCCTTCCCCAGGAGGGCTGGCAGAGCCTATGGAGACAGGCTGGGGAGTGAGCAACAGGGCTGGTGTAAATCAGGTTTCCTGGTCTGGAGCGTGAGGTGGCCAGGCCTGCCCATGGCCCCTCTCCTCTCCGCCATCCCTTTTGCCTCAGTCTTTGTCTCTGTTCCCCGCTCCTGCATTGCCATCTGCCTGGCTCCCTCCAGACCTGCTGCAGCTCTCGCTATACGTGTCCCTATTTCCTGCTGTTTTCCATGTTGACCGGCCCAGCTCCATCCAGTTAACTGTGCACCGAGCTCTCCTGCCCCACAGCTGCTTGGCCCAGATGGCGGTGGGAGGACGGGGACCTGCTGGGGGATGCTTGGTGTCTGCTGTGGGAGGTGGCAGGGCTGAGCTCCGCTCCGGGCAGAGTGGGAGATGGGGTGGGGGGGGGTCCCACGGGACCCCTTGGTGCCTTCCCAGTGGGGCCGGGTGTTCGCCAGCTTGTGTTGATGCAGCCTGGGCACCTTGGCTGCTCGCGATGCTGCAGCGTATGTTTCCACCTGTGAAGTGGGCACCCTGTCAGTCTCCCCAGGGCTGCGTGGGTGAATCGGGTGTTGATCTGCCTCCTCCCTCTCGCTCAGTTCCCTGGGGCTCTCCTCCGGCCTCTGCACTGAGGTGGGCGACTTGAGCAGCGGCAGAGACGTGACAGCGTGACCCTCCTGCGCTGCCTGGCCGCTCGAGCCAGAGCTGACAAATCTCACAGCTTACAGCTTGGGCTGTTCCTATTGCCTTTAAAATGCTAACCGAGAGCCAGAGGCACCACGTGAGGGCAAGAAAACACCGCTGCCCGCAGCAGCCGGGGAGCCTCTGCCCGCTGGAGATGTCAGGGAGGATCAGAGCGATCTGCCCGCTCTGGGGGGATGCGGTGAGCTCGTGCAGCGGGATGGCCCCGGGGAGACCCGGAGCGTGCTGCGGCATGGGGCGCTGGGAACGCCGGCGGGCCACCGGCAGGCTCCGGCACACGGGCTCCAGCCGCGCAGGGGAGCTGAGCACCGTACGCACCGCACTTAAAGCAGTGCTGGCAGCTTGTGTGCAAACAGGACTTGGGTGTTTCTGTGAGGCTGGGAGGGTCAGCAGTGAAAACCCGTGCTGCGTTTGCGTGGGTTTGCATCCTTGTCCCGAAGAGCGGCGGTCCCAGTTTGGGGAGGGGGAGGTCCTGAAGCAGCTGCAGAGCTGATGCCCTGTCTGGATAACGTACCATGGCATCATCTTTGCCCTGAGCTGCGGGGTCCCGCACCCGCTGGGGCGAGTACTCAGCCCCACAGCCCCAGCATCATCGGGGCAGGAGGATCAAGGGGGGAGGCACAGATATCCCTCATCCCAGCCCCGGGGCCGGCAGCGTGCAGGCAGAGAGCAGGTTGAAAGCGGGCACCTGCAGCTGCCCGTGGTTTGGGTGCAGCAGTCCCTGCGAGCTCAGTGCAGTGTTTACCACTTCCATCTTGGCTTGTTGCCTTATTTGTTCTCCTCTAATTGAGCAAATGCGCTGTAGGCAGTGAAGCTAGGCCAGCATTGACTTTATTAGGGGAAAGCATCAATACAACGCTGCATGTTAGGAGGCTTAGTCTAACACTGTCAGACTACTGGAGTTTTAAAGTTGCACTTTATTCATGATGTTTTGATTTCTCTTGCTCTGGGGACTCCGACTTTGATAGATTGTGATGCAGTACCAGAACAATATGATACACAAGAGCAGCTTGCTTCCAAAACAGGCATTTGCCACGAGAGCCCAACATTTTCCTGAATTTTTTTGGAGTGAAAAATGATGGCATAAAGAAATCTTAAGCTTTGTGCAGTTCAATCGTCCAGAATTAGCAACCAGAAAGTTGATTTTACTGCTGACTGGTAGGCTGTTAGAAGTAGTTACGCCAAGCTAATTCCTGGGTTCATTTTGCTGCGTTTTGCTGCTGCAGCAGCGCTGGCAGGAACTGTTTTCACTCCAGAAGTTGGAGTTTCGGGCTGCCAGTTACGGAATTCTTCTTTTGCAAGTGAGCACCCACTCTGCTGCCGTGTTGCTGCTGCTGTTCCAGCCCGTGGTCTCTTCATGCCCTTGCTTTCCTGGTCCTCCTTGCACTCGTGAATTTTGCAGGCATGAAAGCAGGTAGAAATTGCAGGTGCAGACCCTGCATATACCTGCTAAGCCACATTGTCAGGGCACCAAAGAGCTATCTGTCCCTCTGAATCTGGTTCCTGAGGATGTGTTACCAAATATGCCAGTGATACACGTCACAAGATATATTTTCTTTTAACACATTTCTCATGTGCTACTGTGCTGGAGTTGTCGGGTGCTCGTTGTCTCCGCACTAAGTACAACTCGTTTATCTGCTCTTCGTGTGTATGCCATAGGGGCTTCTGTTGGAGCTCCCCTGGAATTAAGTATGAATTAAGTGTACCATTAAAGTGTTATCACAGCCATTTAATGAGTTTGAGTCTGTAACAGCTTCATTTTCCCATGTTTGATGGCCATGCCCCTACTTATTTCAGTTGATTCTCATAGGTTCCTGTCGACGGGCACTTGTGTTACTTAAGCACAAGCAGTGTGTTCCAAGCACCTCTGCCAGGCGCTGCCTTGGGTTGCGTGTAAATAACTTTCTCGAGTTAGGCAGTCAGGCAGCTGTCCCGACGGAGAACTCATCTCTGCTCCCTGGGGATGACCCAGCCGTGAAAGCTGCCCAGCCCTGGCTTTGCCACCCCTGTGGCAGGTCTGGCTCGGGGTAAGCTGGCCACGTACTAGGCAGCCCTGCTTTTGGTAAAAACAGGGAGTGGGGAGTGCTGTTGAACTGCACGCTTTTTACCAGAAGGGATCTGATGGGTAATTGGCTGCCCTGCTGCAGGATCGGACCCTTTTGCACAGAGGGGCTGGGGAAGCGGCAGCGGGGCAGCACAGGGGCTGGACTATGTCTCGGTGCTCTTGGCGATGCTTTGCAACTTCATTTTCCTGACTTATTCCCTCATTTTATGGGGAGGGGGAGAAGCGCAGGAGAAGCAATGGCTGCTGTGTGCACAGTGGTGGGTAGCACCAGAGCTTCGGGCAGGCAGGGGCTCGGTGGGGGAGCGGGGACTGGGAGCACCAGGCTGCTCGCCGGGACACAGGAAGGTGTGGAGGTTTCTGAGCATTAGGGTTGTAGAACACTTTTTTTTTTAATGTGTCAAAACAGCATTTTTCCACAGCCTTGTTCTCAGAAATGTTTGAACCATTCTTGCTAAAACTTCCCTCAAAATTTCAGCCTGAGGCAGAGGCTCAATATGGGAAACATCAGAGCGAAATGACTTGCGTTGCACAAAGGCACAGGCAAGTGATAATAGTGTCTTTTAAAGTGTTGGGGAATCGCTGAACGGTGGCACCGCAATCTATAAAGCCTCATAGCAACCTGGAGATGTGCAGGCTGCCTGCATCCCTGGCATCTTCCCAGGCTTCAGCAGAGTCCCTGTGGGTGGGTTTGGCCCTTGGAAACACAGCACTGACCTCCCAGGTCACATCCACGCAGGCTGGAAGTCTTCCTTGCCCCTTGCTGGGTGACCCCACGTGCAGTGGAGCATTCGCAGCCTCAGCAGAGTTTGCTCCCGGCCTGATCCGGCTCCAGCGGTGCTTTCCTTGCTGTCTGGCCGAGGCCGTTTCGGGAGGCTATGTTGCTGCCTGCGACACTGGGGATCCCACGAGGCTGGACGGGGATGCTGTGGTCTTGGGGGGTCTCTCTGAGCAGGCGGTCCTGCCGTGCTGGGTCCCCCTTGGAGGACACGTTGCGGCGGTGGCGATGCCTCCGCTGAGCGCGGCGGCGGGAGCTCTTTGCTGAGCACTCCGCGCTGGGAGCGGTGGAGGAGACGCCGCTGCCATCGCCCCGGCTGGGCTCTGATAGCCGTGTAAATACGCAGCAGGCAAGGGCGCATTAGGCTGGGTGGCTGTATTATTTACAGAGAGGCTTGGGGAGTCTCTGAGGATAGCTGGCACAACTTGCATATTAAAACAGAAATTGCAATTAACAACAAAAAAGGGCATTTTTATAACACTTTTATTGAAGTCTTAATGAACAAATAAAGAAGCAGAGAAATCTGCATATGCATTTGTGAGATATAAAACTGACTGAATCAAGATGAAGCAGCAAGAAGCCTTGGCTTCTCTTATTTTCTGCTAGATAAGTAAAACACAACAGCAAAGAAGGGAGAGGAGAGGGGGAAGAAAACTGAAGTGTGGGAACCGGGAGGCCCCAGTATGTGGTTCCTGTGAACCCAGTAAGATGCAGGAGGCTGGCTCGGCAGAGCTGTCTGTTGTCCTCCCCTCTGAGCTGGGCCAAGGGGATTTGGAGGAACTTCTGAAAGCATATCGGAAAAGAAATTGGAAGCCGAAAAAAAAAAAAAAGTAGAAAACCATGGCTTTGGACCGAGATTCCGTACAGGCAGCAGGTGCTGCGCTGCCTGCAGAGCCGGCGTCGGTCTGCTCTGGTGAGGGGAGCAGGGTGCCCGGCAGAGGCTGCGGGTGAGCAGGGGCAGGCGGTCAGGAGACGGCAGGCGGCTTGACCACGGGTGACGGGACTGTTGGATCCCCCCCGGTAACGCAGGTGGTGCGGAGCCCGGTCTGAGGAGCCCGTGGCAGGGATGGTGCTGGTGGAGAGGAGGAACAGGCAGGCGGCCGCGGTGCCGGAGAGCGCGGCCGCACCAGGACATGTGGGCACGGAGATGGTGTGCGGCGGCGTCAGGGCTGGGGCTGGCCCCGTGGAGGGAAGGTGGGGAGCTTTGTTCAGAGCACGGGTGGGAGTTTTGGGTATCGCCCCAAGATCTGCATTTGGAGACTGAACGCTGGCGTTGGCTTTGTGTCGTGTCAAGCCCCGGGATCCCACGTGCTGGGTTTGGGGGTGCTGAGCGGGGAGGGAGAAGGGGGCAGGTGGGGTCTGGAAGGCCAACGAGGTGACTCCAAGTATTACGGGCTACAGAAACGCCTGTGTTAAGAGCAGCTTATCTGGTACTGAGGGCGATGAGGCGCATCAATCAACGTCAGAGAGATGTATTGACAAACGAGTCGGCGTATAGACTGAGCAGAGCCGCCGGTGATGGCGGAGCGCGGCGGTGCGGGCAAGCTGCTGCCGAGACCAGCCGGGAGGTCAGAGCTGCAGCCACCCCCTGTGATAGATGGAACCGCTGCGGTAGTCCCCGTGCCCGCTCCCTGTCTGTCTGGGGAGCAGAGATCCACGTCGCTCTGCAAATTGCTCTGCAGCCTTTCCGTGTCGCAGGGGCATCATGTGCAGCCGGTTCCCTCTCCTCCCTTCCGAGTTTCCCGGAGCACAGCAGACCCTCTCTTCCTTTTTGGCACAGGCGGCTCCAGTGGGACTTCTGCAAAATACTCCCCAGAATGATTTATGATACTTCTTCAGCTAATTTTTAACTCTGATTGCTGCTTCTTCTCTTCAGTAGAATTTAACTAGTTTGCCTGGAACATTAATAATTAAACATCAAGGAATTATATCCCAAGCAGTCTTTTCAGATGAACGTTTGTGATTGTTTTAAAGCGCACAGTACCGGGTTTTAGTGGCTCTTCGATAGAATTTTGCTTCTTTTAAACTGCTGACACCAGTAACCCTATAAATTAGCAGATGATGGAGGGAAATCTCCTGGCTGCTTCTGTTGGTTTTTATAGTTTGATTTGTTAATAGGAGTTTTGGGTCATAGCCAGGAATTCCTTAACCAGCAAAGGGAAGGGTTTGCCCCATGGTGCAGCGGCGATTGACTGGCTCTGCCATGCTGCACCGCATGCCGTGTGGGGCTGCGCATGTGCCCGGGCCGGCACCGGCCTTCGGCCACGCATGGGAGCAGAGGTGCTTGTCGGTGCTGGCAGCGCGCAGGCATGCATGTCTGCCCGCTGCTGTGTCCCTGTGAGCGGAGCGGTGTCTGTGGGTATGTGGCACTGAACGGGTGGGAGGGTGTAAAGGCACCTCGGCTTTGAGGGTACACTGGTGATCGCTTCTCTGTGCAGCGAGACAGCCGTGGTGGGACGCTTTGAACGTGCTTTCCCTGTGGGAGCAGATGGGCAGGGAAACAGGACAAGGCCCCACCGTAACGTGCGCAGGAGATCCTGCCGTTAACGGGGATGCTCGGCAGGTCATGGAGGCTGTAGCCTGTTGCTGCTGTTCACTGCGACTGTGATGATCTCTGCTGCAAAGGAGGATTCTGCCTCTTCGCTTAATGCTGCTGAACTACCCACAGCAGCTCGTGCTGCCGGCGTGAGATGACGGCTTCTCGGGCATGATTCATCTTGTTATCTGCAGAGCGGGTATAAAATGCTGCCGGCACGGAGTGCACGTGGTGGTATTCACCGTCCCCCGGCATGTGGCAGGGGAAGGACAGAACCCTGCTGCCTACCTGCCAGTAAACAGAGTCAGTTGTGAACTCGAGGCATTGCCCGAGTGCGGGGAAATTGCAGCAGCCAGCTTGGATGGGTTTAATTGCTCCACTTGCAAGCGCGTGCCTGTCATCCCTGCCTGCAGCCAGGGCAGCTGCAATCCAGGAAATCATCTTTTCCAACGCCGAACATGTGTTTCTGAGAGCGTGGCCGAGGCAGGAGCCTTCCCCGCTGTCTGTCCTGCCTGGGTTCCTGCAGCGCTCGCGCCAGGGGCATGAGGCTGCTGCCTGGCGGGTGCCGATGTTTCGGTGCTGGTGGCTGGAGAGCCCCGGGCGGGCAGTGAGCGTGGAGGGAGGGAGGCTGAAGGGGCAGAGGGGGATCCCTGCAAGCACAGGGAACATGTGTTTCCCAGTTCCAGAGTGGAGATGCTGTCAAAGGAAAGGAGCTAATTGCACCTGCTGATGTTTGCTTTGAGCCTGCGGAGCACCCAGTGCTGGGTGCAGAGCTCCCGTGGGAGGGGGGTTCCCAAAGGAGGGGAGTTCTGCATGCAGAGGTGCCATGGGGGGGGGTGGGGGTCTGGGCTCCCCAGCAGCGCAGGGGAAGCCGACCAGCATGGTCTGGGCTCTGAATGGGAGCTTTTCCAGTGGCAGGGGCAGTGCTAAGAGCCAGACTCACTGCTTCAGCCCTGCCGAGTCTGTCCTGCGTGTCTCCCACCCGTGGGACGGCTGCTGGAGGGAGTCTGGGGCGGGGGGGGGTGCTGCGTGCTCTGTGGTCCCACTCCCATGCTGTCCCTCGGGGCTGAGGGTCTGCACTCGCCCATCCTGCTCCCACCCCTTGCCATAGAGCTGAAGCTTCATTTATTCTGAAGGGAAAAGAATTCACATCTCCCCGACCAACGTGAACCCAAATACAAATAAATTTCTCTCAAAGTGCAGTCGTTGGAGAAAACTAAAGGCCGTTAGTCAGGCTGACATCAGAGGAGCCGCATTCGCTCTGACAAGCAGCAAAGGCTTATGTTTTATTCACCAGGCCTGAAAAATACCTTCCCGAAGAGGGGGCCCATAAATAAACCAGTGTGATGAATATTACACGGGATAAAAACTGATAAAGCAAGGGCCCTAAACACGAGATGCACGATGAGGTTAGAAAAGCACATGGTTTTCATTACATCTAATCCTGCGTGACGGGCTAGGGAGGCGAGCGGCAGGGTGGGAAGGGGAAGCCACCCGTGGGAATGCTTCTGGCACCCCAGGGAGAAAGGGGAGGTGGGATGGGCTGAGCTGGCCCCAATCCTGGCCACGCACCTCCGTGGGGAGAGGCAGCACGGGCAGGGCTGGGGGCAGCTCTGCAGCCCCTGGCCAGGGATGGAGGGAAGGGGTCGAGAGGCTGCAGAGGTGCTCCCAGCCCTGCCTGGGACGCCTTCGAGACGGGATCTCAGCCGCCATGGTCTGCGTACCTAGAGTGTGTTTCCTGGCTGTGAAATGTCCGTGGTTCTTTGGGATCTCCCCTGAGGGGTTTGCTGGAGTCTCTCTGGCCCCAAAAGCCCTGTTTTTTGCAGTTCCCTTGGGGCCGTGTCAGGATGCTGAGGCTCAGGGCTGAGCTGGGTACAGCTGCGGGCAAGTCCCCCTTGTGCACCGTGTTCCCTCACCATCATTTCTCTGGCCGTGGGTTTGCCAGGGATTCATCACCAGCGCCGGTGGCAGAGGTGCCAGGCTGTCGCTGTGGCCTCACAGGACCGACCTGCGCGGGGTCCGAACAGTGGAGGTGGGCTCAGCCCCACAGCCCTGGCCTTGCTGAAGGCAGCTGGGGGGGGTGCAGGCTTGAAGAGAGGAGCTTGGGGTGCTGCTGGTGTCGGAGGGCCGTCTCATGCTATTGTGTTTCTTGGCACGAAATGCCTTTCAAATATATTGGTTTTGAGAACAAGTAGAGAATTATGAAGGCTGTGATCGTAAAGAGTGTCTTCAAAGATGAAGTTTTCATGTTTTGGAATGATATTTAAGGGTGTCTTCCTTGCTTTCCGCAGCCTCTTCCTTGCTTTCTGCAGACACGTGTGGGTGCTGGTTGCACTCAGGGTTATCGCAGCGTTCGTTCAGGGGGTCAGGCCGAGGTGCAATGCCCCCAGTGATGCCTGTTGGGCTGCCGCAGCCCTGCCAACGCGGGAGGAGAGTCCCCGTCTCCACATGCGGTCGTTCTCCCCGTGCCCCAGCACGCCTGGGGGTCGGGGCAGCAGCACTTCAGGGGGAAAACCCTTTCTCCGAGTCATGCACGGTGAGTCGGAGCCCAGCTGGGGCTGTGGCACCTTTGCTGCTGGGGAGCCCAGCTCCTGGTGCTGGTGTGCTCCTCCGAGAATTGCCGGAGCACTGGTGTGTTCCCTGGGGGTACCGGCCACTGCCGCGGGAGGTGAGCTGTGTGCCAGCTCGGTCCCTGCCCCGGCACGGGGACAGACAGTGGTGGGGTCTGCGGTGCCCTGGGGCTGGGTGGTCGCCCCATGTGCCCACCCTTAAACCAGCGTGGGCTGCCTCAGGCTGCAGAAATACCGTGTAAACAGAGTAAATGTTTAATAAACAAAGCTCTCCGCTGGATCAGGAGGGGGTGTCAGAAGAGGCGTTGTGATGGGTATTAAAGCGGTTTGGAAATGCCATCACAGAGTTGTTATTCTGTCTCCCCGCAATCTCTCTGAAATTCTCTGCAATCCAGTAAGGGAAGTGTTGCAGTTCTTTCCCTGCCCAGGGAACACTGGGGGCTCGGTGCAGCCGGGCAGCCTGCAGCCCCTCGCCCAGCCCAGCCCCTATCAGTGGGGGCTCAGCAGTGGGCGGCTGCTCCTGCCCGGCCTCTGCCAGGAGCCAGTGGTGAAAGACAGCATTCCTCTGGGGAAAATGCTGCTTCCACTGTGGGCGCAAGCCTGATGCGGGGAGGAGGAGGAAGAGGGCTCCGAGTGCAGCAGCAGCAGCCAGCGGAGCCGGAGGAGGAAAGGGAACGGTGTCAATGGTCCTTGGAGCCACGAGCACCTGCAGGTCAGGGTTGGTGCTGGCTGCCCTGGGGCTGGGAGGTGTGCGCTGGGGCACTGCATGCTCTGCTACTGCCACGGCCCTCCTGCCTCCTCTGGGTGATGGGCAGGATCAAGCCCCCTCTGTGCCAGTGGACAGTTGGAGTCTGGGGGCAGCTGGAGTCGGTGGCCGCTCGGGACGCTTTGCCGGAGGGCGTGCGGTGCTGGTGAGGCTTGTGCAGAGCTTGCTGCGCAGCGCTGGGCTCCCACCGGCTTCGCCTGCCTTTAACTTTCGGGAACATTTGCCTTTCCTTCTCTCTACCCAATTTAAGAAAAACAAAAGCAAGGCTCCTCGGGAAGCGACTGCAGGGCTGTGGCTTTGTGGAGGTACCTCCATGTCTCTGAACAGCAGGCCACAGACAACACAAGAAGCATTTCATTCAAAAGCCACGCATTCAAAGGCTGCAGAAGGAAGTTTGCACAGATTTATGCGCCCTAATCCCATGTTGGGCAGATTTGGTGTAAACTGCGTGCAAACCTCCTTTGAAAAGTTCCTCCGCTCTTCCTCGGAAAACCCAGGCTGGACCCTGTGGGGAGTGGGAGCAGCCCCCTGCCCCGCACCTCCCTGCAGAGCGGGAGGCAGGAACCTCAGAATACGAGCACTTAGCTTTTTATTACACCATTTAGTTGCTGCCTGACAGTCTAATCCACCATTAAAAACACCAAAGCTCAGGGGAATTCACCATTGTTATTCAACATGTATCTCTCTCCTCCTCGCCTCCGCTGCTCAGAGATCCCATCTGCTCCCTCCTTCCACCCCACTCGCTCCCGGGACAGCGCGCTGGCCAGCGGTGAGCGTGCAGTCGCTGCGCGCTTGGTCTCGCTGGTGGAAGCGGTGGGTGCTGGTAAGGGGAGTCAGAGGGGGCTGCGGTGCTGTCCTCCGCTGCTGGCACGGGCCCCTGGGCAGCATGATGAGGGGGCTGGGGCTGTCGAAGTGAAGCTGTGCAGGTGTCTGGGAACTGTGATGCTTACGGGCATCGCAGCTGGTACGGAAACACCTGCGGGAGCTTGCCAGCCAACCCCCTCCCCGGCCTGTGGGGCCGCAGGGCCCGTGCTTGCCATTCCCGGGAGCACACGTGGCAGAACGTATGCGCAGAAATGCAGGTCCCAGCTGAAGCCGGCCATGTGGCTTGGGGGGTTTCCTCCCGTGGGACCACCTGAGTCGGGACCCATCTCTGTCCTGGGGGGCAGCTGCACACGCGTGAGTTGGTGTCCTGTCCGCAGGAGGAGCGTGCCAGCCTCCCCCGTGCTGTAAGCATCCTCTGCGCTCACCATGAGCCGCAGGGCAGGTGCTTTCAGATGCCGGTTTTCTGCTGAGTGGGGCCGTGGGCGGCTCTTCTCAGTGGTCCCAGGGATGGTGCTGACTTGGTGCTCACCAGCTCCTCCGGAACGAGAGGCTCGGCCTTTTCACTGTGTCTTGGAACAGGAGCTGAAAGCAACCCCTACGGTGGCGAGCCATCCCCTCCCCAGCCTTAGCTGCCCACGGCTCCTGCTAGCGAGCTGCTTTGCGGATGCAAAAAACAGTTTGGGAAATCTCTTTTCATGTTCGATACGGCTTTTGCAAAGCTTTTTTCTTCTGAGCCGCAGCTCTCTGTGCTGGGCTGCGTGCCCGGGTGGGCGCTGGGGTGCGGAGGAGGCACGTGCTGCCGTGCTCACGTATTGCGTCTGCATCCTTCTCGCTGGGGCTGGATCCTCCAAAGGAGTGCAGGACCCGACCGCGTGCTCCCGACCTCATGTTTGCCGCTCACCAGGAGCAGGAGCGGAGCATCCCTCCCTCCGTGGGATCCTGCTGCCTTTCCAGCCGCTACCTGCCAGTGGTGGTGGGGGCCAGTCAGGAGTGATGGGTTTGGCTGCTCCTCTGAGCGGTTCTTGCTCACGCTCTCCTAAGTAATGATTTGTCTTTTTTTTTTTTATTTCTGTTGTGTGAAAAATAATGGTGCTGGCTGCCGTGGTAGGATGCATTGATCGGGGAGCTCTTGGCTGCCAAGGGGACGTGGGGGAAGCGGAGCTCCTGTGCCCCCCCCAGCCACGGCAGGAGCCCCACAAGAGACTCGTCGCGGGGGGAGCAGCCCCGGGAGGGTAAGAGCCACAAGGCCCCTGCAGACTGTGTGACCATGGTTATCTGAAACTACTGATTTGTTTTCCTCTGGGACTCCTCTGCATTCGAGTACAGGGGTTGGTTCCCCGGTCCCCTTCCCTGTGCTGTCCCCAGTTAAAGCAGAAGGTGACCGTGGGTGCTGCTGCTGGGGCAGGGGGGTGGGTGGCCCCAGGCCCTTCTGTAAATTGCAGCTGAGACCCCTTGAGACAAAGGGACTGCTGGGGATGTCACATCGTACCCGTGTTTCTGCTTGGCTCCTGAAGCCTGGTCCTGGTCGTGCTCCCAGCGCTGGTCCCAGCTCCGTGCACACAGGACGAGGAGGTGGGAGCTGCCCCCCTGCCCTGCCGTGGGGAGCATCGTGCCGGCTGGGCTTGCGGCAGAGGGGACCCGCGGCATTTTGTTGGCTGAGCTGCCGTTGCCGGCTCCCGCTCGTTGCAACGTCTGCTGTGGTTGCAGCCCGGAGGGGTCTGCACAGCCCTTTCTGGCAAAGTGAAGCCAACACCACTGTCCCCATCACGGGTGGATGAGTGGGGCCGTGAGGAGCCCCGGCGGTTTGCCCGTGGCCACTTGAGCGCACGTGTTAGCAGGACCAGCGCTGTCAGGGCCCCTGGTCCTTAGTGCCGCGCTCCAGCAGCGCGGCCCCGCTCTGCTGGCAGAGCCCCCCGCCCCGCACTGCACGGGGGTCCCCGGGCTGCCCTCCCCTGCCTGCTGCCAGCACTGTATTAAAAAAACATAATTGATTTTCCTTCCTGCCAGCGCTTAACCTGGACTTTCCTGCTGCAGCGGCAGAGGGCCTGATTACAATATCTCTGAAGAGGCCAGTGAGTTATAGTAATGGACACTCTTCTAGCTGTCTGTGCCGCTCATAAATCTATCCCCTCCTGAAAGTGCAGATGGTCCATAATCGTCCATCATCCCGAGCCGAGCGCCGGGCAGCGCCGGGGTGGGTTTCTCCTCTGAGGCTGCTTTTTCTGCAAGCTAAACGGAACTGCGACGCGGTGCGAGCTCTCTCCGTAATGGAGTGCGAGCAGCCCCGCCGTCAGCCGTGATTTAGGAGGGAATGAACAATAAATATCCCGGAGGTTGGGGCTGCGAGCAGCCGTGGGAGGGGAAGGCAGCAGGGCCAGGGGTGTATTTACACACAGCCCTGTTTGCTCTGGCTCTGGCAAGCGTGGCGTGACCCCCGGTGAGGTGGGGGCTCGGGGAGGCTCTCCAAAGGCTGCTGCTCTGCTCTGCTCTCTGCAACAGTGTGTGGGGCAGGAGCATCAGTAGAAATCCTAGCTGCGTGGTGTGTGTGGCCCTGGGTGCTTTGTGACTCCGCCTGGGAATAACGCCAGCTCTTGGCAGCCGGCAGTGGCCATCCAGGCGTTCCCAAGGCCCTGACAGGCAGGAGGGGACGGGTGTGCTGGCACAGCCCCGCTGCAGGTAAGAGCCTGGGCAGCGCGGCAGGCAGCTGCCTTTTCTGTACATCGTCCCCGCTCCTGCCGTTGCGGGTCTGCGCACTTGCCTGCTGCGAGGTGCAGCGCGCTGTGCTGTGCTCTTCCCCACAGCAGTGCCAGCCCTGGGGTGCCGGTGTTCCCCCTCTGTCTGGGACGAGCTGGGCTGAGCAAAAAGTTGCTGCTGCTTCCAAACAGGCGACTGAGAGCCTGTGCATAGGCTGGGCAGGGCAGGCAGAGCCCCTTCCTCCTCCCCGGTAGCAGAGCCGGTGGCACGTTACAGGTGTCTCTGGTGATGTCCTTTCCCGTGCATTTCAGCGGGCCGCCGGTGCTGCCTTGTCTGAGCCCTCTCCCCGCCATGCATCGGTGGGCACCCATTTGCTTGCGGCTGAGCAAGATGCAGCTCCAGCTCCTGCCCGGCCGTCCTCAGCCCCGCAGCTCGGGCTCTGTCCCGTGGCAATGGTCTCTGCCTGGGGGTGCAGGATTCAGCCCCTCCTGGAGCCGTGGGCCGGCAGGGCCCCGTCGGCGTGAGCTCACAAAACTTGATCTGGTGATGCTGTGCTTGAGGCTTGGCCGGCCCCGGGTGCTCCTGCCATCAGTGCTGGGTGTTCGGTGCCTGCGCCTCTCGGGGCAGGCCCTCGGCAGTGGTGCCATCCAGGCAGGAGCTTGGCGGGATTTTGTTGCTCTGGCAGCCCCAGCTGGTGCCCGCTGTGCCGGCGGGACCCTCAGCGGCTGTTGGGGACCTGCCTGCGCTGCCCACGTCCCTGGCACCTCCCTGGGGACTTGTCCTCCCCTCGCCCCCTTGCTGCCCACGAGCATGGGCTGCCCTACGCAGCCCCCGAGCTCTCCGTCCCCACGTCCCTGGAGCTCCTTGCTGGCTCCAGCCCCTGTGTGTCGATGCTGTCCCCATCCCTGCTGTGCCGCCCGGGCTCTGCCCTCTCCCTGTGGGAGACCTGCATCGACGTATCGATGCTGACGGCCGTAGCGCGGGGAGCCGGCGATATCCAGCCGTGGTGCTAAATGTCTGTATCGACCCTCCCACCAGAGTCGATTCCGGCTTGGTTACAGTGATTTTATTTGGTATTTAACATCTGAAACGTGTGTGTCTGCGCCTGTGAGTGCTGGGGGATGCGGGTGGCAGGTGGACCGCACTGTGCTTGCTCGGAGCCAGGCTGGGATTCCCTGTGCCGGTGCTGAGGACCTTGCCTCTTGCATGGTGATGGTCGCCAAGACCTCTCCCACGGAAGAAGTTGTCTCCATGCCAGTGGTCCCCAGACTGGGCGGGAGAGCAGACCCGGGGCCGAGGACCCCAGCAGCCTGGCCCCTCACTCTCCTCCTCCTCCACCTCGGGCTGCCTGCAGGCAGCCATCGCAGGCAGGGGTGCTCACCAAGGGTTTTAGGAGGAAACACTCAAGCTTTCCTCCCAGAAGCCTGTCCTAGACTGATTCCAAGCTCAGATCTGCTTTTTATCAGTGCTGCCTTGCGGCCGAGCCTGAGAAGCTGCCCCCACCTTGCCGAGTGCCCTTATTTACAAGAATCCCCCTGGCATGGCCTTTAAGCGCTTCCATTAACATTTTTGCATCTTGCTTATTGCAAGTCCGGGCCCGCCGAGACCCGCGCGTGGCAGGCAGCAGGCAGGAGCACTAGGCTCACTTTAATTGGTTTGAAGCTCTTGCTGCTGGCTGTGGAGGGGTCTCTTTCCTTGAGTAATGACCTGGAATTTGATCACGCTGCTTTTATTAGATTGTGAGACTGGAAGTGTAACTGTACAGGATCAAAGCAAAGCAGGCACCGCCGTGAGCTGGGACCCGCAGGGCTGAGGGAGAGGAACCCCTCACTGCCAGCCACCCCGGCAGATTAAAACAACCCAGCAGCCTGCTAACAGGTTTCGAGCTCCTAATGACGGAGCCGCTCCAGCGGGCACGTGCAGGCAGCGCAGCCCCGCTGCCTCGCCGGCTGCTGGGAGACGATGTGCTCCTCTGCCGAGCTGCCACCGACCCCCAGGGCCGTCCTGCCCCATGCCACCAGCTGGCACCCCGGTACCGGGGGGGGGGTCACACCTACCAGAGCTCAGTCGGCTGAGGTCCTGCCGGCTGCACGGTGCCTGAGGACGTCTCCTGTCCCAGCATGTCCCTGGGGGCTGGCGGGGACTGCGGGGGACCCCAGCAGTGCCAGCGCTGGCGGCCGCAGCGGGTGCCACCGCAACCTCGTGCGTTGCTGGCATTGGGGCTGCCGAGGGCAGCGCTGGGAGCCAGGCGGGACGGGGCAGGGAGAGCAATTGCAGCGGTGATTAATGGCGCGCTGGCGGGAGCTGACAGCTCGCGGTGCCCGCGGTGGCGATGAGCAGCTGGATCCTCTGCTCCCGACAAGCTGTTCCGGGCCCCCCCAGGCCGTCAGGGCCATGCCCCGCCGAGGGCAGCCCCGCACGGGCTCTCGGCACCAGCCGGGCTACGGGAGCTGTGCCGACAGCCCGTGCCGCAGCGGCTCTCCCTGCTCCTGCCCGCTTCTGCAGCGAGGAGGGCTCGCGGCCGGTTTGGAGATTCTGGCAGCATCGGCTGGGTTTATTAAGCTAATAAAACAATGTTAAGTATCCGCACACTGGAGCCCCCTGAGGTCTCTTTATGTGCAGAGAGGAGCCGGGGGATCCCAGTGCCTCTGCACTGATGATTGCTCTGTCACGCTAATAAATAGAGAGGAGCAGGTAGCACTGCGCCAGGCTGCGGGGCGGCCGCCGCTTCTCCCGCCGACACCGGGCACGGGGGCACGTGCGTTTGCCTCTCCTGCCGTGCCACTACACCGGTACTTGGGCACCTCTCCGTGCCCCTCTGTGCTCTCGGCGGGCAGGGAGTGGAGCAGCGGAGGCTGCCGGGCTCCCAAAAGGGGCTGCACAGCTCTCAGGGGATGCTGGTGGCATCTCCCTCTACCCGTCCCCTGGTGCATGTGGCTGCGCCGTGCCAAAGCCGGGCCGGGAGAGCATCGTCTCGCACCGCGCCTGGGGCTCTGCCTCCGCTCCCAGCGCTGTGGCTGGGCTGCGCTGGTGCCACAGAGCTGTTGCTTTATAAAGTCAGGCAGGGTCTCCCTGGCTGCAGGCTGGTTTAGAAACACCCGATCCTGAGGCGCGAACATCCCATGCTCCCAGAGGGTTTGCGAGGGGCCCGGGCAGCCAGCAGCACCCCGGGAGCACAGCCCCACCAGCGGGCAGCACTGCCCGCAGCTCTCCCCGTGCTGCAGTGCGTCCATGTGGGGTGGTGGTGGTAGGCGATGCACTGGCAGCATGCAAAGCAGGCCGTGTATAATAGATAATAATTAATAGACTGCTCCGGCGGCTAGCTAGGTAAGTAGATAAATAATTTTAATTATCCTTGGGGAGGCTGTAAATTCGCACACAGCCCTTTATTAAACTCTCTGTTTACAACAGTCATTTATATTGTGTGTCATTTTGCATAAAACCCCCTTGGGGCTGAATAACACTGCGTAATAACGGCTCCGTTATTGCCAGTGCCTCTGCTCGAGAGCCGCCGGCGGTGCGGGCAGGGACCCGGGAGCTGGCTGCTGTGGGACATGGGCACCCTGGCCAAGGGGCAGCTCTGGGTCTCCTTGGGAGTCTTTGGTGTGCTCCTCCTGAAGGCGAGGAACCAGGTGCTGCGGACCCAGCCGTGCCAAGCTTTGCTGTCCCAGGGGATCCCTGAGGGGTCCCCCCAGACCCCGGCTCCTTCCCAGTAGAGTTTATGTTTTTGTGCTGATGGCAGGGTATTTTTTCCCCCTTTTTTGCGCATGTCTCTCAAAAGAACCATAAATTCCGAGCTGTGAAATCCCGCTGCATCAGCAGTCTGCAAAATGAATTGATATTAAACGTGACAAAAGTCTCTCTAATTCACCCTGGCCAGTTTCTGCTTCCCTCCCTGAAGACGTAATTGAAAAGTGGAAGAATAGAGATTGCCATCGTCCCTGCCCGGAATACCACTGAGCCATCTATTACTGAGAATCTCATTAATTAAGGATTATTTACAAATAACTGTGCTCTCGCCGTGCCGCACATGCTGCCCTGTCCGTGCATGTGTGCTCCCTCCCGCTGCCCGCCCCTCCCGTCACATGCATGTACACACGCGCTCCCCGAGCCCATCAGTCCCCGAGCACCCGTGCATCGCTCCAGCTCCCGCGGGGCTTTGGGAGATGGTTTGCTGGGGCAGAGGGTCACAGGAGCTGCGCGAGCAAGCCGCGATGCTTGCTGTGATGCTCGCTGTGGCAGCAGAGCGACCCGCTCGCTCGCCGCAGTGACCTCGCTTGCGGAGGACCGTGCTCCATGGACTAATTTGTTTTCAATGGCAGTTTCTGGCAGAGTCTCTGCCAACATCAGGACAAGAGTCTTTTGGGGTTTAAAATTACTTTTACAGGAACAGCGTGTGTTTCTCTGCTCCTGGATGAGTTTAAGGGCTTTTTTTGGTGCAGGAGGGGCTCAGCCACTGGAACCTGCCAGGCTTGCGCCTGGTGCCCTTCGCTTGCCCAGCTGAGGGGGTCACATGCCCGGGGAGAGCATGGGGTCCTGAACCCCGTACCTGCACCGGGCAAGTTGCAAGGAGGGGTTTTGTATTCCTGGCAGCGGGCGGCTTCCCCGAGGAGCATCAGCTGGCGGTGGTGGGTGGCTGGGTGGCCGCTGCCCCACGAAGCAGCTGCCTGGCACCGTGCACCCTTGGGTGGCCGGTTCGCAGAGCAGTCGAGCAGTGCGGTGGGGAGGCTTGTGCCAGGCAGGCTGGCACCGGCCCGGGGGAGCAGCTTGAGAGATGTGCTGGTGCCGCCTTTGGGTAGGGGCAGCGTTTTTTGGTGCCACCACGACGCACAGCGGTGTTCATGCTCACTCTGACTCCAGGCATGTGCGAGAGAGGTAACTTTGACTGCAGAAGGCAGTCAAATAACCATATAGTTTAATATCCCCACGATCAGGGCTGACATTTATGTCGTTAATTTTAAAACACTTTATTTCTTCTCTATTAAGTTAGACTCATTTCCAACAGACTAAATAACTCTCTCTCCCTAACTGCGGGCTGGTGTTTTATCGTTTCCTTCCCTCTTTGTTTTTTGTTCCCTTTCTGGGAAGCTCAGCAAGATGGAAGGAGAAGAGCACTGTGCCATGCTGGTGTTACCTGTCTGGGTGATCCCGGGGTATCCCAGTGGACGGGCAGCTCTCGCCTTCTCTCCTCTGGAGGAGACAGAGGTGCATCCTTGTGCTTTCTTGGAAATGTGCAGTGACAGAAAAGATAGGGATCAGAGAACTTGGACACGGGGGCTTTACCAGTCCCCTCTTATCCATTTCCAGAGCCTGGAGGGATCGCATCTGGTGATGACTTCCCAGGATTTAAAGTCCCAAGTGATGGCTCTGCATGGGGACAGTGCCTGGCCTGGCAGGTCTGTGAGTGCAGAGAGGGACGACAGACACAAACGTGCTGGTTCTCCACTCCCCTCGGTCACCACCTCCTGCGGAGCCAGTGCCCGTGGCTTCATTCTGGGTGGTTTGGCGGGGTGGGGGTGACCCGGCAGTGCTGGGACTGGACCAGCCCCGGTGAGTCCCTGAGCCGGTGGCTGTGGATGCAGGAGGGGTTTTCTGAATCTGAAAGGGAAGTTTCTGCCCTCCATCCCCATCCATCTGCCTCAGTCCTCCCCCGGCAGCGTCTCCTCCGACTCCTCTCCTGGCTTTTCCCTCCTGCCAGCCCTGAGCCCAGGGCTCGTGCACCACTGTCCCCTCTGCTCGTCCTGTCCCTCCAGCGGTGCTGGGACGTGTCACCCTCCTGCGCTGGGGGGGCTGTGCCCATCCTCATCCTCCCCCTCGGCCTGCCGGGGCTCCCACGGGCTGGGCCCAGGCCTGCCATGTGCAGGGTGAATAGGGGTGGTTTCGGGACCCTGTGCCGGGGAGGAGTGCTCCCCGGCCACGCCGGGCCAGGGTTATTAGTTATTTTTAGCAATCGATGTTATTGATGCCGAGCTAGCTGGAGGAAGCCACTGGAGGGCTGTTCTTCCATCTCATTACATTTAGAGCTGAACTATCCCCTTTCTATATAAATCCTGACACATAAAGATAAAATACGCCATTTTCCATAGAGCTGTAGCCCAGAGTCGGGGCTGGCACTGGCTGGGGCCACCCTGCGCACGCGCGTGCTGGGGAGGGTCCCCTGGCTCTGCCAGGAGGAGCGTGCTGGGCTGAGCAAGGCCTGGAGCAAACGTGCCAGAGACGCCAAAAACTGCTCTGGAGGGGCTGTCACCTCAGGGTCCTGCGTGTCCCCTCTGCTGCATCCCTCTCCAGGACTGGGAAACCTCATGGGGATCTCTCTGTGCTTCATGACCTAGGACGATCCTCTCTTCCCAGCCAGATTTGTGGGGGTCTGAGCTGCTGCTGCTGCTAACAGACAGGGGGCAGGGTTGGAAAAAGTGCCCTGTACATCAGTCCGACACCTGCAAGCATCACCTCCGTCTGACATCTGTGTTACTGCACAGTGTGTGCGGTCTGTGCGACCCACCGGAGAGGCTGCTGTGGGGTCCCGAGCCCCCCTCGGGCTGCGCTGGGCGATGCTCACTGCAGGCTGGAGGTCTCCAGCTGGCTGCCTGCGGGAGGGACTCGGGCTTTTGTGCACGGCCAGCAGCGACGCTGTGCTAAGATGCTGTCCCAGCCTCTGTGCCCCCTCCCCAGTCAGGCAGAAGCCCCTCGGAGGGGCTGGGCTCCCCCTCGCCTCTACCCTTGGCACTGGCTCACAGTGCTGCCGGGGGGCTCCCCCACCCTGTGAGAGCCGTGCTGCTGCTGCTGCTTCATTAGCATTAATACTTGGCCAATCTCTTTGATTAATGCACTGACTTGAGCAGGAGAAACTAGTGTGGAGATGAAATGGAAACCCCAGGCTTCCTCCAGCTCGGTCCCTGCCCCAGCCCGCTCACTCGATGGTAACTCAATCCCAGCCGGAGGGATCGATGCTAACCCGCTCACTGCCCACGCTGCGCCGGTCCCGGGCCCGCAGGAGGCATTGCTCTTTGGGAGGCGGGAGGAGTGACACCGGTGTGCCCACCCCGGGGGGCTGCGCCTCGGTATGGGGCTGCCCTGGACCACCACCTGCGTGGCCAGAGGGCATGGGATTTGGGAACGGACCCCCTGAGTGTGACCATCCTGACCACATCAGTGGGGAGCCCTGGGCAGGCGAGCGGGAGCAGCCCGAGGCATCTGGGGAGCAGGACAGTGTCCAGGTTTCCCTGGACTCGGTGTCCCTGCTCCTCCCAGGTTGTGGCAGCGTGTCCGTCTGGAGCTGGGCACGCAGAGCTGCTCCCCCGGTGCCCTCCTCCCCGCCTTGGGGGGATATCCCTGCCCAGGCACAGAGCAGAGGGCACCTGCGTTTCCAGTGAAATCAGCCCAGCGGTGGTGAGGCAGCCGTCCAGGCTCGATGGAGAGGGCTCTTTCCATTTACTTTTGTAGTTTTTCATTTCAAGATGAAATTAAGCTACAGAGAGCAAAAAACAAACCTTTTTTTAAAGCAATGCATCAACGCATCCCTTAAGGGGAAAACACTCTTACACAGAGGTTTTCCTGCACTTTAGTTATCCTCGACGTCTCAGTTCTCCTGCGCTTTCAAAATGCTCGCCTCTGGCCAATTCCCCGTGCGCTCTGGGTTTTTGGTGGTTTGGTTTTTTTTGCTTCTTTTTTTGCTATTGTTTCCAATCAATTTTACAGTACGTTTGTATTTAGGATAAAAGCCTCCCCCATCCTCCGCTCGCCCTGCCGCATTTTGTGCCCCTGCGCCTCCACTGACGCAGCCCGGGAGCAGGGGGGGGCTGAGCGGAGACCCTGTGCTGGGTGGCTGCCCCTCGCCCGTGGGTCACCTACCTCCACTCTGGGGCTCGCTCCGTGCCTGCGCCTGGGTGTCCGCAGCCAAGGACGCCCCGATATGCATGACTCTTCTTCCATGGTCTAACCCCGCTCGCAGGTACTGCAGCTGCTGCAGGCTGCTCAGCGTTCCCGTGGGCTCCTCCGGTGGCTCCGGTCCCCCTGTCCCCGTCTGCTTGGTCCTGGCCGTCCCGCTGGCCGCCGCATCCCTCCTTTGCTCTGCATCAAGTGATCGCGGCAGTGGTCACCCCTGGAGTGGAGCTGTCTCCTTTTGTCATGTCCCATCAGGTTCTCGCTAAAGCGCTTGAGCCGCAGGTTAATTTATGGTGTACGGGGGAGCCGAGGATGGGAATAGCGTCTGCCCTCTAAATAAGTCATGAAGCAGGATCCCAACAGCACAATTAGAACCCTCCGTTAATGATTATTTATGGGGCTGGGAATGCTTATTTAACCTGACTATATTAAATATTAAACTAAATTATAATATTTATAACTGTATTTACAACAAAAGGGAGTGGCATGTTGCCAGGGCTGCGGTGTGCGGGCAAGGTGAGGGGCGTACCAACACCAGAGGGATCACGGGCAGCACGTGGTGGCTCGCGAGGACCAGAGAAATGGTCTTGGCTCTGTCCCCACGCTGGCCCGGCCCGTGGCTTGTAAACAGTTTGTCTGGAGCATCCCCATGGAACAGGGGAGCCTGCCCTGCCCCAGCCGGAGGGTGAGGGGTCCCTGCCAGTGGCTGGCACTCAGCCACGGAGGGGATGCTGCTGGGCACGACCTCTGCTCGTCCCTCCGTCGGTGGGTGTCGAGGAGCTCCTGGACCGAGCGGTGCTGGCAGCCCCCTCCTGGGAAGCGCAGCCCCCCGCGGGGCTCCCATCCGCCGGCAGTGGCAAGGCGTAAGCCGTTTGCCTTCTCCTGGCCCTGCCTTCCCTGTGGTCAACCCTGGCACCTCGGTGAAGGGGTCTGCACGCCCACCCCACTGCACGTGTCCTGTGGGGGAAGAGGGAAAAGCCCCGTCGCCCTGGCAAGGCCGGCGGGGTGCGATCGACTGCGGCTCTCGGCAGCCGCCGAGGGAGATGGGCAGGGAAATCGGCTGCTGTTAGCAGAGTCCCGACTGAGTAAAACATCCAATTGAATTGATTTCACTTGCAATTGGAAAGTCTATTGGCAAAGCAAACGGTGTTATCAGCCCACAACGAGCTGAGCGTGCGCTCCTGCAAAGAGCGCGTTGGGGGGCTGCTTTGCCATGGGGGCCCTGCCTGCGCTGCCCCGCTGTGCCCGCGCTGCCTTGGGGGGCTTTTTGCTCCCAAAACCAGAGTGGGAAGGAATCGTCTGCTGCGTTTGGGGGTGCGGTATCCAGCCACCCGGTGTCCTGCAGGGAGGACAAGCTCTTCTGGCTGCAGGTTGCTCTCTGTCCCACACTCTGCTCTCAAACTGTGCCGGCAGCCCTGGTAGCGGGGGCCGGAGAGCTCTGTAAACCCCCCGCTGGGGCTGGTCTGCCCCCTCCGGCCGAGCGGGGTGCAGGCGATGGGGAGGCAGCGGGTCCCCCTGGGCTGCGGGCGCTGGGGACGCCTGGCAGACCACGGTGCCCGCTGCGTTGCCCTGGGGAGCTCCCTGGGGCGCTTACCCCTGGGGAAACAAGGGGGTCCCAATCCCAACCCCAGCCCGCGGCACTGCTCGCCGTGCAGAGCGACTGTCGCGGAGATGGGACCGTATAAAATACCCTGCCCCGTGCTGCAGCAGAGGGGACAGTCGGGCTGTAAAACCCCTTGGCTCCCGAGCAGCAGCGGGCTGCTCTCTGAGCCGAGAGCGGCAGGTTTTGCAGAGACAAGGGCACGGCACTTCGAGGAGCGGAGAAGCAGCCTGGGGGATTTCCAGATGCTGAGGGCAGCTGAGAGGAGACCTGTGGCTGGGTTTCTGCAAAGGTTCAATGCCGTTGTGACCACTAACAATATTTTCAGGTATGCAATCTAAGATAATGACAGGGCTAATCAAATCTCCAGCATAAGCTGTTGGTTTTGGGGTCAGGAGGGAATGTACTGCACCTAGAGCAGCAGTGCTTAATTGCTTTTGTCTTCCTCTGAATCAGAGGAGACAGCTGGGCTTGGTGGGCCATGGGGTCTCACGCTCAGGTCTCGCAGCTGCGTGTGGCTGGGCGGTTGCTGCATGCTGGAATTTAGCTCCTTTAGGGCAGAGCCATGGCTCCTATTCTGCTGGCCCTAGCAATTGCAGGAGATAAGTGAAAAATCCCTCCATGCTCCCAAAGATGGTGTGATTGCAGGTTCCGCAGCCTATTGCAGATAAAATGATGATTAAGGGGTCCTACCCTATAAGCAGACAACCATGTTGACCTTATTTAGGCTCCTAATCAATTTGCCCCCGGTGTGATTAATTGAGATGCTTGCCATTGATTTTCCGTGAGACAGGAGCGGCTGAGGTGGGATTCACAGGGATGCCTGCAGGGAGATCTCCGGGTCTGTTTCGCGCCGTGGCGGCCGCGAGAGGCTGAGCTGTGCCGAGTCCTCTGCCAGGTGGGGATTATCCCGTCTCTCCTCGGCCACGGCTCCTGGGGCCGGCTGCTGGAGGCTGCTGCGGGGCTGCCTCCCTGCCTCTGCCTGCAGGAGAGAGGGCAAGGGCTGGGCACTGCAGGGCTGGGCACTGCAGGGCTGGGCACTGCAGGGCTGGTCACAGAGGTCCACGTGGGATTTGGGCTTCCCAGGAGCCCTCCTGCATCCCGTAAATGGCGCAGCGGATCCGGGACCCTGGGAGGGACAGTGCACTCTTCTGAGCAAGCGAGCTGCCAGCTCGGGGAAGAGCCCGCGCAGCCGGTGCCACCGTCAGTCCCTCCGTCCAGACCTGCCTGCCCTCTGCCCAGGGTCCCTGCCTGCTGCTTGCCCAGATGCCACGTCTCCTGCCCGCAGGCGCGTGGTTTGGGTCCCCCCTTGCCACCAGCTGCAGCAGCGCCAGCAAGAGGGTCCCTGGAGCGTGGGCTTGGTCCCGGCACACTGCGAGGGGCGGCGTGACCCCCTCCCCGAGCGTCCCCAACAGAGGTGCTGTGGGATCACCAAGTGCCAGAGCCCCTGCGTGAGCTGCCGGAGGCTGCCAGAGTGGGAAACGCTCTGCCCAGAGCTGCACGTTGGGGGTGAAGGACCTACAGCACGGATGATTGGAAAGGATTTTCTAGCTAAATTGCTGAGCAGATGGATTTACCCTGGACTGGTCCTTGTGGACTCTGGAACATTTTCTCTTCTGTCACGGTTCCTTTTTATGACCTGCCATTTGCTCCAGCAAGCGAGAAGAGAGCCCTTGGCGTCCAGCTCCCGCTCCAGCTGCCGTTCAGGAACACGTCGGCATCGCTGCCGGGAGCCGCTCGCTCCTTTTCAGGAACAGTGCCGGGGCCTGGCAGGACACCCCTGCCCGCCCCTGATCTCCGGCTGCGCCGGAGCGGGGCACGTGGGGGCTGTGCCGCTCCCCCCTGCCTGCGTGGCCAGGGCTCTGCCTGCGCTGCCTGCCCTGGCTAGCGACTGGTAGAGAGGTGGGAAGGGGCAGCTCCTGCTGAGGCAGGAGGAGCTGGCAGCTGCCGGCTGGCATTGGAGGATGCTGTGCCAGCGATACGGCGGTGGTTTTTATAACAAGCCGTGAATCGTTATAGCGACCACCTGCAGTGTGTGCGGCAGCCAGCTTGTGGTCTGCTTGGGGGGGGTCTGCTGCACGGGGGAAGAGGGATGCCCCATCCCGTCTGCTGCCCCATCCTCTCTGCCGCCCCGATGCCAGGATGGGCAGCACCAGGAGAGCATCGGTGGGTCTTGCCTAAGCCGTGAGCCCTGACGCTGCCGGGACAGCGGCGGGGGCAGCAGGCTGGGGAGGTGCTCCCCACCGCACTGGAGTCAGGGCCGCAAATGTGGTTTCTCTCTTTGCCTGGTGGCCCATCAGCTCTGCTAATTACACACAGGCTGATCCCAGCCACGGTGTATGCCCTTGGCAGCTCACTGGAGCTCGGCACCTCCCACGTGCTGGGTGTATTTTCTGCCCCTCCATCGTCTCCCTGGTACTGGTTACAGTCCTCTGGGGGTGGTTTCTTGGTGGACCCCTCCGTGGTGGCAGCATGTGCAGAGGGACAGTGGTGGCCCCGGGAGGGCAGGCTGGGTGCTCCCCTTGCTCCGCCGTCAGTGCTTCCGTGCAGCGGCTCGGCTGGTTACTTCGGTTTTCACCATCCCTGTTTATGACTGATATTTCTCTTTCTTAGAAGGGGGAAGGACAACACACTATCTCCCACCAAAAGCCCTTCCCCTTCCTCCAGCAGCGTTTCTGCCATTTACATTAAAGGCTATAACGGGTTGGAGTAAATGGAGCAGGTTTGCAATTAGTTTTCAAAGTACTTATCTCATTAAAGTAAATGAATTATTGATTTAGTGACACTCATGCTTTTAGTGAGCGGCACAGTGCCATCACCACTCTGTTCCCTGGCTCACAATGGTGGTGGCCAGCCCTCGCACGCCTGCTCCTTGTGTGCACGCGTGTGCGTGAGCAGCGAGTGGCCTCTCTGCCCCTTACCTGGCTTCAGAGTCAGTGCAGACCCACCTTGGATGTGAGTCGTGTCCGTGGGACCACAGGCACAGCTTTGCAAGGGGCACCCATCACGGTGCGGGCGGGCATCGGGCAGCAGAGCCCTCTGGGGAGGGACGGGCTGGTGACCTGCGCTGCCTGCCGAGGGCTGTGCCCGGGATGAGCTCCGGAGCTCTGGCACTCTCCCGTGGGCATGGCGGCCACACCGGGACACCACCTGCCAACCCATCCTTGCTCTGCCAAGGATGATGAGGGAGGGAGGGAGGAAGGCAGCCCACCAGTGCCATGGGGCGCTTGGCTCGCCTGGTGACCGGCAGTACAGCAGAGGACTGGCGTGGAGCTGCCAGGCGGTACGAGGGGGCTGGGGCTGGTCCCGTCCACCGCCCACACTGCCTGCAGCCCCTCCGGCCGGCCCGGCACTCGCCGGGGCAGGGAGAGGGGTTCGCGCTGGGCGCTCGGGGCTGGACGCTGCCCGGCAGAGTGTGGCCGCAGGAGGGTGAGGTACTGAAGTGCTGTGCTAGAGCCAAATGCTTATGGCTGAACCTGCCGCCCCCCAGCCAGCTGCTGATTCAGCTCTTTTGCGCTTCTCTGTTCAGAGATTTAATCTCTCCTGTAAGATAAAATACTCCATTAATGGGAACCTGCCTACTCAGAGCCGCCCTTCTCTGGGTTCCAGGCAGGAAGGGCTGTGCTCTCCTGCCGCCAAGAGCTGAGGCTGCCGCTGCTGGGAGAGCACCGGGAATGGCCCCGGGGGCCTGGGAGATGCCCAGCCCCGCACGGGCCAGCTGCGTGGCCAGACACGCTCCCCCTTTTTGCTCCTGTGCCCCTATGTCTGATGTGGGGTGGGACAAGGGGCTGTGGGAGGGATGTCAGCAGGATGAGCTGGGAATGCCAGACTCCTCCAGCGGTGCCTGCCATGTGAGTGGGTGCCACGTGGCTCTGCTGGCAGGTTTCATGGGTGATGCATGTGTGAGAAGCACTTTGTCCTCCTTGGGAGCACGGCGCGGTGGGAGGGAGGAGGTGGTGATGCTGCAAGAGCCGCAGTCATCGGGCAGGAGGAAGTGCTGGGGAACAAGAAGTTGCAGCAGGAATATGGGTTGAAAGGTTCACAGCAGTTACTCAGGCTGGTGTTTTAGTAACCGGAGTTAGGACTGGCAATGCTGGCAGGGGCCGTACCGAGCGGGCACGTTTCCCGGGTCGAGCCGTCCCCTCCCTGCAGGCTGATGGGCTCTGGTTGTCCCTTGCCAAAGGAGATGGCTTTCCCTGGGCGGGGGCGAGCTGCGGATCGCTCAGTGTCCCCTGCACCGGCGGCAGCCCTCGCCCTGCGGTGTGACGCTCTCGCCTGTGCCCCCAAGGAACCTGCGACTGGGGCTGGCGGTCAGCCCTGTGCTGGGGACCCTGCCCGACCCCGGGAGGGAGCGAGCAGCGTGCGTGCCGCTCCACCCGCACACCCTGCCTGCGGGCTCGGCGAGGCAGAGCAGGTCCCCTGGGCAGGCAGGAGCTGGGCGGTTGCAGTATTTGGAAGGGGGTTACCAAAGAGGGGTCAGCACCATGCGTCGTCACTGTCCCCAAGAAGTGGCTGTGCTTTCTGGACTGGAGCCGCTGGTTTGAGGACTCTCCTGGCGGCAGCTCCTCACCCAGCCTCGCCACGAGAGCTGGGGCTCCTCCGGGCGCTGCCCGAGCATCTCCTGCCTGCAGCTCTTGGCTGGCAGCACGGCACAGCCCCAGCTCTGCAGCAGGCAGCCAGGCAGAGCCGGACGGTGGTGAAACACATCCCGAGAGCTGCGCTGCAGGAGCCAGCCCCGTGCCCCAGCCCCCTGCCCGCTCCTGCCACGCACCTCCAGGAGCTGCTGGGAACGGGGTGTTTTATCTTTCTTAGTTAAAAAAAAAAAACCTTCTCATTTAATTAAAAGTGTTGACATTGTGCCTGGCCATCCCGCCCGCCAGAGAACGTGGTTATAAATTAAACATTAAACCTTTAATGGCCCATAAAAAAATATTCGCTGCTGCTTATGTATATAGGGGATATAAATAGAGAGGGCTGCTGGGGGAGGGGCAGGATATTATTTTTCCTCAGCCAGATAATCTTTGCTAATGAATTTAATTAAAAGCAAAATTAATTTAGGATTTTTGGTGTAGAGAAGAGGGGTCAAAACGTACTTTGAAAAACTACTGAGAAGTTTCCTAGCAAAGCGGAGCGGGGCAGCTAGCCCAGGCCTGCTGCAGGGTTTGCCCCACAGTTGCAAAGCGGGGATGGGGGGCTCTTGGGGTGCAGCATCCATGGGGCCCCGTGCAGCTCCTGGGCTGGGTGACACAGGTTATATTGCCAGGGGGGCCTGTGCAGACACCCTGCTTCTGATCTGAGTGGTTTTAGCTGGGTTGGGTTTTGCTTGTGAGCTGGCCTGGGTTGGGCTCGCCTGTTCTGGTTGTGGGTCCCTGCGAGGCTGCCCGGGGCTCCAGCCAGAGCCGATCAGCCTGAAGCTTTGCCAGAAAAGCAGGGGCAGGGGCAAGATCCCCCCAGCGATGCTGACCCTGATTGCCCAGAGCCCTGAGCTGCTCCTAGCCCACCTCGCATCAATGCTCTGCCGGGGCTTTTCCTCTCCTGCTTTGGCATGTGCGGCAGGACAGGGAGGCTTTGGCTGAGCATCCCCGTCCCTGCAGTGTCTGGGACCACCTGAGATTTTTGCCTGGGCTGATGCCAGGCTCGGCGAGCTCCCCAGCCGCGCAGGCGAGCGTGGTGCATCGCGACTGCTGGGGCCCCAAGCTGCTGTGGAGAGTTTCTCAGAAGGCGCCTTCCTTGGGAAACGTGTTTGGGAAATGAGATTTTACCCATCACCATACCTCCCTGAGGAGAGTGAGCATCCTTCAATTATTCATTGCCAAACAGGCTGTCTGGGTTCCCAGCACACCCAAATCTACTGTAGCACACGCCGGAGTTCTCTGCTCCTGCTTTACCGTCTCCTGCCTTCCCCTGCCAGGGATCCTGGTGAGCGCTTTCTTGGCGAAGCCGAGGAAGACCTCGGGAGCGGTTGCTCCGAGGCAGGAGGCTCTGCGGGGCCCATGGCCTTGCAGGGATGTCCCCTTGCTGGTGGGGATGGGGGAGTTTCCAATCAACTTCTTTAGGGCACTCGTGTCTCACAGCTGAGTCTGTGGGAGGCCAGGGAGAGGAGAACCCCGAGCCTGGAATGCTCGTCTGGCAGGGTGAGAGCTTTCTGGAGGGTTTTTATCATAAGAGCACTAATGGAAGTCAGCACCAGCCTAATGAGCTGTGCTCCTCCATGAATCTGATTCATTGAGGCAGGAATTACCATAATTGATTATCCTGCTGTGCGGCTAAGAGCGGTGTTTGCTAACAGAAGTGCCTGGGAACCCGCTCAGCTCTTCCTGAGCCACCGCCGCGTGCGGCTGCACCTCCGGACCATCCGTGGGCCACGGTCTCGCAGGGGTCCGGCCGTGGGTTTGGAGCAGCGTCTGCTCACTTGGCCCTGGGCGCAGGGTCCCTACACCCACGCTTGTCTACCCAGGGCTGCCTTGTCTTAGGGGGCTGCTTTCTGGGGCAGGGGATCAGAGGAGCATCGCAGCTCTGGTGTTTTAAAAGCAGAGCTGTTGCTGCCTGCCTGGGCAGACAGGGAGAGGGACTCGACACCTCCAGGTCCCCAAAGAAGCAGTTAACAAACAGAAACAGCCCTCGCTTACTCTTTTTAAAAAACTCTCGTGACGTTTAAGCTGTTCTCATTATTTTTGAGGGTCTGACATGATTTATGAACATTTGTGTTGGCAATGTTGCAAAAGCCAATTAGTTGAAGTGCAGCTTTCAGGAAGTTTTCTTTGAAATTTGGCGATATTCTCCAAGAAGTGCCCGGAGCCGGGACGGCAGCAGCAGAGCCGTGTGCTGCAGGGCTTGCTCCTCGCAGGAGCGTGGCACCGCGCCGGGGACCGAGGGGCAAGGACAGGCACTGCCGGGAGGAGGCAGAAACGCTGGAGCATCCTTGGGTGCGTGCAGCGAGCCAGGGTGGGCCGAGGGGTTGGGACACACCAAACTGGCTGTGTGTCCAGCACTTCGGCAACGGCCGTGTCCTATCCAACCCCACTGAGCCACAGGCTGTGCATGGGGCCGGGGCTGCACTTGCAGAGTCCCGGGGAAGCTGAGGAAGGGGCCAGAGGTCCATAGGAGCTGGGTTGGGTTCGAGGCGTGCTGGCAGAGCTGGAGGCAGGGGTCCTGCTCCCATCGCCCTGTGCAAAGTGCAGGCAGGCGCTGCTGCTGCTGCTGCTCGGCATCGGGGCTCGGCCACCCCGGGCTGAACCCCCAGCCTGGCTGCCAGCTCTTAACCAGGGCAGGTTTCCCAGTGCGCCCGGGGAGATAATGCTCACGTTCATACTCTTATTTGAACGTTTTGCCAGTCGATGAGCAAATAGCATTGACTGTAAGCAGGTTAGCGATGATGATCATTGATTTTAATCCTTCCTCCTCTTTCTTGTCTTTTCTTAGAGAGCCCAGGGCGAGCACCGCAGCAGGAGCTGGGCTGAATAAAAGGTACGGAGGCGTTCGTATCTGACGGGCCAGAGAGGCGAGGGGTTGCTGTGGGGCTGGGGCAGCGGCTCCGGGGCCCCCTCGGCTGCACAGCCTGAGCTGCTGCTCTTGGGGCCCAGGGTCCCTCTGGGGTCCGTGCTAAAAAGCTGCATGCCAAAACCTGCATGTTTCAGGGCAGGCGATGGGGTGCTGCTGCCCCAGCTGCGCGGGGCCGGGTGGGACAGGGCAGCACCCTCTGCCCGCGGCTCTGGGGTCCGGCAGGGGCAGGTGGGCAGGCGCAGAGCCGTGTGCTGGGGAGGGCCGGGAGGAAGGCTGCCCGCTCCTCTCTGCCAGCGGCCCCCCGCACCCACCAGGCGCCGAGCCCCCGCGCAGGCGTGATGTGAGTGGTGTGAGTCCCGGGTGAGGAGGGCCGAGGGCTGCAGTGTCTGTGAGCTGTCCGTGTGTGCTGACGTTGCTGTCTGTCTGTCTGTGCTCTGCGCGGCTCCTGGGAGCAGTCCCTGGGGAAGCCGATTGAGGGGATGCTGCCCTTACCAGAGTGGCATTAGCCCCCAGCCCCGGGTCCTGGCCCCGAATTAGCAGTTGCCCACCACGGGGGATGTTTGCCCCTGGGGTTCTGCAGCCCATGCTGTGAGGTGTCACACCAGTTCACGGTGTCCCCTGGGCTGAGACCCACCTCAGGCAGGCGATGGCTTATGCACGTGAAAGGGGGGGCCAGGCTGGGTGCCCCCTGGCAGCCCAGTGCCGGGCTCCTTCCCATCGTAACCTTGCGTTGCTGGACTTCATGGCAGTAGACTCTGGTCCCGTTATAGGGTGGGGGGACCAGGTCCCCCCAAAAGTCCATCCTGCTGTGTACAGCACAAACTCATGCTCCCGCCCTTGCCTAAGCTGGTAAAATAAAAAAATGCTGATGCATCCATCCCTCCGTGCCCCAGCACTGGTCCAGAGATGCCTGTGCAGCAGTGGGACCAGGGGGTGGCGGTGGCCGAGGCAGCGGCGCTGGGCACCAGGGAGCTGTCACCGTGCAAAGGTGATGGAGAAAAGAGGCGTTTGAGGGGGGGGGGGAGTGCTCGTCTCTGTCACTGGCAGGACAAGGATGAAGGTGACGCACTGGGAGGGGGTTGTGGTCCAGAAGGGTCCTGAGATGCTGTGAGAAATGTGGAAAAGGAGCCGCTAGAAGGAGTGGGAAGGCTGGGGTGGGAGCTGGGCTCACAGGCAGCACGAGTCAGGAGCCAGGATTAACGGGACGAAGGCTGGGCTGCGGATGTGAGTCTGGGGGAGGAGAAACATGCCAGTCGGCGGCAGCGGCGTGGGCTGCGGGGCTGGGGTGCGGGGCACCAGGGCTGCTGCGGCGTGGTGGTTTGCTTCCGTGCGGGAGCGAGAGTCCGAGCTTTGGCTGGCTCTGTGCTGGGCCATTCGGTGAAAACCATCAGCCCTGGTGCAGCGTGGGCAGGGCAGGCAGGGGGTGCGTGATCACTGGGGCTGAGCAACAGGACCAGCAGGATGGTCCCTGTGGGCCCAGGGCTCGCTCCCGCCTCTGGCATTCGCGTCTGTACTGAAGTCTTTGCAACTTGCTCCCTGTGCCGAAGCGAGGGCTTTGCTCCCTCCCGGTGTCTGGCTGCGTGCGGGGAATGGGTGGCACTCGGGTCGGTCCCTGGGGCTGTGGTGGGCTGTGGGTGCCCGGAGTGCGCCAGGCCGTGGCCACACAGTTGTGTCTGGAGAGATGTGCCCCGCAGCGGAGGGGAGGCAGCAGCAGCGGAGTCGGTGTCCTGCAGCTGAGCAGCCCCGGCACCCGGTTTGGGTGGGAGAACTGGGACGTGGCTGAGGGGTGACAGGGCACTGTTTGCAAAGGCTCCTCAGGGCGAGGGGCGTGCGTGGACGCGGGGCTGGGGATGCTGAAGCAGGAGAAGGTGGAACAGCGGTGGGAAGAGAGCTGAGCCAGGCGGCCAAGCTGGGGAAGTGGTCCCACTGCCGACTCTGCCCTGGCTCCAGGATGCTGCTGCTGCCCCCCTGCCCAGTGACCCCCCCAGGATTCAGCTTGCATGGTGATGGAGGGGTTTTATTCTGCTGCATTGGGCCCCTCTGCCCCGGGTTTCCGTGCAGCTGGCATGTGCCAAGAGCACGTCCCGTGCAGCAGTGTGGGGGTCCAGCAGGCTGTGGGACCCCAGGCCACGGCTGGGGCTGTGTTTGGAGGGCACAGAGAAAGAGGAGAGGGTTTTGATCACCAAGATATAAGAGGGAGTGGGAAGCCCCCCGCCCCAGCTGCCTGCAGTGGTGGCTCCTCTGCTTTATCACCCTCTCCTGGTGCTGAATTATTGAGAGTGTTGCTTTCTTTTATTGCTGTGCTGGAGGAGAAATGCCTCAGCCTGGCTCTGCTTTGAATATGATTATGGGGCTGGAGATGTCAGAGCCAGCTGGGCCCCAGAGACCGATCTGCCACCCCTCTCGCTCCTGTGCCTTCCCTTATTCTTATTTATTCCCTTGCTCCTGCGTCTGGTTCAGCGCACACGGTCCCCTCGCTCTCCTCTGCCGAGCGGTGCCCCAGGAGGACGGGAGATTTAGTGCCTGACAAGCAGCACTGCCCTGCCGCCGCGCACCGGAGGCAGCCGGCAGCTCGCTCCCGGCGGGGAAGGTCCATCTCGCCCCAGAGCCCCGCTGCCCCACGGGTGGAGGACCCCCGCTGCCGCCGGGCCGCCGGCAGAGCCCGAGCGGGGCTTGTCCCCGTGGGCCGTCCTGCGGCCAGCTCTCCCCTCGCCTCCCGTGCGGGATCTCGGCCGGTCCCATGGCTCTCCCCTGTGGGACAGGGTCTCTGTCCAGCCTCTGTCCCGGGGGTCTGCAAGGGTGCGATGCTGGGGCTTGAGGGACGGTGGTGTTGGTGCCCCAGTGTTGGTGGGACTTCTGGGTGCCCTTCTCGTGCAGACCACAGCGGCCACATCCCAGGCTGCGGGGCAGCCAGCTTGTGCAGGGACTGTCCCCATTGCTCCTGCACACAGGGACCGGGGGCTGCCGACTCTGCCCCCCTCGGGCCACGACTCGGCCGCATCTGCAAAGCGGGTGATGCTGGGCCCCCCAAGACAACCCGTCCCAACAGGGCCTGCCAGACCCCGGCTGAGCATCCCTGCCTGCCGGGAGCAGAGGTGAGGAGCAGGCGGTCAGGGAAACCGCTGCCCGCCGCGGGGGTGCCGGGAGCCGGCTGGCAGCTCGCAGGTTAACCGCGAGAGCGGCCGATTCCCTTATTGACAGGGTAGCTTGAAAAATGCTGAGGCAGGACATCGGCTCCTCCGGGTGTCAGCGCCGGAGCCCACGCTGCGCCGGTGAGCGCACACGCTGCCGCTGCCGGCTGCCCCCCAACGCCCAGGCCGGCCGCCTGGCCCCGGACCCCCCCCCGGGGTGCTCCAGCTGGGGAGCGGGTCAGCTCCCCCTCACCCTTCCCTTTGCTCTTAAAGACGCCAGAGAGGATTTCATTTTTATTCCTCCCTCTCCCACGTTTTTCCCCTGGGGTGAATAAGCCCCTGCCCCGCTGCATGCCCGGGGCTGCCCTGGTGTCCATCCTCCGGCCCCCGCTCTCCAGCCAGCCCAGCAGCAGCATGTTGGACACCGGCAGCCGGCTCTGAAGCGTGCGGCGGCCCGCGGCGAGTGACCACGCCGCGCCGGGGAGGGAGGCGAGCACGCAGGGCACCCGGCCACGCCGGCCCTTGGTGCTGGAGCCGGACAGCGAGCGCCCAAGGGGAGAGAGCCCACCAAGGAGGAGCGGCACCCAGTGCAGCCGGCATCAGGGAGAAGCCCACCACCCTCCCGCCGATCCCGCGGACCTCCTCAGCACCCTGCTGCCGACATGATGATGTATTTTTGGGTAGGTACCGCCAGCAAGGGTGGGCATTTCCCCTCCCTCTCTGCCGGGGTCATGCTCGGGGTCGGGGTCTTTTCTCGCCGTTGTTGCTTCCCGGCTGAGCTGCTGGCCGGGAGAGCTTTCCTCCTCCGGCCAGGCGCTCACTGCCCTGCAGCTTGCAGGTTGCGATGCTGGAGGCAGGCCTGGCATCGGGGAGGAACGGGGCAGCGTCAGAGGCAGACAGGGGTCCCTGCCTGGGCGCTGCAGCCTCATCCCTGCCTGAGGGCACCCCCCGACCACCGTCCTGCCTCCCGTCCGCTCCCTCCGAGCTCCACGCAGTGCTGGCTGCAGGCAGCAGCCCCCTCGCCTGCACAGGGTGGCCGGAGGCTGCACAGAAACACCCCCCTGCCCCCATCCCCTCTCAGCTGTGCTGGGTTGGTGAGTGGTGGGCTCTGGACCCTGCGCTGGGGGGCTACGCTAGGAGGGGCTGCGGGTCTGTGGTGGCAGCGAGGCGTTCAGGTCATGGGTCTGTGTGGAGCAGCAGCCAGCCTCTCTCGCTTGGGGGGTCTGTTCCGCATGGGTGCCCACCCAGGGCAGCCCCCACGCTTGTATCCCAAGCTTGAAGTTGGTGGCCAAGGCTTTCGAGATCCCCGTGGGGACCCCGAGGTCCCTCTGCGGCACCGCAGTCCCTGTTCAGGCGGTTTGGAGCCTGCAGGGCCGCACGGTTCTGTCTGCTTGTCCCCCGCTGAGCCCGGAGCCGGGGGCACGGCCGGGCAGGAGGGCTGGGCTCTGCGGGGGCTCAGCCTCTCCCCGCACTAGCAGACCTGTCAAGCCATGCAGGGCGATGGCTGGCGGGGGACCGGCCGAGACCCCCCCGGCCATCCCAAGGGCTTTGAGCGGGAGCAGGGAGGAGGAGGATCTGATGGGGTCTGTCCCAGGCACTTTGCTCGGGGATGGGATGCTGAATGCGGGTGCAAGCTTGTCTCATGGTGTGGCTGGAACAGTGAGCAGAGGGGAAGGGGACGGAGGCCAGCAGCCTCCCGCAGGGCTGCTCGTCCTCCCCAAAGCTGTAGGAGCTGGGCTGAGCATCAGGGTCTGCACCGTCCCAGGGGGCTCCCCATGGCATCCCAGCCCACGAACTGGGGCTTCAGCCAGTGGCACCAGCTCCTCCCACACCCTCCCTCCTGCTCCAGCTCCTCCAGAGCTGGCGGGGGGCCGGGGGGCTGCAGCATCCCCTGGGGGATTACGCGCTCCGGGGAGCTGTGCTCCCCTGGATTTTGGAGCAAGCAGCGGAGCGGACAGAGCTGGGTGAAGGGGGATGTGGGGAAAGGAGCTTACGAGGAGGAGGAGGATAATGCGAATTCATTGTTTCTCAGGGAAGCAGCTTTCAGGCGTAAGGTGCTTTGTCATGAGAGATCTCGGTGCAGCCGCCGATCCCCTCCGGTCAGAAGCCCGTTGTGGCTCACAGAGCCTTCTCCTGCTAGGGCGTTAATTGTGCCCAGGGACTTAATGAGCTGCCATGGCTGTGAAAGCAAACTGCTCTGGAGTTTCCACTTGGAGCTCCATAGCTGCTGCGTGGCTTCATGGAGCTCCAGCCGGTGCAGGGCACGGGGCAGCAGTGCCAGGGTGCCCGTCCCTGTGGGAGCTCCACACACAGCTCCCCCCATGCGTCTGCTGCCTGTGGCAGTGGGCAGGGCAGTGCCACTTGAGGGTCTCCCTTCCCCGTCCCATGTGGTGCACATAGCCAGCAAGCCTGGGATGGCCGGCTCTCGGCATCACATGGGGCACAGCGGCATCCCCAGCCCTGCCGGGAGAGAGGCCAGGAGAGGGCTTTGCTCCCGGCAGAGCATCATTTCTTGGCATCATGGGCGTCTCTCCATCGTGAGCGTGGGAGGAAGCGGAGGGGTTTGGTTTCCCTGCGTGGCGGGAGCGTGGCCACCGTCGGGAGCGCTGCGGGGAGCGCTGCGGTGGCAGGCGGCAGCGGGTGGCTCAGTAATCGACACTGCAACAGGCTGAGATGCCAAAGCAAAATGTCTTCAAATTAGCAGTAATTGCAGGCGAAATAAAGAGCATGTGGGGCGAGTGGAAGGAGGGTTCTATAAATATTATGATTTTTAAAGTTTGCCCTGGAGTCCTAGAGCCTGTTTAAACGCTAATATCCTGTCTGTGCATTTAAAAAGCCTTATAATGAGGATTGAGTGTCTGCTTCCAGAGCACCTCCTGCCTGGTGCTCCCCTTCTGCCCATGTCACCTGTCTGCCGCTGCTGGTGGCATCCCAGCCCAGGCTGCCCTGTGCCCAGCACCAGCAGTGCCACACATGCCCCTGCTCTCGCCCCTGCTCAGGGATGTGCTAACCCCCCCAGGCAGCCTTGACCATCCCATCCTGCCCCTTGCACTGGCACCCCATGGGCTGCTGCCGAAGCCTCCCACTGCAGACTGCGAGGCCGGTGTGCAGCGTTGCACCAGCTTGGGGGGGGTGCATTTTCTTGGGAACTGCCCGTTGGGCAGCAGGTCTGGTCTCAGGGAAGGGGAGGCTCTGGGAATGCAGCATTTTGGGTCCCCGGGTCTGCAGGTGCTCATTCCTTCCATCGCCCTCCATCATTTGTGCATCACCCTCCATCCTACGCCAGGCCCTGTGGTGGCCGTGGCTCCAGCCCCAGCAGCACCGGTGCGGCACACTCTGCTGAGTGTGGTGCAGCCGTTTTACCTGCTGCGGCCCTGCCAGCGCTGCCCACCCGGCCTGCGAGCTCGAGGTGCTCGACAGCATCTGTTCTGCCACGGTTCTGCTGCCTGCACGTTAATTCTCATTAAATCTAGGGAGCCTAATTGCCATTTCATGTAAATATTTTGTCAAGTGAAAGGGCTTTAGGAAGGGCCGCGCTGACGGAAGGCAAGAAGCCAGGGTCTCTCGCCGCTGCGGTGACAAGCTCCTGTTTGTCCTGCCCAACCACAGGTGTAAAACATGTCCCCGCGGGAGCTGCCGCATGTCCCGCAGTGAGCCCAGAGCTTGGATGTGGCCAGCTGCTGGGAGGTCCCTGTGCACCGTTTGCTTGTGCTGGATAACGGGGGGACGCCAGCTTCCCTGCTCGCGCATCTTGCAGGATGCGGGCTCCGTTTTGTGGAGAACACTGAGGGTCCCAAGGCGATTCCCGTGTTGGCTGAAGAGCAGAGGAGGGATGGCACAAGGGGAAGCAGAATGACCCCCGGTGCTGGCCCAGCTGCTCTCCTGCTCTGCACAGCACTGGCAACTCCGGCTGGAGGTCAAAGCGTCTCCAGGCCCCCGTCCCATCCCCTCCTGCAGCAGGCAAGGAAAGTTTCGGTGTGGTGGTGTTTTTCCCTAGATCCCATTAAACTTTCATGTGCTTTCTCTGCGTTTCTGCTCCCCTCCCAGCTGCCACAGCTGCTGTCTCAGATACTTGCCTTGCGTTGGTCATGGTCCCCTCTTCACCTGATGATGTGATACCCAGGTGCTGACATTCCCACCCCTGCCTGGGATCTGTGACCTCACGCCCGCTGTGGCAGGCAGGGAGGCAGCAGCCGGGGGCAGAGGCAAGATCTGGGTCAGCAGCAGCGAGGGTGCTGGGAAGGCGCAGAGCGGAGGTTTTCAGTACAATCTCCGGCTTCTTTGGGAGTTCAAAGCAGGGGCTGGGGGGGGGACGGGACTCCAGTAACCCCCCCGCAAGCTGCTGGAGGAGGAAGGAGCAGGGGAAGATGGAGAGGAATTTTAACTGGGTGCAGAGGAGACTCACCCAGGTGTCCCTGGGGAGCCTGGGCATCCTCCCCAACATCCCACCTGCACTCCCCCGGGGTCCCTGCACCCTGTCAGGGCTGCTCCATAACAGCCATATCGGGTTCCAATACACCTGCGGTTAGTTTAAACCACATCTGTCTTTTAGAGACGGAGCAAGAAACCAGGAATCTATAGGTGGCTGCGTGGCTGTCTCCAGAGACGGGGGAGCATGCAGGGATTCGGGGCAGCACGTGATGCAGGGATGGTTTGAGCTGAGCCAGCTGGGCCAGGAGCTGTGACATGGCCAGGGCTGTCGATGCTGGTGGTGGGAGGAAGCGCTTTGGTTTATGCTGTCGCTGGTGCTGGGTGCTCTATGCCAGCTGGTTCAGCAGTTGGGGGACCCCTGCCTGGGAACGCTCAGCCTGCACAGCCCCCATGGCTCCCCGCTCTTCCCGTGCTCCTCGGCACCCATCACGCTCTGGGAGAGGCATCCCCGTCGCAGTCCAGTCCCAGTAAATTCTGATGCTGGTCCTGCGCAATGGGGCCAGGAGGGCCCAAGGAGAGCTCAGGCGGAGGAAGCAGTGGTACAGTGATGGCGTGTAGGCAGCCGGGGCAGTGGGCAAGGACCTCTCTGCAGCAGGGCAGACCCTGCTGGCCATGCAGTGCTCTCGCCCATCACCTCTGTCGGTCCCTTTTCGCTGTTTTGGTCTGTGCCCGCCTTTGGGGCACTGCCTGCGGCTGAGCCAACGGGTGTGCGGGGCTTTCCCCTCGCTTCACGGCAGCTCAGATCCGTCAGTGCCTTCATCTAATTGCTTTATGTCTATGACTAACTACTAATGAGCTTTTAATTAATGAATGCCGCGGCTTGGGGGCATTCTGGAGCGGGTGGGAGGAGAGGACTAGATGGGTGCCCCGCTCCTGGGGTGCTGTGGAGCTGCTGGCACTGCACTCGCAGGCTGACCCCGTGGAGGCTGGGAGCACCCAACCTCGCTGGTCCTCGCAGCAGCAGCAGCTGTGCTTCAGCCTGGCCTGCATCCCCTCTTGGCAGCTCTCCCAAGTGGCAGCATCCAGGCTTGCACCCCAGCTTTGCACTGCGAGCGCGTGCTGAGGGGTGCCACGGGGGTCCCATAAAATACTGGACACTTGCAGCCCCTGAGGCATCCAGCCCACCCGTGGTTGTGCATTGCGTCCCCACAGCAGGTCCATGGGCCACCGCATCATCCCTCTCTGCCGGGAGAGGGTGTGGGATGGCATCCCAGTGAGGACTGCAGTGGTGGGGGCTGCGATTTCCCATTGCATCCCTTGTAGGGGGTGGGTCGGGGGTCTGGACGTGGCGTTGGGGGCAGTCCTTGGCAGGCAGCAGGTCTGACGTGTGTTCGGGGGCTTGGTGCAATGCGCACCTGGATGTGTGGGACATGCCACAGTCATGCCGTGTCTCTGGTCTGCTGGTCAGCACAGCAGCATGCTCAAGCAGGCTCAGGGGCAAAGCCCTGGTCAGGGCTCCAGGCAGACCTCAGAGCCCTCATTTCTGTCAGAAAAAGTTTCCAGATGGCTGAGGCGAGCACGCCTCGGAGGGGAGCTGAGCGCCCGGCGGTTCTGGCATCTCCCCGGGAGTGGGAGCCGGCAGTGCCACGTCGGCCACAGCGGGTCTCTGCCGCTGGGCCAGCTCCTGACCGCGCGTGGCCAGTACATCCCGGCTGCCTGGGAGCAGCCCAAAGCATCACGCTTTCCCTGGCGGGTTCCCTCAGCAATTCGGGGGGCACACGCCCGTCAGCCCTCCCAGCACCGGCTCTGCCCCTCAGCTCTGGTGCCTCACTGAGCTCCGGACCAGCGGCCGAGGCTGCTCCTGTCCCGGCGCCATGTTGTTCTCCCTCTTCCAGAAAACAAAACCAAGGAGCCCTCAAGGGTTCATTTAAAATAAATAAAAAATGAAAATAGTGCTGATTTGAAGGAAAGCCAGCCCCATCCTGTGCATGGGAGCGCATCGCCAACCCATCCCCGAAGGGCAGAGAGAAAGATGTGCTTAGAACTGCAGCCCTGTGCAACTTCTGCCTTTGATCATATATCTTACATGTGCCCTTTGCTTTCCCTCGTCTGATATTTATTAGGTTTAATTTTACTGGGACGCGGCTGTAAGTGAGACAGATGGAACGGGGTCTGTGCGCCTGGTGAACACATCTTAATTAAACAGATAAATAAACTTTCATTCCAGGAGACTTCATTTTTGGAGGGGTTCCTCTGGGGCTGCGGCTCCACAGGGCTGGGCAGCCCTGGCCAGGGCTCCTCGGGCCCAGGCACCGTGGGGCTGCCCCGGCACAGCCCTGGTGCCACTGCCAGTGCCATCGGCTGGGGCTGCAGTGTGCCGTCACCGGCAGGCCAGCTGGGAGCAGCAGGGCGAGGGAAATCGGCTGGTGGTAGCCAGGGACCTGTTCCCTACTCTGGAGCTGGCCAGTGGGTTGGTATAGCCCTGCCGTGCCGGTGTCCCACAGGGGCTCTCCGCTGCTGCGGGGGCATCTCTGCAGGCAGGCAGATGTTGGTGATGGCTGGAGGAGGGAGAAGGGAGACTTGAACGCTCCTCAGCTCCCAGAGCCGTTGCTGGAGTATTTATCCTGGGGAAACATGGCTAGTTCCTGCCGCTGCCGGTGGTGCAGAGGGTCTGCACCAGCAGGGTCGGGGCTGGGGTATCTGCCCAACATGTTGCTCTGTGCATTCTCCCTGCAGGAGAGCGGCGTCTCTCCTTGCCGTGCGGCTGGAGCCAGCCCGGACCTTTCCGCGACGCGGGCTGCTGGCTCGGGGCAGTGCCAGGGCTCATGGCGCTGCCACTGGCCAGGAGCGCCTTTGAGTCACCCTGCCCGGAGCCAGGCTCCGGCGCGGGGGAGGACGGGCAGATTACCTCATCCTGGAGCCGGCTCCCGCCTCACGTGGTTTGCTTGGTTGGGCACTGCAAGCCCAGAGCGTCAGGCCATGCCCTTCCCTTTTCACCTCTGCCTGAGAGCAGTGCCGGAGCTGCAGTGGAGCCAGACCGGACCAGGGCCTTTGGAGTTGCCCATCACCTTGCCCAGGGCATCCCTCGCCCTGCGCCAGGGTGCTGTGCGGTGCTCAGGTGCATGTGGGTGCCTGGTGGGGACCCTCTCCCCACAGCTGCACAAGGGGCTGTGGGAGGACGTGCTTGTCCCCCAGCCCTCGCAAAGCTGCCCCGCGTCCTGCCCCGGGCACCAGAGCGTGCAGGAAAGTATGGCAGCTGGGGCCATAGGAGTCCCTGGGGAAGGGGAGCTGAGGCAGGTGGGGAGCATGGGGTCTGAGCACCGAGGTGTGCAGGATGGGCTGCTGCATCGGGATCCATCGTGGTCCCTTGGGAGCTGGAGGGTGAGCGGTTGTGGGGGGACATGGGAGCTCACTGCAGCCCATGCTCCTCGCAGGGAGCAACGGCTGGAGGATGCTGTTAGTAGTGATGGTGCTGCCAGACTCCTTTCAGCTCTCAGTGCCGCGGGGCGGTGGTGATGAGAAACCCTCCCCCTGGCATGGCATCCCCTCCCTGATTTGGCACCTTGCTGTCCCTTTGGAGCCTGGTCACCCCAGCAGCAGGACCCTACGGGGGGTGGTGCTGACAACCCCTTGGCCCCAGGCACCGCTCCTTCAGGATGGCTTTTCCCAGAGCTGTTTGTTTCCACCAGGTTTGCCCCGTGGCTCTGGGCCGGCCATGCCACACACCGCTGCTGTTGAGTATCTGCAGCAGAAACGGGAACCGCTGCGAGTGTACCAGGACACTGCAGCATGTCGCTATGTCTGGGGATACTGTGGAAAATCCCAGCCTCCGAATAGGGCTGGTCGTGTGCTGGAGGCTCCGGCGGAGACGGAGCATCAGCAGCTGCTGGCACAGACCTGCCTTTGTGCATCACATTTGGCCAAGATGGAAACTGAACTGAGCCCAGGTTTTGTTTCCCACATACCCAAGCACAACACCGTCCCGGCTGCTTCGTTGCTGGCCGCGGCTCTGAAGTCGGGTGCGACACAGCGCCGGCAGTGCGGGGCGCCGAGGCAGGGACCCCCGTGCCAGGGCCGAGCTTTGCGGCACCAGATTACCAGGGCTGCCACAGGGCCACAACGGGAGGAGGCGTGAGGTGGGACCGGGGACCCGAACGAGCACACGTGCGTGCCCACGCCGGCTATCCCTCGCGGGCACCGGCACGTAGGCTATTGCCATGGCAGCTGCGATAGAGGTGTGCGCGGCGTTGATGCGTCAGGGCTGCTGGCAGCACCGGCAGGCCAGTCCAAAATGCCAAAAAGCCTCTTGAGCTCTGCCGGGGCCAGCCCCCTGCCCGCCGGCGGCGGGAGATGCTCGGGGCAGGACGTCCCCATCGCTCTGGGGAGCACAGGGAAGCCAGCGCCCGCGGGCAGGGCCCCTCCGTGTCACCCCGGGGTGCCGGGCTCCCCCTTGCCATCGGGGGCTGGCAGGCAGATGGGGGGGGCTCGCAGGCTGCCGGGAGCTCACATGCCTTCGCGCTTGGCGGGGCCGAGCTGCCTGTGCCCGGGGCGTGCAGGCAGCGTCGAGGCTGCGGCCACAGCTCCTCTGGCAGGGAAGGCCGGCGGGCTGCCGGGGCCCTGCCTGCCGTGGCACGAGCCCATGGCGGCGCAGCGCGTGGCTGCGGGGCTGCAGGCGTGAGCAGGTATGTGCCTCTCCGGGGAGGCGGAGCTGGGTCTGCTGCATGGCTCCCTGCCCGTCCCTGCCAGCGCGGCCATCCCTGTCTGCGTGTGTGTCTCCCAAGGAGAGCGTGGTGCGTGTGCACGTGTCCGGCTGTGTGTGCGTGGGGGAGTCCCGCAGCCGCCCGGCGTGGCGGCGAGGCGCTGCCATCGTGGGGGCTGCGCGGCTGGAAGTGCCGGCCGCTCGGCACGGTTTCCCGGGGCGCCCGTGTTGCATCACCGAAACTCCCGGTAAGACCCTTCTTCCCTTGGGAGCCAGTGCCGGGAAGGGAGATGGTTCTGCTGGCTCGGCCCCATCCTGCCTGCCTGCTTCCCCGGCATGGCAGCGCGTGGCCGGGGGCTGCGAGGGGCTGCCCGGGCGGCGGGGAAGCCATCTGCGAGCGGCGGCGGCGGAGGGGTTAAGTGCGGGATCAGCTGTTCTCATGTCATTACGGATTCTCTTCATTTTATACAGAGCTCTGTTTGATGTCTGAATGCACAGGGGACTCCCCCTCCTCCTCCAACTCCCACCCCTTTTATTTCGCTCCCTCGCCCTCTCTCCCTTCCTCCTCCCCTTCCTTTCTCTCTCCCCGCTCCCGCTCTGGCTCACACACACCCTTTGCAGACCGTGCGCTCAGTGCCAGTGTCTAATGGCACCGAAGTGAACAGGCGAGCGCTGCTCCCGGGGCGCACGGCGCAGCCGGCCTGCCGCAGATGAATCCCTCCTAACTAGCGCCGAGGGGTCGGGAGGGACGGCCGAGGAGGGGAGAGCCCGAGGGGCGAGCCGGGAAGACGAGGATAGCGGTGTGCGGAAGAGGACGGACCCGCGAGCAGCTTCACGGCTACCTGTCGACACATGCTGTGCTCCATGGCTAACTCGGGCTGCCTCCTTGTCTCCAACTCAGGCATGCTTCCTCACTCTCTCCCCTGTCCTCCAGCCTTCCTCTACCTCCAACAGGTAAGTCACCCTCTCCGGGGGATTTTTTTTGCTTTCCGGTTCACACGTGTTTCTGGCCGGTTCCCTCTCGGTGGAGGGTCAGAGCTTAACTGCTTCCTCCCCGGCCACGGGGCCTCTCCGGCACCAGCCCCGCGGCACTGGCGAGTTGCGTTGCAGTGGTGGCTCGTGGTCCTCGCCCGCGATTCCTTTGGGGTTTCTCCGGTTTCTCTGCCGAGGCGCCTGGGAGCGCAACCAGGGCTGGAGAACGGGCTGAGACGCGGGCAGTGCGGCAGGCAGAGCCGCCGGCGCGGGTCCAGCGCTTTCCCTGCCTCGGCGCTGCTGCTGTTCGGCAGAGGCAAGGGACGATGATGGATGCTCGGATAAAGGAACGAGGCTCCTGCGTGGCCTGAGCAGCCTCTGGGGAGAAGGGAAGGTGAAGAGCTTGTGAGTGCACACGCGTGTGCGCATATGTGTGTGTGTGCCGTCACGTCGTGCGTGCCTGCAGCCAGGCCGTGGGGTCGAGCGCGTGTGGGTTTGTCTCGCTGTTGACAGGAAGGTGCTGCAGAGTGACCTGGGGGGTGGGGGGGGTGGGCAGTGGGTCTGGGCGAGCCCCAGAACCGGGCAGCCCAGCCAGAGGGTGCCCAGGCCGTCGGTTTGGTCCTTAACTTCTGGCCAGGGCGCGCTGCCCTCGGGTCCCACGCTGGACCCAGCGCGCCGGGTTTCCGGGCTTGTCGTCCCGGGGGAAGCGCAGCTCGGGAGAGACAGCGTTTTCTTCAAAAGCCTCTTTGCTGCGTCGGAAATCCCGTCTCCCAGCCAGGCGAACTGCTCCATTTGTGCTTTCAGGAGTTTAAAAATTCATAGCATCCTCACCGTGCTCGGCACGGCCTGCGCGGCTCACCTGGCAGCCGAGGACAGGCGGCGTGGGCGCAAACCCTCCTGCCCCAGCGGGGAAGGACTGGGGAGCATTTCAGTCCCTCGGGACATCCGTAGCCTGCGTCCGAGCGGGCTTGGGGCCGGACCGCGGCCGCGCTGGCGATGGGGACGGCGAGGCCCATCGTCGCTCCATCCGGCACGCTGGAGATGGGGTTGGCAAAGCTGGTGCTGCCGCTGGTTATACAAGTGCAGCGGCAGCCGCGGGGTGCGTGCGGGGCCGGGGCTCACACGGGGGCTGCTGCAGAGGCCAGCCAAGACGGGTGCGTGATTTATTGCACCCTCCTGCAGGCAGAGGCTGGGGAGAGCTGGGGCTGGGCTGGATTTCGGTCTCAGCTTCCCCAGGCTGCGCCGAGGTCCCTGCGGCTGCTGCTCGGCTGCCCAGGCGTGTCTGACACCGAGCAGAAACCATCCCCGAGCCCCCACCCATCCCCGGGGAGGTTTTCTGTCCCTCCAAAGGGAAAGCATGGATGCTTTGAACCAGCAGCCGGCGCAGGGCCTGGAGCCTCTGATGGGAGCGGGCGGCAGTGTGGGAGATTTCCCTCTCCGGCCGGGATCCCCTTGTCCCCCAGCTGCCACGAGGGGCTCGGCTGCGCCGCTCGCCCTGCGGAGCGCTCCGGCACAGACCGGCTGCGCTGATTGCCGGCTCCTGGGGCTGCGGCTGGAGGCAGCAGGGGCCGGCAGCGTTGCGGGCAGGCGTGGGCTGCCCGCTGCCAGTGCCCAGCTGGGCTGCGCGCAAGTGGAGTTTGGGGATCTTGGGAAGGGGGAGCTTTTCCCCGATGCGCGGCACTCTGCACCCAGCAGCTCCTGGTTCCCCCATTGCCCTGTTTGTTTTAATTTGACCGTCGTGTTTAGCGTCTCTTCCTCCCCGCTCTCCCAGAAGCCTCCTGCTCCTTGGCAGCAGGTCTGGACTTGCGAGCCAGGAAGGAGGGTTTTATTAACAGATTTGGAGTTGGATTTTCACCCAGCTAATGAGTGCGATGGAGGCCGAAATCTCCGTCCTCTTCCCGGGGCTTGTCCCTTGCTGAGGTTCTGCGCCCAGCGCTTGGGGACAGGGTGTTCCTGGCGTGTGTCGCAACAAGGCGTCAGGCAGAGGGACGTCACTGGCAGCTGTCACGTGGGGAAGGGGCACAGGGCACGCGCTGCTGCTGGGCTCCTCATCCTGCCCGGCTGAGCAATGGGCTTGCCTGGCGCCTGGTGGTTTAGCCCTGAATTCGCTCTGGATTTTGGGCGTGCGCACTTTTGGCATGTCTGCGCTAGAGGAGTGCACAGGGAGTAATGCTGCCTTTGCCCGTGGGCACGTGCCTGCCACAGAGCTTGCCGTTGGCCAGCTGGCTTGTCTCACCTGCGTGTGGCCAGAGACACCTGGAGGGGTTTAACCAACTCTCCCTGAAGGTGTTGTGACGTGGGGTCTGTGGGGAGCTTGGTTTAGACCCCCCCGGTTACGGTTCCCTGTCCAGAGCATGTGTGTACGCAGGGAGGCACATGTCCGTGCATCAGACCTGGGGTGGTGGGCACATACGCACGGATGGTGCCTGAGCCCTGCGGCTGCAGGTGCCCGTGCTGGCCACCGGCTCCCACCGCGCCAGGACGCGTGTCTGGTTGGGCCGGCCTTGGCTGGTCAGGGGGGCTGAGAGCTGGGGGGCCATTGGTTCTGTGTGCAGTAACTGGCCTTATCCCCTTTGGGCACATGCTCTCCCCACAGGGGGCTTGTTGGCATTTGCTGTATTTGTTCCCGAGGAGGCCACTCATATATCATAGCTCACCAGCCCCGGCATTTTTGACAGTGCTGGTATTTGAAGGAATGACCAAGAAATTAAGTTGTCTGCAAAACTTGGACTATGCCAGCGCCAGGGCAAATCCAGCTGCCAGCGGGCTCTATTGGTGCAAATGGCTCATCCAAGTGGCTGCGGGTGCCTTGCAGCTCGCTCAACTCCCCCCATGCAGCTGCTTGGCCGCCCCAGTCCTAGCCGCAGGAGCCATGGTTCGTGGCACTCTGGCGTGGTGCAGCCGCGCTGTGTGCAGGAATCTCCCCCTCGCCCTGCTGCGCTCCAGCATCGGGGCAGGAGCGGGGTTCCAGGAGGCCAGGAGGGGAGGGGGCTGCAGGGTGGGCGGCAGGACGGTGGGTGCGTGCCCATGGCGGAGCAGCCCACGCTGGTGGGGCAGGCGGGAACGCCGTGTCCTTCGGTGGGGCTCGGCGGTAACGTTTAGCTCTTGCTCAGCGAGGACCTGGGCGCAGAGGGAGACTCTGGTAGCTGCGTTTTGTTAGCAGAGGAATCAGTTGCTGCTTAAAAAGTGTCTCCGCTGTAATTATAGACGAGCAGCTAATACTCCAGGACAAGGCGCGGTGCTGACCTGGAACAGACCCGGGCTCTGAGGCTCAGCATCGGCGTTGGAGCGTGGCACAGACCCGGGCGCTGGCAGTGGTGTGCATGCGGGGCTGGATGCGAGTGCAGGTTGATGTGCAGGTGGGCTGAAACCTGCCGCAGAGCTGCCCCCGAGGTGTCGCTCACCGGGGTGTCCCCGGTGCCCACGGCTGCACCGCGCTGCCCAGCCCACGGTGCAGGAGGCTCCTCTGAGCAGCACCCGGCCCGCTGGGAAGCAGCCTCTGCAAAAGGCTGCTTGGAAAATTCCTTTCCAAAAGGGCTGCTGCCAAGTTTAGCATATTATATTTTTAGGGAGCAAGTCTATTCCGAGCAATATTGTAGCGTGTTGCAGCAGCGGGTTCGTTTCAAACCTGGTTTCTCCCCCTGCTTGTGCGTTGCACAGATGCGAGACCCGGCGCGTGGCTCCCGGCTCCGGCCGAGTGCCCACACTGCAGCGGGCGCCTTGCTTGCACAGCAGAGGACAGGTTTTAAAGCCGCAAAAAACAAGTTTTCCTTTTTTTTAATATATTGAAAACACTGACATTAATTTTAGCTTTGCAAAGCTGGTTTTCCCACAATAGCTGTAATTTAGGCCTACACTGCCTGGCGATGCTCTTTTTATAGGTATATTCCTATTTTAGTACTATAGTGATGGGTGAATGAGTAGATTAAATTAGATTTAGTATCTATCATTCTTTAAAGCATTACAGGCAGCCGGTGGAGGGGTACGGTTTAACAAAGAAGGAAGGCTAATTAGGAGAGCAGGCTCAGGCTGCCCACGCCAGCTCCCGCCACCCCCAGCCCCGGTCTGCCCCCGGCCTGCAGCCGCCCTTGCTCAGGGCCCAGCGTTCAAATAGGAAAGTGCACTTGAAACCAGATTTTCTTGCACTGCCCCAGGACTGGGATGGTTCCGGGGTTTGCAGCCAGGGATGGGTGGGCTGCTGGCTGCTGGGGCCAAGCACCCGGGGCTCCTCACCCCTCTGGGGATCTGCAGAGTCACGGTGGTGACTTGGCTTTCCGGCTGCATTCCCCACGGGGGGAGCGCTGCCGCCGGCTCCTGCCTGGGTCCTGCTTCTGGACCCAGATGGGACTCCCACCCATGGGTGCATTGCGTCTGTTGCGCTGGAGGGACCTAGGCAGCAGGGCCCTGCCGGCACCAACCCTGGTGTGAGCACAGTGGGTCTGCGGGCAGCAGGAGCAATGCCGCCCTATTCCCGAGGCTTGTGGCTGTGAAATGACGGGCTTCAGTGGTGGAGCCGGCAAGCAGCAGGGGCACCAAGGGGCACCGCAGCCCCTCCAGAAAGGTCATTAGTCCCCGAGGTGCAGCTGGTAGTGGCAAGCAGGCACACCGGGCAGGCATGGGGCTGGGCTGCTGGGAGGATACGGGGAGGCTTAGAAAGTGCCGGCATCAGGGAATGCTGGGAAGGGTGCCTTGGCACGGGAGGGAACCAAACGTCCGAGGAAGGAGCTGGGTCTTCCCAGTGCTGGGATGCCCAGGCTGGGGCAGAGGAGGCTCCGAGCCCATGGAAAGCCATGGCTTCGACATTCCTGCTGGGGCCACGGCAGCCGGGCCACCCCAGCCTCATCCAGCCGGGCAGCGGGGTGTGGGGAGCAGGAGCCAGACTGAGCGGGCAGCACTGTAGGTGAACGGCAGCCCCCAGTGAGAGCCCAGTGGTGCAGAGCGAGTGTGGGCACAAGCCCCCCGGCGCAGGCACACAGGGGTACCCGTGTGCTGGGCAGGGCTGCAAGGCAGTGCCTGCACAACCCTGCTTGTGCCAGCGCCTCAGCGCACTGAGGCTGCTCCCTGCGGCAGCGGCTATCGCCTGGTGAGCCCTGCTGTGCCGGTGCAAGCCCTCGTATGAGCCGGGCAGTGAGTGACCAGGGCGTTCTGCAATCCTGGCCATGCTGTGACTACTGGCTCGGTGAAATGCCACCACCATCGAGCAGGCTCGGAGCTCCAGGCTGCCCGCAGGGCTTCGGACCTCCGCTGCCTGCAGGCAAGCGTGGCTGTACTGCGGGCAGCCCTAGCGGGGCCTTAACCTGCGCCACTTTCCTCGGTGTTCATCCGGCCAGGCAGGAGCGGACGTCCTCCCTCGCTCCCTGAGGCAAGGGCTGCTGCAGCGGTGGCACCGCTGGCATTGCAGCCCAGGTGGCAGCTGGGGGAGCAGCCCCCCTGACCCGAGCTCAGTGGGCTGCAGGTTGGGGGAGGCTCTGGCCGGGGAGGGACAGAAGGCCACGTCCCAGCAGGTGGCAGGGTTTGTGGTGGTCACCACAGGGTAGGCATCCTCCAGGGCTGCAGGTTTTGCCTGCAGTGGGCTCAGGTGCAGTTCCCAAATCCCCTACAAGCCCTGCTGTCCCCAACCAGTGTCCCCCCTACCGGGTTCTCACTTTGCCCCCCTGCCACCTTCCCAAGCATTCAGCTGGCTCCGGTGGTTGGCAGCCACGGCGTCCCCAGGGGCAGAGCCCCCGCCCCAGCAGCCTTGGCATCCCGGCTGCGCTGCACGGATCTTACAGACGGGGTTTGCACAGCATCAGCAGGATTCGCTCCAGCCCCTGTGTGAGCAGCACTGCTGAGATGTGATCCCTGGCAGCAATAACCTATTAAACAGAGCGAGACAAGCGCTGGAAGGAGACCCAGTTGGAGGAGGCAGTTTGCGGGGACGGTGCCGGGAGCAGCACTCAGGCAGCGCCCGCCTCCGTGCTGGTGCTGCCAGGGTTTTGGTGCGCAGGACGGGCCAGTGCTGCCAGGGAAAGCAGGTGGTTTAGGGACTTGTCAGGGTCAGCACCTGCGAAGCTGGGTCCCACTCCCACCCTTGGGGATCTCAGCCGTTCCCCCTCTGTCAAAGAGCCAGCGAGCTGCTGCACCCCAGTCCCAGGAGGGCTCCTGCCAGCGTGAAATGGGTGCTGGGGCTGGAGCGTGTCTGCAGAGCGAGGGTGGCCGTGTGTGTGCCCAGCAGGTCCCTGTGGCCAGCACTGAGGAGTGGTGGCTGGTACATGCCGGCAGGGCCATGATGGCAGTGGGGCTCGCTGCAGATGTAGGGGTGGTGGCAGCTGGCATGCCTGCCGGTGGCCCCGTGGCAGGTGGATGAGGCAGGTCTGGCTGCTCCTGCTCCCCCTCGCCGGAGCGCCGGGCTTGCAGCACTTTGTCATGATTTTCCCCTCGTCTCCGAGCAGCGATCCCTCACTGCTCGCATTACCCGAGTAGAAAATGACACATAAGCTGACATGATTGCTGCGGCTCCCAGCGCCCCGCGGCAGCTCTTCCCTGGTGGCACGGGGCGGGGGGGGCGGGCAGGGTGGGTGGCACACTGCCTGGCCCCCACCTCCTCACCCTGTCTGTGCTCCCCGCTGCTGTCGCGTCCTCCTCCAGCCGACCTGTCGCAGAACTGGGGAGAGGAGGGGACCGGCGATGCCGAGGCGGCACGTAGGCGAAGCTGAGCGGCAGAGCGCCGTGACCAGCTACCTGCGTGCCCCGGCCGCTCGTCTCCCCGTCTGCTCCATGCCTGCACCATGCCGGGGATCGTGCTGCTCCCCTGCGTCCCCCCGGCCTCCCGCAGCTCTCTGCGTGGCTGGGGACCCCCCAGCAGCACGTGGCCGCCCCATCTGTCGGCACCCCTTCGGCAGCTTTCAGGCCCGGGTGAGGCCGGTGTTTACCGGCAGATTCCTGTCCCTGTCCTTTCGCCTAGGTTGGCCGGGAATGCGGCTGGGGACGTGCTGGGCTGGCAGGGTCAGAGCTCAAGCCTCGGGTCTAGGCTGCGAGCCGGGGCCATGCTGGCTGCATCCCCGCTCCAGGTGCCCGGCAGGATGCGCGGGTACGGGGTGTGCGGCCGGCTCATGCCCCGGCAGCGGGACCGATCATGGCGTGCGGGCAAGGCCCCTTGAGCAGGCAGGAACTGCCCAGGCAGGGAAGCAGGGCAAGGACAGGCAGGTCCTGCTTCGGTGCAGGGGCTCAGAGAGCCTGGGGTGAGCTGAGCTCTGCCTCTGGGACAGGGTCCCCCAGGGGAGCAGCAGCGGGGCCGTGCATGGAGGAGCCCTGGCACCGGCTGCGGAGGGGAACAGCCCCCAGCCTGGGGGGATCCCGCGTGCCGCCCTCCCTGCCTGCGCCCGCTCCGCATCTCCCCACCGCAGCACTGGCCGCAGCCTTCAAACGGCTCTTGTATAAAATCAAAAAATGGGGAGAGAAGAGCGGGAGCAGGCAACGGTGGCAGCTTATTTGTGATCTGCATTGTATGGGGAGCTCTTAATTAGAGCTAATTAGACTAATTAACTTGCAAATGAGAAACTCGTCTTTTTCTCCTTTTCTTTTACAAGAAAAATAAAAAAGACGAACAACAAGATAAATACTGAGGCTAATTACTTTGTACCTGCTGCAGAACCCCTCCAGCTCGTGGGATGCCCTGCTCCTGACCAGCGTGCCTGCCCGACATGGTGTTCCGTGCCTATCCCTGTCCTGGTGTCCTTGTGGTGGCTGTCCCCACTCAGGGCTGATGCCACTGCAGGGTACAGCTATCCACGTCCCTGCGGTCCCTGCTGGCAGAGAGGGACCACTTGCCATCCTCTGTGCACCCTCGTGCCTGGCACACCATGCCTGGCAAGGATGCAGTGCATGTCCGGGAGCCAGTGGGGGCATAGCACCGGCATCATAGCCTGGCACCCTCCCACCAAACCCATCCCGTCCCACCCCGGGACCAGACTGGGGGGGGTGCCCTTCGCGGCACCACGCAGTCCCGGCTGTTTTTCAGCTCTTCCCTTGTGGCGTCTCTCGTTTCCCCCTCGCTCTGCCGCCGCAACACCCCGGGGGCTTTGTTAGCACAACTCGGTTCAAATGTCTGATTAGTCTTTAGGAGATCGAGGGGTCAATTTTCCACAGCTCCTTCCTCTCCATTTAACTAATTTAACTGCGCGATTGTTACAAATTTCATTTTATTATAGCCCTGCTTCTCAGTCCAATTGAATTACCAAAATCTCATTTTCTCAGAAGTGCTGAATATGTAATTAGAGGAAAAATTATGCTCCTGACTGCCTATTAGAGAGGGCTGTGTGAGGGAGCTTGTCCGGGCACACACGCAGGTCCGCGGTTCCCCAAGCGCCCACGCTGGCCGGTGCGAGCATGCGCTCTCTTGCGAGGCTGCGCGCGAGCGAGCGCCACGTGTGGCTGTGCCAGAGCCCCGGCGCAGCGGCGGTGTGACAGTGACAGGGGGCTGTGGGTGGGCTCCTGGGTGCGAAGGGCTTTGCAGGACTGGGCCAAGGCCTGGGCAGTGCTGGCTGGGCTCCTCGGGGACATGTGAGCCATGGGGCAGGGTGCGGGGATGGCGGCTTGGCTGGCGTGGTGCTCGTGGGGGAGGTGTGAGGCCAGTGGACGTGGCTGTTCATCCTGCTGCTCGCTGTGTCTTGAGCTGTCTGGATCCAGCCAGGCTGGACTCGGATGCCGGTGGCTCCGGCAGCGCCGCACAAGGGCCACGGCTGCCAGGGAGCCAACAGGGGCAGCTGGCGGGGAGAGCACCAGTCCCCAAGCAGGACCAGCCTCTTGGCAGGTGCTGGGAGCGGCCGAGGAAGGGAGCCCAGTGCCATGCCCGCGCTTGTCTTATGAGACCTGGGGTAGCTTGGAAGCCGGCAGCCCCAGCAGCGGCAGCCCCACTCTCCAGCACTTGCAATGGGCCAGGCAACCCAGCCTTCACTCGCCTGCCTGCATCTGCAGCGGGACTCGCTCCAGGGCCTGGGAGGGACCGTAGCCCTGCCGGCACATGGCCCTGCTGGAGGAAGATGCCTGCCCGTCTCTACCTGGGCTGTGATGGCCACCCACGCACTTTAGCTTCACAGTGCGGGCTGGGACACCTGAAGGTGCCGTGTCCCCTCCAGAGCCCCGCTGTGTCTCTCCGTCTGGGTGCACTGGGGACGAGGCACCCTGCAGCCCTTCCCAGAGCAGCAGCTGCTCTCCAGAGCCCCCAGCCCCTGCCAGCAGTGGGGAGACAGCGGCTGCCCCCAGGACAGCGGGCAGCAGCAGACGGGCCAGCCTCTGGCGTGGCTTGGTCACCCTGGTGCGCAGAGCCGTGCGGTGCGTGGGCACCCGCATCTGGCGCTCAGGAGGAGCAGGTAGCTCAGGCAGACATTGCTGAGGACTCTGGGCCTCTCCGCTGAGCCCGGGCTCAGCGGTCAAGCTTGTGCCTCATGTGCCCACCTGTCCCAAACTTTGGCGGCCACTGGGGGCCAAGCACTGCTGGGAATCCCAGCCAACACTGCATATGCCAGGTCTGTGTTGCTCCAGTGTGCCTGTAAGAAGAGCTGTGCCAGGGGGGGCTGGCCTGGCTGCTGCCCTCCAGCAGCATCAGCTTGGGGCTGGGAGCTACTACAGGTGAGCCCCGGCGATGCCAGGAGCTGCTGTGCGTGAGCCCTGGCACCGCTGGCGATGCCAGGCCCTGCTCAGGAGGGAGGAGATTGCCGCGCGTCCTGGAGCCGTGGTCCTCCTGCTGACTGCAGGCCTGATCCTGTCACGTCTCCGGCAGTGACGCAGCCCTGTCCCTCCCCGGTACAGGCACAGGTACACGCGAGCCTGGAAGATGTCAGCCACGCGCACGCGGGGGGCGGCCGGGAGCCCCCCCAAGCACCCCCGTCTCGCCTCGGTTACACAACATTATCATTTCATAATACTCTGAAATATACATGAAGTTGGCTGAATGCAGATGAAATTGCACCATTTACTTCATGAATATTTCATGCAGCCTCAGCTCCGAAGTTTCCGGCTGGCAGAGCCAGGAGCCGGGACCGGACCCTGCTCCCCCCCTGCCCCACGCAGGAGGTGACAGGGATGCGCGGTCAGGTCTGCACCCCGGGGTTGGCGTCTCGTCCCCCCTCTTGCTGCGTACTGCGTGGCCGCTGGCCACCACGTCCTTCCTCACCGGGCTCCCGTGGGCAGAGGGGAAGCAGCGTCCGGCCCTGGCCGTGCCCGGGCCCCTGGCAGCCGCGGCAGCCAGGCTCTGCCGGGGGGGCTCACGGGGCTGAGGGCAGGAACTGGCCCCGCTGCCCTGGGCCGGCAAGGGGCAGCTCCCCTCTTTCAGGGTCCTGGTGCAGGGGAGGGGGGGCAGAAGGTGCCGGGACAGTTTGTGGCTGCCTGGAAAAATGGTCTTTTTTCCCATGCCAGCAGGCTGGCCTGCCTTCCCCCCCGCTCCTCCTCCTCCTCCTCCTCTCGCGCCATCGCTCCTGCCCCTCGGGTCCTGCCTGTTCTCTCCAGCCCCGCTGCTCTTTGCAGAGCTTCCCACTTGAGCATCCCCGGCAGATGCCATTAGCAGGCTCTCACCCCTCCCCTGCCTCCTCGTTAATGAAGACATTAAGCACGGCGGCTGCTACCTCCAGCCTCCGCAGCTCCTCACCTCCTTTCACGGCTCCTTCCCGGGGGGGTGATTCCCCCGTTGTCCCCCCCAGCTCTCTTTGGGGCTGCGATGGCCCCCATTCTGGGGACGAGAGGAGAAGCGATCTGCTGGCCCCCACGGCGGGCAGGGCTTGTCCCTCCTGGGGCCAGGGACATCCCCGCAGCCAGCACCCCGACCCCGCTCCCCCGCTGCAGCCCGGGGCTCTGTGGCTGGTGCCTGCTCGGGGCCGGGCGCGCTGCTTTGTATGGATGGCGCAGCATTTTGGGTAATGAAATATTCACAGGTCAGTGATTCCTTGAGAAATGACGGGGATCAGTCAATTCCTTTTCAGGGAGTAATTTTCTTCCCCTTCACGGCCTCTGTTTCATGTTGACAGTCATTAGCATGAGCGAGCGGCTGGATCGAAGGGGGGACGTTGTGGCTGTCACGCAGATGAGCCGTGCCGGGCACAGCCTCGCAGCAGCCCGTGGTGGTGGCACGGCTGTGTGACCCCTGGGTGGCTGGGGGGCACGTGAGGCCGTGCGAGGACCCCGTTTGCTGAGCCCGTCTCTGCCACCCGGCACAGCACGGCACTGCTGCACCATCCTGCTCCGAGGCAGCGGGCACGAGGGCAGACGCTGCCGTCGGCCCCGGTCTGTCCCCAGCTCCATGTCCTGCTGGCGGGCACGGCAGGTCCAGCTGCAGCAACGCGCTGCAGACCTGTTGCAGCAGTGAGCAGCTGCCCTGGCACAGGCAGAGCGGCAGGCTGGGGCGCCCTCGGGGAATTGCTCAACATCCTTCCCTGCGTTCGGCTCTGACCTCGGGCTGTCTCGCCGTGCGGCAAGGGGACGCCCTGACAGGGAGCGAGCAAGCAGGAGCCAGTCTGGGTCAGAGTAATGCGCTTGCTGCCTGCCTGCCTGCACTGCCTGCGGGATGTGCTGCCCACTGAGCCTTTGCAGCTTGGAGGAACATCTTGAGAAGCTCCTTGGATGGTGTGGTGGGGTTAGGACCCCGGCCCCTCGCTGCACCCCTCGGTGGGTGGCTGGTTCCCAGTGGAAGGAGCGGGACAGCCACCAGCACTGGGGGCTGGAGCTGGGCTGGGCTGCCTGCAGATCCATGCTGCCTTTGCTTCCCGGACACCCGTGGCTGCAGGGTCCTCATTGTGTGCTGCTCCGGGGGCTCCTTTCTCGCTGGCAGTGGGGAGGTACGTGGTGATGGGACTGTGCCCCCTCCCCAGCTGCTCCGGGGGAGCTGGCTTCCAGGCTGCACATGTGCCATGACCAGGTGGTGCTGTGCCACCCCTGCACCAGCAGCACTGGCCTGAGTGCAGCATGTGGGAAGGGGACATCCGCAGGCAGAGCTGGCCAGGTGTGGGTCACCCTGGGCTAGAGAGGAGAGCAGGGCTGGGCCGAGGTGGTAGGATGGCCGCGAGGCTTTTGGAGGAAACTCTGGGCACGTTTGTGGTGGCCGCGGGGTCGCAGGGGAGGGGACCGGCCCCAGGACAGGCTGCTGCCTGGTTGTAAATTGTGACCGCGTGTGCAAGCAACGGCTCTGGCTGAGTGTGGGCACAGCTCGCTGGCTGGCTTTGTGGGACTGCCATGGGACCACTGCACTGCCCGTCCACGGCTGGAGGCGGGTGGCAGCAGGTGACGGTTGCTCTTGAGCAGTCGATAACTCAGGGGAGCTCTCATGCTGCACCTTTGCACCATGCCGGCAGGACACCCATCGCGGGCAAGGTGTGGTGGCACGTTGCAGGGTGCCTGGGGCCAGTGGGTGCCCTATTGTGAGAGCAGGTGCTCTGCGCTCAGCTAATTGCTCAGACACATCCTCTGCGTTCGGGGGCTCCTGGTGCGTTATTTTCTTAAAAAGGAGCAAATGTTAAAAATGGCGTCGTCAGCCCTGAGCTGACAGGCACAATCACCAAAGTGCGGCGTCGGCAGGAACCGGCCCCACGCGCTAAATGACTTGAAAGGAGATGGCCTGGATTGTGCTGAGGAGGCAGAGTGCGGTGGGGAGAAAGCAAGTGGAGCAAACAAAAAAACTTCATTAATTAAAGAAACTCGTTAATGAGGGACATTTAATCAGCTAAAGATGATATCCACCCCTGCCTGCTGCAGCAGCTGCTGCGCAGGGCTGGTGGTGTGAGGCTGAGCCGCGGGCAGGGCAGTGGATGCCGCGCAGGGGACACCACGCAGGCGCCCTCGGGGTCCCCCCAGCTCTGCCCTCCAGGGCTGGGCTTGGGGAGCAGCATCCCACAGCTGGCTGGATTGGAGCCGCTCCCTGGGGGGGGTTCCCCTGGCCCCAGGCTCCTCAGCGCAGTGGTCTGCCAAGGAGCCGGGAGGCAGCAGGACGCCCGCCAGCCCGCAGGATGCAGCGGCGCGTGCCATGCTTCCCAGAGCCGCTTCTCCCCTTGACAGCGAAGGCCTCTGCTGCCGTCCCCAGGGCCACGGTGTTTCGGCACAGGGCTGTGCTACAGCCCTGCCGGCATCCTGCCTGAGCAGATGGGCAGCATGGGGAGTGGAGGTGATGGGGTGCTGCTCATGCCCCCCCCATGCCGTGTTAAATACCGCCAGCTTTGCTCCACACTTGGTCTTGGGCACTGCACTAATCTCCTGTCTCGTTTACTAAATGAGGGCCATGGGCTATTAATAATCAGATTTTCTTTTAATGCAAGTGTGGAAAGCTGCCCCACAAAGTGCCGTGCAGGACCATCCCTCCTGCCGCCAGGAGGGACATGCAGTGCACGAGCAAGGGATGCCTGTCAGAGCCCCCTGTCCTTGGCACCCACCGGCCGGCACCGTGCCACGGGATCCCCATGGGGCTGGGCACCCCATGACGCTGGGCAACCCAAGCTGGAAGCACCTGGCTGCAGGCCGGTGCCGTTTGGCTGCCTCCCCTGGGGTGCAGAGATAGGTCCCCAGGACCCCCCAGGCACTTGGTGCAGGGAAGGACCCAGGGAAGGGGCTGCCGTGGGGCCAGGGCCCCAGTAACCTTCCCGGGAAGAGCAGAGGGGCCCCCTCACTGCCCAGGGCTGCCCAGGGATGGGGCTTTTCCCACGCTGCAGGCAGCCCAGAGCAGCCGGTGGGGAAGGACACAGGCAGCACGGGGTGTGGAGCTGAGCAGCAGCCGTTTCCCTGTGACGTCAACGGGCGTTGCGCGGCCAAACCCGTCGCCATCGCCCTCCCCGCGAGGCCCTCGCCCCCAGCAGCCCCCCGCCACTGAGCCGAGCAGCCCCATCCCTGGGCATGGACAGGCAGCGCTGGCAGGAGGGAGGTGCTGGGAGCCATAGATCTGTGCCTCTGCAGCACCAGCAGCCCCGGCGACGGCGAGCAGCAAAACAGGGGAACCTAATGGTCCCTGAATGAAATAATACTTGGGCTGACAGGCACTGCGACAGCCCTAATTAATAACAGATATGAACGTGGCTGTCGGGACAGGCTGGCAAGGAGCCAGTGGGGCCCAAGACCTGGGTGGGGATGGTCCCTGCCCCAGCACCCGTCTGCGTCCCCCTACCCGCTGGCTCTTTCTGCCTGGGCAGCAGTGCCCATCCCCGCCGTGTTGGTGGCTGATCTTGGCTATGGTGACAGCAAGGATGGACGTCCAGCGTGCAGGAGTGCTGCAGGCAGGGAGGGTCGGGCACTGCGCATCAGGGATGCAGGCAGGGAGTGTCGGGCATGGGGACCATGACCGCTGTGACTGTTCGGTATCTGCCCGCTCCCTGGAGCAGGCTCAGGTGCCGGGGCCAGGCTGAGTGCAGGATGGAAGCCCTCCAGCCTGTGAGGTGAGGTTTGCACCCACGGTACAGGTAGGAGCGTTGGCCCCAGCTGCCCGGCTCGGGGGCAGTGCCGGGGATGGGGCTCTGCCGTCCTGCAGCATCGGCAGCCCCAGGCCGCGCTGGCAGGTGCATCTGGCTGGTGCGTCCCCGAGCAGCTGAGTCAGCACGGGAAGGCGCTGGCGAGCCTGCCAATGACTTGCAGATCTGTAGCGGGATTATTCACGCTGTTTTTGCATGTGGTCCCCGCCGTGCCCCCGGCACGGGCTCCGCTGCCTCCCTCGCAGGCGCGACGGCCCTGCCAACTGGGGGACAGCAGCGAGCAGCGCGGCCCCCTGCCTGCCCCCCACCATCCCTCCGCACCGTAAATTGGCCACACACACAATTAAGGAGCTTGTCTCCACAGGCTGAGCCACAGATGTATTTCATGGGTGAGAGGCTGCCACGGCAGGTTGTAAAGCATCTGAGGGGCTGCTGGCACTGCCCCACGCGCTGGCTCAAGCGTTTGCAGCCCTTGGCTGCCGGTGGGGGCTGCTGCTGTGCACTATGGTGGGCGTCTGTGCGGCGGCGGGTGCAGCACATGCGTGTGCAAGGGGGGAGAGCCTGCGGGTGTACGCGGGGCTGTGAGGATGGCTGGTGGATGGGTGTGCAAGAGAGGCACAGCCTGGCAGCCCCCCCTGCCGCCCCCCTGCCGGCAGGCAATGGGCAGCCCTCGGCCCATGGTGTGGGTGCAGCTCACCCCGTTTAACCAGGGCGGCCAGGCTGGCTGCGTTAGAGTAAAGGGCCTAATCAAATATTTAACAGTTAATTGATCCCTCTCTGGTGTTTGCTAGGGGGCCATCAACATCCCTCCCTGGCCGCCCCTCCCTGCCTCCCTTGCCCCGCTCCCCTTCGCTGCCACCACCGTCACCAAGATGCCGGCTTTGCTGCTGGCAGGCGCTGATGCTGTGCAGCCCCCCCGGAGCGACGTTGCCAGCCTGGCTTTGCTTTGCCCCACGTTGGGCTCCAAATCAAGGGCTGCCCTGGTTTCCTTCCCTGCAGAGAGAGTGATGTGCAGGCTCCCCTAGTTAAGCCGCGCAGCGAGGGGCTCCATCCTCCTGCTGCCCAAGCCCCAGTGCAGCGGGCAGGCTGGGCCCCAGAGCAGGAGAGGATGGGGGCTCAGCTGCGGGCGATGCGACCCAAGAGCTGCCGTTGCACAGAGACAGGCCAGGGTTTGGAGGGGGGACACCAAAGGCTGGGGCGTGGTGGGGCTGGGGGGCCTGGGTCTGGCTGCGGGGACCAGGACCCCTCCCTGGGGCAGGTCGCAGCCCAGGCACCCCAGGGACGTCAGTGGGTAAGGGGGATGGTGCCGCTGTCTCGGCAGGGTAACCAGGACGCCACGGCTCCGCCGGACGCGATGGCTCAGCCCTACCCCCCGGCCCAGTACCCCCCACCCCCCCAGAACGGGATCCCCGCAGAGTACGCACCACCGCACCCCCACCCCACGCAGGACTACTCGGGGCAAAGCACAGTACCGGAGCACGCCATGACCCTCTACACACCAGCACAGAGCCACGCCGAGCAGCCGGGCACCGACGCCAGCACACAGTCCATAGCAGGGACGCAGACGGTACCGGTAAGGGAACGGTGTCCGCGGGGGCGGGTGGGGGTCCGAGGGCAGTGCCGGAGCTGCTGGGAGGGGTGCCAGGGCAGCAGTGCTTGCCTGGCTGCGGTCCCTCGGGGCGCCGGGCTGGGTGCCGCGGCTGCCAGCTCCTTCCCTCGCAGCCCCCCCCGTCATTTCTAATCACTTGTAATCTACCTGCTTGGCTGCCTTCCCACCAGATAGCTTCAATTACGGGGTTGTAATGCAGCGCCGGGGAAAATGCTGAGCCGAGCACTTCCCAGCCTGGCCACGGCAGCCCCGCGTGCGGGGTCTGCCACCCCCTGCCCCGAGCACAACCGTGTGCCACGGTCACGGCCCCCGGGTACCGTGCCACCAGGCTGACAGAGGGGAGAGAGACCAGCGCGAGACCACTCGATGCTGGCTGGCTCTCTGGAGTGGGTCACCCCCCCACACTCTCCCAGGCCTCCCCCTCCTTGGGGTGTGCTCCCTGCACACACCCCCCGCCAGCACTCAGCCCCCCAGGTCCCTGGCACCTCTCATTGGGCGGGTGATGCCCTGACCCCGCTGGCAGCATCGGCTGAGGCAGGGAAGTGCAGGCTGGTTCCCGATTCCCAGCAGGCAGAGATCCCCTCTGGCATTCCCCCGACTCGCCGGGCTGCAGGGAGACCCATGGGGTACTGCCCGGAGCTTGGGGACTGCAGGGTCCAGGGTGACCCTGGAGACAGGCAGGGCCAAGCACAGGGGAGGGGGACAGGCCCTGAGCCCGGACACCTGCCAGGGACATGGGGCTGGCAATGCCGGGGGCTGACGGCCGGCGGTGCTTCCCACAGCAGACAGACGAGGCGGCACAGACAGACAGCCAGCAGCTACACTCCTCAGACAACACAGACAAGCAGCAGCCCAAGAGGTTACACGTCTCCAACATCCCCTTCCGATTCCGGGACCCTGACCTGCGGCAAATGTTTGGGGTGAGTCTAGCCCCATCCAGCCACCTGCATCCCCTGCTTTCCGCTCAGGTGCTGCCCCGTGGCACCCCAGGGACGCCGGCACTGTCCCATACCAAGGGCCCATCCTGCAGCATGCCCGGGCACCTCTGTGCTGCTGCTGGCGGGGAGTGGTGGTTTGCAGGATTTGCTCCCTGGTTAACAGCCGGGCTGTTGGACCAAGTCCCGTACATGGAGGGGGCGGTGATACAGAGCCCTTTTCCCTTCCCTTGTCCCCTTCCCAGCCCTCATTAGGATTCAGAGCAGCGCAGGCTAATGAGATTTTTGGGTGATATTCCTCAAGTTCTGGAAGAGCGGGTGCCATGGGAGGGACAGGAGCTCTCCCCTGCATGGCACTGAGGTTCCCCCGGTCTGGCCCCCAAGGCAGACCCCTGCCCATCCCTGGCCAGGTTGGGTGCAGAGCCCTGTGCCAGTAGCCCCGGGTGCGGCCGCGGGGCAGGAGTTCTGTGGGTGCTCATGCCTCTGCTCTCTCTGCTTGCAGCAATTCGGGAAGATCCTGGACGTGGAGATCATTTTCAATGAGCGGGGCTCCAAGGTGGGTGCTGCCTGCGGCCGGCACCATTATGGCAAGCCCTGGGGAGGGGGCCAGGCAGAGCCGGGATGGCCGGCAGCTCCTCTGCCCGCTCTCCCCTTCTCTCCTGCCCCAGGGGACCCAGGCATGGGGTACCCCATCTCGGGGCAGCCCCGTCCCACTGCTCTGTGCTGACTGAGGGGGCTGTGTGGGTCCCTGCGCCCCGAGCGCCGGAGGGAGGGGAGGGCTCACTCTGCCCCTCCCTGCACAGGCAGCTCTTGTCCCTCTGTGTGTGGATGTCTCTGTTGTATCTTCCCTGCTTTCTGTGCCCCTCTCCCAGACTCTTCTCCCAGCTCGCAGGCGATGCTGGGGCCTCAGCCAGGACCCCCAGACCCAGCGGGGGATCCGGCCCAGGCTCTCCATCTCTGCACTGCGGCAGCCTCATCTCCTGCGCCAGCTCTCCTGATTCACCCCCCTCTCTCTCTCTGTCCCCGCACCCTCTCTCTGTCTCTCTCTGTCTCTTTCTTTCTCCTTTTCTCCTCTGCTCACAGGGTTTTGGGTTTGTAACTTTTGAAACTAGCACAGATGCCGACCGGGCACGGGAGAAGCTGAATGGCACCATCGTAGAGGGCCGGAAGATTGAGGTGCTCAGATAAGTGTGCTAGTGCCATGCCTGCGTGTGCGTGCGTCCCCTCCACCCTGCCTGGGGGCCCTCTCCTGCCGGGGGCTGCAGGCAGGGCAGAGCTGCCGGGGGGGGCTACAGGCAGGGGAGAGCCGGGGCAGGGGACACTTTGGGGCAGCCCCGGGTCCCGCACCAGTCCCGCATGCCCCAGGGGAGGCTTGCCCGGCGCGTGCATGCATCCGTGAATGCGGCACAGGAGCATGTGTGCCGGTTGCTGGGAAGGTCGTCACTTGGCGCAAGGAGCGTCTGGCTCACACAAACCTCCTGCGTGCGGGGAGAGCTGGGGCACCGGCCCGGGCTCTGGCTGCGTTTTGCCAGTTACAGAAGGGTCTGGCAGACCCCAGCTGCCTGCAGCCCTCATTGCCCACCACGCAGCCGCCCTGAGCTCTGCAGGGAAGAGAGGGGCTCTCTGCTCCGTGTGCCGTCCCCACCTCCCCCGTGCCCAGGAGGGAAGGATGCTGCGCAGGGCTCCCGTGCCCGCTGTGCAGGCAGCTGCCACGCTGCCCAGCCCCCGAGGCTTTTATTTCTTCAAGCTAGGCAGAGGGATCAGGCTCTGCCCGTTCGTTGGCAGCACCTTGCTGATCGCCGGCAAGCGGTGGGAAGCGGGGCATCACGTGGCGGAGGGACTGGGACTCAAACGTCCTCAACAATGCTGAGTGCAGGGAAGGGCAGCCTGACAGGGCACAGCAATGCCCTGTGGATGGGCAGTGCCTCTCAGAGAACGTGGTCCGACAAAGCCAGGCAGGAGCTCGCGGACGCTTGCAGGAGTGGCCCGGACTCCTGCCACAAGTGTGTCCTTCCTGCAGGCTGGGTTGGGCACGGGGTGGGGACAGGAGGCGGCCGAGCCTGGCAGCGGCACGTCAGGACTAAGCCTGAGCATGGCACTGCCGCGGTCAGGGTATCGGCCAGCAGCCCGACCAATGCTCATTGCTGGAGCTGGGAGGCCTGTGCTGGCCAGGGGTATGGGCAGGACTGCATCACAGCGGGGCAGCTGCGGGCAGAGACTCTTCCCATGTCTCCCCCCATGCGGCTGGCATCCTTCGCTCCGGCATCTGAAGCAGCAGCAACGCGCGCCAAGCGCAGCCGAGCGGGCCCTGGACTGCGGCCTCGCCAGCCCTGCTGCCCACAGGTGCTGAGCTCCCATCCCCTCTCTCTGCAGGTGAACAACGCCACGGCCCGGGTCATGACGAACAAGAAGGCTGCCAACCCCTACACCAATGGTAAGGGCCAGCACGAGGAGAGCTGGAGTTGCGGTGGGCCGGGGCATCCCTGGGCACCCTTGCTGCCAGGCTGCCACTGAGCTCCTGCAGCAAACACCCTCCGCACCCTTGGGCAGATGGGAGAGCGGCCGCTGCCTGCCCAGTGCAGGGATGCAGCACCCCCCCGGGCACCCCATGCCCAGCAGCTGACCGGGGATGGGAGCCGTGGCCCCTTGGAGCACAGCCGGGGGGGTGGGGAGCACCGCGGGGAGGATGCCCCTGGCCTCACCGGCTCTCCCTGCCCACAGGCTGGAAGCTGAACCCAGTGGTGGGAGCGGTCTACGGCCCTGAGTTCTACGCAGGTAACGTCACCTCGGGACCAGCCTCGCTGTGGGTCCCCCCGAACGTTGGTCCCACACCGTGTCCGACCCTGCTGAGCAGCCCCCAGCCCCTCTCCTCCTCCCGCACCGCTGCGTGCGCAGGTCCCCTCGGCCCAGCATCCCTGCGGGCTGTGTCCCCGCAGGCCATGGGGCAGAGGCGGGCTGTGGCATGGGATGTCCCGCGGTGGCTGCCGGGGGTCCCAGCTGTGCGCTGTGGGGAGCTGCTGTGGAAAGCCCACATTTGTTCCCTCCCTCCCGCAGTAACGGGGTTCCCGTACCCCGCCACGGGGACGGCCGTGGCCTACCGAGGGGCACACTTACGGGGACGAGGACGCGCCGTCTACAACACCTTCCGGGCTGCGCCGCCGCCACCGCCCATCCCCACCTACGGCGCGTGAGTACCCGGGCAGCGGCGGGCACGGCCTGCCTTGGGGTGGGGGGATCATTTGCTGCCGCGTCGCTCCGATTCTGCTGCCATCAGCGTCGGCATCGTGCTTCAGGAACGGGCTGCAGCTCCCCCAGCGCCTGCTTGGCCTCGGGCTCTGTGAAACCCCCCCCAGGCTGCTGCTCCTCGGCATGACCCACGTGCTCACCAGCCTCCTGTGCCCCAAAGCACAGACTGTTATTCCAGCTGCGTTGGTTGGTTTAATAGAAATACTTTCTCTCCCGGCATACACGGCCACTCTGGTGTCAGGCACGGCCATGGCAAGATGTGGCCGTTCAGTTGCTCCCAGCGGTGATCATGCCCTGGACTTCTCCATCCTTGTGGCACCTCCTGCCCTTGGCTATGCCCTCTGCCTGTCCCCATGTCCCTGCCAGGAGTCTCAGCCTGGGACGTGCCCTCGGGCTGCCTGGACGGCCACTCCTGGAAGCAGCTCCCCCAGTTCAACTGGCTTCACCCCAGTCCCTCTCGGTCAGTGACACAGGCCGGGCTCTGACGCCTTCACCTCATTTGCAGGGTCGTCTACCAGGACGGGTTCTACGGAGCTGAGATCTACGTAAGTGCCATGCCTGGGTCTGGGCCGTGCCAGAGACCCTGTGCTGGGGCGGGGGGCAAGCGGCACTGGGTGGCTCCGCGTTGGGGTCTGCCCCCTGCCAGCCCCTTCCTCTGGGGAAGGCGGCTGGAGCCCAGGCAGACCGCGGATGTGAGCGCGGCTCCTCCGGAGCGAGCGGGGTGGCACCACGCAGGGTCCTGTGCCCCCAGCCAGGCCCCTCCCAGGGCCAGCACCGCGTGGGATTTACGGCCTCGGTGAGCGCCAGTGCGCTGTCTTACACCGGCATTTAACCTCCATATTTAAGAAGCCATTGGCGATATTTCAGGCGGGCGGCTGAAGGATTTATCTAACGTGACACCTCATTAAAGCGATCAGGGAGGTGACATTCTCTCCTCTGGAAATTTAATTTTTTAAGGTTAATGTTTGTGAAAGCCCCTGGGGAATGGTAATGAGGCTGGTGTGCGCCTGGTAGCACGGGTACCGGCTCCCTGCAGGGCCCCACTGCTGCTCTGTGGCAGTGCCCAGGGGGTGCCCAGCTGCCCCGGCCCCCCAAGCCTCCCCCAGTGGGTGCTGCCCCCTCCCTGACAGCAACCTCTCCTCCACTGCAGGGGGGCTATGCCGCCTACAGATACGCCCAGCCCGCAGCAGCAGCGGCAGCATACAGCGACAGGTAAGCACTGCTACACCGCAGGCATCGCTCCCGGTGTGGGGGAAGACCCATTTCACCCCCTGTACTGCCCGGTGTGACACACCTCAGCTTTCGTGCCCTGCGGGACGAGGACGGAGCCAGGCACGATGAGGGTGTCCTGCAAACTGGGGCCCCTGCGCTCCCCTTGGGCTCGTTCTGAAAAGGACTGGTGCCCAGGCAGGGAGAAGCAGGGAGGTCCCAGGGGGCTCCCAGGCACAACAGGGGGAAGCAGCAGGTGGGAAGGGGGGCTGCTGAGGGGAGACGGGACCCCAACCCCAGTCGCTAATGGCCACTGCTGTGTTTGCTCCTAGTTATGGCAGAGTGTATGCAGCGGCAGACCCGTACCACCACACCATCGGCCCCGCCGCCACATACAGCATCGGCACCATGGTAAGAACAGCCCCCACGGCCTTTCTTTGCTTCCCAGCGCGAGCTGCAGCCAGCACCGGGGAGGGGGGGCCGGCACGGAAGCCCGGGGAGCCTGCGGGGTGCGGGGGCAAGTGAGTGGCGCGGGGCAGCCCTGCACACGGGGGCTGTGGGAGGGGGAGCCAGGAGCCGGCGGCGGTAGCAGGAGCAGCGCAGCCCCTGCCTGGCTCTGTCCGCAGGCAGGCAAGAGAGGAGGCCCCCCCCACCCCCACGCCTCCACCCCACGTGCCCCGTTACGCCTGGCACCCGCACGCAGTCCTGCCCGCGCACGCCGCTTCCCGGGGGCCTGGCTGCCCCCTGCGCCGGCTGCCTGGGCAGCCCCCCAGGGCCCTGCCCGGGGATTGGGACCCCCTTTCTCGTCCCTGGCGCAGGGCCGTGTCCCCAGGGCCCGGTGCGCAGCCACGCACAGGGAAGCACGCGTGCGCGCGCCGGCGCCTGCAGCTCACCCACGCGCCACGGCTCTTAGCTAGCTTCGCAACCAGCATCAAAGATGAAAAATCCCACTCATGGGCGGGATCTCAAAGCCAACCCATCTTTTTCTTCCTTTTTTTTTTTAAACACACCCCCCCTACCCCAGCTGGGACCAGGCTGCCAAGCGCCCCTCGGCATCCCCGGTCCCAGGCAGCTGCTAGTGAGGGGCCGTGGCCCCTCCGTCCCGTGGGGATGGGCAGGGTGGGTACCAGCCCAGTGCTGCAGCGGGGATGGGACGGGCTCCTCCATGGTCACTGCAGGCAGGAGGAGACCTGGCCGCGGTGGTGCCATGCTGAGGGCACCGGGGATTGGGGCACCCTGCAGCCCCTGGCCCGTGCATGGCTCCAAGGCAGCACTCATGGCCGTCCCAGAACCAGGGCAGCACTGGGCACCCTCGGCCCTGCCCACCCCTCACGTCCCAAGGACAGAAGCGATTTGGTGTCATTTTAAAGAGGAAAAAAAAAAAAAAAAAAAAAAAAAAAAAAGGAAAAAAAAGTGAAGAACTGGGCTTTGCCTCTCTCTCGAATACTGATCGGCTTTTTTTTCATCTTTGATGTTGCAGGCTAGTCTATACCGAGGAGGGTACAGCCGCTTCACTCCCTACTAGCAAGACAGACACAGCCCCTCCCACCACTAACACTGACTGCTCACTAGCACCAAACCAAACCAGGCAGACAGAGCCGAGGCCGAGCCTCTGGAGGAACCGCGGGCCCTGCCCGGGCGGGCTGGGGCTGGGGCTCAGGCCGGGCTCCGCTGAGCCACGGCAGCCCACACCCGTAGGGTTACCTCAAGCCGCTCCGTCCCGCCGCCCGCCCGCCTCTCCTGCGCCGTCCGCCCGCCCCGGCGCGGCCCTGCGCCTCGTGCTGCCGAGGGCCACGGGGCCACGGGCGGCTCCTGCCCCCGGCACCCCTGGGGACCGCGGGGAGCGTGGCCAGCCCTCGGCCCCGCCGGCACCCCGTTCCCAAAGCCGGGTCGTGGGGTCCCCGTGCGGCTCCACGACCCCGGCCCGAGCCCCGAGCGGGCGCTGCCCTGGCTGGGGTGCGGAGGGCTCGTCCGCCCCGCGAGACAGGAGGGGATGCTCTGCCCACGGGCGCGGGGGGCACGGCACTGACGGCAGCCCCGGAGCAGCCCCTCTGCCCCCCCGTAGGAGAGAGAGGAGCCGGCGGGGGCTGCTGCAGGCCCCGGGGACGGAGCCAGGCTGGGGCAGGTGTGGGACCCCGGGGACGGCGCCCCGGGCAGTAGCGCTTCTCTGGGCCGACTGCGCTGCTCCGGTGCGGCAGGCTGGCTGCGCGGGCGTGGGGTGCGGTGCGGGGCGTGGGGAGCCGGGCTGGCGCCTGCATCCCCCCACCCCCAGCCAGCGGCTCGGCCAGGCTGCCCCGCAAGCTGCTCCAGCAAAAGATCTGCCTCTCTGTTTCTGTTGTAGTGAAACCGCGGCCGTTTCCTTCTGGGACCAGGAAGGGCAAAAAAATCCACACACACACAAAAAAATCAAAAATAAAAAAATTAAAAGCAAAGCAACAAAAAAAAAAAAAAAAAGCAAAGCGGTAACAGCCAAGTGAAAGTCCCATACTGTCCACACACGCACCGAGCGAGCGAGTCCCGGAGGAGCGCCGCGGCGAGCACGGACCGGCCGGACGTGCCAGAGGGGTCCCTCTCCGCCCCGGCCCCGCAGCCCGTGGCAGGGAGGGAGAGCCGGCGCGCCGCCGAGCGTGGGGGCATCCGGAGGGGCCTCCGCCCGCCCAGGCGCAGGGCCTGGGCACCACGTCTTCCTTTCAGCCCCGGCGCGGCGGCGCTGGGGTTGCCAGCGGAGCGCTGCGGCACGCCGCCCCTTCCCCGGCTCTGGGGACTGGGCGCCAGGGTGGGAACTTGGCTTCGTGTTTCCCAAGCTACGGCGCTACGGCGCTTGCCGGTCATCAGCGTGTCAAGTGTGCGAGGCCTCGGCTCCCGTACGGAGCTGGGGTGGTGGTGCAGCCGCTTTGCTGAGGCGCTGGGCGTTGCAGGGGGATGAGCCTCTGCCTTTTAAAGGGAATTTTTGTTAAGAGGAGCTTGCAACTCGCTTGCGATCCCTTTCCCCTCCCTCCCCTCCATCCCCTGACGCACCTGGGGCTCCCACCCCGCAGGGAGCAGCCCTGACCAACGACACTCGCGGCCCCCTGCGCTGAGCCGGGACGGGGACTGCCCCGATCCTGCTCCCGCTCCCGCCTGCTCCGTGGCGCGGGACATGCTTACGGCCACCCGTCCCTGCCCGAGACAGCGGGACCCCACCAGCCCTCAGCGTGGGGTCTCGGCCATTGCATCGCCCAGGACCGGGGGCTGGCATCGCCCACGGGGACCAGCCCGAGCCCCGGGGTCCATCTGCAGCAGCCGGTGCGCCGGGTCCGGTGCCCAGCGGCACGGGGCGCTGCGGAGCCCACCCCGGGGTGCAGGCCTGTCCCGTAGGGCGGCCTCGCGCTCAGCCGCCCCCCCCCCCCCCACCCGCACCCTGCCCCGCGTGGCTCTGCCACTCCTCAAACCTCACTTTATAGTCTGCAGACGCCCCCGATGCTCCAGCGACGAGCTCCCCCTTTTCTATTCCCGGTGTACATAGCCCCAGCCACCCCGGCCCCGCGCCCCCGCCCCTGTACAAAGCTCCTTCCATCGCTGTACTGGCTTCTTCCTTACAGCAAACCCCTGCGCCGGCCGCCGGTGCGCAGGCTGGCGCCGGCCCATTCTGTATGCTTCAAAGGTGTGACCATTCTAATAAACAGTATTATTATTATTATTATTATTATTACAAGGATTATTATTATTATTGAAATTATTAATAAAGATTTCTTTCTTCAACCAGGGCGACTCAAGTTTTGACTGGGGTGCTGGCACGGGGCCGTGGCTGGCACAGCGGGTCTGGCCATCCTGGCACGCCTCTGGGCAGGGGGCTGCAGCCTGCAGCAGGCAAGGGGGGAACGCACCAGGGCCTCCGGCCTCACCATAGCACGAGAGCGGGGTGCCGGCATGGCAGGTGCCCTCCCCTGGCTGTGCTGAGCCCTTCATTTTTCAAACCGTCAGATAATTCATTTCAGAGCGAGTCCCCCACCGGAGGAGCAGCAGCTTAACTGCTGACATATTAATTTTCCTGACCAGGAGCCAGCATTGTTTGTGGGACCGGGGCCGGCGCTCGGAGAGAGCTGGGGCTGGGCGACCCTGCTGCGCGGCGCGCTCGCCTGCCTCCCTGCCTGCTAATTGCTTGCTCACCAGACTGTGAGAAAATAATTGCTGCTATAAATTTTCTCTCTTTCTCTGCATAAGATATCCAGGGGAGGCAGCATGGGCGCAGCCGCTGCCTGCCAGCCCTGGGGAGAGGGCAGCGCGGGCTAGGTCCGTGGCGGACGGGCACAGCGGCTGCCCATGCTGGGCTGCTCCTCAGGGCTGAGTGCCACAGCAGAGCCAGTGCTGGCAGCTCCACAACCGTGCCAGGCTGGTCCTGGAGGCGAGCAGATGTGGGGCTGGGGGGGTTCTCAGAGCAGGCACCCCCAGCCTGGGTGCCTGCAGCTTGCAGGCAGCGAGGGTTGCAGGAGCCGGGGGGGGACCCTGGCAGCCCAGTGGGCCCCCACGGTGAGGGCTGAGCCCAGCCACAGGTGGGAGAAGAGGGACCCACCGAACCACGGTGATGAAATGCAGCCTCCACCCTCTTAAGCCCCCTGCCTAGAGCCCACCCACCAGCACAGAGGAAACAGGGACGCCAGGCTGCACCATGCTTGCCTTTAATGCCCGTCTCAGCTGGTGCTGTGGGCCGGCTCGGAATAGACCAGCACCAGCCGGCCCCAGCGGTCAGGGTCCACAGGCAGCTTGTCACGCAGCACCGGCTCCACCAGCAGCTCCAGCCGGCAGGACTGCCCGGCCGCCGGCCGCGGCACCACCAAGCCCACAGCACGGTACAGGCAGGCGTGCGCCAGCCCCAGCAGCTGCAGCGGCGTCTGGGCCTGGCGGCAACGGGCACCCTGGCTGAGGACACGGAAGCAGCTGGCCTGGCCGGGCGGAAAGGTCCAGCGGAGGGTGACGCTGAGCGAGAGCTGCTCCTTCTCAGGGCCCTCCTGCCACCAGAGCTGCGAGGCCGTCAGACTCTGCACTTGCGGCGGGGAAGCTGCCACGCTGGCCGCATCCAGCACCTGCGGAGGGAACCGCAGGACTGTTGGGGCCAGGGGCAAGAGCAGCGGGTGCCCACCCACCCTCCCAGCCCAGGGCAGTGTGGGGCAGCACCCAGGCAGGTGGCTTCCAGCCGGCAGCGGTGGGCACTCACCCGGACCTCCCCGAGAAGGCAGGTGAAGGGTGTCTCCTGCGGGCTGGGCTGGTGGCGGGACACGAGCAGGGAGAGGTCTCGCAGGCTGCAGTCCTGCAGGTCCAGCTCGTAGCACCTGAGAGCGAAGTGGCAGAGCAGCCATGGTGCTGGGGGGGCCCCAGAATGCCCACGCCTGCCCACAGGCACTGGGTGACGGCAGGGCACTCACCGGCTGGTCCAGCCATGGGAGCCACGGTCACAGGCAGCAAGCAGCTTGGCAAGGCCGGGTGGTGGTGCTGGGAGGAACCGGGGGTGGTGCCGGCCGTTGGGCTCTGCCAGAGGGAGCAGGGTTGGGGGGGCAAGGGGCTGAGCTGGTCCCGTGCCCCACTGCGGGTGCTGACAGTGGAGAGCATGGCGGGGGGGGGGGGGGGGGGGGGGGGGGGCAGGGTCCTCACCAGGCAGGGAGGTGACGTTGCCCTCGTGGCAGGTACTCGAGTCCCAGGTGGTGAGTTCCAGCGCAACTGCGACCTCATCGGCATTCGGCCCCTCCAGCTTGTAGAGCAGGGTCAGGAAGAGCTTGGGGGGCGCCGGCATCTGCAAAGAGAAAAGGCTGATGACCCCAGATCCACCCAGAGAGAGACAGAGAGAGAGAGGAGAGAAAAAGAAGAGGCATCGGGTTAGGTCTGCTGGGCAGTATGGGCAGAGAGCCCCGTGGCACACTGACCACAAGGCCCTGGGGCCACACGGCTCTGCCTGGGCCACGTGGGCCATGCCATGCCGGCATGGCTTCAGCCCAGCGCTGAAGGGGTGGCAAGAGGGCTTCACTCCCCCACTCACCGGATGGCCATGCGCTCCTCGCCAGGGAAGATGGTCCCCTGCAGCCTCAGGGAGCTGCCCCCGCACCAGGCGTCCTGCAGGCAGCAGCTGGTGCTCAGCCTGCCCTCGTGCTCCATGTAGAGGGGCTGGATCTCCTGCGCGCTGAGGTCATACCAGGGCCCAGCCTCTTCCTCCTGCAGGACAGGGCAAGCTGAGCCAGGCGGGGCGCCGGGAGCAGGGACCCCCCTGCCTAGCCCACCCCTGCCCAGCCAGAGCCAAGCTGAGCCATCACCCCACACCCACCTTCCCAGCCAGGAACCTGCTGGTCCCCATGCCCAGGCTGAAAGAGGTGGCGAGGGGCAGCGTGCAGATGCTGTGCGTGGGCAGGTACTCGGCCAGCAAGCCCCAGAACCTGGAGGAAAAGGCAGGTGTCCGAGCAGAGACCCCTGCTACGGCTGCTGCCCCAGCACGGCCGCCGGCATCACCTCATCTGGGGCAGAGCAGTGCCAGCTGGTCCTGTCTGGCAGCCATGGCCTCCCGGCAGCCCTATCCCACCACCTGGCAGCCCTCCTGGCCCCAGGGTGCTCCCGGCCCCACTTCCCCCCACGGCCCCTGCCCTGCTAAGCCGCCCTCACTTGTTCTCATTGTGCAGGAAGTTTTCTGCCCCCAGGTGCTCGTAGACCCAGCCGGGAGCAAAGATGGCTGCGGAGAGGTCGTGCTGGCGGATCAGGCGCAGGGACTGCAGAGACGAGCGGTGAGCAGCACAGGCCGGGCCAGGAGGTCACCTTGTCACCTGTCCTGACCCCACTTCCCCAGGTCCCACCGGCCCCATGGTGGAGCAGGACAATGCCATGGGGATGTGCTGCAGCACCTCCTTCTCCAGGGACTGCAGCACTGGGATCCCCAGCTGCCTCTCCATGCATGGCTGGCAACCCAGCAGCTCCGGGTTCCCCCATTCCTCACTGCTGCGTTCCTGGGTTAGCAGCCTGGCGTGGCACGGCACAGCTATCGGTGGGAGCTCAGACCCCTGCGCTCCGCAGCAAGAGGCCCAGGGTCCCGCTCTGGCCTGGCCCTGGCGCACCCACCTTGTCAGTGTCGAAGCCACCACCGACCACATCCCCGCGGGCAAAGACGTCGACACCGACGTAGACGTCAGTGTGGCGCGGTCCGGCCAGCCCACGCGTGCGCTCCAGGTGCTCCTCCTTCCAGTTGTAGTTGGTGAACAGCCCATCGCAGGCGTCGAAGAACACCCTGGGGACGAGGGTCAGGGTGGCAGGGCGGACGCTGCAGCTGTCCCCGCAGACCACCCCATCGGGGGCTGTGCAGGCCATGCCCTGACCACCCCTGAGTGCTGGGTTTGGGATGGGTTCGTGCCTGCCCCACCCAGGGCTGGTTTTGCTGGGCAAGGTGGTGAGGCAGGGCCCGACCTCACCTATTCTCCTCGTTCAGCTCGTTCTGCCATCTCAGCGCGCCATTCTGCAGGACGCTGTCGTACCAGATCACCAGCCCCCCTGGCACAGCGCTGTGCACCTGCGCCGTCAAGTGCCGCAGGAAAGGGGGCAGGTTCCTCACCGCTGCTGCCTGGCAAGAGAAAGCAGGCACAGGTCGGCATGGGGCGAGGACCCCCGTGTGGGAGCAGCGTGAGGGCAGGGGGGGAGGCAGGCAGGCCACAACCACGGCTCACACTCAGCGTGTTCTCCACGTTGACCAGCCAGCCATCAAAGCGGTAGTGCTGGGCGATGCGGGCCAGCTGCTCGCTCACGGCGTGGTATGCCTCCTCCCCGCCAGCCAGGAATGCCTCACACAGCTTCTCCCCGTCTGTCCACTCAGTGATGAATGTGCCTGGGGACGTGGTGAGACCAGCATCAGCCATGCGCCCCGGCAAACCCAGCATGCGCCTGGGGCTCCCCTTGCAGCCGGCCTTGCCCTCACCCAGCACAGGGACGCCATTCCTGTGCGCCGCATTGGTCCAGCACACGGGTGGGATGGTGACGGTGTGGTGGCTAAAGTAGATGAAGATGTCGATGTACCGCCAGTGGTAGAAGACATAGGGGTTGCGTGTAGCTGAGCCCTGGATGAACCTGCAGCGGCAGAGAGGGAAAAGGGTTGGGCAATGCGGGATGGACACCAGCAGACGGCTGTGAGGCTGGGCAGGACCCTGACTCATGCCCCAGGAGCTGGGCAGAGCTGTGGCACCGAGCCACCCCTGTGGACTCTGGCTAGGGCTGGCCCAAGCAAGGTCGCCATGCTCTGGTGCCAAGAACCAAACCCCTCCATCCCTGCCCGCCTGTGGCCGAGCCGGCAGGAAACAAATCAAGAAGTGGAAGAGTTTTGGGGTTTGAGGTGTTGAGCCCCGCTACCACATCTCCCCTCCGCCCAGCACGTACCTGTCCTCCAGGTACCCGCCGCGCATGTCATGGCACACCAGCGTCCGGGGCCTCTTGCTGTGGAGCGAGGGCTGGCGCTGCGCCAGCGGCACGGCGGAGACGTTGAAGTCGTCGTTGCTGTCCGGCTGCCAGGCCAGCAGCTCCTCCAGGCTGGACAAGAAGAAGCTGACGGGCTCCGTCGTCCTGGTGTCGAAGTGCCTCGCTGGGGCAGGTGGGGAGGGCGAGGACGGGGTCAGCGGGGAGCGCTGCCCGTGTGGCTCGGCACCGGCCCTGGCACCGGCACCAGCCCTGGCACCGGCCCCGGCCCAGTGGGGCCCCAGGGGTGCAGCGGGCACCCTCCCCGCGGTGCCTCACCTGGCAGGGGCTGCGGGCGGGCGCTGACAGTGTCGTGCAGGACGGTGGTTCCCCGCGGCTCCGCCGCCGGCTGGAAGCTGCCCGGGGATGGGGGGGGGTGAGAGCCGGGCCAGGCGTCGGTGCTGGCCGGGCACCCGCCGCCGGGCCGGCCCGGGCCAGCACCGCGGCCAGCGCCCGCCGAGCCCCGGCCCGGCTCCCGATCCCGATCCCGATCCCGGCCCCCCGCACACCTCCGCCGCCGCCGCCGGTCGGCCCGCTCCGTTTCCGCCTCCGCCGGCTCCTCCGCCCCGGGCCCGGCCCTCTTGCCGCGCCGCCCGGGCCCCTCCTGCGCCTCCGCCATGGCGCTGCTGCCGCCGCTGCCCGCGCTGACGGCGGCGCCGGCCCCGGCCCGGCCCGGCTCTCCCGGAGGCGCGGCCCGCGGAGCTCCGCCCGCCCCGGCCCCGGCCCCGGCCCCGGCCCCGGCCCCGGCTCCGGGCCCGGGGCCGGCGCCGGCTCCGCGCCGCCCCCAGCGCCCGGCCCGCCCCGGCCGCGCTCGGCGCCGGCTGGACCCGTGTGTCCTGGGCTGGGCCGTGTGTCCTGGGATGGAATGCGTGTCCCGGGATGGACTGCGTGTCCCGGGATGGGCCATGTGTCCTGGGATTGGGACGTGTGTCCCGGGGTGGGCCATGCGTCCTGGGATTGGGACGTGGGCCCTGGGATTGGGACATGTGTCCCAGGATGGGACATGTGTCCTGGGATGGGCTGTGTGAACTGGGATTGGGACATGTGTCCTGGGATGGAACATGTGTCCTGGGATTGGGACACATGTCCTGGGATTGGGACGCCTGTCCCAGGATGGGACATGTGTCCCAGGATGGGACTGCGTGTCCTGGGATGGGCTGTGTGTCCCGGGACTGGGACGCATGACCCGGGATGGGTCATGTGTCCTGGGATGGGGCCATGTGTCCTGGGATGGGCTGTGTGTCCTGGGATTGGGACACGTGTCCCGAGATGGGATATGTGTCCTGGGATTGGGACGTGGGTCCTGGGATTGGGACATGTGTCCCAGGATGGAATGTGTGTCCTGAGATTTGGACGCATGTCCCAGGATGGGACGTGTATCCTGAGATGGGCTGTGTGTCCTGGGACAGGACCACGTGTCCTGGGATGGGTCCACGTGTCCTGGGATGGCCTGTGTCCCAGGATGACCTGTGTCCCAGGATGGGACATGTGTGCTGGGATGTGACCTGTGTCCCAGAACAGGCCCTGCTGTGCAGACTGGGACAGAGCCAGTACCTGGGCCGGCGGCCGCACCGCAGCAGACAGCCCTCCCCTCCTGCCATGTGCCAGCAGCGCCGGCAGCCCCAGCTCTGCCTGCCGCCTGGGGGTCCAGGTGCTGCTGTGGGGCTTTGCCCCCACCATGGGGCTGAAACGGGGCCCTGGACTGGCCATGGGCAGGGCAGCTGCCTCCATCCCTCCTGCAGGGTCCCTGGGGCCAGCCCCCCAGGGACAGCTGTGCTGGGGCCCTTGAGGCACTACCAGCCCTAAACAGCCTGACTGGCCTCACCTGCCCCCACCCCCCCTCACCCCATGGGGCCAGGGCACTATTTAAGCTCAGCCCTGCTGCATTAGCAAGGATGCTGGTCTCCGTTTGCAGCTCTGCTTGGCCTGGCCATGGACTCACTGATCCAGACCCCAACCACTGGCTTCCCATCTTGACGTCAGACCTGCCTCATCACTGTGGATGTGCCAGTTGATCTGGACTCTTGGTAAACCCAGCCACCACCCCAAGCCTGCCTTGCTTGCAGGCTGACTGCTCTGTTACTGCTCCCAGCTCTGAGGCCCTTAGGGAGCAGCTGGCGCTTGCAGAGCCTGGCTCAGGTCCCCCTGGCTCTCCAGGGGTGGTCTGCCCTTCCCTTTCCACCACCAGCTTAGCAGCACCGTGCCAGCATATGGCTCTCGGGGAGCCCCTGCACTCTGGGATTGGGAACCTGCCCTGAGCTGCTTGAGGGTCCCACACGCATCAAAGCAAGAGGATGCACTGGAAGCGTGAGTAGGAGTTGAAATTGTGGGATGTTTAATGTGGTCACAAGCTGTACAGAGGGTGGGTAGCAGTACACTGCCCTGAGCCCCCACTCTGCCATTGCATCTACAAAAATACAAAGCCTGGCCAGCAGATAATCTAACTGAAGAGGAAGCAGCTGAGGCCAAAGGCCCTGCACCCAGGGCTGCCGGTGGGGAGCCAGCCCCTCCTCGGCAGCGTTGGCACCGAGTAGAGGCTGCAGTGGGGGGGAACTGATGCAATCTGCTTCCCCATGGGAGCATTTGGGTAAAGTGCCACCCCAGAGAGTACCCAGCACCATGCTGCACCATCCATGCCGTTGGGACCCAGCTCTGCAGAAGGGAGGAGGGACCCTTAGTGGTTTTATTGCCTTTACTGCTGGGTGCTGAACACCATCTGCCCCTTTCCAGGAGAAGGAGGCTGCAGAGCATGGCATAGTGCAAGTGGGGCAAGGGAGGAACACAGTGCATGTGTCTGCACTGCCTTACACCAGGGTACTGCCAGTCAAACCCGTTCAGCTGGTACCACGAATGCCTGTTCCCCAGCAAACCTAGCTCTGAAGCAGACACAGGTGGGGATGAGCTCCCTGCTTGCCCCAGGTAAGTGGCCACTGCCCAGGTTACAAATGCAGCAGAGGCTGGAAATGGCTTCAACTCCTCCAGGTGCATCCAATTGGCCTCGAGGAGCTGGATGTGGGGGTATTCACACACTTGCACAGCTGCTGGGGGTAGTGGCATGTAAAAGGGCTAACAGCTTAATGGCAGGACATATGCCCAGGGTGAGAGGGCGACAGGGGCTCCTTGGACACCTCCCCCAGGGGAAGAGGAGGAGCAGGGTGGACCAGGTGCTCAGGGGTCCCCGCTGTACTTGATAAGGTGGCCACTGAAAGTGATGTAAGTGTCGTACTCATCGCTGAAGACAGCATTCTCGCGCTCACCCTTGTAGAGCCGCACCCAGACCTCATCCTGCTCCTGCAGCTCCAGCATGACGCTTTGGCTCTGCATGATGCTGCGGTCGCTCACCTGGGCGTAGAGGATCACCACCTCCACCCCATTGCGCATGATGTGCAGGTATGTCTCCTTCTGGTTCCAAGTGTGCACATTGAGGCTGAAGTAGTAGATCCCGGGGACATAGCAGTAAAACTTGCCCGTGAACATGTTGAAGTGGTCGTAGAGGTTGACAAACTCCGTGTCAAAGATGAGTGTCTGGTAGTAGTCGTTGCTGTGCAAGGGTTTCTTGCGGCCCACCGAGAAGGCAGCATAGTGGCTCTTGCAGCGCTCCCCCGGGGCACCCATGCTGCCCTTCTGTCCCTTGGGCCCTGCATGGCCCCTGCTGCCAGCCACCCCTGTCTTGCCAAACTTGCCCTGCATGCCTCGCTCGCCGCGGTCCCCCTTCTCACCTGGGCAAAGCAGGAAGGATAGTTGTGCTGTAAGGGGCTGGTGCCACCTCTAAATCCAGTGCCCTGGAAGCCCCTCTCCCTGACAGAAAGGGATGAAGACAACAGGGAATGCCCCCAGCCCCTGCCCCCTCCCTGGGCTCTGATTCTGCCTCCAAAGCTGCTGCCCAGAGGCCACCAGAGCAGAAGCAGCTCCTGCCCAGGAATGTCTCCTGCCCACCGCCCCCCTGCCTGTGCAGGGTGCTGGACCGCAGGCACCAGCTCTGGCTTCTCACTCGCAGTTTGTGTGAGACTGGCATCCCAGAGAGCTGGTACTGGGAGCCTGGCTTTGCGCTGGCCCTGGGGTGATGCTGGCAGACCAGGCAGACTGGTGGTGCCCAGCAGCATGGGGTACCTGGGCCGCAGGTTTGGCTGCGGGCAGCGCCGCAGCATGGGATCTTGCCAGCCCTCACCTTTCAGGATGGTCATGTTGATTTGAGGCAGGGGCTGGTACTGGGGGTAGGAGAAGCGCTGATCGGGTGGCTCGCAGCAGCGAACGCAGCGGGGCCGCGGGGGCAGCCCCTCCTGGGCACTGCTGGCTTTCTGCTCCCGTGTGGCCCTGGGGAGGGCAGAAAGCAAAGCACAACAGGGAGCTACGGGTGGGGGCCAGGGCCCTTTGCAGTGCCAGGACTGCCCTGGCCCTGGCTGCAAAACACCCTGGCCCAGGGGTCCCCTCACCTGGCAGCATGGTGGTGGGACGGTGCCTCCTCGGGGTCTGTCTGCAAATGCCGGTCAGGGCTGGGGGTAGTTTGGCTCGCCACAGGGGAGGACAGCAGCAGGCAGGAAAGCAGCAGGACACGGAGCACCCAAAGCCCCTCCATGCTGTGGCAGTGCCCTGTGAGATGCCAGGGATGGCTAAGGGGGATAGCAAGGCCTGGGAGAGCCAGGAGTTGCAGAGATGCCTAGCTGTGCCAGCCTGGCTGTGCCCTGCGCTGTCCCCAGGACAAGACCTGGTGCACCATGCAGCCCCAGGCAGGGCACAGCTGTATTTCCAGCTCCAAAAGGCTACTCTTGCAGCAGCCCTTCCGCAGCAGAGCCCACAGCATGGGTACAGGTGTCTCTTGCAGCTGCAAGGACCATCTGTACCTCAACAGCTGCTTTTAGGTGGGCTGTGTGCCTTGGTGATGCTCCAGTGAGCACCCTGGGAGACCCACATTTGGGGCAGTGGAGGGGCTCCGGGCTTACCAACAAGCTGGGAGCTGGGGCTATGCATCTCCCAGAGCCTTGGCATGCATGGAAGAGGGAATTACCTGAGAAGCCAAGGGTGGAATGGAGCAGCAGCTTCTGGCTGACTGTCCAAGCCCTGGGTGAAGCACTGCTGCTCCTACTCAGCCTGGATTCAGCTGCCTCCCATGGATGCGTAAGGGTGGCAACTTGGGGTGTCAGCACCTGAAAAAAATTACAGGCAGCTCCAGATGCCATGGGGCAAATGTTGGGGTGCAGCCCTGTCTGTTGTGGGAGGCCCCAGCCCTGCCTGGGGAGGGTGTCTGCATCCCTCCTCCTGCCCCAGACCATGCAAGGATGCCTGCAGCGCAGGCTGCCCAGACCCCTTGAAAGGGTCTCCTGTGCCCCAGGAGCTGCCAGCCTTCAGTCTGAGAGTTTGCAAGGAGACAAGACCCACTTCTCTGGAGACATGGGTGTGGGCTGGCAGCCCCAGCTGTGAGCCAGCTGCCATGGGGAGAAACCTTCCTGGGAACCCCCACCCTGCGTGGGGCCAAAGCTAATATTTGCAGTAGCTGGTGGCACCACGGCACAACCTGGGCAGCTCCGCTGCCCTTCCCTGCCTTATCACAGTTGTGTCCGCTTGAGGCATGGGGCTGGGCCCACAGCACCTCGCCCCAAAGGCACAGCCATGGCCAAACACGTGTGTGGCACTGCCCGCAGCAGCAGGGTCCAAGGCGGTGCTGGGCCACGACTGGACAGGCACAGGGCTGCAGGTGTGGGCTGCCTGATCCCACACCCTGCCATGCTGGAGTCTTGCAGTGCTGGGATGGGGAAGGCTGTTTGCCAGGCTCTTGTCTCTGTCAGGTGCCTTCCCGAAGGGGTATGGCCTTTGCCTTTCTCCCCTCCCCAAACACTGTCCCCCCCCTGCACTGACTGGCCATGCTCCACAGGATGGATGGGATCATTTCCCAGGATCCCAGAGCGCCTGCCCCAAGGCACAAAGGGCCCTGCACAGCCCTGCGTTCAGGAGGTGGGCCAGACCACGGGGAAGTATTTTGGGGCTGAATCCTGTTGTTTTGGTGAATGTCTGCTCTCTGAGCACTGGGTCCCCAATCAGTGATTGCCAGGCTGGGCCAGCCTGTGGGCAGGCTGTTACCGTTGTCTCCCGAGCATGGGGGCTGGTGGGGTCCAGGGACCGGGTGGCCATGCTCCGGCAGCGGGCGCAGAGGGTGTTCGAGGCCAGGGTGGATGCCTGGCTTATGAGTCACCTTTGCTGGGGCCGGGAAGGGGAGGAGGAATGGGGAAAGGCTCCCAAGGGCTTTCCCACTGCTCACACCCTCCGTAAAGGGTCTGTCCCCTCATGTGCTTCCTGGGTGCCTATGTACCCCTGTCTCTGTCCCCCCTGCCTCTCACCCCATTATCTTGGCCCATGTCCCACTGGTGCTGCTGGGTATGGGGAGAGGCAGGGCTGTGGGCACTGCATGCGGGCAGCCTGGCGCTGCATCCTCCATGCCTGCACCCTGGCCTGGTGCCTGCCCATGCTCAGCTCTGTGGGCAGGGGAAAAAGCAGATCCATGGATAGAAGCACAGAGGAGGCCAGTCAGGGGCTTGTGAGCAGATATCATCCAGGGCAGCCTTGGCCCTGGCTCTCTGCACTCTGTTTGGCCTCTGGCTGTGCCAGCCACATGCCAGTGAGCATGGCATGCAGCCCACCAGGGTTTCAGGAAGCCTGTGGTTTTCCCTCAGCTCTGGGACCATCCAGATGTTCTCCTGGGACCTGAAGCAGGCTCAACCCTGGGGAAAAAGCAGCTTCACAGGGAACTGCTCCATGAGGAGAAGAAATCCTTCACCAGGAAATTCTGACTGAGAAAGGCAGCATGCTTCCCAGGCTGTCGTAGGGCTGGAAATGGAGGTGAGCACGCTGTGCCTGCTCAGCGCCATTGGCAGCACAGTGCACCCACCAGCAGTGTGCAGGGCTTGCCAGAGCCCCTGAGTGTGTGTTTCCCCCTGCACCCTGCAGGCACGCTGGGTGGGAAGTGCCCGCGTACGCATGGGCATATACCGTCCCGCTGAAGGGACGCTGTTTTTCCTGTTAGGGTTGGATGCTCTCCAGGAGCAGTTTGGAGATTTAAATTCAGTGGCTGCTGAAGCCTTGGGACTGCAAGTCAAAACATCCTGAAATACATTCCAGGTGGCGATGAAGACCAGGATGAAACAAGAGCAAACCCTGAGAGAGGGAGGAGGGGGCTAAGAGCGGCAGGCGCTGTGTGGAGGCAGCAGGACCTGCACACCCACCTCAACCTCCCTGCTCAGGGGGGTGGATGCAGCCCTCCCTGAGCTGCAGCAGCCAGAGCTGGGATGCCTCTGGGGTTGTGCTGGTGGGATGGCTCCCCCCCACTTTTTGCTGCAGCAGCTGGAATGGCTGCAGAGCTGTTTGTACCCCTGGAACAGCGCAGACCCTGTGGGCAGCAGGGTGGGAGCTGCACAGGGCAGCTGTGGTAAAGGACCAGCAGGGTGGTTGCACCCCTCTAGCTCCCACGGCACCCAGCAGCACCAGCCACACATTGTGCTGGGGACCCCAGCAGACACTGTGTGTGTGTTGTTCCCTGCCCCCCCCCCCCCCCCCCCCCCCCGACATGCCCGGGGGTGGCCCAGCCCTGGGTTTGAGATTCTCGTGGGGACTGGCTGAGGCAGGGCTGGGGGACTCGCAGTGGATCTGTGCAGGGTCAAGCCGGTGCTGCAGGCTCCAGCAGTAACCCTCTCCCAGTGACTGTCCTCCCAGAGCTGCTGTGAGTTGGGCTGTGAGGTTCAGCCCTGGGCTCCCCACCGCCCTGTTTTTGGGTAGGGCAGGGGCCTCACTCAACTGGCCAGACTAGGGGCAGGGGGACACACCAGTCCCCCTCACTGGATGTGCCCCAGGGCACCCATGCACTTGGCAAGGCAGAGCTGCCTCCTGGGTGAATCCACACCGATGCCGCAGCGCCCGTCGCCAACAGTGCCCACAGATGGGTATGCAACAAGGTGCAGTGCTGGGTTGCCGGTCCCCAGGCCTGCAGGCCGCCCCCTCCTCCCCCCCCCCCCCCCCCCCCCCCCCCAAAAAAAAAATCTGCCCCCCACCTACCTCTGGGGTAGGGCTGTTCCTTCTTGGCGCTGCCTTTCTTTCCTAGAGCATCCCCCCGGTGCTGCCCTGCCAGCCCCTGGGCACGGGGCAGAGCCTGCCCGGGACAGATCGGCTGCTGCCTCCCGCTCCGGCTGCCTCTTCTCCCTCGGCCTGGGCGGAAATGCACTTTCTAGAAAGTAAAGGAGGCAGCAGAGGAGCGGGACGAGGCGCGCAGCCCTCCCACTGCCAGATGTGAGCCCGGCAGCGCGGGCGGCCGGCGTTAACCATGTGTGCTCCCTGCGTGTGCCAGCACCGGGCCCGCGGCCACGACCGTCGCTGGCCCGAGGTCAGGGAACGGGGGCGGCATGTGCCAGGGGCTTCACTGGTGTCAGTGGGGGGGGGCGGGGGCTGGGACCCCGACGGCTGCAGCAGTGCCTCGGGGCAGGACCCTGCCCCACACCGGGAGAACCGCCGGCTGTTCCCCAGCCCCAGGGGGTACCGGAGCCTGCCCAGCCCCGACCAGTGACGGGCCTTTTGTGAGCGGCCGCTGGCAGCCAGACACGCACGGGTGTCCCATGGCACTAGGCAGGATCTGTTCCCGCACCCCAAGTGGTGGGGGGACACGGGGCGCGTCCGGGCCAGCGCTGGCGCGGTAGAAGAAGCCGCGGGCAGGGGCCAGCCTGCACCGGGGTCGTGCCCACCGGACAGCCGGGCTAGGCCCACCCCGGGGGCAGGGCCGCCTTCTCCCCCCGCAGCGCGGCTTCCCGTCGCTGGGCTCCAACCGCCCGTGCGTGGGTCGGGGGGGCGGGAGGGGTGTCGGGGCTGGCCGGGCCCGGTTCGGGGGCGGAGCAGGCCGCGGGGCGGACTGCAGCTCCCAGCATGCCCCGCGGCGCGGCTGGGGAGGGTGTACAATAGGGTCGGTGGCGCGCGGGGGCTGCTGGGAGTTGTAGTTCCCGCCGCGGCCGTTTGGCCGCTGCCGTGGCGGTGCGCGGGGCCTGCCGGGAGCTGTAGGCGGCGGCGGCGGCGGCGGCGGCGGCTGCGCGCGGGGGAGGCGGGCGGCTGCGCTCGGGCGGCGCCGCGGTGAGCGGGGACAGCGGGGCGGGGGGCGCGCCCTGGGGCCCTAAAGCCGGGCCGGGCCTGCAGCACGGGGGTCCCCGCCGGGCTGGGGCGGGAGCACCGCGGGCCCCAGCACCCTGTTCGGGCGGGAGCATCGGGGTCCCCTGGGCTGTGCCCCGGGGCGGAGGGTGCCAGCGGCGCGGAGGCCCTCAAGGCCCCTCTCAGGCCGCCCTCCCGGCGGCTCGCTCGGGGAGGGGGCTCGGGGGTCCTCAAGGGCGGGGCCGGCGGAGCCGAGGTGGTCCCCGTGTCCATGGCCGGGGGAGGGGTCCTCGTGACCGTGCCTAGGGGGGTGGTTCCCCCCGTGTCCATGGTCGGGGGGGCTCCCGTGGCGGTGCTCAGGGCGGGTGCTGGGGTCCCTACAGCCGCGGCGGGGGCCAGTGCACCGAGCGGGGTCCCCGGCGCCCTGCCGAGGGCGATGCTCGGGGGTCTCGGCAGGACGGAGTGGGTGCTCCCTCCCCGCGGGGTCCATCCCCTGCCACAGCGGGGCCCCGGGGCGAGCAGCCGTCCCTCCCGGACTCTCCCGTGGCCCGGAGCACACCCGCCTGCCCGGGGCTCGGCCCCCCACGCTCAATGCAGCCTCTGTTCACACCTCGGGCTGCTGAAAGGCACATTGAAAGCCCCGCGGCACGGCCGCCTGCGGGGAGCACGGCCCGTGCCCAGTACCAGGCCCGGGGCCCCACCGCAGCCAGTAATGGGCTCTTTGGGGACAGCGCTGGGCTGGCAGCTGTCCTCTGCCCTGCCCCGGGCCTGGGGTCCTTGCCCCATGCTGCATGGCATGGGGTGAGAGTGGGTGGTGTTGGGGAAGCTTCCAGTCCCGGGGGGCTGCTTGCTCCCAGCACCACCTGGAGCGCCCGTCTGCAGGAGAGCCGGGAGCTGCAGCGTCCCCTGCACTGCACGGAAGGAGGTGGCAGGGAGAGGCACTGCCGGTGCCCTGGCACTGCGGGTGGGCACAGCCCGGGGTGGGCTGAAGGTACCCATCTGCGAGTCCTGCCCAGAGGAGATGCTATGACCGTGGGCAGGGGTGGGGGGGGCTGCTGCGACTTTAAGGCTGGGCAGGTCAGGGTATTTGTCCCTTGGACCCGGGCGCTGCGCTTCCTGCTCAGGCATTGGCATCCTGCTCGGGCGGAGCTGCCACGTGTCTCCCGGTATCCCTGTGGGGCCTGGGGACATGCTCGGCACTCGCTAGCTGGACCCTGCTCCGGAGACAGCAAGGGTCATCCTTGCTGCTGGAAGGGAACCTCCTACCTCCTGGGCCTGTGTGGGGACGCTGCTCAGCAGGACGCCCCAACATAGGTTCCAGGGGCTCAGCCCAGGCCAGGGTGCCTCAACTCCCTGCTGCGGACCCTGCGGCAGGTAGAGGTGCTGAGCAGGTTGTGCGTGCCTGCCAACACACCAGGGCTTGTTCTGGTCTGGGAATACAGAGGGGGGGTCAGAAGGGGCTGAGAGTGGCTCCAGCAGCAAAGCAGCCCCCTTGGCCTGCTGGCTCTTCCCTGCGCAAGACGGCAGCACCTTCTCCTGCTGCAGGAGAGGGGATGGGCCCCCTCGTCTCTACCTCGTAGCTGTGCCCTGCTGCCCCCCAAGCTCAGTGCAGCGCCAGGCTCCAGCTTTCTGACCTGTTCCTCCCCTCTTTGCCACCAGGTTCTCCTCGCCCCCAGTCTGATGCCCGTCCCGCCCTGCCATGAGTCTATGAGCCCCCTCCGGATCAGCGTGGGTGGCCTGCCTGTCCTCGCGTCCATGACCAAGGGTGCTGACCCCCGCTTCCGACTGCGCTGGAAGGCCATCGTGCTGTCGTCAGCCTGCGTGGGGTTTGTGCTGCTGCTTTTCTGCTTGCACCGGTCCTCCCCAGCACGGCCCATCCCTCCCAATCCTCGTAACTGGCAGCTCAGCCTGCAGGCAGGGGACCGCTACAATGACACCTACCCACTGTCCCCACCTCAGAGAAACCCCGAGGGTGTGCGCTACCGCATTGGAGTCATCGCAGACCTGGATACACAGTCCCGGGGCTCTGAGGAGCACACCTGGTTCAGTTACCTGAAGAAGGGCTACCTGGTGCTGTCGGACAGTGGGGACAGCGTGACAGTGGAGTGGGACAAAGATGAGAGCGTGCTGCAGTCCCACCTGGCTGAGAAGGGCAGGGGCATGGAGCTCTCCGAGCTGGTCGTCTTCAACGGGAAGCTGTACGCCGTGGACGACCGGACAGGAGTGGTCTACCAGATTGAGGGCAACAAGGTGGTGCCCTGGGTGATCCTCCCAGATGGGGACGGCACAGTGGGCAAAGGTGAGCTCCCCTGTCCTGCCCCGCAGATGCAGAGCAGTGAAGCCTTTGGCTTTTTGTGGTTTACTGGGGTGGGGTGCAGCTTTTCTGTGACCCTGTAAGCCCAGCTGGGCCTGGGGCAATTCCTGCCCAGGGTCTGGCTGGCTGCATGGGGGAAGGCTGTGCCCAGCACTGGGCCGTCTGGTGTGGCGGTCAGGGGAGTGGGAACCGGTGTGATGTCTGTGTCCTGGCCAAGCCCCAGCTCATGCCGCTCTCTCCACTGCAGGCTTCAAGGCAGAGTGGCTGGCGGTGAAGGACGAGCACCTCTATGTGGGGGGACTGGGCAAGGAGTGGACGACGACGATGGGAGAAGTGGTGAACGAGAACCCCGAGTGGGTGAAGGTCATTGGCTACAAGGGTGACGTCAGCCATGAGAACTGGGTGGCGAACTACAACGCACTGAGGGCTGCAGCGGGGATCCGACCCCCAGGTACTGATCAAGGCTTCCTCCTGCCACCCTATGTCCCATAACCTCTGCGGGCTCTGGGGCTGAGGTCTCCCTACCCATAGATACTGGGACTGGTGTGAGATTTAAAGGACGCTGGAGGCGACAGACCTCCCCCTGTCCTGGCAGAGAGGCCATAGCCTGCCCTGGCCAGTTTTCTCCCCTGTTTGGGCCATGAGCAGCTCAAGGGTGGCTTAGCCAGTGGGCAGAGGAGGTCATGCCAGGGTGCCCCTGCCCGGCTCTGGGAGGGACTGGGGGAGCTGCTGCACAGACAGTGGGGCAGGAAGAGGCGGAAACGTTTGCAACAGTGGTTGCCTGCGCGGGGCTGCGACCTCCCCGGCTGCGTTGCCTTTTGGAGCGGGGAAGGGTCCTGCCCCAGCCTGGCAGGTGCCCCATTTTGCCCCGTGCCATCAGACACTGCTCCCTGCCGCAGGTTACCTAATCCATGAGTCAGCCTCCTGGAGCGACACCCTGCAGCGCTGGTTCTTCCTGCCGCGCCGCGCCAGCCACGAGCGATACAACGAGAAGGCGGACGAGCGGCGAGGCACCAACCTGCTGCTGAGCTCCACCCAGGACTTCGGGGATGTGACGGTGGGACGTGTGGGCGAAGTGGTCCCCACCCACGGCTTCTCCTCCTTCAAGTTCATCCCGGACACGGACGACCAGATCATCGTGGCGCTGAAATCGGAAGAGGACAACGGCAAGATCGCCAGCTACATCATGGCCTTCACGCTGGACGGGCGCTTCCTCCTGCCAGAGACCAGGATTGGGAGCGTGAAATACGAGGGCATTGAGTTTATTTAACCGACTTTTGCACTGGACTGGAGGGGTGAGGGAGGCCGAGGGGCGCTGGGGCAGGCCCTGCCAGCATGCTCCTAGCCGGGCGCTCTGCCGAGGGATGCTGGGCAGCGCTCCCAGCTCTGTAGTTGGCCTTGGCGTCGTCTCCTGTAAAGTGTTGGCTCTGCTGCAGCAGGCGTGGTGCGAGTGTTTCGGCAGTGGCACCTGGTGGCAAGGGACTGCCACCACAGGGTGCTGCAAGCCCCAGCCCAGGAGACAGATGGCAAAGTCCCCTTGCGCCGGTTCCCCGGGCAGGCCCCGCGCTGCAGCCATTAGCGTCCAGCCCTTAATTGTGACAGAAACCCCCTGTGGCAAGTCAGTGGTTCTGGTGACATCCAGGCTCCGGTTTTGCAGCCGAGGAGGAGCCTGAGCCCCAGCTCTGCCTTGTGTCCCACCATGCTGCGGTGCTCCCCAGGTGGAGGAGCGAGTGTCCAGATGGAGCAGTGGGCCTGTCCTGGTACCTGGGGGAATGGGTCTGACCCAGGCCCTGGAGCCCAGCCACTCTGGCAGCCTGTCCTGGGGCCACCCTGCAGGAGAACCTCTGATCCATGTCCTCAGCACCTGACTGGGAATGTACCGGAGACATGGGGACAAGCATCCCTATGGGGAGGAGCATCCTTGAGGGCACAACTGGCAGGATCGTGCCCTGTTCCTGATCTTCCTGGGGTCAGGGTGACTAGGGGGGATGGGGCCACAGCAGGGTGTCACAGCCAGGGCAGGCGAGAGCTGTCTGCAATGTCATAGCCACGGGGGATTTCATCACGCTTTTTACCCAGGAGCTGGTCTTCCTTCCCTTTTCCTGTAAGCTGGGTGAGTGGGCGGCTGGGGTGACGAACAGCCCTGAGCACTGGGGAAAGTCTCACGTGGGAGGGGACTGCGGCCGTGTCCCTCTGCCCCGGTCACCGAGGGGGACGCAGCATTACCCGCACTTTCAGTAGCACCAGGGAAGAGGCTTTTAGTGGCCTCAAGCACCGGCAGCCAGGGCCACTCCTGGCGCTGCTGTACCGGCACAGCAGCTCTGCTGGCGGGACTGAGGGAAGTGAGTGTGGCCCCAAGTGACTGATGGGGTCAACAGCTGTGGCCGGGTGTAAAGTGGGCACATCCCTGTGCTTGGCCCCATGCCATTCCCAGCTGCAGGTCTAGGAGGTACATGGTTTGCTGGCCGTGTATCTTCTCCCAGCTCTGGCTTGCACAGCTCAGGCCCTGGCGGTGCCTCTAGACCCAGAGCTGTCAGCTCCAGGAAGAGCCGGGACCTGGACAGAAGCCGCCGGGAGCTGGCGGCCCACGCCTGCTCCAAGGGCTGCCATACTCGGCACAGGAGGGAGAGCCAGAAGCACCAGCTTGGCTTCCCAAGGCCGGAAGCAGCTGGGAAGTGTTCGCAGCAGCCCCAGGCTTTTCTGGCCAGGGAGCCCTTCCCGAGCTCGCCAGCGGTGTTGTGAAATCGCAGCAGCAGCCTGCGGCCCCCCAGGAGGAACTTGTACAGGTCTTGGGAGCCAAAAGTGCGAAACATGGGCATCTGCAGGCCGCCGGGGCCTCCTCCCCACCCCGCTAACTGCAAGAGTTGCAGCTCCTGGCCTGGCCCAAGCTCCTCTGGCTCAGCCGAGCCCCTGGCCCGGTTCGCAGGGCAGCACAGCTTCACACCAGCCACCAGCGAGGCACTAGGGCCAGTGTTTAGCTCTGCGGTGCACCCCAGTTTGGCAGGGGAGAGCTGCAGGCACAGGGCAGCTGGCGGGAGACGATGCGATGGCGGTGCCAGGACCTTCCGCAACCCTGGCTGCAGAAGCGGGCCCTCCTCCCTGGAGCTGGGCTGTGGTCCAGGGTCCCCCAGGAATGTGTCCAATGCGATGTCAGGGCGACCTTGCAGCAGACCCGGGTGCCTGCGGGAATGCTGCCAGCAGAGCTGCTGTCGGAGGGACCCGGTGCGGGTGGGAGCAGGCAGAAGTGCAGCTTGATAAGTGGCTGCCTTGTAGCTCCGGGCAGAAGCCCCTAGCTGACACCAAAACACGTTTGGGCCGTCTGGGTGTCTCCCTTCAGCTGGGGGTCCCTGTTAACACCCTTCCCCTCGTGCAGCTCTGCCAGCAGGCAGGGCATCAGAGAGCTGGGACCGGCTGCTGCGGTTCAGGGGGGGCCTTGGGCCCCCTGTGCCTCCCAGCTGCCCCGCTTTGGGGACCAGCTGTGCTTGGGGGAGGAGGGGGCCTGTTGATGCAGTGGCAGGCTGTGGTTGGGTGGGAGCACCCTTGGTGCAAAGAGCTGGTGGGGATGGGGGCCCTCCCGAGAGCCCAGCCAGGCTGGCCCCCCCCTGCCCCTGTTTACAGTGTCAGGCACCTCTGTGAGCGAGTGAGGAGCGCGTACGAGGCTGGACACGTGTTTTCGTTTAGCCCAGACAATGACTCACGCCGGCGCTGGGCTGTGAGCGGACACGCTCATCTCCTCTGCAGGGCAGCTCTGCCCCAGGCACAGACCCAACCCCAGCGCCTCAGGCAGAGCTGGCCTCATCGGGGCACGTGGCCTCTGGGGCCGTGCAGCACCCGGCCCAGTGCACCCAGGTTGCGTCCCCAGCCCACGCTGGGCGCCAGCTGGCATGGGCCACGTCGGCCACTTTGCCTTCGCCTATGCTTCACTTGGCACAGCCTCTCCTGGCCTCGCTTGCCCTCCTGGCCTGGGGCTGGTGGCTCCACAGCACCTGTTTTGGCCCCAGGGCTGTCCCAGTGGCTGTCCTTGCTGTGTGGCCCCTTCTTGTCCCCTGGACTTAGCCAGGCAGGGAGCTCTGCACCCCGCTGGGAAGTGGGGCCTCCCCGTACCATGGCCCCCTGTGCCTCCAGACCATCCCACTGGCTGCCCTGGCTGCCCACGCCAGCCCTTTTCCTAGTGATCTGGCTGGACCCCATCTCCCCCCTCCTTGTGCAGGCAGGATATCAGGGGCCTGGGAGGCTGCCAGGGCCCGGGGCAGCAGTGCGGTGTGGGCAGCAGGACCATCAGCCCCTGCCTCACCACAAACGCGACTGGGCTGAAGCATCTCTGGGCCCCCGGACCCTCAGCAATGTGGTGCCCTCAGAGCAGTGCAAACACCCAGCAGCACCAGGGTGTGCGGCAGCACCCCGCACCTTGGGCAGCCGGGCCGGCAGGACTCCTGGTGACTGCTGCCAAAGCATCTGCAAACTATGTGCCCCGCAGTGGGGTTGGGGACTCGGAGCCCCAACTCCAGGTTTCATGCAACTTCCCAGCGCTGTGAATGCAGTCACCTCCCCCAGGTTCCCTTTAGTCTCAAGCAGGTCTTGGGCCGGGTTCGGCTGCCCGCATTTCCGCTGTTTCTTCTCATCCTGGAGGGCAAGCGGCTCTGATGCCTCCCTCAAACGTGAGTAGCTGTGGCAGGGCAGCTCTGTGGCAAGAAGCTGGCTCGGGAGCAGGTTTTGCGGTCGCTGGTGCCGTTTGACCCCGGCAACGTGTGTGCCCGCGGCACCCGGCTCGGCTGTGCTCCGAAGCCGTGTCCCTGCCCAGAGGCAGAGCTGGGCTCCCTGCCCGCTTCGCGGGGACGAAGGCACCGCCGGAGGGATGGAGCGTGCTCCTGCGGCCGGCTGGGCACGGGGGTACAGGTACCGGGAGAGCGGGAGCATCCCGCCGCCCTCCGCCGCGACGCAGCCGGGAGAGGGACGAGGTGGGGGTTCCGGAGACGCGCTCCAGGGCAGGCGGCTGCCGGCCAAGGGGGAGAAGCGCCCGAGGTCCGCGGGCCCGTCGCTGCGGTGCAGGACCCCCGGGTGGGCGCAGCTCACCGGCCGTGCCAGGGGCGCGGAGGAGGGAGCAGGCGAGGGGGGCTCGAGCGGTGGGATGAGCTGAGCTGGAGGAGCCGGAAGGAGAGGAAATGCTTGGGCACAGACATAATCGCAGCCCTCCCCTGCAATTTACCGCTCCGCTCGGCGCGGGCCGGCCGCCAGGTCTGCGAGCTGGGGCCGGGCTCCCGTGCCTGCCCCCGGCGCCTTCCCCGGCCCTGCCCGCCGCTGCCGGGCCCCGCCCGGGCGAAGGGGCGGCGGGTCCCGGGGCCGCGGAGGAGGGGGGGTGGGTGGGGGGGAGACGGGCGGGGGGGATGCGCGGGGCTCGGGCGGGGGCGGGGGTGGCCGGTGCCCGCGGCGGGGGCCGGGCCGGGCCGGGCCGGGCCGGGGGAGGCGAGCGCGGCGCGGAGCCGCATCCTGCGGAGGGGCGGGAGCAGCCGGGCTGGCCCCGCGCCATGCAGAGGAGGAGCAGCAAATCCCCGGAGCACATTAAAAAGGGAGGCTGAGCGGCAGCCGGGGAAGGAAGAAAACACCTCCATAGAAGGCAGCGGAGGAGCGGCCGCAGCAGCGCCCGCAACGCCGCGCAGGGGCCGCGGCTGCCGGACCCAAACTTTCCGGCGGCGGCTCGGCCGGGCCCGGCGGTGGATGCGGCTTTCTCGGCCGGGTCGCTGAGCCTCGCAGCCCCGCCGCAAGATGCCCGCCGCGCTGCCCAGCCTGCTGGCCTGGCTGGCGGTGCTGCTGCTCGGCAGGGCCCGCCCGGCCGACGCCTGCAGCTGCTCGCCCATCCACCCGCAACAGGCCTTCTGCAACGCGGACGTAGGTGAGCGCCGCCCGCCGCCCCCGCGCTTTTGTCCCCGCGGGGCCCCGCAGCCCCCGGCAGGAGCCCCGGCAGGAGCCCCGGCAGCCCCGGCCCGCGCGAACTTCCCGGCGGGGGAAGGGGCGGAAAGTTGGCGCGGAGCGGGCGGGCAGGGAGCGGGCACCTGCCCGCGGTGCGGGCTCCGCGCCCCGGCCGGCCCGGGGGTGTGTCGGCGGGAGCAGATGCGCGGCCGGGCGCGGCCCGTCCGTCCGTCCGTCCGGGGTGTGTCCGTCCGTCCCTCCCCGCGCGTCTCGCCGTCTCGGGGCGGGGGGGGGACACACACACACGACCCTCGCGGCCGCGCCCGGCACCGCTCCCCGGGGCGTCCCCGGGCGATGCGAGGAGCCGCCGGAGCGGGGCTCTGCTCCCGCCGCGGGGCCGGGCTCCCCGCCGCGCAGCCCCGGTGACACGGCCTGAGCCCGGCCTCTTCCAACTTTGATTAAACCGCGATGGTACGTGGCAGCGCGGGGAGCTGACGGCCCCGGGGGAGGCCGGGGCCCTCCGAGCGCGGCCGCCTCTCGCACGGCACCGGGCTGGAGCGCGGAGCCAGCACCCGGCCCGGGAGAGCCAGCCGCGGCGGGCTCGGTCACCTCCCGTCTGTTCCTTATTTCCAGGCATTTCCTCTCCCCCGTCCCACTTTGTTCGGCTTGGATGCTGCTGAAAGGGAGGGCTTGGCAGCGCCGGGATCTGGATTCCTCTTTCTATGAATAATGCCCTTATTAAATTTTAACATATTAAACAAACAGACCAGCCCCAGTTCCTGACGCTCTCCTTTGCGGGGCCGTTCCCAGGCTCAGCTGGAGAGGTAGCATTCCCAAACACTTAGGCAGCCCCAACCTCTGGACGGCCCTGCCCTGTCCCCTGCTCCTGAGCCAGGATGCTCCTGATGGATTCCCAGGCTCCCCTCGCCCCTTGCAGACCCCGCTCCCGCTGTTTCTCCTCCACGAGGGCAACTCCCCGCAGCTTCTGGCTGCTGCCCCGTGTGCCCCGGCTCTGCCTGGCCTTGCTGCTCGGCACAGCGTGCCGCGAAGCATGTTGGGGACAGGGAGGTTTCTAGACAAAATGGAGCACTGAATTTTTGGAGCTGCTGCTCGAGCCGGTGTCCCTGGACCGCAGGATTCCCCGCGCCCGCTCTGGGAGCGGGCCTGCGGCTTCCCGTCACGCTCTTGTCGGGATCAGCTTTCTGGGGCACTCGTGACTCACTGCCCGTCCCGGGGTGCCGGCTCAGCCGTGACTCAGCTGCTGAGTCACTGTCTGTCTTGGCAGCTCTGGCTGTCTCAGCTGTCCCCTGGGAGAGCGCAGCATGGCTGGGCAGTGGTCTCCTGTGGGTCAGGCTGGCCCGCTGCCCTCGGCAGGTGCCTGTCCTGCGGGCTCCCAGAGCCCGTTCTGCTGAGGCAGCCTCCTCCCGGGCCGCGCTGCCCGCAGCGCTGGCACTTTCTGGCTCCCAGGCTGAGTCCCCTGTGCGGCTCGTCTGGATCAGTCTTGCCTTGTGTGAGCCCAGGTGGGGACAGTGCTGGGCTTGGGGGAGCAGGGCTCATCCCAGGATGAGCTCCCCAGCCTTCTCTTCCCACGCAGCACGGATCCGTCTCCTGCAGCCTGTGATCCCTGGCCTTCTTGGTGCTTCTTGTCTTCCCCCTGGATGCTCTCTGGGGCTGGGAGGCTCCTCAGCCAGCTCCCTCCCCGGGGCACGCGGAGCCCAGGGAGAGCCTGGGACGCTGGGTGCTGCCGGGACCTTCCCCGGCTGCTGCAGATGGAACAGCCTGTGTCCAGGCTGGGCCCTTGAGGGATAGGTGGTGGTAGCTGATGCCCTGCAGTGCCAGGTGCACCTGGGGTGGCTGATGAGCCCCCAGGGCTCACGCTCAGCCCTTGGTAGGGGGGAGCTGGGTGAGCATGGTGCAGGGTCCTGGCCCTGTGGGGCTGGGATCCCCGCTCCACTCCATAGCATGGGGAGTGTCTGCCATGTTTGTCTGTGCCTCCCCACAGCCCTTCTGCCCTCACTCGTGCCCCTGCAGCAGGGCCAGAGGAGCCGGAGCCCAGGGCTGTGTTTTCAGGTGGTGAGGGGGGAGGCGAATGCAACTCTGCCTTGGGCATGTGGTGCCAGAGGGACTGGGGGTCACGGAGGGACTGGGAGTCTTGTCACTGGAGCTGGTGACTTGGAACAAGTGACCTGGCCTGCCTGCAATTGTGCTTCCTGGCCCGTGAGACGGGCAGCAGTTTTCTGCAGGGCCTGAGGGCTCAGGTCTGCCCCATCTGCCATTCCTCACCGGGGCCGTGCCTGGGCAGCGGTGACTGGTGGCTGCTCTCTGCCTGCCTGGGGGGTTGTTTTGCTGGGACCGCTTGACTGCCACGTGGGGACGTGGCTAGGCTGGGGGCTGCAACAGGAGACCTGGCTTCTGCTTGGTCTCCTCCAGAGCAGCATGAGGATGCGAGGGGTGACGGAGGTGATGCTCAGCCCTTCTGGGCATGGCCGTGGCTTTGGCCTTATACGACAGTGCTGGGTCCAGGAGAGGTCGATGGGGCAGTGGAGAGCAGGGGCTTGGTGTGCTGCTTGGCATGGGGGGCACCTTGGATGTGGCTCCTGGCAGCATTGCGCTGATCCCAGTTGTCCTAGTGCTTGGTTCCTCGGGATGGGGTGTAGGGAGCGCGGAGGCAGGGGAGGAACAGCGGGGACTGCCAGTGGCCGTCAGGGACAAGGCAGAGGCGAGGGTTTGGGGAGAGAGGTGGGAGCAGTCCCTGCTGAGTGCTGCCGGGGGGACCATGGCTGCTCAGCGGGCCCTGCCGAGCCCTGATGGAGCAGGGGAGCTGCCAGTCCCCGGTGCCGCCTCAACGAGCTCCAGCGGTGGTCGGAGCCCTTCCCGTGCAGCTGGCGCGGAGGGGCCGTGGGCTGACTGCTGGAGCCGCCGCTGATTGGGCCCCGTCCCGCTCCCGTCAGAGGACCGGGATGACGCACGCGGCCATGGCAGCTCGTAAGCCGTGGCTCCCGTGCAGGCCGGCGGGCGAGCGGGGCCTGGTGCCCGGGCACTGCCTCCCGCCTCCCCACGGGCACTGCCACGCACCGGGGGAGCCCCCGTGGCCTCCGCCTATTCTCCACTGCGGAGCTGCCGTGCTCAGCTCTGCATCCCTCCAGGCTCCGCGTCCCCAAAACTGCCCTGCCGCTGTGCCGGGGCGGGGGTGCCCCACTCCGCTGCCCCTGCGGCTGCCGGGGTGCTGGCAGGCACCTGGGGGGCTGTTTGCTGCCTGCGTGCCAGGCAGGGCTGGGGCTGAGTCCCTCCCGGGGGCGGTTTGCTGGCTTTCCATCTCTGCTGCCCTCAAGCAGGGCTGGAGTGACCCCGGTGCTGCCCCCACCTCGGTGCCGGGTGCCCGGGCTGGTGATGCTGGGCGGGCAGTGGGCAGTGCTGGCACTGGCAGCCGGCCCCTTCGCTCAGCCACTGCCAGCAGCCCCGGAGAAGGGAGCTTTGTTCCCTGGCCATTCAGCCCAGCCGCGGGCGGGTGCTGACAGGGCTGCACGGTAGGGTCTGGGGTGGGATGGCGGAGGAAGGAGCGGTCATTTGGCACATCTCTGGCCAGGAGGGGAGTCCTGGGGCCAAGGCTCCTTGTGCTGCCCCTCAGCCCGTGGGGCACACGCAGGCGGAGACAGCGCTTTTCAGCGGCTCCGCTGAGCTGGGGCAGGCCATGGCAGGATCCACCCTGGCTGCAGGGCAGCACCCACACAGCCTTCCCCTCTTGGCAGGTCTCACCAGGGCAGGTCACCGCTTCCAAACCTCCTTTCCTCCTTCCCCAGGGAGAACCTGGGGCTGCCAAATCTCCCTGCAGGGTCTTGCAGCATCTCCCCGCCAGCCGCCCACGGCAGCTCCTGCTGCGATGGCAGCTGTCAACAGCAGGAACTGTTCTGGCTTAGCAGCCAGAAACACGGGGTGCAACCCCTGAGCTGGGGCAGCCGTGAGGCGGGGGCCAGGGAGGACAGCATCCCACCAACTGGCAAGCGCAGAGAGACTTCCCAGTGGGTTTGTGGCACTGGGTGACTGTATTTGCCCCCAGCTTTGCTCCTGGAGCTGCACCGCAGCCCCAGTCTATCCCAGGTGGTCGTGTGCTCGTCGCCCAGCGAGCGGGAGCGGAGTGGGGTCAGCTGGACCCCAGCGTGGGGCCCTTCCTCGTGGCACTGCTGCCTGCCATGGCATGGGGACCGCTCTGCTGCAGGATGCCCTGGACTCCTCAGCCCCAGGTAGCCCCAGTTGGTCAGGGTGGGAAGTCATGACCTCCCACCAGCTCCCCACGGACCCCCTCTGCACCCCTCTGCAGCCGGGGGGAGATGCCCTTCTCCCTGCCTGCCCTTTCCCACATCCCGCCGTGGGCAGAGGATGGGGCAGCGAGGAGCAGTGCTGGGAGGCAGCCGGCAGCCACAGGCTGTGCCGAGGCAGCTGCAGCAAGGTGGGGGGGGCTATCAAAAGCCCTTGGAACCGGCCCCAGCCCTGAGTCCCCTGAGGCAGCAGGCATGGGGGGCAGCCCCACTCGGCGGGCAGGGGCTGGGGGGCTCTGAAGGCCCCGGCAGCAAACACAGCCCTGCTCGTGCAGCAGCTTCTGTGTGCAAGTTAAAGGCAAACGCTGGCATTTCTCCCAGTGCAGAGGCAGGAAGAGGCCAGCCGGCAACCTCGGCACGGGGGTGAATTTCCCTGCCCTGCCAGGGCGGTGGGACCAATCCTGGTGGCAGAGGGCAGGGAGAGGACCTGCTGCTTCACAGAGGTCTGCCCCCGGAGGGCTCCAGGGTCCTCATTATGGGGTGGCCGTGGCTTGCAGCCCTTGGGGCCAGCACAGGGATTGTCACTGGTGGGGCTCCCACCCTGCCGGGAGGGGGGCTCACCCTGTGGTGCATCTTCTTGCCATGGCTTGTCCCGCCTGGGGAAGGAGCATTTCCAGCATTGCTCTGGTTGGACTTGGTTGTCCAGTGCTGGTGGCATGCTGCGCCTGCCATGCACCCCAGGAGCCGGCAGAGCCTCGGCTCAGTTTCACGGAGGGTCTGGGCTCCCGTGGCTGGTGGCTGTCCAGGTCGGTGGCAGGAGTGGTAGGTGACACAGCTGATGGGAGCATTGGCATATGGGGAGGTTCGACTGCTGGTCTCTGAGCACCTGGGGGTTTCCTCCATCCCTCGGCCCTGCCTCCTCGTCCCAGGGATCTCAGCTGGGCTCTCCTCCGGGGCTCCCCTCCACGATCCCTGCGGCTCGCCCTCCTCGCCGCTCCGGTTCCTGGCTGGCGCAGAGCAGCTTGGCTGCACTGCTGGGGTCTTGGCGGGGAAAGCGCAGTGCAGCCGTCCCCTCCACAAAGCCGCACTGTTCAGAACAAATCCGCCTAGAATTGGGCTGCATTTTTGTCAAGTGATTCATCAGCACGTGAATGGAAAAGGCTGGAGCCCACTGAACCAGTAACCATTCCCCGCGCCTGGAGCCGCGGGGCCGGAGTCGGCGCACGGCTCTCCAGCTCGGTTGCACCCAAGTTATGCCGCAGACACGCGCAGAGCAGCGCAGGGCCTGGCATGTGGGAGGATACGACAGCAGCTGGGTTGGGGGGCAAGGGGTGGCCCATGCCTGTGGTGGCCCAGGTGCGCAGAGGAGCGGGCGCAGGCACTGACAGCCAGCAGGAACCGAGTCCGAATGTGCCAAGTAGAGCTCCTCCAGCCTGGGACAGGGACGGGGGCAGGGGGCTGCGCCAAGGGACTTGCCCTGCTGCCTACTGCAGGCAAGGAGGCTGGGGCTTCCTGCATGGCTGAGACGCTACCTGTGCTGCCAGTGTGCCTGGGTAGCCTGGCCCTTCCCCAAGGGAGGGGAGCACAGCTGGGAAAGCCCTCGGTGCAGCCCCAGTACTGGCAGGCACTGCGTCCGCCTGCCCCGCACTGAGTGAGTGCCCCCATTGACTGGGGGCAGCTGTTTTGGGAAGTCTCTTCCCCGGCCCCTGCTCGTGCTGGTGGCCACCCTCTCCTTTCCAGAGTAAACTCAGCTGACACTTACTGGCACCCACGTGGGGCCGTGCCCCCCTGACCTTCAGCTTAAATAGCCCATCCGCGTGCCCCCGTGTCCCACAGTATTTATAGAGCGCGGTCAGATTCCTTCTCCTTGCCGTGCCAGGTGAAAGAACGCAAACTCATCTGTGCCAGGCTGGCGGGCAGCCCTCTGCGCATCCCCGGCTGCTCCCACCCCAGGACTTTCAGTGGGGGACGCGAGCCGGGTCCCCAGCTTGGCTGGCACTTGCCTTCCTGCAGCCTCCACCAAAGCGCGGCTCCCCATTCCCTACCGTGTGGCATGCACGCGGAGCGGGGCTGGCAGGGCACTGGGTTGCCCCTGAGGGATGGGGCAGCTGGCCTCCCCTTGGGATGGTGGTTCCCCCAGCAGAGCGGGGTGCCCTGCAAATCCCTGCCCTGCAGCCAGGCCCCCTCCCTGGCTGTGAGGGTGCTGAGCAGCACCTGTGGCTTTGGGGCTGCCACTGTCCCCTGCGCCATCAACATCCCTGGCGTCCCTGGTGCTACCTGGGGCTGGCCGAGAGCTCCTGTCCCCACGCTGGTGGAGGGAGCCAGGCAGGGTGGGGAGCTACAGGTCTCAGCGCAGGGACCCAGGCCCTGCATGTGTGAGCGGCTGTGTCCGCTGCACGCGGCTGCGACCCGCACAGCGTGGCACCGAACCAGCCGCCGTGTCCCGAGCTGGTGAGTAAGGGTGAGCTGGCTGCCTACTGCCTGCTGCCTGCCCTGTCCACCCCGGGCACCCTGCAGGTCACTGCCACGTGCTGAGCACTCACATGCTGGTTTGTGTATCCCTGGGCTGTGCTGGCAGCATGACCACAGGGACCCTTCCATGGCAGAGCTGTCCCCCCGTCACTGTCCCCGGGCTCCAGGGAGCTGCAGCCTTGCCAGCCCTGGGACATCCGACCTTGTCCCTCGGAGCGCTGGGACTGCCCCGGGGGCATGTGGAGCTGGGAGGGTTGTTGCCTTTGGCCTGGCTGGTTGAGGCTGCCAGCTGGGGAGCTCGCTGCCTCCCCTCGTGGGGCCGTGTTTTTCCACTACCCCAGCCCTCATCATCCCCAGGTTATTTTTGCAGGCAGCAAGGGCAGGAAGCGGCACCCCGGCCCCGAGAGGATGCGGTTTCTGCGCCTGCACGGCACGAAGCTCTGTGCAGCAGTAGCTGAGCTCTGGCAGGGACCCAGCAGGCAGATCATTGCCCCATGGCAGCTGGGACCCCTCCATAGTGGGACAGGGACCCCATGCTCCAGCTGTGGTGTGTGAAGGCAGCCTGGTCCCGGGACCCCCACTCCCCCAGCATGGGGGTGCAGAGGGGCTGGCAGGGGGATCTCGGCACGAGCTGCCTGTGCAGGCACTTGGTGGGTAGTGCTGGTGCCCACACTGGCCACAGCAAGCAGCCAGGATGCTGCCACGGGGACACGGCTCCCGCCTCCCTCTGCACCCAAAGGTGACCCTCCAAATAGCTCCCTCTGCCCTTTTCTCCTCCAGCCCACCTAGGTCATGCAGGCATTTGGCTGGGGCTCTTGTCAGAGACTGGTTTAATTAATGACAGTGGGACAAATACCGTGGCGCTCCCAGGATGCTGCCGGCAGTTTTAGCTGTCCTGGTGCCATCTGGGTGACGGGCACGAGGCCGGGCAGGGCCAGCCTATGCTCGGGAATCCGGCAGGGACTGGGCAGAGACTGAGCCAGTGCTGGCCAAGGATGACAGGTCCAGCATGGCTGGTGCCAGTGAGGCTGGGTGATCGTGGCGTGACCTTTCCTTATCACTTGCCGTGATGGTGCTGCTGCAGCGCTGCCCGTCACCATCCCACGTGTGCCAGAGTCCCGTCTCTTTGGGGACAGTGTGTGACAGCCAGCTCTGCGGGCAGCTGGGCATCTGCGGGGAGGGCAGCAGGATTCACCGTGGGCAGCACAAGCAGCCGGCCCCGTGCGAGGGTGGCAGCCCCTGTGGGATGGGGGCACTGAGCGGGACTGTCCTGCCGGGGCAGCACCGTGTGGCGCTGGCGGCACCTCTGGTCCTCGGCCACCCCTGCTGACCTCGACACCTCTCCGTTGCAGTGATCCGAGCAAAGGCCGTCTCTGCGAAAGAGGTGGATTCGGGGAACGATATATACGGGAATCCGATCAAACGAATCCAGTATGAAATCAAGCAGATCAAGGTAACGGGGCACATCGGGGCAGGAGACCGGGAGGGCCGGGGCAGCCTCCGTGCCAGCCGCTCACTCCTGCTCTTTCTCCCCAGATGTTTAAGGGCCCTGACAAGGACATAGAGTTCATCTACACGGCTCCGTCCACTGCTGTGTGCGGCCGGCTGCTGGACACCGGCGGGAAGAAGGAGTATCTCATCGCAGGTGGGTGGCTGCAAGGGAGGGCTCTCGGGGGATGTCGGTGGCAGTGCTGGCCCTGCTGCCTCGTGTGTCTCCTGAGATGCCTGCGACGCGTGTGCCGGCTCCCTGGGCACGGCCTCCCCCCTCCTCCTCCTGCTCCCACCACCAGTCCTCGGGCGACCCCCTGGCTGCGTCCTGGCTGCGCTCGGTAGCCCTGGGCTGTGGCGTGGGCAGCTGGAAGATGAGCCTCTGCTCCCTGGGGTTCACTGGGGACAGCGCACTGCAGGGGGTGCTGGATCACAGCGGTCTCCAGCCCCCCCAGGCCAGGCTGAGCCCCAGGCACCCTGAGTCAATATTGCGTCCGGGGGCACCTGGGAGGGACCCTCTGAGCGGTTGGTCTGGCCTCTCCCCAGGCAAGTCAGAGGGCAACGGCAAGATGCACATCACGCTCTGCGACTTGGTGTCCACCTGGGACTCGCTGAGCCCGACCCAGAAGAAGAGCCTAAACCAGCGGTACCAGATGGGCTGCGAGTGCAAGGTGAGTGGCCGGGCTGCCCCCAAGCGCAGGCTGCACCCCGCTCCCCATGCCAGTGGGGTCTGCAGCCCCAAGGCAGGCGTGGGCTCTGTGGCAAGGTGCTCTTTCGCCGTCCTTCAAGGGTGACCCTGTGCAGGGGGCACAGCATGTGGCCAGGGATATGGGACAGGCAGCTGAGCCTCCAGCTCTCTCCGGATGGGAACCGAGGCCAGCCCTGGGACCCGCACCTGGGGGTTCCCTCAGTCCCCCCGCATTGGGGTCACGTCCCTGCTGTGCCCTGCAGGCAAGGGGCAGCCTGGCATCCCTGGTCCAGAGCTGGGGGGTGGGTGGATGAAGCAGAGCTGTGGGGGACCACCAGCCCCAGCTTCCCCGTGCTGCTTCTTCAGACATTGGAATAGGCTGCCCAGGGAAGTGGTTGAGTCGCCATCCCTGGAGGTATTCAAAAAGCACGTAGACAGGGTACTCCATAACATGGTTTAGCGGGCATGGATGATGGTTGGACTTGATGATCTTGAAGGTCTTTTCCAACCTAAATGATTCTATGATTCTTCCCGCCCCCCTCCTGCCCCAGCGTTCCCCCCTCAGGGTGGTCAGTGACAGTCTCTGTTGTGCACAGATCTCGCGCTGCCTCTCCATCCCCTGCTTCGTCTCCTCCTCGGACGAGTGTCTCTGGACAGACTGGGCGATGGAGAAGAACAACGTGGACGGGCGGCAGGCGAAGCACTACGCTTGCATCAAGAGGAGCGACGGCTCATGCGCCTGGTACCGCGGCATGGCCCCCCCCAAGCAAGAGTTTCTCGACATCGAGGACCCCTAAGCCAAACGAGCGCATTCCAGTAGCCAGTAGAAAAAAAACCTGCGAGATGTTAGACTGGTCCACGCTGATATCAATTCCTGGAGACAGCATGAAAATCTGCTCGGCCGTGGGGGTCCCCGGGCTGCGGCGGCTGCCATGCGCGTGCAGGGGGCAGGGACGGGGACCCGCTCTGTCGCAGGCACCCGGCAGCCTGTGGCTGCACTGGGCGCTCCCGCACTCACGGCAGGGCTGAGCGGGGCGCGGGGGGACCCTCCCTCGCCGGGGCCGTGTCCCTGCCTGGCCACACTCAGCCCTGGCGCCCTGGCAGCTGTGAAGGAATCGAACCCTCGTGAGTGGCGGGAGCTGCCCCTTCTGCGTAGCAGGTCTACCAGTGCCCCCGCCGTGGGGGAGCCGCCCCAGCAGCTCTTGCCAGGCAGGCCTTCCCACCGCAGCATCCCCGGCCACCCTCCAGCACCGGGGACCCTGCTGTCCCCCTCCCCACCCACTGACCGTCCCTCCCTTCGGGGTGCAGGAAGGGTACAGCCCTCCAGGCAGAGGTTCGGGGGGGGCTTTACCATGTGGCAGAGCCCCCGGCTGTGTGCGAGGGGCTACGGGCCTTTTGCGGGGCCGGACAGCTCCCGCGCAGGTGCCTTGTCCCGAAAAGCCAGAGGGGCACGTTAGCATGGCTGGGGTGTCCCCCCTGCATGCACCCAGGCACTGCTGTCCCTCTCCCCGCGGGGACACGGAGGTAAGCGCGGGGTTCACCGCCTTCCCCAGCATCAGGGGGGGGGGGGGGGGCCATTACCACTGCAACCTCCTGCACGGGTGGAGAGCTGCAGCCAGACTCTTCTGCAGCTGCCACTGTTGGACGGGCTTAGGCCCCCCAGCCTTTGCAGGCCGGCGGGCAGCAGGGCTCAGCAGGGAGTTCCCCCTCGGCAGGGCACCAGAGGCAGGAGCTCCGGTTGCACGGGTGCAGGGTGTTTATCGTCGCCTCGTGCAGCTGTTGGTCGAGCCGCGTCGTAGCCTTCGGCAGCGCTGCGGCATTGCGGCCGGTCGAGCTCCCTCCTCTGCGGCTGCAGGGATGGGGCCCGGCAGGCGGCCGGGCGCAGGCGGCAACGCAGCCGCAGGAAAACCCGTCCTCTTCGGTGAACCCTCCCACACACCTCGGGTCCCGCTTTCTCTGAGCCATTCCCACATTGCAGCGGCGCCGGCGCGTGCCACGAAGCTGCCCGTCGGCATCACGGGCGGCACCGGCACGTGTGTCCCGCCGCCGCTTACCGCAGCTTTGGGAGCCTGCCGGGAATAATCCCCGCAGCCCTGCTCCCGGGGGCGTTTTCATGCTGTGCGTCCCTGTAAGGTTTAAGATGTCGTACTGGACCAGTCTGGGCAATTTCAACATATTAAAGAGAAAAATTAAAAAGAAAGAAAAAGAAAAAAAAAACCCCAACCTCTAATCAATCCCATATACGACTCCCGTTCGCTTACTGTATGGTTATATCATATGTGCCATTTACTCCTGTCTCTGCTGGTAGTCTATCTTTGAGTTTAATACTTCCACTTGTTTTGCCACCGCCTGTATGGTCCCTGTGCTGTAATTTCTGTCTCTCCTCGTCAGGCGCTGGAGTCGCACCGGTTTCGTGCGGGGAGCTCCCGGGGCAGGGGACAACGGCGGCGGCGGCGGGGCCCGCTCCTCCGGCCCGGCCACCCCCTCAGCCGAGGAGAGGAGGGTTCCCCGCCACTCATGAACTCGGACCCCCGGGGCTGGGAGGGTGGCGGAGGGGGGGGGGGGGACCCGCTGCGTGGCCGCTTTTGCGTCCCTGCCGGCCGCGCCGCCCGCCGCTGCTAACGGGCACCGGGCACCGGGGACCGGAGCAGGGGGCGGGGCCAGAGCGGCCGCGCGCCTGCGCATAATGAGCACTGGACCGCCCCCGAGAGGCTCCGCCCCCCTCCCGTTGCTACGACGCGCAAGCGCGGCTCCGCCCGTCACTGCGCTTCGGGTCGCGGAGCGCGGCGGAGGCGGGGAGGAGGTGTGGCGTCGGTAGGGCGGTCCGAGCGAAGGAGCGAGCGAGTGAGCGAGCGGGCGAGTCCTCAGGAGTGGGCGGGAGCTTGCTGCCGTCCCCGCCCCCTTAAGGGAGAGGCGCGGAAGGAGTCCGTGGCGGCGGCGGGCGGGCCGCCGGCTCCTCTTTAAGGCGGCCGCACGTGCGTGCGGCGGTAGCGGGGACCCGGATGGTGAGTGGGGCCGGGACGGGCCGGGACGCGCCGGGACGGGCGGGGGCGGGGTCTGCGCTCCCCTCCCCTCCCCTCCCCTCCCCTGCCCTGGTCGCGGGGAGGGAGGGCGCGGCGGAGCGCCGGTACCGGGCGGGCCGCGCGTGGCGGCGGGCGGACCGGGGCAGCGCGGTGGCGGCAGCGGCGGCGACGCTCAAGGTCGCGGCAGCGGCAGCGGCGGCGGCGGGCGGGAGGGCGCGGTGCCCGTCGCGGCGGCGGCGGGCGGGGGACCCGCTGAGGCCTCCGGGGTGAGCGGTGGCGGCGGCGGCGGCGGCGGCGGGGCCGGGCCGGCGGTGGGCCTAGGCCGCGGCCTGTTGCCCTGGCAACGCGCGGCCCCGCGTCGGGAGCGGAGCGGAACGGGCCGGCGCCCCCCCTCCGCTCAACCGGCCGCCCCCCCCCCCTCCCCGCAGCCGGGGCCGTCGGGCCCCACGATGCCGCAGATCGTGGAGAAGCTGAGGGAGGTGCTGAAGTCGGGGCGGCGGGAGACGGGCGACGATGGGGAGCTGGGCCGGCTGCTGGCCGCCTCGGCCAAGAAGGTGCTGCTGCAGAAGATCGAGTTCGAGCCCGCCAGCCGCGGCTTCTCCGGCCAGCTGGAGCTGCTGCGGGGGAAGTACGTGCTGCTCAACCCCCAGGCCGGGACCGAGACCGCCAGCCGCCACAGCGGCCTCGAGGAGAAACAGCATGGCAAGCAGGGTAGGTAGAGAGGACGAGGGGAGCCCTCCCCGCGCTCCGCACCCCCACGGCTCACCACCCCTCTCCCCAAAGGTGGAGACCATGCCGGCGTGGGGGACGGGATCCCCATGCCCCAGAAGGTGCTCTTCCCCACGGAGCGCCTCTCCATGAAGTGGGAGCGGATCTACCGCATCGGTGCCGGGCTGCACAACCTAGGGAACACCTGCTTCCTCAACTCCACGGTGCAGTGCTTGACCTACACGCCGCCGCTCGCCAACTACCTGCTCTCCAAGGAGCACAGCCGCACCTGTGAGTGGGGAGGTCCGGCTTGGTGGGGAGCAGGGCTGGGGCGGCTGCACCAGCGGGGAGGAGGAGCGCCTGGTTGTCCTGCTCCCAGCACTGCGCTCGGCACCTCCGCACGTGGCTCCGGCAAGGGGTATGCGGGTGTCGGGATGCGCCTTCGCTGCTCCCTCCTGCCCGTTTCTCCATCGAGAGGTTGCTCCTGCCTACGGCTCGCTTTTCCTGGCCGTAGTGGCGTGCTCGAGCTCTGCCTCCTTGTGTCCCTGGAGGCTTTGTCTCTGCTGGGCATAGCCAGGACTAAGATGGGTCCAAATGCAGTCTTCTGGCTTCCAGGGGGCTGAGCTGGGGGTCCCAAACAGCCCCTGCCTGTGGGAACTGTGTGAGGGCAGGGCAGAAGGCTGTATACTGGCAGCAGGTGCTGTTTTGGCCGGTGGGTGCTGCTCCGAGCTGTGACCAAGGCAAGCGAGCACACAAGTCTTGCAGCCCTGTCCTTAGGGCTCTGGTAGGATCTGTCCCTCAGGGTCAACCTGTGGGCTCCTCCAGCGAGTACCTGTGACCTGTTTTCTATCCACGTGGATGCTGTCTCGGGGAGGGGCGGGGGGTTGCAGTGGCTGGTACTGTGACTGGGGCTGTGCCAAGTGGGGTGGCGTGTGCTGGTCTCTGTGTACCTGGGATGCCCCAGAGCTGTACTGTAGCACAGAGCTCTTAGGGAAAACTGAGCGTGGCTGAACTGTGTTGGACCAGAAATCTCCAGTCCCCTGTACTGCCTCCATCTCTCCTGGGTTTGTCCCCAACGTCCTGTCTTCTCCTCTCCTGCTCCAGGTCAACAAGGAGGCTTTTGCATGATGTGCATTATGCAGAACCACACCATCCAGGCTTTTGCCAACAGCGGCAATGCAATAAAGCCAGTGTCCTTCATCCGAGACCTCAAGAGTAAGGATGGCTGCCCTCCCCTCCCGTAGCCATGCAGGAGAGCGGTGACTCATGCAGGGGCAGAACCTTTGAGATCGGGGCAGATCTTGGCAGACGGCTCTTCTGAGATGACTCACTGAGCCTGCTGGGGGCTGGTGACTTCATGGGCTCCATGGGGTTTCCCCCATGGCCGGCATGAGTCTGACATCTAGTTTGGGTTGAGGGGGCTCAAACGCGAGAGTCCCTGCCCCAGGGGAGGGAGGGAGGGCCTACATCTGTTGCCGCACGTGCTGGGGCTGATCCCTCCCTCCCTCTTCTGCAGAGATTGCCCAGCACATCCGCTTCGGGAGACAGGAGGATGCACATGAGTTCCTGCGTTACACCATTGATGCCATGCAGAAGGCCTGCTTGAATGGCTGTACCAAGTATGTGGGGCCTCTGATGGCCCATCACTGCTCTTCTCTGCTGTCCCCTGTCCCTGTGGGAGGGGACTGTGGGGTGAATGTGTCCCCCAGGTCAGACTCATAGAGGGAGGTACTGGCTCCAGGGGCCTCGGTAGATGACCCAACGCTCTGCCCCTCTGTGACACAGCTCTGGGCTGTTGTCTGCCTTCTCCCTTCTCCTGATTCCTCTGTCTCAGCATAGCTGTGGTCCTGCCCCCAAATCCTAAGACTGCTATGCATTTGGATCCTGTACCAATTGCTGAAGAATCCAGGCATGCTTGTTAGTTCAGCCCCAGCCCTATGGCTGTGGGTGAGCAGCTTTTCCCTGGACCCTCTGTCCCAGGAAGCCTGCGTTGGCTCTGTCTGCAGTGCCCAGCTCTGAGCTCTGGCCAGGAGCTTCCACTCCTCCTAGAGTAAGGTGTTCCTCAGAGCCTGGTGCCACCCCTTGAGCTCCGGCACTGGGAGAGCAGACTGGCAGAGGCTGTGACTTCCCTCTGCTCCTGGAGCTCTGCAGCCCATCAGCTGGCCAGAGCGTGTAGGGGAGCTGTCCTCAGGACACAGTGGTGGCCTGCAGGGGTGGCTGTTGCAGAGGGGTGGTGTGAGATCCCGTGCTGCTGTCTCTAGGTTGGATCGCCAGACCCAGGCCACAACGCTGATTCACCAGATCTTTGGCGGTTACCTGCGGTCCCGTGGTGAGTGCTGGCTGCCAGGTCCTGGGCCTGTGATGCTTGGGGCCGCTGTTTTCCTCGAGAGCCTTGCAGTAAAAATCTTTTGGGAAAACTGCTAAGCATGTGTAAATTATCCAGAGCTGCAGTTAGTCAGTCTTGCAGTACCTGTGGGTCATGACCCCAATTGTGGCAATGGAAAAAAAACTGTTGGCTGTGGGTCCCCAGCTCATTGCCACCAGCAAAGGAACCTGTGTTGCCAGCTATCTTGCAACACCTGCTGTCCCAGCACATAGTGGAATTGCCAGTCTTCCTCCTTCCAGGCTGTGAATCCTGGTGCTCACATCCCAGAGCCCAAACCTGTAGAGGGGGAATACTGCAGCTGCCTGTGGTGGGGTGGTGGTGAGTGCAGGTGTTGTGCCAGGGTGTGCTCATTGCTCTTTCTTTTGCAGTGAAGTGCTCGGTGTGCAAGGGCGTCTCGGACACCTATGATCCTTACCTGGACCTGGCACTGGAGATTGGGGTACCGTGGCAGGGTTGGGGATGGGGAGGAGCTCTGCTTTCGTAAGGGGTGTTCCTGCAACTGCACCATTACTGCTCTCAAGGCTCCTTAACCTGCCAGTGTCAAGGCACGGTGCAGGCAAGAGGGAAGCAGCTTCTGTTGTTGTGCTGCCTTCTCTGTCTGGCAGAGCAGTGCCCGTTGCCTGAGCCTGAGCCACAGCTCCTCTGTTGAGGCTCTGTGGTGTTGGGGGGCAGCTCTCCCTTGCGGCATGCTGGCCAGTGCCGAAGCTGGTGGCAGGCTCACGGGTTTGGTGTAGTCTGGCCCTTTGCTCGTGTTCTGTGTTATCTCTTGGGGCCAGTGTCTCAGCAGGGAGCTGGGCTGTTGTGTGGACAGGCCGCTCGTGCCCTGACCTCTCCTCTGTCCTTGCAGCAAGCCGCAAACATAGTGCGGGCGCTGGAGCTGTTTGTGAAGCCAGACATTCTGGGGGGTGAGAACGCCTACATGTGTGCCAAGTGAGTGTGTGGGGCTGCGGGTGGGAAGGGGCCAGCGGGTGTGCTGGTGGAAAGCAGGTGAAAAGCCTGCTGCAATATGGGAGGGCTTCACTACCTGCTCCACAGCTAAACCATGAGGTACGTGGCCATGGAAGCTTGTGGTGTAGCCTGCCATTCCTCAGCTCCCTCCTCTCCTGAGGAGGACCTGGGCCAGCAGACATGGCCACGAGCAGGCATCCTGGAGCGGTGTCTGGTGGCAGCAGGGTCATTTCCGTGGGGTTTGCTGCTTGGCCAGGGCTGGCAATCATCTGGGTGGTGAAGCAGCTTGAATAGCTTGAGCTCTTCCTGTGCAGATGCAAGAAGAAAGTGTCGGCCAGCAAACGCTTCACCATTCACCGAGTCTCCAATGTTCTCACACTCTCACTGAAGCGCTTTGCTGACTTTGGTGGAGGCAAAATCACAAAGGTGAGTGCTTGGCAATCCAGAGCTGGGGCTGTCTCCTGGCCCTAGGCCCTGCTGCCTGGAGCAGGGTGGGAGGTGGTCCTGTGCGCAGTGCGAGCTCTGCTGCAGTCCTGCAGCCCTTCCCCAGCTGTGCAGTGCAGTGGCAGTTTGGCTCATGTTGGCATCTTCCTCACTGTGACCTCTGCCTGGGGATGGTGGGTCCCCGTCCCTTGAGAGATAGGACTTGTAGGACAGCTGAGCTGCTCTTGCTCTAGCAAGAAAGCCATCTGCTGTGCAGACTCCTGAGACATCCTCTTTCCACAGGACGTGGGGTACCCTGAGTTCTTGAACATCCGCCCTTACATGTCTCAGAACAACGGGGATCCTGTCATGTACGAACTCTATGCAGTGCTGGTGCACTCTGGCTACAGCTGCCACGCAGGGCATTATTACTGCTATGTGAAGGTGAGCCCAGGGTGCTCTCTTGGCACCCTTTCTGGGCTGGTGGCTGGTGGGTGCTTGTGGGTCCCTGTAGTGCGCAGAAAGGAGGGTGCTGAGCAGATGTGCGTGGTGCGGAGCACTGGATGGGGTGTACAGGCTGTGCTCTGCCACAGGAATCATGGAGGTCTGCTCTTGGAGAGTCCCATTGCCTGCACTGGGCTGCCTGTGGGTTTTGGGGAGAGGAGCTCTGCAGACGGGTGCTGTTCCTGCTGCTCTTCATGCCAGGAGGGTCCCTGGGCACAGCCCGACCCTGTTCTCTCTTCTTCTTCCGCAGGCCAGTAATGGGCAGTGGTATCAAATGAACGATGATGTGGTCCGCTGCAGCAATATCAAAGTGGTCCTCAACCAGCAGGCCTACGTGCTGTTCTACCTGAGGTGAGAGCGCGCTGTGGCTCCTGGCCCCTCTGCCCCCTGTTCTTAGCATTTGGGACAGGGCTGGTAGCACGTGTCTGGGTGTGGGAAGGAGCTTGGCCCCAGTAGTCCCAATGCCTGTGCACATGCACTGGCTCAGAGGAAGGTGGCAGGGAGAGGTCCAGCCCTTTGTCATGGTTTTGCTGTAGATCAAGAGCATCTTACCTCCTCGGAGCTTCTGGCTCCTGTTTTTTGTGCTCATCTTTGACGAGAGTATTCCAGTTGCTCAAGCCCTCGCAGTTAACATATGCATTTCTCTGCCTTCACCAGAATCCCCAGCCCCAGGAAGAGCTCAGAGAGGCCCATTGCCAGAGCTGCCTCCAGCCTGTCTGGCCGCACTCACGGCATCGTCTCTGATCAGGTCAAGAAAACTGTGAACTTCAGGTCCCTGTCTTCACCGCCAACGGGCCGGGTGAGTCCTGAAGGCTGCTCTCGGCCCATGCTCCCAGGAACTGGGAGCTGCTGCCCCTCTGTCTGCTCTGCGAGGGCAGGTAGGCTGCAGCTTTGCAGGGAGGCAGGCGCAAGGACAGTTTGCAGGAGGGATCCTGCTGAGCCAAGGGTTCCTGTGTAGGGATGGGGAGGGAACTATCACTCTGCGTCCTTGGCTCTGTGAATTCTCTCCTAGCTGAACTTCTCTCTTTTCTCTTTGTCTAGAGACCAGACATGCCGCCGGGGAAGAAGCTGCCAGGGAAGAAGCTGCCAGGGCCAGAGGAGGTCGGAGTCCCTGTGGCCCGCAGCATGGTTGGGACGGGGCCGAAGCTGTCGAATGGAACTGCTCCACCGAAACTGCCTACTGGGTTCCCATCACCCAAACTGCCTCTCAGAGCCACCCACTCGGCCACAGCACTGCCCAAGGAGGCAGCCCAGAAGCCCAAGAAGCCAATCTCCTGCCCGCAGCTGCCTCCTGCACCCAGAGCAGCTCAGGGCTCCTGCAACACCAGCAATGCAAGTGGGGCCAAAGCAGGGCTGTCCCGGCAGAGCTCCTGGGAGACCAAGCAGCCACCTACCTCATCCAAGCTGCCGCTGGAGCCCAGCTCCAGCCAGGAGCCCGGGGACAGTGAGGAGAACACCAGGACCCTGGAGAAGGACTCCTGTGGCAGCAGTGCTGACAGCCCAGTGCATGGCACACCGGGAAAGCTGGCCAAAGCGTCCCAGAAGGCCAAGAGCAAAACCAGCAGCTTCTGTACCTCTCAGGAAACAGACTGTGGCACGGACCTCCCTGCTGGCCCTGGCACCGAGCTGGATGCCTCCAAAGACTCCAAGTTGGCAAAACCTAAATCCTCCCTGTTGGCCAACGCTGCTCTGGAGCCAGGCAGCACTGTGTCACCGCCACCAGCCAAGAAGCTGGCACTCTCTGCCAAAAAGGTGAGTCTGAGCTTCTGCCTGGAGTCTTCGGTAGGCATCTTTGTGCCTTCTCAACTGGAGCTTGTGTTGGGGGCAAGTGTAGAGCTAATGCTGGGTGTCTTGCTAAGCTGGAGGTGGGTGGGGAGAGCCCCTCAGCCCCAGGGCTGTAAGCAGTTGCTCTGCTCCCGCTCTGGGTCAGGGTGTGGGGCCAGGCCCCTGCTGTTGTTTGCATCCCTGAGTGATGCAGGAGAAATGGCTCCTGCCTTCTTTCTCAGGACGGAGGGGTGGCTGTGCCAGTCCCTGCGGCGGGGTGGCCTCCCCAGCATTCTCGGAATAGCGTGTCTCCTGGGGCGAGTGGGAGCAGGTGACGCCGCAACTGGAGGGCTGCGGAGTTGCCTCCTTCCTGGGCAGTGGTGTGGGACCAGCCCTCTGGGTGCTGCTGTGCAGCCAGGGCTTGGGACAGTGCTCTGGGGCTTCTGTTCTTTAAATTTCCTTCCTTCCTTTTTTCCTTTGTGCTTCTAACTAAAACCACTTATGATTCTTCTTCTACCACCCCTCACTTTCCTCCCCCTGTCTGTGTCTGTTCCCCTCCCCTTTCTCTGGGCTCCCCTTTTTATTTTCTCCTCTTGGCTCACGGAAACCTCTTTTCTTTAGACCACCAAGCTTTTATTTATGTCAATAACTGCAGGGCAGCACCCCACGGAAGGCGAGCGGAAGTGACCGCCACACACAACCTCACCCACAGCTTGCTGACCGCACCTGCCCCACGAACACCACCCACTCTGAGTCCACTCCCCAGCCTTCCGGCAAGTCAAGGTAAGCAGTGCCGGTTGTTCCCAGGCTCCTGCACAGCAGCAAGGCCAGTAGCAGTCTTGGAGTACTCTGTGAGGCAGCTGGCATCACAGCTGCCTTGAGGAGCGATTTTTGGCAGCTGGTTCTCCTGGGCTGGCAGGGCTTGCTCTGGATCCTAGAAGCAAGGCAGTTTCTCTGACTGTTGGCACAGGGTGGGAGGGAGCTTTGCAAGCTCTGACCACTTGCTAGTGTCCCATGGGATCAGGAGGCACTAGCCTGGTGTAGATCTTGCTCCAGGTCTCCCTTGTAACCTTCACCATTGGCATGTGCTGCACCAACACTCGCTCTCTCCTAATACCCCGTGGGACAGTGTGTGCCCTGCGCGTTGCTGGCACTGGGCAGGTGCAGCGTCACTGTGTGCGCTTGCAGCTGCTGCTCTGAGAGCAGGGTCCGATTCAGATTTCGTGGATGAGATTGTAGCAGTTGGGTGCTGCGCTCATGCACCTTGGAGTGGGGAAGAAGAGAGGAGCTCCCACTCCTGACCTGGCTTTCAGATCACGTCAGCCTCTTTTCCTGTCCTTCAGGCTGTCCTCATCTGCTCTCAAAATGCCAAATCCTGAAAAGCCTACCTTCAGCTTCATCCTCAGCTCAGCCCCTTGGCTCCCAGCCTCCCCCCTGACCAACGGTTCCACTGCCCACCCTTCACACTACCTTCCTTCATGCAGCAGGGAGAAGGGCACCCCTGGTTCCTCCAAAAAGAAGCAGCAAAAGCAGCATCGTGGAGCAGTTGGCAGCTCTCGTGCTCTAGCTGTGAAGGGCAAGGATGAAGTCTCCAACCCCCCTGCGAAGGAGAAGAAACTCATTCAGGAGTCCTTCATGGGGAAGGAGGCGGCAGGCAACGGTCCCAGCAGTGGCCAGGAGGGGTTGGGCTCTCAGAACCTGGAGAGCCCGCCCAAGCCACAGGTGTCAGACCCCAGTGCTTCCCTGGACAAGGAATCCATCTACCTCTGCAAGAAGAAGAAAAAGAAGAGGAGGAGGAGAATGGAGGAGACAGAAGAGCACTGCCCTGGGATGCTGTCCTCGGACAGGTGAGGAGCTAGGGTCACGTGAGAGAACCCTGCACACCTCCACTCTGCCTGGAGTCAGGCTCCCTGGGCTGCAGTCAGGTGCCTCTTGTCTTTCTGCGGGTGGGATGAGCCTTGCCATGGAGCGAGCTGAAGTGCAGGCTTGCTGGGGGTCGTTTCTCCCCTCCCCGAGCGCAGCGCTGGGGTGTGGGTGTCCCTGTGTCCCACTGCCCTGCAGGGAGCTCAAGATTCCCCCTCTGGTCAGGCTAGAGCGGGCTGACCCCTGCTGCCTTCCCCAGCTCTAGGAGGGCTGAGACGGAGCCCCGGAGGAAAAAGCAGCGGTGGAGTGTGGAGGCTGGTGCTGGAGAGAGCGAGCACCGCAAGCGCAAGTGGAGGGAGAGCCTCAGCAGCCCAGCCTTGGAGCAGCCAGCTGCCAACAGTGTCTGTGCCACAAACGGCACCCCAGGTATGACTGTGTGCCTCCACCCTGCCTGATGCCTGGCAGGGAAGAGCCGGCTGCTTGGCTCCCCATGCAGTCCCTCCGAGCACTGGTGTGCAGTCCCTGGTGTTTGCTGGTCCCCACAACTGCCTGGTGGTGCCCGTCTTCCTGACCCCTGTCCGTGGCTGACCTGCCCGCAGGCCCACGTGCCACTCATGCGGGAGAGCTGCCTTGTTGTACCCTGGATGACGGTGTGCTCCTCTTCAGTTGTGTGGAGATGGACCCCTCGAGGGCTGAAGATTTACCCTCAGCTCCTCCCTGCCCAGGGCAGGCCCCAGTGTACCCAAACACCCAGCGTCCCAAACATCGGGACCTTGTTAATCCCGACAATGTCTCCTGGGGTGAGACCTGCCTTGGAGATGGAGTGACACAGGAGCTCCCTCTGTTCCCTCCAGCTTGTCCTTACCCCTGCCTGTTTCCGCAGTGGCAGCATCCAGCCAGGCTGGAGATGAGTACAAGCGTTGCCTGGCTGCCCTGAGCCCTGAGACCGGCCATGAGACTGGTATAGCACCTGGGAGCCAGAAGGAGTCCAGCGTGGTGGAGGAGCTGCTTGGGAACTCCTTGGACAAGGCTTATGGCAAACAAGGTAATCCGTGCTCGCCTGGGTGGGCAAACAGCCAGGCAGCTTGCCTTGAGGCCTGGATGCGGGCAGAGCCCTCTGTGCTCTGCCAGGGCCTGAGCTTCCCCCAGCACCAGCAGAGGCAGCTACAGAGGCTCCTGGAGCCAGGCAGATGCACCCGGCCAAGGGGCTGTTGTGGGTGCCACAGAGTGGGGTGCTGGAGTGAGGGGCTCCAGCTGCTGGCCCAGGGTGGGGATCCGGTGCAGGTGGGTGCAGCGGAGCACAGCATGGTGCTCCCTACTGATCACCCTGCTCCGCAGTCTTGACCTGGGAAGGCAAGATCTCAGCTGTCAGCCAGGATGCCATTCGAGACGCAGCGTGGGCCCGGAGCGAGACTGTCATCGATGAGTGGGATGAGGATTTTGACAGAGGGAAGGTGGGTGCTGGCTATGTCCCAGGCTGGGGGGGGTGGGCGGAGGCAGAGGACTCTGTGCTCTGACCCCAAGAGCCTTCCTGCCTCTGCACAGGTAAAGAAGATTAAACTGAAGCAGGAACGGAGGAGACGCTTCAATTCCTTCCAAGAGCTGCAGAACAAGCGCAACTTCTGGTCGGTGACTCACCCTGCCAAGGTGGCCGGCCTGAGCCACCGGCTCTGAGGTAAGCGAGACCCAGGGAGGGCAGGGAGGTGGTAGGGAGGGGAGCTGCTGCCTAGTGGCATGCTAACACTGCTCCTTTCCTCCCAGGTTGCAATCTGTATCCCCCAGCCGGCCCATGGAGCAGTCTTGGGTCAAGGACCAGTTGGGAAGTGCTGTCCTGGGAGCTGCTGGTGGACCCTGCTGCAGAGGGAAGGGGACACCAGTCCTGCATGTCTCCGGGGCCCCAGCCCTGGGGTCATGCTGTGCTTGGTGTCCCCTGCCTTCCCCTTCTTAGAGCTGCTGCCCCTGCAGGTCCCAGGGTCCTTGTGGGCCAGGGCTGTTTCCCTCTGCCCTCCACCTGAGGAGGAGCCTGTCCAGCTCCAACCTGCCTTGTCCAGGCTCCTCTGCTAGCTCCTCTGTGCCTCTGCCTGGGACTGGAGCACCCCCCCTCTTCCACCCAGCCTGGATTTTAAAGCTTGGGGGGAGAGAGGGGGGACGGACTCCTGGAAAGTGCCTGTGGCCCATCCCTGCTGCTCCAAGTTCACATGCCACCTACCAGCCCAGTGGGGAGAGGGACGCCAGCCTACACTGCAGAGCCGGGACCACCAAGGCTGGCGTCCCTCACCCCTCTTGCCCTGCTCCGTCCCCGGCTGGCCCCTCACCCCCTCCTGCCCCCTCCCCACCCCGCGCAAGTCGCAATGAACCCCTTGTTCTTTTAACACCCACCCCCCCCACCCACACCCCCTCTAGCCACGGGCAGGGGCCCATTCCTCTCTGGCCCAGCCCGGCCCCGCGCTGGCCGCGGGAGGCGGCGGTGGGGTCCCCGCGGGCAGGGGGTCGCTGCCGCCGTGACCGCGGGCAATAAACTCGTGGTGTTTGTCACCCGGCTCGGCTTGGATCGGCGGGGGCGGGGCACCGGGCGGGGTGGGGCACTGGGAGGGGGAGGAGCTTGTCTTGCACCGCCCTTTCCCGGGTCACGTGCCGCCGCCCGTGGCAGCTTCGGCGCCCTCGTCACGCGGGCGGGGCCGGAGCGGCGGCGGCGGGATGGAGGAGGAGGAGGGCGGCTACGGTCAGTGCGGGGCCGCGGCGGTCGCGGGGGGGGGGGGTCCCGGCGGGGATGGGGCCGGGCTGGGGGGAGCGCCCAGTGTGTGTGTGTGGGGGGGGGGGGGCTGGGGCCCCCACCTGGGCCGGGCAGCGGTGGGGCGAAGGGCCGGGGCGGGTCCCGCGTGCCGGGCACGCAGCCGGTGGGGGCCAGGGCGAGGGGCCGGGGCGGTCCGTGATCCGCGGGGGGGAGGGGGGGGCACCGGTGGGGCGGGGGCGGCTCTCCCGGGCGGGAGGGAGCGTTTGGACCGGGCCGCTCCCAGGCGGAAGACCGGAGTCGGCTGTTCGGGGGTCGGGCGGGGTTTCGGAGGCGGCGGGACCCGCGCCGGCAGGTGACAGAGCGGCTGCTCGCCCACGCGTGGCCGCGGCCTTGGCGGCATCGGCCGGGTGGGGCCGAGGTGGCGGTGGAGGAAGCGGCGGGAGGAAACCGGCAGCCGGTGCCCACAGCCAGCGCGGGGAGCGGGGCCCACGGGGCTGGTTCCCCCCCTGCACCCCCCGGAGCCCCAGCGCTCCCCCTTCGCCGGCCTCGTCCTTCTCGGGGCTCAGCCCCAGCGGCTCCGCACAGCCGGCGCCGCGCTGCTTTGGTGCCACAGCTCGCGAGCTGCCTGCAGTGTCAGTGCTGCCAGACCACGAACCTGCTGCCTGCAGTGTCAGTGCTGCCGGGCTCTGGGACCTGCTGCCTGCAGCGTCAGTGCTGCCAGACCGTGAACCTGCTGCCTGCGCGCCTTCCCTCCGCCGCTCACGCTTTGTATTCAGCTGCTGCCTCTGAGCACTGAGTTCAGGGTCCGTAGATCTGCAGGGCAGGCTTGCGTCGATGGTGTCCGTTGAATGGCTCACAAACCACCCCGGCTCGGGAGCACGCCTGCCTGGCATGGGAGCGCCCAGAGTGTGCCCAGAGCCTGCTCGCAGGGTGGGCCGACCAGGGCGAGGCAGCTCAGGGGCTACAGGTCCCCCCTCTCGTGCACGTGCAGATTGCTTCCCTGCTTTCCTCCATGCTCTGTGTCTGCAGAGCATTCCTTCCCGGTGCTGAGGAGCTGGCCCAGGCAGGAAGGCACTGCCTGTGCTTCAGCTCTCTGAGGCAGGTTCCTGTGGGTCAGCAGGTGGGTTTTCCTTGAGCGAGGACTTTGCTGAGGGGGAGGCTTCAGTCTGTCTGGGTGAGATCTGAAACCAAGGTCCCAATGCTGTGAGCCGTGCTGGTGACCATTCTTCCCAGGAGCTGAGATCACCCAGGCACTGCCGGTGCCGGCAAAGACGCTGCTGCTGGCAGTGCTGGTTCACAGGCTGGCTTCCTGCGTGCCGCAGTTGTGCAACGCAGCTGATTAGGAGGCTGCTGTTCTACCCCAGAAGTGACTGTGCTCGGCAGTGGGGAGTTTACTGTGTGAGATAAGGTGCGAGTGCCCAGCCCCACTGGTGCGCAGCCCAGCACAGGCGTTGTTGATACAGCCCATTAGCAGGAGAGCGCTGCAGGGAGCGATTCTGTGAGCAACCTCTTTACCGCTTCCTGGAATCGCCTGGAAGACGTCCCGGGTCGTCTTGTCAGCATCAGAAATTGCTTGCTTACCGTGCCATGGGGGCCACAGGGCAGAGCACAAGATGGGTGGCACAGCCACCTCCAAATCCCCGCCGCTGTCCCTGTTGCAGGGGCATCGCAATCTGCAGCTGTCCTGAAGCTCTTGAGCTCTGTTGTTTTTGCAGAGGATGGTCTGCCGAGGCCTCAGCGTGGTGGGAGCCTGATGGGGAGGCTCTTGCTGGTGAGATTGTGCTGACGCCAGTGTCTGCCCCACAATACGCGGCCCCTCTCCAGCCGTCTGCCTCAGCAGAGAGCAAATCCTGGGGTGAGCAGCTGGCGGCACAGATGCGGGCTCCCCCCGCTCCTGCCAGGGCACGGGGCTGTGCTCCCACTCCCTTCCCAGCATCTCCTGGTGGGGACGGCGGTGAGACCAAACCCATCCCCAGACCGGAGCTGACCGAGCGTGGTGGTGCAGGAGCGAACGCCTCTGGACGGTGGGGCAGCAGTGTCGTGGCAGGGAACCGGCCTGGCTGCTCCTGCCCTGCCGAGCTGCAGCACTGGTGAGCAGCCGGAGGGAGCACAATCCCTTCCCGGCACTGTGTCCTGAGCTGAGCCCCATCTCGGCTCAGGCCCGGCCCCGGGGTGAGGGGGATTGGGCAGCACTGGTAATCCTACTGCACCCGAGGGATTACTGCTCCCTCTGGCCCAGGGGATTAAGGGATTTCTCTAAGCAGGGTTGATGCAGCCTCCTGCAAAGCGGCTTGTGCTTGGGGGGGGGGGGGGGGCCTTGCTGTCTGGGGCAGGATGGCTAGTGTCAGGAGGTGGGATGGGCTCCGTGAGGTGCAGGAGATCCTCAAAGGAGGGTGAACTGTCAGGTCCTCTAGCAGGCTGGGGGGGGTCCCCACCCAGGGGGATCCCCGCCCTCTCCTCACTGCCAGCCTGCATAGCCCTGTTTTGCCAGCAGGCCTCTTGGCGCAGGCTCAGCTGTTTTGGAGGCAGCCCAGGACCGTGGCGTGCACCTGTGCACTGAGGGGACTCCGGCCGGGGGGGATCCTGCCAGGGGAGCTGCCAGCGAGGCACCAGCCCCTTCCCTGGCATGGTCCAGGGGTGAGCCGGGGCGAGTCGCTGGGCCTGGCTGGGGGAGCAGCTCTTCTGCGGAGCTCTGGGACTTCCAGGTCGTAGACATGGGGACAGTGCAGGGATGGCACCGGACTTGGAGAGCAGAGCCAGGGGCCGGGGCCAGCAGGGCTCAGGCAGCGTGGCATTAGTCAGAGGCAATTAGCTGGTTCCTCTCCCAAGATGTTTGGGAGCAGAGAACGACGTGCCGCGTTGCTGACGCTCAGCAATTACACATCAGGTATGCACCAGGTTTGTGTGTCCACAAGCGAGCGTTTCGGCCATCGCAGTGGGGTTGGGGTCAGATGTTTCTGCTCTGGGCCTCAGGGAGGGGGGAGGCTGGCGGGGGATACTGCTCTCCGGGGCCCCACTTTCCGGCAGGCGGAGGATCGGGGCCCAGAGCCATGGTTAACATAACCCCGGGGTGTTTGTAAACACCCCGCCTTGCCCAGGCAGGGTGTGAGCATTGAGCCAGGCATCTGGGTTGCTCAGTGTGGGAGATGCCGCCTGGCCCTGTTTCAAGCTGGCTGGAGCACCCGTGGGTGCCCTTGCCTCACGGGGGGGTTTTCCAGATGCCGGTCCAGGCCCTGGGCTGCTGCTTGCCACACCATGTGCCTGGCTGAGCCCCGCCACCCCGTGACTCCTCTCACTTGCCCTTTTGCCTCCCAGCAATGTGGCAACCACAGCTTCAGCCTCTGGGAAAGGGGAAGCAGTGCTGAAACCAGAAGGTTGGTCACGTCAGTGGCGAGTGCCTGGGTGCCTTCGCAGCCCTGGGAGCTGCTCTTCTCTGCCTTTCCTCCCATCTGCAGCCATGCTGCTCCTGGGACCCAGGGTCCCCTCCTGCCCCACACCCTCCTGCCTGTGAGGGTGGCTTCATCCCAGGGTGCCCTTCCCCGCTGTCCAGCTTGGGTTTCTCCTTGCTCAGCGCGTCCCAGTGCTTGCCGGCACAGGCGAGCGGAGCCGGCAGCCGGGCTGTCCGCAGGACGCTGCCTCGTGCCCCAACAGGTTCTGGGGCTTGTTACTCATGGCCATGCCCTGCGTTCGGGGATCGCTTCTCCTTTGAGGGAAAGAGCTGTCGGTCCGGTTTGGGTTTGCTTGACGCCTGTGGGGCTGGGGGGATGCAGGTGCAGTGGGCCTGGGGGTAGAAGGGCTGGGCCTTCCCCCCAGCTCCACAGCTGGCCCTGAGGCCAGGATCCTGGGGCAGGACCTCCTCCCCAGTTCCTGCTGCAGGAGCCCCCCGCACCCCAGGACCACCGCAGAGCGGGAGGCACCTCCGTTGCCGCCGGGGCATGCCTGGAGCTCAGCCGTCTCACCGGCGTCACCGGGGGACTGGCAGAAGGCGCAGCGGGCCTGCCCGTGCACAGCACGTGGGGCAGGCTGAGCCTGTCGGACCTGTGCCGGGATCAGCGCCTGGGCCCTGCGCCCCATGAGCGGGGGCCGTGGCAGCACCCTCCGCTCCCCACGCCTCGCCAGAACCGCGTTGTCTCTTGGTGCACCTTCCTTTATGCAGTGCTGGTTGCTACGCGACCGCCGGCTCCCGATGCTTAATGCTCTAATACGGAGGGATAAAACCGCTCTAAAAATACCCCGCTGCCGGCCCCCCGCGGGGGTAAGGGGGCTGTCAGGGGGGCAGGCGGCCCGGGGCGGGGGGGCTGCCGGGGAGTTCCCAAACTCCTCGTCCTCGAAGTGGCTTTGAGCTGCCGGCCGGAGCATCAGGAGCGGAGCAGGCTGGTGTGCAGGCAGGGAGCGGCGAGGATTGGCTGGGGCTGGCGCGTGGGCTCCTGCAGCTGGAGCTCCCCTGCCAGAGCCGCCTTCCCCGGCTCCAGCCAGAGTGGGGACTCCTCCGGCTCCCCTGCCTGCACCCTGCCCGTGGGTCCCAGCACCGGGGAGCCTGCTGCTCAGCCACACAGCACCCGCCGGTCCTCTGCCTGCTCTCGCCTGCCCCGTCGGAGCTTGCGGTGTCCTGCACAGGCCTCCGCAGCATGGGGACGGTCAGCGAGCTCTGTGCCTCCAGTTTCCAGGCCTTCCTCTGCCCCTCGGTGGCTGCCAAGGCAGGTAGGCGCTTCGTGCCCTCCCCTCTGCTCGCCGTGGGGTCTCTGTCCCCCTGACGGACGTGGCGGTGCCCACGGGTCGGGCTCCATGTGGCTTCTACTGACAGTGGCACAGAGTCCTTGCCGTCTTGCCACCTCCTTCCCCTGTGCATCGCTGGCCTCCCCGGGCTTGGGCCTCTGCAAGTGCTGAGCCCTGGCAGGATGGCTGGGCACCGGGCTGCCTCGTGTGGCATTGCCCTGCACCGGTGCCGGGTGCCACGCTGGGACCGGGGGTGCTCAGGAGCCGGTGGTGGTGGCCAGGAGGATGCATGCAGCTCGGTGCGGCTGTGGCAGGTCCTGCCCCAGCCCCTCGCCCTCCTGCGCTGCCCTGGGTGACGTGTAAGCGCTAGGCCGCCCTTACTGCTGCAAGTGCGTGTAGCTGCAAGGGCAGCTCGGGGTGGCACTCTCCAAACCGAAATCTGTGCAGGAAAGCGCAGTGCCTGCTGCACTGGGGATGCTATTGAGGGCTGGCCGCCTGCGTGAGCTGCTGCTGTCTGTGGGTTCCTGCACAAGTGTGGGGCTGGGAGTGGCTGTGTGGTGGGACATGGGGCTGCGAGACCACTTCCAGCCAGCCTTGCGCCCTGCTGGCAGCTGAGGCCGAGCAGGAGCGGGCTCTGCTCCTCCTGAGGCCCAGCACAGTGAATGGTGCAGAGAGCAAGCGAGGTGCCTGCCGGGCTGTGCTCCCAGCACCTACATAGTGCTCGGTGCGTGTGGATGTGGCCAAGCTGGTGCTTGCCCAGCCGCACTGTGGGCTGGGGGTCCACGCACAGGGAGTGTGGGAGCCTGGAGCCGCCAACGCACAAGGTGGCCGCTGTGGATGTGGGTTCCCTGCCAGGCTCTGGGCAGAAGAAAGAAGCGGGGGTGACGGACAGGGCTGCGCAAAAGCAGGATGAGGGCCTTGGCCGGCTCCAGGCGCAGGGTCTGGCCACCTGGGAGGGTCTTTCCTGGAGCCGCCTGTCCCCAAACCCTTCTTCTCCTGACGCACCTCGGCTGTCAGTGGGGAAGGATGGGGCTGACGCAACCCAGGATGCGCGCGCGGCGCGGTGAAAACAGGATGTGGTGTGCCGAGACGGGCAGGAAGTTTCTGGGGGGCCCTGCGGGCCCCCCAGCCGTGGGGCATGGCAGGAGTAGGCAGTGGCACCCCGCAGCAGAGCCCAGCAACAGCCGCTGGCAGCACCCTGGGCTCGGTCCCATGGTCTGCCTAAACCCGCTGCCTTTGCCGCTCCGGTGTGGCCTGGAGCAGGCGCAACATGGGCTGACGGGAGGGCTGGCTAGCGCGGCAGCACAGCTGTGGGCCGAAGGACCAACGTGAGGCTTCTGAAGCCTTTCCTCCCCTTGCTTTGTAGCCGTCGTTCTGGGTGCTGTTTCTCCATCTCGCGCTGCTGAGCAGGATTTAGCTGAGTCAAGGCGGCCGAGGCTCACGCGGCCTCTCCAGGCAGCTGACAGCGGGATGGGGACGTGCTGGGGGTTCGCTCCTACTGCAGGCATGGCCCCGCAGGCCCCAGACTCTGCCGCACAGTGGTCCTATACAGAGTGGTGGGGTCTATACAAGCACCCTGGAGCAAGGGGGCAAGATGGTGGGGAGCAACCTCCTGTAGGGACCAGCATCGCTCCTGGCCCTGCTCCCAGTCCCAGTTCTGGTCCCATCCGGCCGTGTGAGCTGCAGTGGAGTCTGCAGAGGGCAGCAGGCACCGGTGGTCCCCACAGCTCTCCTGGTCCTGTCCAGGGCTCCGTCCTTATAGCCTGGACAGGACCTGGACCTGCAGCAAGGGCTCTGGTGGAGCCAGAGGGGGAGCTGCGGGGCAGGGCGGGTGTCTTCTGGGGTGGGGGGCCCCAGCTGGTGGAGGGGAGGGGACCCCAGCATTGCCGCTCGCTCGAGGTAATGCCAGGTCGAGAGTCCTGGCAGCCCTGAAGGAAGGAAGGGCTGGGCCAGCCCCCAGTGCTTGCCTGGCTGGGACCCCAACACATCACGTGCCCTGACCCCAAGGCCATAGGAGCGGGGAGCAGGGCCCTGGCTGACCCATTTCCCCACCCAGCCGGGAGCAGAGGAGTTAAGGCGCTGGCAGCCCAGGCTGGTCGTGGCAGGAACAGGGTGTTGCTGGCGCTGGCTCCTGGCAAGGCCAGGCCGGGATGCATGACGCCGGGGCGGCTGCGGAGCTCATTGGCCCGGCACAGCCCTGACTCACCCCAGGAAACACCGGGGTGGGCAGGTGTCCGCGCCCCAAAACAGCAGCACCTCTCTGGAGCGGCACGGGCACAGCGGACGGAGCCGGTGAAGACAGCCTGCCAGGATGGTGCTCAGGGCAGAGGGCAGCGGTGAGCTTGGCCAGGGGTGCGGGGAAGCTGGTGGGGCCGGGGTGAGGGGGAGGCAGGCGGGTGGTTCCACGCCTGCCCTGTTCCTGTGCCACCAGCCGTGTCCGCTTGTCTTAGGGCGGTGGGGAAGGAAGGAGCACAGGGGGTGAGCATGGCCTCTGTGTGTCACGGGGGGGGCATGCTTTGGGCATGGTGGGAGAGGGGGGGATGTGCTCTGCTGCTGCTCCCAGCTGCCACAGGCCCCAGCAGCCCTGGAGCCTGGGACAGATGGACAAATCCTGCCGGTGCCCCTTGCTGCCCTCCTCCCGCCACTGGTGTGCAGGGTCCTCAGGCTCGGCTGTCGGCAGCAGGAGCTGCGGGAGCCGCCAGGTCCCCCTGTGCTGGGGCCTGATGGTGGCGGGGAGCAGGCACCAGTGCTGGGATCCTGCAGTCCCGGGGGTCACTGCGCCCCAACCCCTGTGCCAGGCTGAAGCCAAGGTAGCAAGTGCCTGCTCCAGCCTCCCCTTCCCTGCAGCACTGCTCTGCCCGCAGCGAGGCTCGCCAGCCTCTCGGGAGCCATTTGGGCTCTGCTCGGTGCTGCAGGGCGGGTGCTGTGTGCTGGGGAAGGGTTAACGCCCTCTTCCTTCCCCAGAAAAGCTCTTGCGTCTGGGGTTTCTCTTCCTCTGGCTGCTGCTGACATGGCTGGGCCGGTGTCACGAGTGCTTACCCTCTGCCGTAGCAGCACAGGTGGGGAGGGACCTTCCTGGGCTCTGGTACAGACCCGCTGGCCCCCTTTGCCCTGCAGCATCTCATCCTCTGCTGCGCCTGCCCCGGGCCTGCCAAGACCCCTGCCCGCTCGCTGGTGGGCAGGGAGAGGCAGCGCTAGCTCCGGCCTTCGGCCAGCTCACCGCTGGGCAAGTCCAACCCTGGCACCAAATTTCACCTCCCCTGCGGCTGGGCAGGAGGGTCCTGTGGTGTACGCTGCAGCCCAGGGATTTAGAGGTTTTGGTGTCTGGCAACAGGCATGTGATGCAGTTTGGCCCTCCTGCAGCAAGCCTGGGCTTGCCGGGCACCCTGGGCGCCAGGCAGGAGGGGCCAAGTGCCTGCAGGAACGGCACTGGGGTGCGCAAAAGGTGCTTGGATGTATTGGTAAGGCAAGGCCTCTGGTATTTTTAAGTTTAAATAACTTTTAACCTGGTGCCATGAGCTGGGTTGCCTGGTTCATACTTCCTGGTGTCAGAGACTGAAAATATTGGGAAGTGTTGCTGTCGCGTCTGGAGAGGTGGTGTCGCAAGCTGTGGCTGTCTCTAACCTTGGCAGTGGGGGATTTTTGCGAAGGAGGAAGCTCGTCAGAAAGCCTGAGCGGAGCCAGGGAAGTGCTGAGTTCAGAGATTCGGTTTGCGTGGTCGCAGTCACCCCAGGGGCGCATGCGGCTCCCACGGAGGAGGCGGCAGCTCAGGGAGAAACGATGCACAGTTGGTGCTGGTCCGGAGGGACGTGACGTCCCTGGGTGCTGGTACGGGGCGGGCAGCTGTGCTGGGGATGTTCTGGGTGAGTCCAGAATGGCGGCAGCGGTGGCCTGGAAACCACAGCCATGGTGGCACGTGGGGCCTCAGCAAAACGGAGCGGTAATGTTTGGGGAAGGAGAGGGTGGTGGCAGCCCTGCTAGGCGCCTGTCCCTAACACCCCCAGGCAGGAGGTGGGAGGTAGCGCCAGGGCTGAGCCGACGGGTGCTGCTGCCACCTCCCTTGGGGACGGCGCTCTGGAGGAATGGTGCTTTGGTGTTCTTGCGGGTGACCTTGGTGTGGTGTGCGAGGGACACACTGGCAGAGGTGGGAGGTGCAGGCAGTAGACAAGGGCCGGGAGTGCTGTAGGAGGAGCAGGTGACCTTGGCAATGGGAGAGAACAGGAATGGGATGCCATGTCACTGCAGAGCGGAAGGTCATGCGCCAGGGAGCACTGGGAATGTCCTGGGAGCTGTGGGTCTCAGGAGCAAGGGGGGGTGTGCGGCGGCCTTGGGCTTGAGCCTCGGGGATGATGTTGGGGAAGGGGAGTCTGGCTCCTGCATGTGATAGGGAGGTGTAGATGTCACGGCACACAGTGAGGTTTGTCCAGAGGATGTGCCAGTTCTGGGCCCTGGCTTGGAAGGACGGATCCAGGGCAGAGGGGGCTGCAAGGGTGGCCAGGAGCTGGTTTTCTGTGGCAGAGCAACCCACGGGGCTCCAGGTCCATGTGGACCCTGGTGCCACAGGGCACAACAGAGTCACCCAGCCACAGCAGGGACCGGGACAGGCACTGATGCTGGCTCAGCTGGGGCAGAGTGGAGTTAAATGGGACTTGGCGGGGTGGCAGGGCCAGGGCCTGGGGGAGGAGCGCTGGAGCCAGTCCAGGGGCCGTGCTGGTCCTCACTGCCCAGCCACCTCAGGCTGAATCAGCAGGAACCGGCGGTGCCCGGCTCCCCCGCTGCAGCCACTGCCACTGCCCAGTGGGGCGATGCCCTGGCCCTCGCATTCCTTGCGTGCCGTTGGTGGCACTTGGCCGCTGCACGGGGCTGGGGACACCACTCGCCAGCCCAGCTCCTCTGGGCACGCGGCAGCTCCACATCCCAGCTCCTGAGAGGTCCCAGGCTGCTGGTCAGGAGCAGAGGTTGCGCCCGGAGCCTGGCGGGGATGATTCCCACAGCCACACATGCTGACCTGACCGTGTCTCTGCTCAGTGCCCAGTGACCTGACCCCGGAGGAGTGCCAGGAGCTGGAGAACATCCGCCGCCGCAAGCAGGAGCTGCTGGCTGACATACAGGTGTGATGCTGAGGACCACTGCCCGCGCGCACAATCCCCCTGTCCCGGGCATGGCAGCCTCTTGCTCGGGGTCATCCCCTGGGAGACAGGGACAATCTCCCTGCCTGTGTCACTGTGCAGGGTCCCTGCAGCCTCATCCAGGGTCCCTCGCCCCGCTGCTGGGAAAGGGGAGGGTGGCACTGGTGAGGCGGGGAAGAGAGGCTGCCCTGGCCAGGGCTGTCTATAACAGCTGTGGGATCGGGGTACGGTGCCCCAGACCTGCAGAGCCCGTGCAGGAGCAGGGCCAGGCAGGGCTGTAGGTCAGGTTTGTGCTCCTGTCCCATTTCCTTGCCAGCCACCTGGCTCCTCACAGCCTGTGGAGGCTCTCTTGGACCTTCTGGGGTATAAAATTGGAGCTGCTGGAACCACAAACCAGGGTGAGCTGGGCCCGCTGGGAAGATGCCAGCGGCTGCTGCAGGGAGCCCGTGATCTGCCACCCCACTGCCTGATAGTGCTGCCTCTGCGGGGCCCCAGGGCTGGGGAGAGGGTCCCAGTGGGGGACGTGGGCCCAGGCTGGCAGCTGCCCTGCCAGGCTGAGGCAGCCACAGCTTTTCCTTGCCCCCCGCAGAGCTCTGGGCTGTGTTCCCTGCAGCCCAGGGCACCGGCATCTCCGTGCCAAGCACTCCCTGGCACGGGCAGGGACCGTGTCTCTGGGCCAGGCCACTGCCCTGGCAAGCTAGTGCGAGGTCAGTGCTCATCTGGGACACTCGTCAGTCGTGTCCCCGATTAAGGCAGCAGAGGCTAATTACTGCCATATGCTGGGCATGATCTAAAGGGATTAGGGGGTAATATTGTTAACCTCTGAATCTCTTCCTTCCTGCACGCTTGGAGCATGGTGATGCTGCAGGGGGATTAGCAGCGGGGTGCAGCCAGCCCCCTCTGCGAGTGCCCCCACACTGGTTCAGCCCCCGGCAGCACTCGGGTTGGGAAGAAGGGAAGGAAGGAGGGACTGTCGGGGCCTCCTGGGGGAATGGCCCTGGGGCTGGCTCCTGCCTCCTTGAGCCCCAGTCCATGGGGATGCACTGCCTGCTCTTTGGAAGTGGGAAGGAAGGGCAGTCCTGGGCCCCAGCCTGCCCCCCTGGGCTGGGGGGGCTGGAGGCTTTGGGAGGGATGGAGGCAGCTCCTGTCAGCGTGCTCTCTCCCCTCAGCGGCTGAAAGATGAGATAGCAGAAGTGACGAATGAGATCGAGAACCTGGGGTCCACTGAGGAGAGGTGAGTCCTCTGCTGATGCGGCAGCCCAGGGTCTCCGCTGAGCCCCCTCCCCTGCAGCCAGGCCGGCTCTGAATGCCGGCTCACTCGCACTGTGGGAGCCGTGGGCAGCTGAGTGGTGCAGCACCCTGAGGGTGTTGGTGTGGGTGACTTTCCCAGGCATTCTGAAATCCTTGGAGTGGTAGCAGGATCCCAGTCTGAACTGCTGCTCCAAAGGTCTGTTTTTCCAAGCCTCAGCCCCTCTGTCTGGCCACAATGACTGTCGGACTTTGTTATTCTGAGCTGGCGCAGATGGTGCCAGCCTGGGATTAGGGGGTCCCGGCAGCTGACAGGAGCTGACTCCCAGCATCGTTTCCAATCACCCACTGGGGCATGAAGGCTGTCACCCTCACACCAGCCCCACTGGGGCCTGAAGGCTGCTCTCCCCAGAGCCCCACAGTACCCAGCTTGCCCTAGCCTCCCTCTATACAGAGGTGACCTGCGGGGATGCTGTACCCAGCACCCCTTCTGCACGGAGTGACCCTGTGGACAGGGCATGGCAGCTCCTCTTTGCTCTGGGGCCTGGCAGGCTGAGAGCAGCCCCATGCTGCTCCGCTGCAGAGCGGGGCAGAGACATGGAGCGGCACACCAGCTTCATCCTGTGTAGGTTCAATGCAAGAGGCCTGGCCCTGTCAAAGTTGCTCGCCTTCTGTTCAGTCTAGGCTGACCCCTCCCCACAGTGCTCTGCCTGAGGGGCGAGGGGGTGGGCAGGAGGCAGCCAGGTCCCTCCTGGGTGCTCAGAGCTGCTTTGTACCTTGCAGGAAAAACATGCAGAGGAACAAGCAGGTGGCCATGGGCAGGAAGAAGTTCAACATGGATCCCAAGAAGGTACTGTGGGGTGGGCTGGGTGGGGAGTGGGGCAGCAGGCTTCTGGTGAGGCTGCATGGAGGGGGCCTTTGCCAGCCTGTCTGGTCCGTGCTGGGCTCTGTGACCTTGCAGTTGGGGTGCCTGGCTGCCCGCTGGGGCCGGGGCAGAGCCAGCACCCAGGGCATGGACTGAGGAGGCATCAGACAGGCTGTTGGGGTCAGCAGCAAGTTCCTCTTGCACTGCTCCAGGGCATCCAGTTCCTGATCGAAAATGACCTGCTGAAGAACACATGTGAGGATATTGCTCAGTTCCTTTACAAGGGAGAGGGCCTCAACAAGACAGCCATCGGTGACTACTTGGGCGAGAGGTATGCTGGCCTGGGGCAGCTCGCATCTCCTGAGGATGCCTGGGCTCTCACTGCCTCAGAGATGGGACACTGCAGTTCTTTGAGCTTACGGGGCAGCTGAGTAGGGTACATGGGGGCTGGGCACCCTGAGTGCCAGGGCCAGCTGGGGGGCTGTTTGATTCATGGCTGGCACTTGCAGGAGACCGGTGTGTGCAAACCAGCCCAGGACTTGAGTTGGGGTGTAGCTGCAGGACTCCCCCAACAAATGAGCAGAGTTTGGAGTGGGGCAGGGAGAAGTAGGGCTGCTTGGCAGTCACAGGACTTGCTGATCATGCATCCCTCGTGCTCTGGCTTTGTTCCTGCAGGGATGAGTTCAACATCCAAGTCCTGCATGCCTTCGTGGAGCTGCATGAGTTCACGGACCTCAACCTCGTGCAGGCCCTGCGGTGAGCAAAGGGGGCCAGGAGCTGAGCCACGTCTCATCAGGGGTGACGGGCAGTGGGCTGCCAGGGGGCCGTAGCAATGTGAGTGTGTCCGGAGGGTGCGTGGAGCCCCCAAAGCAGCGTGATGCTTTGCTTTTCACAGGCAGTTCCTATGGAGCTTCCGGCTGCCCGGGGAGGCGCAGAAGATCGACCGGATGATGGAGGCCTTTGCCCAGCGGTACTGCCAGTGCAACCCCGGTGTCTTCCAGTCCACAGGTGAGTGCCTGCCCTGGCCACCCTCCCCGGCTGTCCTGCCTCGCAGCTGATTTTTCCCTCTGTCCCTCTAGACACCTGCTACGTGCTCTCCTTCGCTATCATCATGCTGAACACCAGCCTGCACAACCCGAACGTCAAGGACAAACCTACAGCAGAGCGCTTCATCGCCATGAACCGTGGCATTAACGATGGGGGAGACCTACCTGAGGAGCTGCTTCGGGTGAGGGATGGGACATGGAGGGACCGGGCCAGGGCTGTGGAGCTGGCCTGTCGCAGGGCTTCTGGGTGGAACAGAGCTGATGCTGCATATTGTTGTACCAGAATCTCTATGAAAGCATCAAGAATGAACCCTTCAAAATCCCTGAGGACGATGGCAATGACCTCACCCACACCTTCTTCAATCCCGACCGGGAGGGCTGGCTCCTGAAGCTAGGTGAGTGCTGGCAGCCAGACAGATGCGGCCTGGGGGGGGGCAGGCTTTCCCCAGGGACATTGCTGGGCCATGGGTGTGATGCCCCTGGGCTGCGCACCTTGCCTGCTGGCCTGGCTTCTCCGAGTGTGGGCCTCTGAAGGGGCAAGAGGCTGCCAACAGGGGCACAGCCCCCATGCAGAAGGCATCCATACGTCCAGCAGCCCTCTGTCTTCCCTGGGCTGGGCAGCAGGAGCGGACTCACAGTTGACGAGGCCCTGCGGTGCGTCAGGGTGGGCATCCCAGGGGATTCTGCCTCTAGGTTGGGCAAGCCGCGGGGTGCAGAGCTGGTACTGGGGTCCGATGTCGGCACATGGAGACCGCGAGGCCCTTCTCATCACCGAGTTACAGCAGGGTCTTGTTGGAGCAGGCCCCCGGGAGTGAGCGGCGAGCTGCCCCAGGCTGCGTGCGTCCCCCCCCTCCATGCCACAGACTGGTCCCTGCCTCACCTTCCCACAGCATTATCACCTCCGCATCCCGGCTCCACATGCAGGCAGCGTGCATGGCATCCCCGCGGCCCCGCTGCACAGCCCGGCTCTCGCGGCCGGCGAGCCCACCCCGTGCCCTGGCTCCTGTGGCTTCTCCTCTTGGCAGCTCTGGGGAATCCTCTGCCCTAGTTAAGCGAGGGGGGACGGGGTGCTGGCAGGAGCGGGGTCTGGTGGGGGCCTTTCCCTGGGACTCTTGCTAGGGTCGGGACTCTGTCCTCTCACCAGGGGGTGTTTCTGCCATATTGCCACCCCTTGGGATGGGAGAGGGGCTTTACCCGCCCCTGTGCCCTGACCGGTGCAGAGCCTGGCCCTGGGGCTGAGCAAGGGCCATCTGCCCCCTGGCTCTGGGACAGGGAGATGTGGGGGAGAGCCCCAAACTGCCTCTCCTGTCCCTGAGCAAGCCTGGCGCTCCGCTGGCGGAAGGGCCCCATGCACAGCAGGTTGGCACCTGCTGCCATTGGGGCTGTTGGCGGCTGGGGGGGGGCAGAGAGGCAGCAGAGCAGCCGTGAGCCCCAGCCCGGCTGCCACAGCTCAGCCCACTCATGGGGCAGAGAAGGGACCCCATGGGGAGGCCATGGGGCAGGGGGCCCTGAGCCCCTCCAGCCGAGGAGATCTGTCCCGCAGAGCCACAGCGAGCCAGGGCAGGTTGGCCCCCGCGGCAGTGCCGCCGGCCCAGCCCCTCACGGCTTCCCTGCTACAGCCCTGCCCCACTGACCCACGCGGGGCAAGGGGGGTTCTTTGGGGTTTTCCTCTTTTTTTTTTTTTTCCTTTTTTTTAATTTTCTTTTCTCCCTCATTTGTATGTTTCCATGATTTTGGCTCTTCCTTTCCTTGCCCCCAACTCCAGGAGGTACGTACCCTCTCCCCGCTCTGCTCACGCCGCTGGGGCTTCGTTTCCTTTTCGTTTTTAATTGCTGGTGATTAGTCTCATTGCTGCTGCTGCTAACCACCCGCACCACCCCGGGGACCTCGCCTGCTGAGGGGACAGCCCTGCTCCCGTCGCTGCCAGGGCAGGGATGTGGGGTACCAGCCTGACCGATGCCGAATGCTCCCCCAGGCCTGCCGGCCGCCTCCACTGCCCTGGTGCACCCCACAGCCCAGGGACGGACAAGGTCATGGCCGCTTCTCTTTGCCCAGCCGCCAGCGGGGGCCACCCGTCCGTCCGTGCTTCGCCATGTCTGCAGGCAGCTCAGCCCGGCTGCAGCGGGTCTTTGCCTACGGTGCCACGAGGGATGGGGACAGGTTTGAGGTGTCCTCAGGAAGGGCCCGAACCTCTGTCTGGGGGGGGTCAAGGGTGCTGAGTGCCCCAGAGCAGGATGGGAGCAGGCAGGAGCTGTCTGTGTGGTGCCCTGTGCCACGCTGGGGGTTTGCGGCAGTCCCCATGCTGGGTGCTGGCACTGCCCTGGCTCCGCCACCTGCAGCCCTGGGGAACATTGGTGCTCCCCCTGGGCCTGCACTGGCCCTTGGTCCCATACGGCTCTGGAGACCCTGCCCGACCCCATGGGGCCCAGCACCCCTGCAGTCCCTAAAGCCCGGGATCCTCCTGCGCTCCCCGTGCCACAGGACCCTGCCCTGGCGCGTGGCCTCTTGCTACCCGCAGCCCCAGGAGAGGAGGTGGCTCTGGGAAGGGCCAGGGGCTGGAGAGGGTCAAGCCCCAGGTTTTGGGGTGGAGTGGGCTTGGCTGGAGGGAGGCAGAGGAGCTTTTTCTAGGAAGCGCTGGCCCCAGCCTGGACTGGGATAGGGACTGGGGTGGGCGGCCAGCTGGCATGGGGGAACAGGGAGGCATGGGGCCTTCCTGGCAGGGCGGAGGAGAAGACCACGGCCCCCAGCACACACAGTGCCTTCTTGCATCCATGCCGGACCCGGGCAGCATGGCCTGGATGTTCGTCCCATGGTGGCAGCACATCTGGCACCACCGCAATGGCCAGAGCACACCGGCGTGGCAGAGGGGGAGCTGAGCCCAGGGGTGAGCAGTCCCTGAGCCCAGGGAGCGGCTTCTCCCTCTGTGGTGGCCGTTGTGAAACTCCCTCTGATCAAGTCCATGAGCTGTGGCCCTGGGCTCGTGCCTTGCTCTGGCACCAGTCTGCACTTGCCAGGATGCAGCGAGACTGTGGTCAGTGTGAACAGAAAGTCCCCGCGTTCCCCCAAGAGCTGCCTGGCTGCACTGTCCTCTGGCCACGCCGAATCAGTGTTTTGGGTGGGAATGGGTGCAGTGCTCCTGGCCTGGCACCCCACCACCTTCCACCTCCATCCTCATCCGTCTGCTTTCCGCTCCTGCTCGTGCCCTGCCCGGCGTGGTGTGTGCTGCCTGCTGCTGCTGTGCCCGGTGCCCACCGGGCTGCCTGGCTCTGCTTGCGCCCTGGCGCCCGGTGCTTGTCTGTGTGTGTCTGCGTGGGCTCCAGCTCTGCCGTAGCCTCCATGTGCCGTGAGCCTCCAGGCGCGTGCCCCGGCCGCGCTCTACCGGGGCTGCGCCCAACCTGCTCCTCTCTGCTCCCAGGAGGCAGGGTGAAGACGTGGAAGCGACGCTGGTTCATCCTAACTGACAACTGCCTTTACTACTTCGAGTACACGACGGTCAGTGACCTTTGCTTGGGGTGTGCTGGGCCGGGACGGAGAGGGGGGCTGGATTCGGCCCAGCGCTCACCTGCCTGCGTGGCATGGACCAGGCGCAGCATCCCAGCTGGCATGGGGCTGGCCGCTCGCCTCCTGCCGTGCTGGGGTGCTGGTGACTGCAGGGGTGCAGGACACGGCCCTCTGGCCCGGCAGGACTAGATGCCTGTGCAGAGGGGTGTTTGCAGCATCCAGCCCTGCCTGGAGCATGCAGGTGGGGTTTGGCGGTGTTCAGCCTACAGCTAAAGCCTCTGCTTGACCCCACCAGGATAAAGAGCCCCGTGGCATCATCCCGCTGGAGAACCTGAGCATCCGTGAGGTGGAGGACTCGAAGAAGCCCGTGAGTGCCGCAGCAGGGTCCCCTGGGGCTGGAGGGGCAGCCCTTGTGCTTTGTTTGGGGCAGGGAAAGGCAGGAGGTGCAGCAGCCCCCCAGGGATGCCCCCGGGAGAGGCAGGAGGGCCCTGCAGTTGTCACCTCCACCCATCATGGCAGCTGGGTGCAGACACTGCGGTGTCCAGGGCTGGTGGCAGGTCATGCCTGGGGGCCACAGGGTGACAATCACAGCATGTCCATCCCTCTCTACTGCATTGGGGGTGGCTGTGCTAGGGGACTGCCTGCAGCTCTGGTGCTCTGCCTCATCCCTCCCAGCCTGGGGTCCCCTTTGGAAGTGGGGACTGCCTCTAAACAGTCTCCTCCCTCCCAGAATTGCTTTGAGCTCTACATCCCCGACAACAAGGACCAGGTGATCAAGGCCTGCAAGACGGAGGCGGACGGGCGAGTGGTGGAGGGGAACCACACCGTGTATCGCATCTCCGCCCCCACACCCGAGGAGAAGGAGGAATGGATCAAGTGCATCAAGTGAGTGCTTGGAGGAGCAGGCGGCAGGGCACTGGGCAGGGGCACAGCAGGGACCCATCTGCTGTGTTGAGGGTGGGCTGTGCTTCCCGGGGCACCCTGCAAGGATGGGGGGAACAAAGGGACCTGCCTGAGGCCCTGAGAGGCAGGACAGACCCAGTTTTTTGCCTGGCCATGTGGCTAACTGGAGCCTTTATTCCCTCTGCCAGGGCAGCAATCAGTCGGGACCCTTTCTACGAGATGCTGGCTGCCAGGAAGAAGAAGGTCTCCTCCACCAAGAGACACTAGCAGCCTCCCGCTGGCCCTGCAAGGCTGACGTGCCCCCGGCAGCCTGAGCGTCTCCCCTCCCCGGAGGGCTGCAGGGCTGGGGCTGCACTGCAGCCTGGCCCTCAGGGGCCCAGGACCCAGCTTCAGCTTTGCAGTTTCTTTACTGTGGGGAGGAGGAGGGGGCACAGGCATCTCAGTGGCTCCAGCTGCCCCATCACTGCCTCATTTCTAGGAAAGCATCTTCACGGGCTGGAGCTGGGACACTGACACCCCTGTGTTGCAGGGAGCCCCATCCTGCCCTGGGCTCAGCTGCAGGATGGGGAGTGCTGCATGTGTGTACTGTCCTCCCCTCCCGCCTCGGCCAGCCAGGGCACCACGGGCACCCTCCCTGCTCCCGATCCTCCCAGCAAGCATGCAGCTGCACATGCCACTGGGTCCCCCCAGCAGCCATGTCCTGAAGCACTTCGGGTGTCCCATCGGGAAGGCAAATGGCTGCTGGTTAGCAGCTGGCGGTTTTGGGGTGCTGCAGGTGCCGGGATGAAGGGTGGCAGCCCCAGGGCAGCTGGGGGGCCCTGCGGAGGCATGACTTCTGGCTCTCGTTGTAGCGGGCCTGGGTCTGTCCTGGGCTTCCCCATGCTGCTGCCTTGGAGCCTCCCAGCTGTCGCCTGCACCAGGGATGGTCCCTGCGGGCGCAGGGACGGCTGCAGGGCCGGGAGTTGTCACCGTCAACAGTGTGCAGTGGTGCCACATGGGGCACAGACATGTCCTTGCTGAGCCGTGGGGTGCCGGAGCTCAGATGAGAGCCCCTGTCCAGCAGCACCAGCTGGCATTGCCCCCCAGCATGTCCTTCCAGCACAATCCCCTCGGTGAGGGGCAGGGGAGGCTGTGCCAGGAGTGACTGTCGTCTCCTCGAGCACAAGCCCTTGCTCTGGAGCAGGGGGTGAGAATGTGCCCAGAGCCTGCACAAGGGATGGCTGCTGTTGCGGGGGGGGTTCCAGCTAGGCCAGGGGCTGCAGCCCCCCTGCCTCTGCCTTGCAAACGCCCGTGTCTTGTCCTGTTCCCCAGCCACTGCACATGGTCTGGAGAGAGGCGCCTGGATCAGTATTAGTCTATTTATCAGAGGTGTAAATACTCCTGTATAGTTTTCTCCTTTTAGATTATTTTGTATGTTGGGTCGTTCTGTGCAGAGGCCTCTCTGGAGGGTGGGGGGTGGCAGGATTTTTTATTCTAACTTTTTTTTTTTTTTTTTTTTTTTTTTTTTTTTGCCACGGCCTTGTAAACTAGTGCTGAGGATCTGCAGCAAATAAACACTGAACCGCGCTCAGCCTTAGCCTCCTGTAGTCTGTGTGCGGCTCGGGACAGGCAGGAGCCCCCAGCCAGCCCCCACCTCGTGCCCCAGCTTTGCAACCAGGTTCATGCTTCTCCCAGGACCAAGATTTCAGTGCCCAGTGCTGCAATGTGCCACATTGCTGCCAGCTTCATCCACTGTGGCCAACATGGTTGTGGTTTGAGCCTCCACCTGTTCCTGTCCAAAGCCTCTCATTTATTGGTGTGTTGGGAGGTATTTGCGTGCCTTGTGCCCTTGCCAGCTCCCCAAAGCTTCCCCCTGACCACCAGGAAGGTGCCTTGGGGACCTCGCCACAGGGCACGGGGTGGCTGTGCCAGGGCGGGATGGCTCCTGGTCCTGCATACCACCTGCCCAGTGTGCAGTGGGGCTGGCACTGAGCTTGGCTGGGCAGGGGGCTGGCTGCCCACCTGCAGGGACGTGTGGGCTGGACCGTGTGGTGCCAGACCCCCCCGGCTGCACAGTGGCACACGCTGTACCGGTGCGAGGGGCCTGGGACAAGGCAGGTTGTGGGGCACCCCCTCGGGTACCCCTCGCTGACAGCCCAGCTCTCGTCTGGCAGCTGTGGGATGGCAGAGCACCTGGGAGAGGAGGGGTCCTGCCCTGCCCATGATGGGGTCTTGGGGGGCGGGGGGAGATGGTACCGAGGTGGTACCAGCTGTAAATGGGAATGTGATCAAAAGCTAGGTCAGGGCCAAGGGCAAGCCAGGAACTGCAGAGCCTGTGCTGGCTGTGCTGCTGCCACCAGGGGTGGGGGAGGCTGGTCCGGCCAAGGAGAGACATGGACCATGGCGGGGAGCCTGGCAGAGCCGGGGGGAGCCCCTGCCACGGACACTACCTGCCCCGTGCCTTGGATGGGGCAGCCCTTGGCACCACAGTGTGAGTCTAGCCGGGGTGGTGGATATGTGAGCAAAGAGCCTTTGCTGAGGGACGGCAGGCAGGGATGCTGAGGGTTTGGGGGCTGCCCTGCAGTTCCAAGGCAGTTGGGCTGCAGCTGGTGTCGGTTGGGTCTGCAGCTGGTGTCAGTTGGGGCTGGCACCAGTGTCGGTTGGTGCTGGTGTCAGTTGGGCTGCGGACGGTGGCTGGAGGCTGCTGGAGGGCTGAGGGGTGCCACAGGGTGGGGGAACAGTAGGGCCAGGCAGGATTGGGGCAGGCTGGGGGGCGATAGGGCTAAGGGCAGGAGGGGTGACGAGGCCGAGGATGGGGCAGGCTAGGAGGCTATGGAGCCGGTGGGGGCGATGGGGCTGGCAGCGCTCTGTGAGGGGGGGGGGGTGGCAAGGGCAGTGTGGAGGGGTTGGGGTGCAGGGTCTGCACAGCCCCTGGCTGAGTGGGGCTTTACCTGCCCCCTCTCCTGCTGCCCCAGGTGCTGGGGAGCTGTGGCTGAGCCTGGTGCCCGTGGGATGTCGGCCACGCCAGACGAGCGGCATGGCTTCCTGGAGAGCTTCACCACGCTGCTGCTCCGGGTCCGGCCGGACAAGTGGAACAAGTTTGTGGGCAGTGAGGAGGCTATGGCCGTGCTGGACGAGTTCTTCAGGCAGCAGGACGTGCTGGAGCTGGTTCTGGGGCTGAACCCCGCCGGGCAGCTCTCACCGACCACCCGCTTCCCACCCACCCTCAGGGGCAAGGGTGTCTACTTCGTGAAGAAGAAGAGGGAGAACATCACCCAGGAGAACTGCCAGAGCGGGCTGCTGGTGGGAGACATCAGCCCCTCGCCCGTGGAGCAGCTCATCACCGTGGTGGAGGAGGTGAGTTGCCCACATGGGCAGGCACCGGGTGCAGGCTTGGGGCAAGTGGGACAAGCCAAGCTCCCTGCGCACGCCGCAGCTGCCTGGACATCCGCTGTGGGCTGCTGTAGCCAGAACTTTAGGTGGGCGCAAAAAGAAACTAAATCAAATTAATAGAAGAAAAATTGCCCCAGGCGCTGGCCCTGGCCTCATGGTGGCCCCTGGCCGCCTGCCCCGCTGTGCTCGTGGGCTGGCTGAGCCCCACCAGGACACAGAGCTGGGTGAAGGTCACAAGCCCACTTTTCTCCCAGGCCCCAGCTGGATCACTTCCTCCCTGTGGTTTTAAAACCTCAGTGTAATTCCCCCTTCTCCGTGCCCCACAGCTGGGAAACGTCTGAGTGGATTTTTCTCAAACTTCCAATAAATATTCCCGCTCAGAGGCCTGCCAGCCCAGAGCACCCAAAAGCTGAGTCAGGTCCCAGGAGCCCCTGCGATTCCTCCTCCTCAGTGCCAGGGGCTTTTGCTCACGCACCAGCCTCTGACCCCACTGGGTGCACTCACTGCTCTGCTCCCAGCACTTCCCAACACATGAGAGTGGGAAATCCACCAGAGGGTGAGGGGACTCCTGGTCACGCTGATGAGAAAAACATCAGCAAAACCCATCAGTGGCTGCCAGAGCTGTGGCCGGGCTGAGACGGTGCTTGGATGGGCAGCAAGAGGGGATGCTGTGCAAACCAGCGTGGCTGCATGCTGCCCTTTGCAAGGGGAGTCCTCAACCAAGCGCCCAACTGAACCCTCTCCTCCAGGTCATGTCCCCCCTGCTCCTGAGCAAGGAGAACACGGCAGGCTGGCCTGGGGTGGTGGTGGAGGACATCATACGACAAGTCCACCGGCTGAAGAACGAGATGTTCGTGATGGGTGGGAAGATCCAGGGGAAGCCGCTGCTCCCGCTGCCTGAGTACCTGGACAGCCAGGATGGCTCCAGCTCTGTCCTGGAATGGTGGGTACTGCCAGCACTGCTCGGTGCCAGCGAAGCCTGGCAGGGGTCCAGGGCAGCATGAATCCCTCTGGGAGGGACAGGAGCTGGGACACTGGCTTGGTCTCTGAGCATCCCTGGGCACAGCCACCCCTCAGCAGCAGAGCACCTTCAAGAGGCTTGTACAGGCTGCTGTGCTGACAGAGTTGGCAACAAACAGGCGTGAGGGGCTCCCCTGGTGCATTTCAGGGCCAGTCCTGCTGCTGGAGCATAACCCAGCTGCCTTTCAGCCTGGCAGGGCCCGTGGATGTTTCAGTGCTGCACACCATCGAGACCATCATCATCGAGTGGTCCCACCAGATCAGAGACATCCTGAGCAAGGACTCGGCGCAGCCGCTGCTGGAGGGGCTGCACCCCCTGCCCAGGACCGAGTTCGAGTTCTGGCACACTAGGATGGACAACCTGCAGTGCATCAACGACCAGGTACTGCCTTGCCTGTGAGCGGCTGGCAGCCCCGTGTCCCTGATGCTGAGCTCCCAGTGCTGAGCCTGCCATCTCTCCCCTGCCAGCTGCTCTCACCCCGAGTGACCGCACTGGCCGGGATACTGGAGAAGGCCAACAGCTGCTACTGGCCAGCGCTCCAGAGCATGTTCAGGGATGTCAGTGCTGGTAAGCCCCCGGGTGATGTGGTGGGCAGCTGCCTCTGCCTCTCTGGTGAGGCTTCCCCATCCCCAACATGGAGTTTCTCCCCTGGCCCAGGCCTGGAGGAAGCCAAAGATGTCAGCCTCCACCTGCAACCGCTTCGGATCCTGCTGGAAGAGATGGAGCAAGTGGATTACTCCCAGGTGAGTTGTGTGTGGCAAAATAACCAGGCACTGCCTGGCTTCATTATCCAGGTAGAGGCAGCAACACTGAGCACCAGAGGCTGCTTGTGGGTGTGGATCCACCCCGGCTCTGCCTGACCCTCGTTAGCACGGCCATGGCCCCACACTAACGGGGCTCTGCTCCCACAGCTGCAGCCCTACATGGACAGGGCACTGTGCACCGTCCGCCTCCTCCGTGCTCACTGCCAGTACTACAGCTCGCCTGCCCACACCATCGTCGTGCTGCAGGAGATTTGCAACTTCCTCATTGAGATGGTAGAGCCCCGGGGCTGGCGCCAGCTCCAGCGGGACAGGAGTAGGGCAGGACCAAGCCATCACCGTCTCCTCCCGCTGCCCCACTGTGGGACCGTTGGCAGGAGGGGTGACACAGGGCAGGCATGGGGAGCCCAGCTGGGATGACGTAGAGACGCCCCAACCAAGGATCAGCAAAGCCCCTGTGTAGGGCTGGAGGGGGTTTGGGGCAGGTGTGGGCTGCAGGTGATCGCCAGAAAGCCCATGGGGCCGGAGGGTGGATGGGGGCAGGAGGAGCCCCCCATGCTCCCCTCTGCCGACGGCCCCTGCCTGCATCTGTCTGCCCTAGACCCGTAACTTCCTGAGCCCAGAGGACGTGATGAAGGGGCTGCAAGGAGAAACTGAAGAGGCCTTAGGAGGAATCAGGCTGAGCATTTCCACCATAGAGAAGCTCTTCCAGTCCTACAGCACTTACTGCTCCAACCTGATGCCCACGTTGTTCCCGGTGGGTGCCAGCGATTGTGCGGATCCGACTGGCCCCATCCACCCCAGCTCTGTTTGCTGATGGACCCTCTCTGCTTCCAGGAGGAGCCGCAGCTCTGGGATTTCCCCCCTTCCCTCATCTTCAGGAGAATGGAATCCTTCTTGCACAGGCTCAAGACCATTGAGGTGACAGCACAGCATTTTGGGGCATGGCACCAGGCCCTTGTGGGCTCCCTGTGCCCTGGGGATGCTGGGGTGGTCCCCTGAGAGCAGCACAGGGGCAAACTCTGCTCTAGCCCCAGGGTGGGCTGGGGCTGCCCGCACAGGCAAGGAGCAGAGGGCAGGTGGGAGCCCAGCAGTGATGCATTGCTAGGAGCGCAGCAGCAGCATCCCCAGCAAGACACCAGTGCCCCAGCCAGGCCACAAAGTGCCCTCTGGGAAGGATGCTCCTTGGGAGTGGTGAACTCACAGGATGCAGCCCTGTGCCTGCTGCAGCTCCTGCACCCGCAGCACTGGGGCTCAGGGAGCCGAGGTTTCCCACTGAGAGGAGCCAGGTGAGATGATGGTCTGTGCTTGCCAGGAGCTGTACCAGACAGCTATTGAGTTTCTGAAGCTGGAGAAGGCAGAGCTGGGAGGAGTGAGAGGAAATATCCTTGGGAGCCAGGTGTTTCAGATCTACGAGGAGGTGTCCGAACTCATCAAAAGTTTTGCTGATTGCAAATATGATCCCTTAGATCCTGCAGAAGAGGTGAGTGACTGCTGGTATGCTGCTAAATGAAAAAAAAAGCACTTGCCAGAACGCGCTGGAAGACCTGCGTGTAAAACTGTCCCATGGCAGCGCGCATGCTTGCGCTGGGGCAGGTCATGGGGTTCCTGGCTGTCTGGGTTCAGCGAATCCTTCAGGAAGGATTTGGGAAGGAAGTGCAGAGGCTGTGCCAGCTTAAATCATTTTGCTCTTACTGGCAGAAATTGAACAAAGACTTTGCAGAGTTCCAGAAGAAGATTCAGGATGCAGACAGGCGGCTGGCCACCATCTTCTGCCAAGGCTTTGATGACTGCAACTGCCTGGCATCTGCTGTGAAGGTACACGTGCCCGCCCGTCCCCCCCCCCCAGCTTGACAGGTCCTGGCCTTGGGCACAGGGCATCCTTGCATGAGCGCCAGAGGCTGGCAGCAGGCACGTTGCCTGCAGCCCAGCACGCTGCACCTGCGCTGGGGAGTGACCATGGGGCTGTCACTGGGCCGTTCCAGTGATGCTCTGGAGCACAGAAGCCGACACCTCTTTCTCCTGCAGTTGGTGCACATGTTCGCCTCCCTGTTGGAGCGACCTTTGATAAAGGCTGAGGTTTCCCCCTATTACTCAGCCTTGCTGGGAATGTTTAAGGCTGAGCTGGAGAACGTGAAGGTGCTGTATGATGCCCAGATCGCTTCCCCACCACTGCACAGGGGCAGCCCAGCCATAAACAAAAACATGCCGCCAGTGGCCGGGCAGCTGAAGTGGGCTCTGGAGCTGCAGCAGCGGCTGGAGGGGCCACACAGGGACTTGTTCGCCATCAGCCACCCGTACGTGCAGTCACCCTGTCACCCCACAGGGATGCGGGCCAGCAGCCGGGGCAGGGTCTGGCCTGGTGTGTGTCTCCTCCCATGCCCTACTGCAGCTGCTGCTTCTTTATCATGACCTTGACAGTGTGATGGTCAGTGCTGAAGCTAAACTGGTATCTGAGAAGTACAAAGAAATGATGGGACTGCTGCAAGGTTACCGCAATAAGGTCTATGAGGAATGGGTGCATGGAGCTGGCCAGGACTGCCACTTCAGCCTGGAGCAGCCCTTGATCCTGAGGGACCCTGTCTCTTCCCTCCTCAGCGTGAACTTCAGCAAAGAGGTCGGTGCTGGCGCAGGCAGTCAGCTTGGTGCAGGGGAATGCCAGAAATCCCTCACCTGAATGTAAATCTGACTTTCTCAGAGGCTGTGGTGGGACATTTTGGGTTTTACTAACAAGCCTTTTCTCTGGTCATCGTGTCTCGCAGCTTGTCACTGTTCTGCGGGAGGTGAAGTACTTGAACTTCCAGCAGCAGAAGGATATTCCAGGCAATGCTGAGAGCCTCTTTGCTCAAAATGAGACTTTCCAAAAGTTTGTGGACAACCTGGATCTTATCGTTGGCTGGTACAATAAGGCAGGTTGCAAAGAGGAGACAACCTGGTTGCTTTTCCATGTCCTGAGCACTGGCCAGGCTGAGACTGGCTGGGGACCCCCAGGGGAGAGGCCCTTACGAATCGGATCCTGGAAGGCTGGCAGGGTTGGGATACAGCAGGCACTTCACCAGCACCCTGGGTCCCTGCTTGTCCCATGGCTGAACCAAGCTGCTGCTGCTACCACCACACCGGCCTTCTTCTGACCCCCAAGCTCCATGTTGGTGGGGTGGGGACCCCATTCCTTTGTAAAACCAGTGCCCTAGCAAGCGCATCTCAGGTGGAGCAGGGTCCCTCCACTACCTGCAGCGCTCACCTGCGAATGCGTTGGCTCCCCAGGTGAAGCAGAAGCTGCTGCCGGTGGAGTTCCCACTGGTGGCAGGGGAGCTGGAGGCCGTGGACAGCCAGCTGGCCAGCGCAGAGCACACCCTGTTTTGGCACCATGAAGGTACAAACCCACCCGTGGCAGCCCAAGGCCAGAGATCCTCTTTTTTCCTTTTGGGGGGGTCCCTGGTCCCCGGCACCGTCCTGCCTCCCACCCAGCAGCTGCCCTCGGGTCCCCACAGACATCACACCCGACACACAGACCCCCGCCCTGTAGGCATGGGGAGTGAGGTGGGGGGCCGGACGGTGTGTCCCCGCCATGGTGAATAGCCCCAAAGCGCCCCGACAGCGGCTTGCTGCCTTGGAGGCATCTGTGTAACCTGTCAAGCTTGGATGTGCGTTTTCCTCCCAGGTGTCATGGAGTACATCCGAGAGATGAGAGAAATCTTGTATGACTTACAAACCAGGGTCCAGAAAGCAAAATTAAACTTGGAAAATATCACCCAACTGATGGAGGTAGCTTTTGCTGGTGTTTTATGAGAGCCTTCCCGGGAAGCCTCCTGCAGGCATTTACCCTTCCCCAGCACAGCGGAGCAGCCCTGTTTTCTTCTCCTGCAGGAGTGCTCAGCTGCTCCCTTGTTTGAAAGGAAGGACAACAAGGAGGCAGCGCTCCTAGACTTGGATGGGAAAGCAAACACCTTAACCAAGCGCTATGCTGCCATTAGGGACACAGGTGTAAAGATCCAGGAGATGGTGGAGGTGAGACATATCCCAGGACGCTTCAGTCAGAGTTGGTTTAACAAGGAGTGTGTCCAGCACTCGTGTGCTGCGATGCTCTGAACCCAGTGGTGTCCCCCGCTCTGTAACTGTGAGCTGTGAACTTAAACCTGGGGTGCAATTCTGTGGTCTCTGCTGAGATGAGGCTCCAGTGGAACACCATTGAACACCTCACACAGATTCCAGAAATCCGCACCCTGCTCAGGTGAGGTCTTGGCTGCAGCTTCTGGTGTGGTACAGCTGGGAGAAAAGGAAGGATGCAGGATCCATGCAACAGCCAGACAGGACAATGAGCCAGGGGCAATGAGAGAGGGCTCACTCACAGTGTTAGGAGCTGGTACATTTGCTGGATGCTTATTGACAAATACTAATTGTTTTTTCCTGCTTGCAGGAGAATGCAGATCTGCTTAAGGCTGACAAGTCATCGCAGATATGGCTGGACTACGTGGGATACGTAGATAGAATCGTGCTGGACGGACTTTTCAGACTTGTCCACAAATCTCTGCAGCTGCTGCTCACCAACATGGCCCCTGACGTAGGTCCAGGTTTGCCCTGCAGTGTGGTGCCCCTGATGCTCGGGATGTCCCACCACTCGCTGTTATTTTCTTCAGGCATTTGTTTGCTGGCCAAACAAGCCCATCCCAGTGCTCCCTGGTGCACCTGGGCAGCAAGTGCCAGAGGTGCCAGTGTCCCCCTTGTCCCCTCTGTGGGGGGACTACAGGGCTGGGGGCCAGAGGGGATGTGGGATGTGAAGCACCACACGGGGCACTGACCTTTTTCAGGCCAACGTGGCCCCATTGTTTGAGGTACGCATGGAGCTGTGCGACGGCAGAGTGCGGTACCATCCCTCGCTGGAGGCGGGAGATGACAACAACTTCTTGGAGCTGATGGAAAGCCTGCTCAGCGATACCTACGCATCTGCGGCATGTGTGCCTCGGCTGCTGGAGGGGAAGCTGAGCTACAAGGTCAGTCCGTGGCAGGTGGCACCTCCTGGCTCAGCTGGAGGTGGGCGAGGATGCCCAGTCGCCCCAGCTGGTCCTCAAGAGCTCTGCCCGTCCCTTCAGACCACCCTGGAGGAGCAGGCAGATCTCAGCAGGATGCGGGAGGAGGTGGTGTCACTGGTGGTCAGTGCCATGGCAGAAGGTGAGGAGTACAGCGCTGGCTTTGAGGAACAAGCCCACCTGTGGCTGGAGGACCCTGAGGAGTTCCTGCAGCGCTTCCTCACCTTGGATAGTGCCCCCAGCCCCGAGGAGCTGGAGCCACGGCCGGGGGAGCCCCCCGCTCACGGGACCCCGTCCCTCCAACTTTTTCAGCAGGAGGTATGGAAAGGGTGCCTGGGGACGCACTGGGCGCCCAGGAGGACACCAGGCACCTGGGGAGGTGCTCGGTTCCGGGGAGGTGCCGGCTATGGGCTGTGACCAGATCTCGTCCTCAGATTGACGCGTGCGAGGCGCTGTGCGAGGAGGTGTCGGAGTTTGCAAACATTGAGGTGTTTGGAGGGTGGCTGCAAAGCGACTGCCGCCCCTTCAAGCAGGCGCTGCTGGGTGCCATCAGGCGCCGGGGTCTGACGCTCCGGCAGCACCTTGTCAGCTACGTCACCACCAGGTAGGGGCCCAGTGAGTCCCAGCGTGGGGATGGAGTGCTGCTGTTGACCGGAGCCTGGCTCGGCTGTGGCAAAGGCACCGCTGTGTGGCAGGACAGGGCTGCCCCCTGAGGGACGGAGCCGTGAAGGTGCTGGGCACCCCCACGGGGGCAAGTCCCCGGGGGCTGTGTCCTGTAGAGCAAGCCCTGAGCAAGCATGGGGGTGGCTGTGAGCCCCAATGGGGATGCCCGGTGAGCGCCGCCACCTTCTTCCCAGTCTCCAGGAGCTGGCGGATTTCATCCAAGAGGCAAATGCCGGCTTGAGTAAACCCCTGGAGGAAGGAGACTATGACGGGCTCGTGGGGGTGATGGGGCACCTGATGAGGGTCAAGGAGAGGCAGGCAGTGACCGACAGCATGTTTGAGCCCCTGAAGGAGACCATCGCCCTGCTCAGCACTTATGGAGAGGAGATGCCGGAGGAGATCCACCTGCAGCTTCACGTGAGATGCTCGGGGTGCAGGGGGCCAGGCACGGGCTCACTGTGGCCAGGCTGTTGACACCATGCGGTGCTCGCTGCAGGACCTGCCCGAGCACTGGGACAGCACCAAGAAGCTCTGCCTGCGTGTCAAGCATAACGCAGCACCCCTGCAAGCCAACGAGGTCAACATCATCCGCAGGAAGTGCCAGCAGTTCGAGGTGCCTGCCCTGGGGCTTGGGGGCAAGCAAACAGCTTCTCAGCAGCTTCGGGAAGACCCCTGCTGCTCTCCCCGGCTGCCAGCTCCTGGCTCCCCCTCCTGAGCCCCGTCATCCCTGCGCAGGTCCGGCAGCACACCCTCCGGGAGAGGTTCCGGGAAAAAGCCCCTTTTTCGTACACTGACCCAGATCCCTACAAGTCCTTGGACAAGGTAAGGAAGGGGAGGATGCCAGGGCCGCCACTGTCCCCACTGGCCCTGCCTGGCCCCCCTGGCCCCATGCACAAGATGCTGCTACACAGGGGGGCTGGGGAGGGACAGCTGCTCTGGCTCCTGCTCTGGCTCCAGATCTGGCTCCCAGCCTGATGGGGAGGACCTGGCCCTGTGGCAGCGACTCTCCTGTCCCCACCGCGCTGCCGTGAGGATGGAGCCATCGCTGGGGTAGGAGATGTGTCCCTGGCACACGCTTCCCGGCTGAGTCCTTTTCTTTTTCTCCGGCCAGCAACAGAAGAGCATCGCTGCCATGGAGAGCGACATGGCAGCCCTGTCCAAGTCAGCCGGGCTGTTCGAAGTGTCAGTGCCAGAATATAAACAGCTCAAAGCATGCCACAGGGAGGTGCGCTTGCTGAAGGAGCTCTGGGACATGATCGTCCTGGTACGTGTCGCGGTCTGTGAGCCAGCATGACAGGAAGGGCAGGAGGAGGCAGGAGCACGGGGATGTGCAGAACAGGCTTCTGGGATGTGCTGGGCTGGTCCTCACAGTTTTGAAGTTCCTGAGGCTGTGACGAGCTGCCCAGCATCTGCAGACGGTGGCTGCTGGTAGCTGTCTGCAGTCCAGTGCAGTGACTGGGAGCCCTGGGCTCGGTGCTGGCCCCTGCACAGCCCGTGATGCCCAACGCTGCCTCCAGGCAAGGGCTTGACAGCAGACTGCTGCTGGCAGGCACAGGCACCCGGCATGGGCACCCTGCACCAGCTGGGCATTGCCAGCCAAAGGTACAAAGTTGTTGTAGCTCCTTCGAGAGTCTCGCTGCCACGAGAGGTGGGATAAGACATGGGGCTGGTTGTCACAGCGTTAGAGCAGGTCTGCTGGTGCGGGGGCTGCGCACCCCAACAGGGGTGCATTGGGCGTGCAGGTGCTGGGTATGTTGCTCTTCATCCTGGGCAGGAATGCTCCTGCTAATTACATGTCCTGTGAAAATGTATTCCCGAATTCAGGTTAACACGAACATTGACGACTGGAAGACCACCAGGTGGAAGGATATCAATGTTGAGCAGATGGATATCGATTGTAAGAAATTTGCTAAAGACATTCGGAGCTTGGATAAGGAGATGAGAAGCTGGGATGCATTCACAGGGCTGGACAACAGTGTGAAGAACATGATAACATCCCTGCGTGCCATGAATGAGCTGCAGAACCCTGCCATCAGGGACCGGCACTGGCAGGAGCTCATGCAGGCAACAAAGGTATTCCCAGCCCTCCCCCCCTTCCCTGGCTCCAACCCCCAGCCTGGGAGGCTCCTGAGATTTGCATCCATCAGGGGAAGCATGCGATCTGTTTTAAAAGCTGGCCATACACAAATATTTGCGTAGGGTCTTTAAACGTGGGTGTCAATGAGCTCGTTTGTGTGAGCTGGTGGGCTCCCTCTCCACGGAGGGGAGTCCATGCCCCGACGGTGCCGGTTTTGCTCCAGGTGAACTTCACCATGTCCGAGGATACAACCCTTGCAGATCTGCTGCAGCTGAACCTGCACAAGTTCGAGGATGAGGTTCGCGGCATAGTGGACAAAGCCATGAAAGAGTCAGGGATGGAGAAGGTAAACGGGGCTTGGCTCCTGCCCTGATTTGCTGAGAGCCCTGTTCCAATGCAGCTCTGTGGCTGTTAGCTCTCGTGTTCCTGCTCCTGGGGACTGGAGTCCACCCAGCATGTGGCACCCATGTTGCTCGTGCCCCGGAGGAGATGTTCCTGTCACTGCTTTGCCTTTCCACAGCGTCTGGGACTTGGCACCACAGAGTCCCTCTCATTTCTCATGCCCCGTCTGCAGGTGCTGAATGCCCTGGATGCTACCTGGGCAACAATGAGGTTCGAGCACGAGCCCCACACCAGGACTGGAATCATGCTGCTCAAGTCAGATGAGGTGCTCATCGAGACGCTGGAGGACAACCAAGTGCAGCTGCAGAACCTGATGACCTCCAAGTACCTAGCCTTCTTCCTTCAGGAGGTGTCAGGCTGGCAGCAGAAGCTGTCGACCACTGACTCTGTTATCAGCATCTGGTTTGAGGTGCAGAGGACATGGAGTCACCTGGAAAGCATCTTCATTGGCTCCGAAGACATCCGCAGTCAACTGCCGGAGGACTCGAAGCATTTTGATGCTATCGATCAAGATTTCAAAGTGCGAAGCCTGTCCCTCGCTGGGGCCCAAGAGCTTGCTGCTGGCTCAGGTAGAGCTGAAGCATTTTTCCTCTTGCAGGAATTAATGGCCGATGCGGTAAAAACTCCCAACGTGATTGAAGCTACAAACAAGCCTGGTCTCTATGACAAGCTAGAAGCATTGCAGAAAAGGTGAGGTTTGTGTTGTCCTGATGAAGCGTTACGGAGAGGCCTCCACCAGCTGGTCTAGGGCCAAAGGAGGAGTTTGATTTCTCCAAAGTGGTGTCTGTTTCAACATGACAAGGACTTAGCAAAGGGTGAAAACTAATAAGTGAGGGAGTTAACTGCAGGGTTTCTTCCTTTGTTTCTGTTAGATTGGTGCTCTGTGAGAAGGCTTTGGCTGAATACCTCGAGACGAAACGACTGGCTTTTCCCAGATTCTACTTTGTCTCCTCTGCAGACCTGCTTGATATTTTGTCTAATGGGAATGAACCAGCTGAGGTATGGGTTGTGTATAAAGCATGGAGGCAAGTTCCTGCGCCTCTTGCATGCTAACTTGTTATAGCAGTTTTAAAATATTTTTCATCTGAATGGACAGAACACCATCCCTAGTACCCCCCTTCTCAGGGATGCAGCACCCTGAGAGCCATGCAGGATTTAATCCAAGCGGTGATTACACCTCTGGATGGGACCATGGAACAGCAGTCCCTGACCTCTGCCGTGCCTCTGTTCTCAGGTGTCCCGTCATCTCCCGAAGCTGTTCGACAGTCTGGCTAAACTGAAGTTCAAGATGAGTCCGGACAAAAAGCCCCTGAAGGTTGGCCTGGGGATGTTCAGTAGGGATGAGGAGTACGTGCCCCTCGACGCAGACTGTGACTTGTCTGGCCAGGTCAGCTGAGCTTCATGGAGCCTCTGCTTGCAGGGTGGGCAGGTTCAGGACAGGGGTGAGCCTTTTGCTTGTGGTGCACTAACAGCCTGGCAGCAGTTTTAAAATGCAATCACAAAGCCTTTCAGTCAAAAAAAACCCCACAAATGGAATCTGCATTACGGGTGTAGAACAACGCTGCGGCAGTATCAGCATCATATAAACCCACTCCAGGCTCGCAGCCCCTCAGGCAGTCGCAATGTGTTTTTCCTCTCTTTGTTGTTCACCCTCAGCCCATGCGCCATAAAATGCCCCTGCGGGGCCACGTACCGGGGTCTTTCACGCAGCTTGTTACGACATGCAGGGAGAAGCTTGCCGCGCAGAGCAGCAGGGAGCTGCTTGCACGCTGCCAAGGGGTCGTGCAGCCAGACTGGACACAGGTTAGGAACTGCACGCTCAGGGTTTGCTGGACGTGACCCTCTAGGTCGAGGTTTGGCTGAACCGAGTGCTGGCGAGCATGCGCTCCACCCTGCGGTGCCTGATCCCCGAGGCCGTGGTGACCTACGAGGAGAAGCCGCGGGAGCAGTGGGTGTTTGACTACCCGGCACAGGTGGGAGCTGCCGTGCAGGGCTGGGCTGGCCGGTGGCTCCAGGAGCCAAGGTCCAGGAGGAGGAGCAAGCAGAGAGCCCAGGGAGGTGCAGGCGCCTGCCCTGAGCCTTCGCAGGCAAGTTGTATTTCCCTTTATGGCCATGTTTTGTCCCTGTGGTTTGCTGCAGGTTGCTCTGACGTGCACCCAGATCTGGTGGACCACAGAAGTCGGCATTGCCTTTTCAAGGCTGGAGGAAGGCTATGAGAATGCAATGAGGGATTACAACAAAAAGCAGGTTGGCATCCCTTGGGCCTGACCTCGAGCTGTCCTGCAGCCCCTCTCTGTTCTGAAGAGGCGAAGTTCAGTCCAGGGGGTCACACGGAGATGGGCAAAGTATGATGTCATTCTTCTGTTCATCATGTCTTTCCTTCCTCAGATTGCTCAGCTAAATGCACTAATTTCACTACTCATTGGAAACCTAACTGCCAGAGACAGGATGAAGATCATGACAATCTGTACCATTGATGTCCACGCCAGGGATGTTGTGGCCAAAATGATCCTTGCAAAGGTATTCATTATAAGAGGGTATTTTTACTGCTTTGTTTCTTGGCACTTCTGAGCACAGTTTTTCCTGTTATTTTATTACTTTCCAATATTTTCAAAGTATCCTGATTATTTGAGGAAACCACACATGAGGTGTTAGGGGTGCATGGGAGCTGGGGAGGTGACAGCATGGCTGGGATCAGATAAGACCAGGCTGGATCTTGTGCAACACCAGATCAAGGAGCAGTTTTGCTTGTTCCTGCCACGCTCGGTGGGAGCCAGGACCCTTGGTGCAGGGCTGTGCACCGAGTCGGCGGGCCTGGAGCAGGCTGGGCCACGTGGAGGGATGGTCCTCACCCACCCGAGCATTGCACTGGGACCTGCTTGCACTCTCTCCTCGTGTATGGAGGTGACAAATGGTCCTGATGTGTGTTTGGGAGCTCACCATGCCCGTGGGTCAGGGTGGGCAGCACCAGTGCCTGCCTGCCCTCCGCAACAGGCTGCTCCGCAGGTGGAGAGTGCCCAGGCGTTCACCTGGCAGTCGCAGCTCCGGCACCGCTGGGACGAGGGGAGGAGGCACTGCTATGCCAACATCTGTGACGCTCAGCTCCAGTACTCCTACGAGTACCTGGGCAACACCCCCCGGCTGGTCATCACCCCTCTGACGGATCGGTAGGGGCTCGGCTCCCTGCACCTCCCGCTGCCCACGCCAATGACGTGGGCTCCGTGGCTGTGCCACGCTGCTGGCACTGCTCAGCGCTGATGTCCTCACCTCCACAGGTGCTACATCACCTTGACACAGTCCCTCCACCTCTTCATGGGGGGGGCCCCCGCTGGCCCTGCGGGCACTGGGAAGACGGAGACCACCAAGGACCTGGGCCGGGCAGTGGGCATGATGGTCTATGTCTTCAACTGCTCCGAGCAGATGGACTACAAGGTAGGGTGTAGGTCAGCAGGACGGTGACACCGAGGCAAAAGCCATGGAGTGTCCAGCAAGACAAGGGGGGACCCTCTTTTGGGAGGCACTGCTGCAGCCTGCAGGCCCTGTGTTCGGCTGCAGCATCCATCGCCGATGCCCTAAAGCTGCTTTCCTCTCCCCGGCTTGACAGCCAGTGAGAAACATGTGGGTCTAGCAGCAGTCCCTGGTGCCATCCTGCACCACTCACTCCCACCACTGCTCCAGCCATCTCGTGTCCCTGGAAGCCCATGGGAGCCCAGGGGGGCTGTAACACTGTGGGACATTTCCCTAGGGAACAGCACAAACCATAAAAGCAAGAGCAGCTCCCAGCATTTGAGCTTTCTTAACAAATCCCCACATTGCAGCCTCCCTGCAAAAGCTCAGTGTCTGAAGCCCATCTCTGGTGCTTTCTCTACAGTCCTGCGGCAATATCTACAAGGGGCTTGCTCAGACCGGTGCCTGGGGCTGTTTTGATGAATTCAATCGCATTTCAGTGGAGGTTTTGTCTGTGATTGCGGTGCAGGTACATGCTCTCCATACAAACCAGCAGCAGTGTGGTGCCATAGGGACTGGAAGAGATTTTTCCAGTTCATGTACTGAATGTTGTCACAGTTAAACCTGACTTTCAGAGGGATGGTTTGCTGTTGTTATTTCCACTGTGTCATGTTGGGACACAAATGGAGAGGAAGCGCAGCAGTACAGGGGCTTTGGGCATGTTTAAGATTGCACAGCCCATCTGTGTCCCACCCCGGTGGCCTGTCACCCCCCGCCCCGCCGGCTCTGCCATAGCCCGGGGCCAAGGCGTCATGATGCCTGGCAAGAAGCTGATTCAAGGCCAGCTCTCCTCAGCCAGGGATTGCTATGCTGCCGTGGCTTCCGCAGGCTCTCAGTGTTGTTTCTAGCATTGCCGATGGCACAACCGAACCTCCAGGCTCGCTTTCCGCGGGCAGTGGTGAGGGTGAGCCGGGGGCACAGGGCAGGGAGCCGCGAGGCCACCGGCACTGACACCTCCACTCGCCTGACAGGTGAAATGTGTTCAAGATGCAATTCGTGCCAGGAAGAAAACATTCAATTTCCTTGGAGAGACGATCGCTCTGGTCCCATCGGTTGGGCTGTTCATAACCATGAACCCTGGCTACGCAGGACGGACAGAACTGCCTGAAAACTTAAAAGCTCTGTTCAGGTACCTGTAGGGTCAGTGTGTAACTGGCAATCATTACAGCATTTACCTCTGCAGTAATACTCATGTGCTACATCCATAATGCGACCTAAGCCTTTGCTACTGCAAATGAGGATATTTGTGTGTACTGGTGGCTGTTGTGTCAGGGAGACCTTGGCACTGAGATGGTCAGAAGCTGAGAGAGCTGGGCTGCTCAGCCTGGGGAAGAGGATGCTTGGGGTGTCTAATTGCCACCTTCAGCTAAAAATGCGACTGAGAAAAAGAAGAAAAGGGTCAAGCGCTGGAAAGGATGGCTGAGGCATGCTGTGGGATCTCTGTCCTTGGAGGAACTCAAACAGTGACTGCAGAGGGCCCAGGCTGACCTGATGCAGCTGTGACATGAGCTCTGCCTGGAGCAGGAGGCTGGACAAGAGACCTCCAGAGACCCCAGCCAGTGTAAATTACTGCCCGGTTCTCTGATGCTAACAGCCAGGAATGATTTATATTGGAAACTTGAGTGCAAATTCTTGCTGGCTGTGGGAGGGCGAGGGGCTTGTGGATGTCCCTGCACAGCCCTGCTAACCAGCTGCTGCTGCTTTTCTCCAGACCCTGTGCCATGGTGGTCCCTGATTTTGAACTGATCTGTGAAATCATGCTTGTTGCAGAAGGTTTTATTGAAGCTAAGCTTCTAGCAAGAAAGTTCATTACGCTGTATACACTCTGCAAAGAATTACTGTCTAAACAGGTAATTTAATAATATTGCATGGTTCTTTAAGATGAAGGAGTTAATTTGAATTTCAAACCTGATGATGGATAGTTAAAAAAAATCTCAGCTGGTAGTAATGTGCTGATTTGCGTTCTGCACAGTTCAGGTCCATGGCTGGACAAATTCCACTTCCACACTGGTGCATCATGTGGCATATTTCTGCCTTCTGGAAGAAATCAAGAAATCCAAAAATAGAATAGAATAGAATAGAGCCAGTTGAGAGCATCCAGATATTATTCATCTCAGCAGAAGTGATTTAGGAAGCAAGCCAGACTGCTGTTCACATCATGGCAGACTGGGTCTTGTCTTGTACATAAGCTCACTTTAAGTCCAGTCTGCTGGACACTGCATGGATAACCTCGCAGTGGGGCGATGGGCAGGGTGTTCCTCTGTAATGTTGTTTAAAGCAGTTCTCTCTCACCAAAGTGAAATTGTAATACTTTGCTGCCTGTTGCCAGGACCATTATGACTGGGGTCTGCGGGCTATCAAGTCCGTGCTGGTGGTAGCGGGCTCCTTGAAGAGAGGGGATCCCAGCCGTGCTGAGGACCAAGTTCTGATGAGAGCTTTACGAGACTTCAACATCCCCAAGATTGTGACAGATGACTTGCCTGTCTTCATGGGGCTAATTGGGGACCTCTTCCCAGCGCTGGACGTCCCCAGGAAGAGGGACCTCAACTTTGAGAAGGTACAAGCCCTGGCACAGTACCAGCACCGCTGACATCCCATCCCTGGCAGGGTCCAGAGGCTGAAGGTCCATTTGGCACTTCTGGGGGCAGCTGGCTCATCTCTGGAGGTCTTGCTAAGGCGGTGATGGCTGCCTGTGGTCAGCATCTGCTCTCCTTCCCAGATCATTAAGCAGTCCATGCTGGAGCTGAAGCTGCAGGCAGAGGACAGCTTCGTGCTAAAGGTGGTGCAGCTCGAGGAACTGCTGCAAGTGAGACACTCCGTCTTTGTCATCGGCAACGCCGGCTGCGGCAAGTCCCAGGTAGCGGCCAAACCATCCCAGAGGACAAGGGTCCCCTTCTGCCCCAGCTAAGCACATCCCACAGCTTCCCCAGTCCGTGCAAACCCCTGGCTGCACCAGCAGCAGTGTCTGGGTAGAGGACGGCAGCACGGCCAGTGTCCATGGCCATGCCAGGCCCTCCAGCACCACACGTGCCAGGCTCAGCGCATGGAGCCAAGCAGGTTTGGGACGGGGCTGTCCCTGCACCAGCTGGCATGGTTCAGGGGCTGCTCAGGACACCCCTGGGGAGGGCAGGGATGAGGCAGGGGCACACTCTCGTGATATTCTGCGTGCTGCAGTGCCGGCAGGACGGTGCCGGCTGGTGGAGTTCTGGGCTCTCACAACAGCCCAGCCAGGAGCTGGCTCCGCAGAGGGAGGTCCAGAGCCTTCCCAGCAGCTATCCAGGCCTGGGTGCTCCACAGTGGGTGGGAGCAAGGCTCTGTGCCCCTGGCTGCAGGCAAAGGCTGCTAAAGGCTGCAGATACCCTCGTAGGAACAGCGGCCACAGCTGCACGGTTCCCCTCTCCGCAGGTGCTGAGGTCACTCAACAAGACGTACCAAAACATGAAGCGGAAGCCGGTCACCGTGGACCTCGACCCAAAGGCTGTGACCTGCGATGAGCTGTTTGGGGTTATTCATCCATCCACACGAGAGTGGAAGGATGGTGAGACACCAACACTTGTGGTCACTTACCCCAGGTGGGACCTGGCACAAACCATCCTTCAGCAGCTGCTGGTGCATAGGCAACTATCTTCATAAAATGTGAACCTATAAATGATTTGTAATGCAGTGATGGGAATAGAAAAACCTTTCCTTGGGGCTTTTTACTGGAGTATGAGGGAGGAGGAATGTGTTTCAAGGAAGCACCCAGTCTTGCATGTCCCTCAGCAAACATGCCATGCGTGGAAAGAGCTGCAAAGGACAAACCTATGTGTCTCTCTATGGGGCAGGTCTGTTTTCTTCAACGATGCGTGACCTGGCTAACATCACACATAAGGGGCCCAAGTGGATTATCCTCGATGGAGACATTGACCCCATGTGGATCGAGTCCCTGAACACGGTCATGGATGACAATAAGGTTGGTGCTATCACACTCTGGGAGCTTTGCTCGCTCATTAACTCGGGGTAATCAGCTTGTGTTCATGCCTAGGACCCAAGATCAGGGCATCCCCCATAACAGGCTGCTTCTTCCAGGTTCTCACCTTGGCCAGCAATGAGCGCATCCCCCTCAACCCCACCATGCGGCTCCTCTTCGAGATCAGCCACCTGCGGACTGCCACACCAGCAACTGTGTCCCGGGCAGGAATCCTCTACATCAACCCCGCGGACCTGGGCTGGAACCCGTGAGCCTGGGGAGGGAGACGGGACAAGATGGGATGAGATGGGATGGGGTGGGGTGGGACGGGATGGGACAAGATGTGTGCTGGCCCCCCACGTGCTCACCTGCAGCCCTGATCTTCTCTCCCACAGCATTGTGACCAGCTGGATCGAGATGAGGACGGTGCAGTCCGAGAAGGCCAATTTGATGATCCTCTTCGACAAGTACCTGCCGGTGTGCCTAGAGAAGCTCAAGTCTGGATTCAAGAAGATCACCCCCGTCCCTGAGGTCACGGTGATACAGACAGTGCTGTACCTGCTGGATTGCCTCCTGACGCCACAGACCACCCCACCGGACTCCCCCCGGGAGCTCTACGAGCTCTACTTCGTCTTTGCTTGCATCTGGGCCTTTGGAGGGGCCATGTTCCAGGACCAGGTATGGCCGCCTGCCCACACCTGCCCGCTGGCCAGAGCATCCTGCCCAGCTTCATCCCTCAGCTGCATCCCTTTGGAAAATACTAAAGCAACAACACTGGACAGTTTCTCAGTTTTTCTGTTTGGTTCCTCCTAGCTAGTGGATTACCGCCTGGAGTTCAGCAAGTGGTGGGTGAACGAGTTTAAAACTATCAAGTTTCCTTCTCAGGGGACAATTTTTGACTATTACATTGATCCAGAAACAAAGAAATTCATGCTCTGGACTGAAAAAGTGCCAAAATTTCAACTCGATCCTGAAGTCCCTTTACAGGTATTTCCCACAAGCTCTCTGTGTTTGTGTGTTTTATTTGTTTATTACTCTGTGGTCTTCCCCCAAGCAATGCTGTGCAAGACCCTGTGCTTGGAGCAGCGCAGGGATTCGGGCTGGCTCTGCCATGCCGCCCCGTGGGCTGGTGACAGGTTTCTGTGGTTCTGCTTTACTCTGCAGAAACCTCAGTGAGACCTGCAAGTTGCAACTCTTCTTTTTTAATTTCAGATTAACATGTGGCTTTGTAGATTCTCATGAAACAACTGTTGCCTAAATGTAAAACTGTACTTTAATACTTTATTTGCATGTCTTTTGAAATGCCCTCCTGAGGGAGGGGGTTTGTGTCAAAGATGTCAGGGAAAGGCAGAGGTGCTGCAGCTGAATTTGGCCCATGCATTGGCTGAACAAAGACACTGAGGACGGTTTCAGGAACCATGCTGTGTTGTTCTGGTTTAACAACTTGTTTTTCTGACAGCTCCTATTTTTGGTCAGAAAATTTTTTAGAATAACCAAGCACCTGAGGCTTTTTGCTTTAGAGAGGGACTGGGTTTGTACGGAGGGAGAGCACCTTCCATTAGACAAGCTGGCATTGCCGGGAAAACCAGGCAAGGCTACCGGCACGCTGCCCGCTGCTCTAATAGAAGATCCCACCTCTGCGTACAAACATTGACTCCGGCAGCAAGAGGCGAGCTCCAGGGATTGACGGTACGTTTTTCCCAGGCCTCCATGGTGCACACGGCAGAGACCATTCGCATTCGCTACTTCATGGACCTGCTGATGGAGAAGCAGAGGCCAGTGATGCTAGTGGGGAATGCGGGGACAGGAAAATCGGTCCTGATGCGGGACAAGCTTGAAGCGCTCAGTGTGGATGAATACCTCGTGCAGTCCGTGCCCTTTAATTTCTACACCACCTCGGCCATGCTGCAGGGTAAGGATGGCCTGAGCTGGTAGCCGGCCCCACGCCGGGCTGTGCCGCATGGCCCTGTGGCGCTGCCCCACTGCTTACCTGCTCCTCTCATTGCAGCTGTCCTTGAGAAGCCCCTGGAGAAGAAATCAGGGAGGAACTATGGCCCGCCCGGGACCAGGAGGCTTATCTACTTCATCGACGACATGAACATGCCAGAGGTGGACAAATACGGCACTGTGGCACCACACACGCTCATCCGGCAGCACATGGACCATGGTCACTGGTGGGTGCCCGGCCAGCAGCCCCCACCATGTGGCCTCAATGACCCTCTGCCCAGCAAACCAGTGCTGTGCTGGCACCTCTGCCATCGCGGTGCCCGACCCCAGCTGTGCCCTGCCCGTACTGCCTCCTGCGCCACGCTGCCAGTGGAGCTGAGCTGCTTGTTCCCCCCAGCCCGCTCATTCCTAGAGCTGCAGGGAAGGCTTTGGCAGAGGAATGGGAAAACTCTCTGCTGGTGACTCCAAACTGCGTCCAAAGCAAACAGCCCCGCTGCCAGCACCGGCGGGGGAAGCCCCGGCAGGGGATCCCCATGCCTGGCAATGCAGCATGCGGCGCAGGGGGCAGGGAGGGCTTGCTCGGGGAGCGGGGGAGAGGTGACGAGTACCTGCTGCTGTGGGGGGGTTTGGGGCCAGGTGTGGCTGTGGGGCATGGGAAGGGCCCCACATAGCATTGCCAAGAATGGTGCCGGGCTTTTCCAAGCATCAGGGAAATGGGGATCCCTGCTCCCATATCCCCTCCGATGGACATTCATGGGGCCGGTGGGGCACAGCCCAACTGGAGGAACCCGTCCCTGGGGAAAGCATCACAGTGCCGGTCCCTGCACAGGTACGACAGGAACAAACTGACCCTGAAGGACATTCACAACTGCCAGTACGTGGCCTGCATGAACCCGACTGCAGGATCCTTCACCATCGACTCCAGGCTGCAGGTATGCAGGACCTGCAGGGCTGGGGGCTGTGCCCCACCAGGTTTGCTCTCCTGGGACCGGAGCCCGGAGTGGGTGGGATGGGGTGGGGGACCTCATGGTGCTGGCTAGCTGCATCAGCTCCTGGGGGCAAACATCCCGCCTGAATTTTTGCCCCTTGCTGCAGCGCCACTTCTGCGTCTTCGCCGTGAGCTTTCCTGGCCAGGAGGCTCTGCGGGCCGTGTACAGCACCATCCTCACACAGCACCTGGACCTGCAGAGGATGCCACTGGCTGTCCAGAAGCTGCAGCCCCAGCTGGTAGCAGCAGCACTGGGTGAGCCCCTGCCACGCTGGGGGGTGGGAAGGCGGCACGCACCAGCATCGGCCCCCGGGGAAAGCACCCCCACCCACCGGCACCGGGAAACCCAACCACATCACAACTGGCCAGTGCCCTGGGAGCCCCACACCGCACCTCCACATCACGGCACTGGGCAAATGAAACCTCAGTTCCTCCTTTTTATCCTGTTTGCATTCAAAACACAGCATCATGTCCCTAGAAATTGTCAGACTAAATAAAACCTCAGGCTTGTCCTACGGAGGGGAGAGCGAGCCAGGTTCAGGGATCTCGCCAGAGGCTGCAGTGGTCTCTGGGCACCTACCCACCCGCTTACCTCTGTTTCCTGCCGACAGCCCTCCACCAGAAGGTCTCCTCCACCTTCTTGCCAACAGCCATCAAGTTCCACTACCTCTTCAACCTCCGGGACCTCTCCAACATATTCCAGGTAGTGGGAGGGCTGTTTCCTCTAAAGCGTCCATATTCCTTTCTTTCCTTCATCATGCATCCTTGCAGTGCACCATGTCCCTGAAAAGTACCATGACCTCTTCCCAAAGCCAACCTTTAAACTCAGCTCTGATTAGCAGTAAAATAACCCCCGAGGACTGAGGGATTCGCGTGTTTGTCAGGGTCTGTTGTTCTCCACCCCCGAATGCCTGAAAACTCCCGTCGACTTGGTGCGTCTCTGGCTCCACGAAGCTGAGAGGGTGTATGGAGACAAGCTTGTCGATGAAAGGGATCAAAAAGGCTTTGGGAAGATGCTGGTGGCCACCTGCAAAAAGTTCTTTGATGTAAGTTGTGCTGGAAAATGAGGGAGTGCCCCAGCCTGGTGGGACTGCGCTGCCAGGTTGAGCTCCCCAGCCCAGGCTTGGCAGTGGCACAGGCAGCGGTACCCCACGGCTGAGCCCCACAGCTGAGCCCCACGGCTAAGCCTCACATCTGCCATTGCCTCTCCCAGGAACTTGGTGAAGACCTGGTGTTCGCCAAGCCCAACATCTACTGCCACTTCGCCCAGGGCATGGGGGAGCCCAAGTACCTGCCGGTGCCGACCTGGCCAGCTCTGAACAAGCTGCTGGGGGAAGCCTTGGACAGCTACAATGAGGTGAACGCGGCAATGAGCCTGGTGAGTGCCCTGCTGTGGGCAGCTCTGCACCGAGGCAGCGCTTGCACCGCAGAGATGCAGCTCCGGCATCGCTCTCGCTCAGTTTGTACATTATGGGGCGTTCACTGCTTTTCCTGCTGTGATTCAGAATATCAAACCTTCCCCTCCTGTTTTCTTCAGGTGCTCTTTGAAGATGCAGTGTCTCATATTTGCAGAATTAGTCGGATCTTAGAGTCTCCTTGGGGCAACGCACTGCTGGTGGGGGTAGGAGGCAGTGGCAAGCAGAGTCTGGCACGTCTGGCAGCATACATCAGCAATCTCGATGTGTTTCAGATTACGCTGAGGAAAGGCTACAGCATCCCGGACCTGAAGGTGAGAGGAGCTTTCCTCCTGGCCCCCCGGGCCAGCGCTGCCTGCTCGCGGGGGAGATCCTGCAAATGCGGAGCGGTGCCAAGTCCAGCGGTGGCTCTGGTGCCTGGGGTGGGCACATGGGGCTCTGCTCTCCTCTCATCACTGTGTCTGTGCACCGTGTGATGGGCTCAAAGGTGCTTTCTGAACACCCACGAGTCCTGCTCCGAGGGGCCGCAGTGTTTCCCTGGCCAGGGATGGGCAGGAGCCGATCGTGAGGGCAGGTGCTGTGCAGGCAGCCCTGGGAGCTGGCCTTGTCCCCGAGCAGAGCAGCCGGCACCTGGCACCTTCCCAAAGGCACCTTCCTGGCTTCCCAGGCTGGCCCAGGTGTGCCAGGCTGCACTGAAACAGTCACTGCGGAGAATAGCTCGGTGGGCTTGAAAAGAGGGGGGTTGATGGGTTTTCTCTCCCCTGTCCCAGCTGGACCTCGCCTCCCAGTACATCAAGGCAGCCGTGAAGAACACCCCCACTGTGTTCCTGATGACAGACTCCCACGTTGCTGAAGAATCGTTCCTGGTCCTAATCAATGACTTCTTGGCATCCGGGGAGGTGCCGGGGCTCTTTCAGGATGATGACCTGGAAAACATTATCAGTGCCATGAGGCCCCAAGCGAAGTTCCTTGGATTGCAAGATACAAGGGAAAACTGCTGGAAATTATTTATAGAAAAAGTCAGGCGTCAGTTAAAGGTGGGTGTTCATCCAGGAGGGGTTTTTGTCAGTGCTCCTAACTTGCCTAATCCAAAACCTATTTGCAGACAACACCCAGAAAACCACGGTTTCATTACATGGAGATAGGTTTGGGTGAAAGATGTTTTCAAAGGCTGCCCAGGCAATGGTGCACCCCCAGCTCCAGGGTGCAGCTCTTCACACCCATGTATTTACCTGCCTTGGGGCAGAAGGGGTGAGCAGCCTCCACGGCCATGTGCCAGCACCAGGCTGTGCTGGGTACTTACAGGGATGCCAACGTGGGCACGGTGCTTGGCTACTGGCCACAGCCACCAAAGAGGGGTCCGGTGCCAGCTCTGACCCCACTGAGAGGCACAGGGTGCACAATCACAGACCATCTCCCGCATACTGGGAAGAGGAATTAATAGGAGGGAGGCAAAGTCCTTGTCTCAAGCAGAAGAGTTTGCAGCGATGCGGAGCCCACAGCGATGCTCCTGCTGCCTCACGCGCAAGCTCGGCCCATGGCAGCAGGGATGTCCCACTCAGCAGCAGTGGTCTGCCCCAGGTCATCCTCTGCTTCTCCCCCGTGGGCTCAACCCTGCGAGTGCGGGCGAGGAGGTTCCCTGCCGTGGTCAACTGCACAGCCATCGACTGGTTCCACGAGTGGCCGGAGGATGCACTTGTGTCTGTCAGCAGCAGGTTCCTGGAGGAAACAGGGGACATTGAGGTGAGCTGGGACCCCGGGTCAGTGCACGCCGTGCCTGTGCATAGCCCTCTGTCCTGGGGGGCTGGGGAAACTGGGCTGCTTTGGGGAATGACCTGCACCTCTGCTACTCTGTGTTGCAACATTCCAACGGGATGGGGGCCTGGCAAGACCCAGGGGTATTGGGGGCAGCAAGCTGGGGATGGGGTCTGAGATAAGCTCACAGCCGGCTCCAGGGTCAGAGCCTGCAGCCCCACAGCGTGTGGGTGGGGACAAACCCTTCCTCATTTCCCTTTTGTCCTTAAAACCCCACCATAAATAACAGCCTGGAAACAGCAGCTTTTCCCCAGTGCAGCCCAAGTTAGCTTGGGGGATTAGAGACAGGAAAGCAGAGCTGGGCTTAAGAACCAGCATTGTCTATGCCGTGATCACCTACATTTCTCAGCTACACATTGTGCTGTTTAACGAAAAGCAGCGCTTTGCCTCCCAGCCTCTGCAGCTGCATGTGGAACCAACACTGCAGGAAGGCTGGGCTCTACCCCAGCATTTCACTGCATCCACACGGCACAGCGGCTCACTGTCTGTGCTCCTGGCAGAGCATCTCACTGTCTGTGTTCCTGGTGCAGCCCGAGGTCAAGGTCTCCATCAGCCAGTTCATGTCCTATGTCCACATGAGCGTTAAGGAGATGTCCAAGACCTACCTGGCCATGGAGAGACGTTATAATTACACCACGCCAAAGACCTTCCTGGAGCAGATAAACCTCTACAAAAACCTGCTGTCAAAAAAAAGGAGTGAGCTCACAGCCAAAATCGAGAGGCTGGAGAAGGGGCTGACGAAGCTGCAGAGCACAGCATCACAGGTGCCTGCCCACAGCATCACTTATGCATCGTGCCTGCTGGGGGTCCAACGTGCGGTGGGGGACGAGGGGAGGCACGTCCTTGTAGGCCTGTCACAGTGGCCACGAGGTCCCTGAGCTATACCAAGCCACTGCCGTAAGACCAGGCAGGGCTTAGCAGGATCAACCCTCTGATCCTCTCTGTTTCTCCCCCCGTCAAGGTGGATGACCTGAAAGCCAAGCTGGCAGTCCAGGAGGCAGAGCTGAAGCAGAAGAACGAGGATGCAGATAAATTGATCCACGTGGTGGGTGTTGAGACGGAGAAGGTCAGCAAGGAGAAAGCCATTGCTGATGAGGAGGAGCTAAAGGTCCAGGCCATCAACATGGTGCGTGGTGCTGAGCTGGTGCCCCCTGGGCTAGGGTCCAACGCGGGACAGGGCAATGTGAGCTCTGTCAGCTCTGGCCACTCACCCTGTCCTGTCCCCTCGCCTCCCCAGAACGTGGCCGAGAAGCAGCGAGCCTGTGAGACTGACCTGGCAAAAGCGGAGCCAGCACTCATAGCTGCCCAGGAGGCCCTCAACACACTCAACAAGGTGGGCAACCCCTCGGTGGGAAGTGGGTCCCCAGCTGGTGCCAGTGTCCCCACACCAGGGCAATGCTCAGTGGCCCTGCGGTCCCTTCCCAGAACAATCTGACAGAGCTGAAGTCCTTCGGGTCCCCGCCGCAAGCGGTGGTGAATGTGACAGCAGCTGTGATGGTTCTGACGGCTCCCAAGGGCAAGATACCAAAGGATAAGAGCTGGAAGGCAGCAAAAGTCATGATGGGAAAAGTAGACACTTTCCTTGATGCCTTAAAGAAGTTTGACAAGGAGCACATCCCCGAGGCCTGTCTTAAGGCGTTTCAGTGAGTCCATGGCCGGTTCCTGCCCCCTTCCCAGCCCTTGCACCACTGGGCTTCCCTGGGCAGGGCATTCAGGAAAGACCCTCACCCAGCGAGCACAGCAGGGTTTCAGGGGCAGGAGTGGGATCCAGGCGTTTGCTCTGCTCTCCCACCCTGCTGCCCATCCGCAGCCCAAGCTCTGGAAGGAGCGGGACAGGGCTGCCAGCAGCTGCAGCATGGTGTCAGCGCAGCATGTTCTCCCATTCCAGGCCCTACCAGTCAGACCCCAGTTTTGATCCAGAGTTCATAATGTCGAAGTCAACAGCCGCTGCAGGTCTGTGCTCCTGGTGCCTAAACATTGTTCGCTTCTACGAGGTGTTCTGCGAGGTGGAGCCCAAGAGGCAGGCGCTGGAGGAGGCCAACGCCGAGCTGGCAGAGGCACAAGAAAAACTCAGTCGTATTAAGAGCAAAATTGCTGTAAGTGCATGCCCCCCTGTGCAGACCCTGGCCAGGGCCAGCTGCGGGAGCCAGCCGCTGTTTTCCTTGGCTGACACCCGCTGTGACCCCATCAGTAATTCAGCTGCGGGTCACAGCCAGAAGTCAAAAAGGAGTGAGAAAGATTCTTATAATTCATATAACCTGAAGCCCAGGTGCAAGAGCTGCGTCACCGCCACAGGGGCTGTGGCAAAGCTCCCTCCGGTCTGCAGAGCTCTCTCCTGGCCTGGCAGCTTACTGCAGCTGTGCTGCATGCAGGAGGTAACTGTAGATGTGTTGTCTTTTGAAGGACCTGAATGCCAATTTGGCAGCTCTCACTGCAGAATTTGAGAAAGCTACAGCTGAAAAAATCAAATGTCAGCAGGAGGCTGATGCAACCAACAGAGTCATCACGCTGGCAAACAGGTACCATGCAAACACTGGCTCCAGAAGCGCTGGGACCGTCTGCTGCTCCCTGGCATTGCCTGGTGACAATGACACAGGGGTCATGAAAGCATCAGAGCCCCCCCCATCCTCCCCAAATTAAAAAATCCCAAGTATGAATTGGGCCAGAAATTCGGGAGGGGATGGGGCAGAGCCATATGCCCTGGCTGAGGGCAGCCCACCACCCGAGCAGAGATGGGTTAATCCCAAGGGTGTTTGGTGATGGCCACCCTGGGGCATCACGGCTGAGTGCCCCCCCTCCCTTGCCCCCCTGCCCCCCCCCCCCCCCCCCTCCCCGGCAGCACCGCAGAAGTCACTGTCTCCTCTGGCCTCCCCCAGGCTCATCAGGGGCCTGGCGTCCGAAAATGTCCGCTGGGCTGAGTCAGTGGAGATGCTCAGAGAGCAGGAGAAGACGCTGTGCGGAGACGTGCTGCTGGTCTCTGCCTTCGTGTCCTACGTTGGCTACTTCACCAAGAAGTACAGAGCCGAGCTGCTGGAGAAGCACTGGATCCCCTTCCTCAGCAGGCTGGCGGTGAGTGGCCATGGGTCCCGTCCCGCGGTGCCTGGGCTCCTTCCCTCCACGCCTGCTGGCACCAAGGGGCTCCCGCTCCTCTGTGGCCAGGTGGCCAACGGTCCCACCCTGGCAGGTGCCCATCCCCATCACCCCAGGGCTGGATCCCCTCAGCCTCCTCACCGACACCGCTGATGTGGCTGCCTGGAGCAACCAGGGGCTGCCCAGCGACCGCACATCCACCGAGAATGCCACCATCCTCTGCAACACCCAGCGGTGGCCCCTGGTCGTGGACGCCCAGCTCCAGGGCATCAAGTGGATCAAGAACAAATACGGGGAGGAGCTGCGGGCCATCCGCCTGGGCCAGAGGAGGTGGGTCAGGTGCTGAGGGGCTGCCGCAGGCTCAGGCTGGAACGGCCCCCCCTTCCCCTGCCACCAGAGGGGCATGGGGCTCTGGAAACCAGGCCACCCGCATCCCCCATCAGAGTCGGGACACCCGAGGGCAGCAGTGCTGATGGAAGCACCCAACACCAACATGGGCTGTGCAGGGGCTGGGGCTGGCAGTGCCGTGGGGGTCCCACCAGGGCACAGCGGCTGGCGGGCGTTCACCCGAGCTCCCCACAGTGCGCGCACGCTCACCCCACACCGTGACTCCCTCTCCTCTCGGCTGCAGCTATCTGGATGCCATAGAGCAGGCAGTTTCCGAAGGACAGACGCTGCTGATCGAGGACGTTGGCGAGACGATGGAGCCGGTGCTGGACCACCTGCTGGGCAGGAACACCACCAAGAAGGGCAGGTCAGCACACCTTGTTCTCTGGTGCCTAAGAGTTTCACCTGCTCTGAGCAACCACTGCTGCCCTAAAATGCCGATTTACGCCCCTTTGCATGACGACAGCTGGGGCCTGATCCTTCCCCATGCACATGAGACCCTCTGGCCACATGCCTTAGTTTTCTCCTGGTATTTCCCAGTGGGGACACTTGTAGTTTGATGTGACATTTTTGACCATTCTGCTCTGAAGAGTCCAGTTCATTTAGTGGTTTAAGAAGAGCATGTTCCCTGGTGCACCTGCAATAAGTTGTGGTAAACTGAGAGGGTTCTCTTGGCAGACACAGAAGCTGTTCTGTGATGGGGCTTTTGCTGAGAATCCCTGCCCCATCTCCCCCGCCCCACTCAGCGCTGCCAGCCCCGCTGCAGGCAGTGCTGCCTTCCCTGGACACCACCGACCTTCTTGGCCACATCCCTGGGATCTGGTGAGGGCTGGTCCCCCAGGACTGCAGGGATGGGGCTCTGGGGCAGGAGCGAACTTGTTTCATGGCAGGGAGCCTGCAAGGAGCATCAATCCGCCTGGAAGCCATGGCGGGCCTGTGAGCAGGGCAGCCTCCAGCTTCTTCTGCTCCTCCAGCCTTTGCCCTGCCAGGGCTGTCTTGGTACTTCTGCCCTTGCTATGCCTTTTCCCAACCAGAGAAATACATCTTAAGCAGCTGGGAACAGCATATGGGTTGAGGGCTTCTGTCTGTGATGAGTTACTGCTAAGTGTACAGAAGTGTAATTTGTTTAATTAACTAAACAGATGCATTAGGATAGGAGATAAAGAAGTGGAATATCACCCGCGCTTCCGACTGATTCTGCACACCAAATACTCCAACCCTCACTACAAGCCAGAGGTGCAGGCTCAGTGCACCCTGATCAACTTCTTGGTGACCCGGGAGGGACTGGAGGACCAGCTCCTGGCTGCTGTGGTGGCCAAAGAGCGGCCAGACCTGGAGACCCTGAAGGTATGAACCCGGCTGCCGACGAGACGGGAGCGGGGAGCGGCCTGGGGGAGCTGCGGAGTCTTTGCTGGCAGGGAGCAGTGAGATCTCACCTCCGTGAGCTCGCTGTTGTTTACTGAGAGCTGAGCAAGTCCCGATCGGACCGTGCTGTCTACGTGGGTGGCTGTGGGTCCACCGTTGCCCCTCAGAGCCTGGCGCTGCCACAGGCATGCTCGCCGCTTCGCCCTGCGTGTGACAGCATGTCCCAGGAGGGGCCATGTGCACCCTCCTCGTGCATCAGCGCTTCGGTGCCACTATGAAAAACATGGTGATTGAACGCCAGAGTTTTCCTACAGTCTCTTGAATGACACGCATCTCTCCGGGGTGCTGGTGTTGTAGGCAAACCTCAGAAAGAGCCAGAACGAGTTCAAGATCAAGCTGAAGGAGCTGGAGGACTCCCTGCTCGCCCGGCTGTCTGCTGCTGGGGGGGAGTTCCTGGGGGACACAGCACTGGTGGAGAACCTGGAAACAACAAAGCGCACAGCCATAGAAATTGAGGAAAAAGTAAGTGAGCTGCCCCAAAGCTGGTCCTGCGATGCGGCAGGCAGTGGGAGAGCTCTCCCGGATCATGCTGGGCACCCAGCACTCAGTGGGAGGTAGGGTGCTGCTTCAGCACATGCCAGGATGGTGGATAACACCCACCTTCTTGTGTGTCAAGGTGAAAGAAGCTAAAGTCACCGAAGTCCAAATAAATGTCGCTAGAGAAAACTACAGGCCAGCGGCAGAGCGAGCATCCCTGCTGTACTTCATCCTGAGTGACCTCAACAAGATCAACCCCATCTACCAGTTCTCTCTCAAGGTAGAGGAATTGGTTTGGACGGGCAGGACAGGGTTTGGGGGAATCTCGGAGATTCGGTGTTTCAGCATTTATGCTGCTAACAAAACACCCAGCAGACCGGGCACTGAGCTGCTCCCCTGGCTCTTCCTCAGGCATTCAATGGAGTCTTTGAGAAAGCCATTCAGCGCACAGCCCCTGATGACAACATCAAGCAAAGGGTGATCAACCTGACAGATGAGATCACCTACTCAGTCTATATGTACACCGCACGGGGACTCTTTGAGAGAGACAAACTCATTTTCCTGGCCCAGGTTGCCTTCCAGGTAATGGGTGCAAATGTTTGAGACTTCTGTGGTATAATGCTGTACGTGAGTTTATGTTGCTTTAGATAGGTTGTTCTCTTACCTCTGTGCTGCTGCTGGATGCTCAGTAGCTTCTGCCCAGAGCACAGCCCCTTGCACTGAGGCTGTGTGTACCAGGGTGGTTGTGACGCTGCGCTCTCAACTTGCCAGGTCCTGGCAATCAAGAAAGAAGTGAACCTGGCGGAGCTGGACTTTCTTCTACGCTTCCCTTCCAAGGCCGGTGTCGCATCCCCCGTGGACTTCCTGCAGCCTCAGGGCTGGGGTGGCATCAAGGTTGGTCCGCGCAGTCGCCCGCTGTGCCGAGGCAATGCCAGCATGGCACCCAGCACAGCGGGTCTGGGGTCACCTGCAGCAGCCGGGAGGGTCTGCAAAGCCTCCCTGTCCCCTGCGGCTGGTGAGACCCAGCAAATCCCAGCCCCCGGCAGGGGCTGTGGGATGGCAGCGTGCCGGCGGTGTGGGGGTCCGCACTCAGCCCTGCGGCAGGCGGTAGGGTCAGCCATTCAGCCGACCGAGCACCAGAGACAGCCTGTCCCACTGGTCCCCCTCCTCTGCACGTCCCACTCACCCCGCGGGTCTGAGGGAAAGTGGAGATGGGCTGCTCGCACTGGCAGAAGAGGCAGCTGGCAAGGTTGCGTCTCGCCAGTATTTTTGACTGTCAGTGTCCCCTGTGTGCCCAGCTCCTCGCCCATGAGCTCAGGAGTGTCCAAGTGATGCCCCACCAGTCCACGCACAGCATCCCTGTTTCACCAGGCAGCCTTGGCACCTGAGGGATGCCTCTGGGACCCCAACGCAGCCGTGTCCGGCAGAGGGCAGGTCTGGCAGCCTGCCTGGGCTGGTGGAGCAAGGCTGCGGGACCCCTCAAGGCCTGGCTGTGGCACAGGACCATCCCCACATACACGACTCCATGGGGACACCCCCAGTCTGGGGGGCCCGAAGGCGAGCAGAGCCCAAGATTGATTCAGCCCTTCTCTGGGGGATCTGAAGGTTCTCTCAGAAATGGAAGAGTTCAAGAACTTGGACAGTGACATCGAGGGCTCAGCAAAGCGATGGAAGAAGTTTGTGGAGTCCGAGGTGCCAGAGAAGGAGGTGTTCCCCAAGGAGTGGAAGAACAAGTCAGCCCTGCAGAAGCTGTGCATGCTGCGGTGCATGCGGCCGGACAGGATGACCTACGCTATCAGGTACGCCAGCGCCCACCCGGGGCGCGCAGCACGGTGCTCTCCTAGCAAAAGACCCACAGTGTCACTGCCCCAGCTGCGCCCAGTGACCACATTTGTTCCTAACTCACATTATGGTTTTATTTTTTCTGTAGGAACTTTGTGGAAGAGAAGATGGGGAGCAAGTTTGTGGAAGGAAGGAGCGTGGATCTCTTCAAGGCGTACAAGGAGAGCAGCCCCTCCACACCCCTGTTCTTCATTCTCTCCCCTGGCGTCGACCCGCTGAAAGACGTGGAGGCCGTGGGTGAGCCGCTGCCCTCTCCTCCACTGGCACCAGCTCACAACGGCTGCATGCCACTGCTGGTTTGAGCCACGAATGGCTGGAGCTGCGCAGCCCCATCTTCTTCCTAATAGTAACGAAAAAGGCATCTCACTTTGTGACGGTTTCCTCCCCTCCCCAGGCAGAAAGCTGAATTTCACCATCGACAACGGGAAGATCCACAACGTGTCGCTGGGGCAGGGCCAGGAGGCCGTGGCCGAACGGGCCCTGGAGGTGGCGGCCGCGCAGGGGCACTGGGTCATCCTGCAGGTGCGTGGGGGGCACTGGGGCGCACGGCAGGGCACACAGCCCGGCACACAGCCAGATGCGGCTCAGAGGGTCCCAGGCTCCCCCAGCCTCAGCATCCCTATTGACACTAAGGTGGCACCTGGGATGGCTGGAGCTCGGGGAGCATCAGCAGCTGCTCCACTCCACTCCCCACGTCCCGCTGCATTAGCAATCACACACAGTCTCAGGGCTCAGCCGGTGCAGTGGCCGGGTCCAGGCTTGTCCTTGGTGGGGGCAGAGGCAGGAGCAGGGAGGGGACTGGGGGCAGCAGCACTGCCGGCAGCAGGAAGGCACAGCGCTGCCTTGAGCAGGGGCAGCGGGAAGGGGGCAAGGAGGTGACACGGGGGGGCTCAGAGAAACAGGGGAGGCGGGAAGTGGGGAGTGCAGTGCCCCTTGCTCCCTGCAGTGGCAGGGAACACACAGGACCACCAAGTGGGGGGGGGGGGGCACAATGACCCCTTACCATCACTGCATTGCCACGAGCAAGGCAGGAGGCAAGGGGACATCCAGGACGGACAGATTTTGGGTGTGCACCACACTGCCGGCCTGCACCAAGGGAACTGGAGAGGGGCCACAGAGTAGGAGACCTGCAACAGAGAGTGGAGGCGAAAAGCGCAGGAGGCCATTCAGAGAGGATGGCAGCCCTCCTATGGGGGTGCAAGATTTTTCATGGTGTATCCCCACATGATGCCAGTGACACTGTCTGGGACAGTTGGGTGTCCCCAGCCCAAGAGGTGCCATGTTGCGCTGCACCTGCTTTCTGTGGAGCCACAGTAGGAATTTGGGGGGACGAGCGATGCCCGAGGTTGTACTTCAGCCCAAGCAGTACAGGAGAGGTTCCTGTTGCAGAACATCCACCTGGTGGCCCGGTGGCTGGGCACACTGGAGAAGAGAGTGGAGCAGTACAGCCTGGGCAGCCATGCCGACTACCGGGTGTTCATGAGCGCCGAGCCAGCCCCCAGCCCGGAGGCTCACATCATCCCACAGGGACTGCTGGAAAATGCCATCAAAATCACCAATGAGCCGCCGACGGGCATGTATGCCAACCTGCACAAAGCCCTCGACCTCTTCGCCCAGGTACCCTCACCCCACCACCCTGCTCTCCCCCACCGTGGTCATGCTGTGCACAGCCAGTTCCTTTCAACCGTTTTGGGTCAGCGTATCCAGCTCACCCTGTCCCTGGGGTTTCACGGGCTGGCCATCTCTGGGGGCATCACTGCAGACACGGATGCTGGGCCAGGAGCCAGCCCACCCCCAGGCACATCCTCCTGGGGGTGCTCAGAGCCCCCATTTGTCAGGACGTTAACCAGAGCTGCCCAAGGGTTCTGAACCAGGGAAGATGCCGAATCACTGGCACCTTTCCCAAGGCTGAATGTCAAGCTGCTGCAGCTTGATGTCACAAACAAGCCACCTCAACTGTCAGTGGGGTGTATATATGTGTGTGTGTGTGTGTTCTTAATTTTTTTACAAACAAATGAGTGCAAAAATTAACCAACTAGCAAATCTTTAAAAGATAATTTTATGCTTTTTTTTTTTTTTTTAATAAACAACCTTCAGTTCTCCTTTGCCATCATCTGTTAATTTTCTTCACTAGAGGGATGGCTGCTAGTGATATTCACTTATTCACTTGCAAACCCACTCTCATTTTATTCCACTGCAGGACACGTTAGAGATGTGCAGCAAAGAAATCGAGTTCAAATGCATCTTGTTTGCGCTCTGTTACTTCCACGCGGTGGTGGCTGAGCGGCGCAAGTTTGGCACTCAGGGCTGGAACAGATCTTACCCCTTCAACAATGGTGACCTGACCATATCGATTAACGTCCTGTACAATTACTTGGAGGCCAACCCCAAGGTAAGGGACTTACAAAGTGATCATAACTCAGCACAATACACACTGTCAAGCAACCTTTTTCAAAAAATTCATCAGTTTGCTGCACAAATGCCTTCTCTTGAGGAAACAGCCTTGCCAGCAGCTCTTCCCCTCCTCCCCTGGGGAGCTGCCTGCACACTCTGGCAGGTGAAGGTGCATAGTCCTCAGTGCAACCAAGCTGGGTGGAAAGCAGGTGTTCAGCGCCAGGCTGGGACGAGTGCCTGCTCTGGCTCATGCTTCGGTGCTTTGGTGGGGTGTTTGGTTTTTTTTTAATTACTTTCCACCTAAAAGACAAAGCCTGCCCTGAGACTGAAGGTGCAACAAGTAGGCTTGAGGTCTCACCTTTGGGAGAGTCCTGCTTTCACCTGGCTTCACAGACATGATCAATGTTGATCTGAATAAAGACAGGATGATGGGGGTTCAAAGTATGGCTGGCTGTGTCCATACTGGGACAAGGTGAAATCTGTGGGCAAACATGAGACCCCCTGAGACAAGGTCCCCTGCCTTGCTCCCCTTCACTCTGTCATCGAGCCTCTGCGGGTCCAGGGCCTGTCACTTCCCTGGATGCTGGACAGACCGACCCAGGAGCCATTGCTCCATGGCCCCACAGCTCTACAGCTGTGTGCAGCTTCCCCAGGCTGCAGGGGACTTCTGGGGAGCCACACAGAAAACCCACAGTGAGCCTCTCCTTGTAGGTACCATGGGATGATCTCCGGTACCTATTTGGTGAAATCATGTACGGCGGGCATATCACAGACGACTGGGACCGCCGACTGTGTCGGACTTACCTGAGTGAATACATCCGTGCGGAGATGCTGGAAGGGGAAGTGTACTTAGCTCCAGGGTTTTTGATCCCTCCCAGCTTGGATTACAAGGTAAGAAAGATTAACACTGCAATTTGCTGTGGAAAAACCACTGCTCTAGATAAATGTGCACTAGTCAGAGTTCCCTCGTGCTAACCAGCGGGGAATGTAGGGGGAAAAAAAGTTTCAATCCCATGGAAACATGCAGAATAGCTGCAAAAATAATTCCTGTGGCTGGGGTGGTAAGGGAAAAACTTAGGTAAGAAGTGAGTAAAAAAAAAACATCTTGAATAAGCAACGCCACCACCAAATAGCGATGATGTAGTTTCAAAGCTGAAGTGAAACTCATGCTCCTTTGTACATATCTGTTAAACTAATGTCAGTGCCTGCCCTGTGCTTAGGGTTATCACGAGTACATCGATGACAACCTGCCACCAGAGAGCCCCTACTTGTACGGCCTTCACCCCAACGCAGAAATCGGGTTCCTGACTGTCACTTCGGACAGGCTTTTTCGGACAGTTTTGGAAATGCAGCCCAAAGAATCAGATGCTGGAGGAGGCTCAGGTGTCTCCCGAGAAGAAAAGGCAAGCAAAGTTTTACACTACACAATAACAGTTCAGAAGCCAGGAGGGGACTAGGTGGGGAGGACAGATATGGGCCCACACACAATGGACAGAAGAATATGACCTGTAATAATTGATTTTCATCAGTGCAAGACAGTGGAGGTTTTCTAGCCCAGTACCTAATGCTACAAACTGTCAGCCTGGAAAAAGGGGAACTGCTAGCACAGAGCTCACGAGAAAGGCTGCAGTCAGGTTTTTATTTAAGTATATTTGCACTTGGTTTCTCTGTGACCAGGCTCTCCTTTCCATTTCAGTAACTTTGCCAGTCTTTGGCATTGGTAATGTAATTGAACACGAGCAAATGCTTCACTGCTCTACAGCTGCTGCGAAGGCAGCACTGCTACCGCAGCCCAGGGCAGACAAAGTACTGGCCACAGCTGCCTGTTTGTCCTCATCCCATCTGCAGCTCTCTCCCCTATTCCCTGCTCTTGCATCAGTCTAGTTCCCAGGCAGGCAGGCAGCTAGTCACACAGATCATGAGACCATTAGCTGCTCTCCTCCAGCATCTCTCAGAAATGCAAAGGGTAAAGAGAAGGGGCTGAAATGCTGTCCCAGCAGTTTCTTTGTGTTCACTCCATCTGAACACATGGTGTGGTTACAAAAGTCAGCAGTGTTCAGAAAGGTTACTCTTTGGTCGGGTCGAGATGTGCCAGTGGCAAAACGTGGCTTACATGCTGCGCCCTCAGCAGATGGAACAGGCTTATTAACTTCCACTCATAATAGCAACTACTAAAAACACATGTTGTTTTTTTTAAAAAAAAAAAAAAAGTCTTCCTCCTGACTCCCTGGATTTTACACTTGAATTTCACAGCCTCCATGGCTTCAGTTCTTAGCTATCGAAAAAGACCTGCAGCTTTTTAAGATCCAAGAGCAGTTAGTAAAATAATAGAGTATCAGTAACAGGGGAGGAGGCACAGCAAAACACAAAGGCAGAAAAAGAAAAATCTTACTAAGTTAATTAACTGTTAACCCCAGCGTTTTTTTCTTAGATAAGAGCAGTTCTATGGCCTATTCTTCCCAGGTGAAGTCAGTCCTAGACGAGATTATTGAGAAGCTGCCGGAGCCATTCAATATGGTGGAGGTCATGGCGAAAGCAGTGGACAAGACCCCATATGTTGTAGTTGCCTTCCAGGAATGTGAAAGAATGAACATCTTGACCCATGAAATCAGGCGATCTTTGAAAGAGTTGGACTTGGGACTAAAGGTATGCATTAGGTAGCTGCCTAGAAAGCACCTCTCTCTATCAAATAATTTCCCATGATTTGCAAATGGCTGTCGCTCGTTCACAACCCTTGTCTTGTACAAAGCGCTTGGCTACCCTTGCTCACACTCTTACACATTCCACTGTGCTGGGTGCGGCCAGATGGTACCAGCCTCCTGCTTTGTGATGAGTTTGAGACCAAATACTTCCATCAGTCTTGCTTTCTTCAGATGAAACTGCCCAGACTTTTCTCTTTTTTAAAGGGAGAGCTAACGATTACATCGGATATGGAAGAGCTGGCAAATGCTCTCTTCTACGACAATGTTCCTGAGTCCTGGACACGTTATGCCTATCCTTCTCTTCTTAGCTTAGGAGCCTGGTATGCAGACCTGCTCCTTCGGATTAGGGTGAGCAGATTTCTTGTGAAAGTTAAAGTTTAGGGTGCAAGCAGATACCACAGAAGACCAGGAATCACCTCCATCAGTGTACAGTAGTTAACTGGTTTATTTTTCAATATTAATTTAAGCAGTTTGAAGTACCTGAAATGGCCTGTTACCCCAAGAATGAGAGCAGAAGTTTGAAAACAATTCACCATTAGAGGATATCACTGTTTCAAAAGAATATTAGCTAACCCCATCATAACTTTGTATGTCTCATAAGAAAAAAATATTTAATAAAACCATCTATTTAAAGTGTGGCTTTGTTAAAAAAATAATAGGTATTTACTGCAATCCAAATTAACAGTTTTAAGTTTCATTGCTGCAGTGAAATCTGCTATTTATTCATCACAGACCACCTCCATCCTAGTCTCCCCATCTGGAAGATTATCTGAAGCTGTTAGGCACAGTGAAGCATCAGTTTTTTGTCATGTCATATCTCAAAGTAGTATTCTGCTGCTCAAAGGCCATGCTTCACTCTGAAGTACCTTGCTGGGTTTGTTTTCCAGGAACTGGAAGTCTGGACAATGGACTTTGTGCTGCCTGCAACAGTGTGGCTGGCAGGATTCTTCAATCCCCAGTCCTTCCTCACTGCTATCATGCAGTCCATGGCCAGAAGAAATGAATGGCCACTGGACAAGATGTGTCTTTCAGTGGAAGTGACCAAGAAAAACCGCGAGGATATAACAGCTCCACCCAGAGAAGGCTCCTATGTGCATGGATTATTCATGGAAGGTAAAAGACTGCATCTTTTATGAGATGTTTCAGACACAGAGAAAGCCCAGTTCAGCCTTAAAAATTCTTACAAACAGAACAGGTGTTAGTATTCACTGGCTTATTTGAACTTGTACAACTTCTGCAAAAGCCCCAAGCAGCGGAGCCTTTATTCCACGCTAATGTCAGACACGCCAGCTGAGGGCAGCACCCATCCAGTTTACAGAGTCTCACAAAGCAGAAACTGGTTTTTGGAAAATGACTGTATATCACGAACCTGAGGACTGGGCTGTCTGAAGCTAGATGGTTCTAGTGAATAAATATATTATGCTCTTATTTGATGTGTGAGCAAGACAAATCAGGAAACTCAGAACCTAAAATAATTACTGCTAAAAAATGAGAGGGAATGAGATGGCAGTATCAGCAGAGCACCAAAGGAGTCCACTTAAACAAGAGCACAGACCACACAGGACAGCTTATCATAGCTCCCACCACGGGTCAAGTTCTACCTTCAGCTTTGCAACTTTCATGCAAAGCTGGTACTGAAGGGATGAGTAGGGAGAGAATTTATTTAGACATCCCACATACAGTAAGGCAAAATGCATTCATGAGTCACAGTGAGATGATAACATGTTAGCCCTAATGACTACTAAGCCATGGCTACCCAATTTTCATACTCTATCCTCAACTGTGCTGCTAGAGCAACTCCTTCCCACCCATTAATAGTTATGAAAACAGCCCCCTCTAAGTGAAAAAGCTGCTGGGTAGCTGGACCCTGACAGTTTCATAATATTGCAGGCGCTCAATGGGACATCCCTTCTGGTGTGATCGCAGATGCTCGACTGAAGGAGTTGACACCCATGATGCCAGTCATCTTCATCAGAGCCATCCCCGTGGACCGCGTGGACACCAAGAATGTCTATGAATGTCCTGTCTATAAGACACGGATGCGAGGTCCCACCTATGTCTGGACCTTTAACCTAAAGACAAAAGAAAAAGCTGCTAAGTGGATCCTTGCCGCTGTTGCTCTGCTCTTACAGGTCTAAATTTTAATGACTATGGAAAACAAACAGCAAATGCTTTTACTTGCAAAAAAACCTCAAAGTTGTGTAACTTATTCTAAGTTTGATTGTACCAGAACTATTTTAGCAAAGTATCAATAAAAACAGTGCTGGAACTGCTGTCATGTGGAGACTGCTCTTACAATACATGGAGTTTCTCATGATGGATACTGGTTTTCAATTGGTGGTTTCTGATAAAGTGCTGGTTTAGAGCCAGACCACCAAAGGAAGCCAAACGGAACAATTGCATGCAACTATCCAGATTCCTTTCCTTCTCATAGCTCTCTGTCTTTCCACAGCTATTTGTTTGATCACTCAGTGCTAACTGTGAGCAGAAATTCATCAAGCCGTGTGCATGACACATTCCTGCATGGAAGCATGTATCTGTTTAGACCAGATGGAAGAAGAAAGGCACAGATTTGACCCAGTTCACCAACACGTCAACCCATACAACCCAAAGAAAGTTGAGCTGCAAACAGATCAATCTCTGAAATATGTCTGTTTCTATTTCTAGGTTATAGAGTCTAGTCTACCCTTTCTTTCACAACAAATAATTTGTACCTGCAGTAACACCTGTTAGGTGGTTAGATCTGCTCTCGCCACCATATGGAAGCCAATGCCTGTCCTTTTAGCATAAAATAATTCAGCAAAATCCCACTCTGTGAAATATCTGAACAATTAGTTCTAAAATACAGTTGCATAAAACTTCCCTCACAGCTAGTGGTAAGAAAAGCCACAAGGGGATGCAAGTAGAGCTGCTTGTTTCTTTACAAAGTAGTAGCATTTAAAATAAATTACCATTAAGTTTTACACTTACCATCAGCCTTTTCAAGTGCCAGAAATCCCTTTTGTTGGCAAGACAAGATCAGAACACATTGCACATACTCCACCAGTGAAACCCACAGGGCAGCCCAAGCCTGCACTCTAACACATTTTTATCTGGCTTCCCAACCACCTTCTTTGCAGGACATGTGTTACGCTTTCAGCCTCCCACTTTCAGCAAGTAACATCTAAAAATCACATCAGCACCAAGAGTCCTTTCATGCCCTCTCCACAGTTCATGAAAGACACTTGCAACACATCTTAACATGAAGGAGCCAGATATACAACCCCAGAGATGGAGGCCACATTTACGTAAATAAAATGGATGCATGAACGCTCAGCATCAAGGGCACACACTTAGGTGCCAACTGCATGGACTATGAGCACAGCACACACCAAAAAAAAAAAAAAAAAAAAAAAAAAAAATCTAAGAGCAATTCCACAAAGCTGAGAAGGGCTCCAGCTACTGGGCAGTTGAACAGCCAGGCAAATCCAGGACACTGTACAAAGCAGAAAAGCAAAACCAACTGCCCCTGTTAACCAACACCTACAAGGTTAAAGCAAAGCACTGATGAGATAAAAAGAAGACAGAACATTTTAAATATTCCAACAATGTTTTCTATTAGCTAGTCAAGATAAAATAAACACAGTCCCTCTCCACAAAACTCTGAAACGGACATTTCAAAAATGGAAGTTTTATTTCTATGCATAGCAAATACCTTTGTATGGGTTCTCTTTCATTGACCCTTCCAGAAATTCTAGTAGATGAAATTCAATATAGGCATTGAGCAATGATTCTAGTCAGTGGCAAGCACCCCAGAAGAAAAGAGAGATGTCTGTTTTCTCCTCACATCATCTATGTTTCCATCATCTGTTTCTTCCACATGACAGAGAGTACCATACTTATTAATTGCAGTCAGTGCAATATAAATTCCCCATAAGAATGGCAGAAAACTCACCCAAAGCAGCAACTTCTCTTCTTTCAAAAGAAATTCTTGATCAGAGGTGTTACCAGCTTCACCCACAGTTTCACGTAACGATTAGGCTGCTCAAATGTTGATGATGAGACTACACCTGAGCAGAGGTAAAGCTGCTCCTGCTCCTATACAGGGAAAGAAACATCATCCGAGTAAATCCTAAGTGTTAAATTATATAATGGCCTTTAAGAAAAGCAATTTCTCAGATAAAACTGGCCACGGATCCTGCCAAAAGGATGCATCATTTCTCCCACAAGCCTGAACATAGGAGTCTCATTCCATTCAGCACAACTCAGAGAGTAACTAAGCCACCAAGGAGCTAGCACAGGATCTGTCCTTCACATCCGCCTGCCACAGCACTCTACCTTTTGATGACTATCAGTGTGCTCAGTAACCCAACCTCAAGAATTAGCAATTTAAAGTCTACAAAGAGCAAAGGCAGAAGGTTTTGCTTTTTTGAGCCCCACAGCTGCAAGAGAGCTGAACTTCAGTTTCAGAAAAATCCTAAATCCCTCGCTGTAATTGCCAGAAAAGGAAACCTTACCATAATCTCAAGAGACTGGCTTACGCAGCTCTTTCTAGACACAACTCAAGTGCTGTGTTTTCAAATGAATATGCAGTCATGATTTCAACTAAATTACCAGAAACACTTAGGCTTCTCCAGTGTGTATACTGCTGAAGGAGGAAATGAACCATCATGATGATAATACATGCTCGCATTGCACGTGAAAGCAGCTGTTTGATCAAAGGTAGAAGCGGTTTTCTTATCAAAGCCAGTCAGGTTTCTAGATTTGCAGGCAAACAAGGAGCAGATCATCTACTCTAAGTCTGTTCATAATCTTTTTTTCATTAGCTAAGCTGTCACAAACAACAGAAAATACCCTGCACTGTTTAAATTCAGGGTGGAACAGGGAAGCAGGAACCAAGCACTGGAAAGTAACACCAAAAAGACAAACCTACAACAGAAGGAAGACATTTGCGTGCCAAATCAGTCTAATTTTAGAATCCCCAAATGCTCCAAGAACTATAGTCAGCCCTGCTGTGAAGATTCTGCACCACAGTCATCTGATACAGTGACGTCATCTGATCACTGGAACCGAGACCAATTTTCTGAATTGAAGTTCAGCTCATTCAGTGGAGCATCCAAAGATACCCAGACCACTCAAATTTCTTCCCAAATCTTACCACGCATTTTTTAAATGGAACTCAATGTTACATAGGCAAAGTGATTTCATGGCAGCATACCAGTATTGTATTAAGTCTTCTAAACAAAGGTCACAGAACAGTAAACAAACAGCCAATCTCAAAATCAGCTTCCAGCAAATGGGAATGGTTTAAAGCCCTTTAAATTAGATCACTGCAGCACTGTTTGAGAAAATTCCTCTGTCATATTTTCATTGATTCTCCCCTTCCATTAGAAACAAGTAGAGGCAAGATATGAATTGAAATATTCAAGCAGCTCTTCCAGTAATAGAATTGTTTTTGATTAGATATACTCTGACTCATCCTGTGGAAGAGCCCTGATGCAATAGGGCAATTCCCATTGATCTTGAAGACAACTGTGCCTTCTTCTGCCAGGACTTGGCTTAACGGAATACATTTTTGAGATCCCTAAGTCACACACACAGGCACCAAACCAATTTGCTTTGTATCAGAGCACTACATGAGAAATTTACTTGGGACACTGTCAGTTCCAGCAGAAGATTCAGAGTCAAGACAGCTGGAGAACCAGACAAGATTTAGAGAAGCAGCAAAAGTCCTGAGCAGTCCCAGGTACCTCATTAAAAAAAACCCAAAACCAAAAACTGGGACATTGAACATTAAACCACTGAAAAAAAATGTTTGTGTGAAGATTATATAATGTTCTATTATTATTATTATTATTCAAGATCATATTATGTCATATAACTTCATGGGCAATCCAACCAGCCCAGAAATCCTCCTCTTGCAGAAACTACACTAAGATCCCCTGCCTTTGTTCACCTCCACAGCCTGTGGGCAGCCACCCAAAAGCTAACTGATTGGCATTTATATTCCTACAAAGGATTTCCCAAATGCCTGAGAAGCAAAATCCTGCAGAAGTCCAAGATCAGCAATTCAAAGGGCCTGACCTCATTATCCTAGAGCACGGTGCAACAACCTTGGCAATGCCCAAATATTGGGTCTAAGGCCCAAGAACGTGCTGTGTGATCGGTGAGCAGAGGAGAGCCAGCAGATCCTCTCTGAATGCTGTGTCTCTCAGCATCCAGTGCCTGAGCACTTGCGATACTCGAGTTCACTGGGGACACATGTTCTTTCCCGTTATGGCCTCCATTTCCCAGAAACAGGCACTTGCAGCAGGCATCTCATCAATAGTCACTTAACTGACAGCTCCTTGAGACTTCCTATGCCCAAGAAGGTTTTGAATTATTGTAGCTGTAGGTTTTTACTGCAACTGCGTCATCAGCATTCCCTGTGTGACCAAGACACACAATATCCATGTTATCTCCCCTTAATCAGCCACTCACCTGATGGAGTTGCTGTTGCAAAGCTTTATTTTCTGTCACTATCGCAACCTGAGCTTCCAAGTCACGATGAACCGATCGATATCCAAAATTAGGAGAGCCAATCAGAGTTAGGCAGGGAAGATCGCTTCCTGCCAAGTACAGCCAAAGACCTGCAGGAAAAACAGGAGAAGAAAGGAAGTGTGGCAGACCAAGGAAACGACCGGAGTAGCCTCACACAATTCACTTCACTTAGAATGAATTAAACATGTTAGATTACAGTAACTATAAAAGTTCACAACACAAAGCAAGCTTCCTTGCAGATGGTCTAGCATGTCTTGTAAAGCTTTGTATGAATCCTGAGATACAGCTTGCATTATCCAAATTTGTGTGCTCTTAACAGGGGGGCTGCAGCACACTCGGTGCCGCCCTAGGGACACATTCTTAAGAATGCAAATACACTGCATGAAGGACCCCCAAAATAATCTAGAATGAGTTACTATCATTAAGTTAGAGGTCATTTTACACCGCAGCATATCTCAGAAACACTGAAATAAGACAAACAGTTTTTCAGTAAAGGAAAACCTATACCAAGCAACAAAGCACCGGGAAGACAAGCCAGGCCTGGACCAGTCAGTTCCAGAACTGGAAGCAGTGCAGTTGCACAGTGACTAACCTCTCTCCTGAGACTACACAAGACAGTGACATGAAGAGGCATCTCCCTGCTCTGACAGGTGAATTCACATGAACTAAAGACTTGTAAGAGAAGTGCAAATTCTCACCCACTCACTTCCTGAGGACCCACCCAAAGACGAAATCAAACTCTTGCCAGGATGCAAGACTCACAAGTCCACTCACCACTGCAGTTCACACACAACTTTGCCAGTGCAACAACAAGAGCAAGTGTGATACAACTCAGGACAGTTTTTTCAAGCGCAAGATGGAAGCCCCATACTATTCTCAAGCACGCCACTGTAGCACGGCAGGAAAGAACAGCTAGGGATGCCTCAGGAGAGCAAGGACTATTGCCAAGGAGAGTCTATACAGCCATTCTCTGTGTATAAATGGACCCAAGAAGTGTTTGCTTTCCACCTGGCACAGCACAAGTGCTTAGAACAGCCCTGGGCAGGTCCCCGATAGATGGCTTATCCCTACTGCAAGTCACGCAAAGACTACAACAAAGAAACTGTAGCATAAAAACCACCTAGTACTTAAAATAGAAGCAGGTTTCCTAACTCAACCCCAGAGCAGTTCCAAGAATGCCTTGAGTAAGAAGCTGCCGATTCACCGCTGGTTCCTGTAACCTCCTCCCCACCCCCACACCGCACACAGTCAGCAGCTTCGCTGCCACTTTCAGTTACACCTCCTGGCTCAGCACTGGCACTGCCCATAACTCAGTGGCACAACCAACTCCTCCACAGGCTCACCCCCACCCACAGAAGGGCAGGAGTGCCGACGCAGAGGGCTCCAGGAGCTGCAAAAAAGTGCCCAAGTGGCGGAGATTCGGCAAGTTCTGCCACCAAACAGGATGGCTGCCACAGGCTGCGTGGTGCCCCGGCCCAACTGCGCACATGGCTCCCAAAAGTAGGCCAGAGCTCTGCCTGGGCAGCAGCTATGAGGAACACGCTTCCCCACTCTTTCTAAGTGGTCATGCGGCAGCCCTAAAGCTTTTACAGTCTCTCTGGCTTTATGGCCACCTGGCAGGATCTGCTCAAACAGTGACTCACCTTTCCAGAAAGGGGAAGCGCAGTTTCCCAGCCGCCATTCAATAGCAGTAATGCAGGTTTATCTCGGAGCAAACAGGCACCTGCCCGGCACTCTGTCACCCAACACTTCCATGGAAGGGACCCTACTCCTAAAGGATGTACCTATGTCACCCACACCACCACACCCAGAAATGCAGCAGAAGACGGGTAGATGTGCACTGCTGCAGGTAGGCATCACGATGTTACACCCAGGAAAACCTCTCTCACTGCAAAGGTTTGCATTTCCTACTCACACGTGAACAACGGCTGTGCAGTGCTCTGAACTGGGCTGCTACAACTGCACTTGCACTGAAGGAACCTAAGGACGGTCATAACCCTGGTGAGAACACACACTGCTGGAAGTTGTGTATGAGGATATGACATATTTTAAGAGGAGCTGGAAGGGTTTACAAAACAGCAATCACAGCACCACAGCATTTGGTGTAAATCAGCTAGGTCCTGTAAGAGACTAAGGGGTCTCTTTTGCTTTAGCCCAAGAAGGAAGTATTAACGGGCACTATTGGCTGCTAGAGATCTCACATCCTCTTCCAGGAGCCAGATCCCAAGTGCAGCTGCCCTTCATCTGTCTCCAGGGCTTCCTGCTTTTCCCTCTTCTGCCCTGTCCTGTCCTCTTTCACATACACTGTGTGACTCCTGCAGAAGGAAGGCGGGTGAATCAAACATGTGCCAAAGGGCAGAGCGTGCCAGAGAAGGGAGCTACAAGCTGATCCTTCCAGCACTCCAAAGAGGAAATGGAAACAAGGCAGCAAACATCTCTGTCCCTCCTGCCAAGCACAGGAGCTGCTGAACTTCATGTCTTGTATCCCTCTCTCAAAGAGAATACCATACAGAAGACAGAGCCCAAAGCACTTCCACAAGAAGTGCTGGCCCAAAAAGGGACAGACTGCCACGTGCACTTTGGTAGCTTGGAAAAGCAGCCCATGCGTTCCTAGCTTAATCAGTGCCAAACCACAAAATCCCACTCGGAGTCAGCAGTGCCCAGCAAGAGGGGGAACCTGCGAACCACAGATCGCTTCAGCACGTGTTTCCTGGAAGACAGACCACACAGGACTTCCCAGCCAGGCAGGCACCTCCTTCAGGCTGCCCTGGATTGAGATAAGGGGTTTACTGCACTAGTTACTGATCTCACTGCAAGAGAGGCACAACACTCGTTAGAAAGGTTTGTAGTTTTGACATAGAAGCAGCCTAGTAACAGTCATGTTTTTTTTCAGTCAAGAGAAGGCCTACTCAGCAGCCTTCTCTCCCTACCACCTCTGAACCTTCTTCAGAACAGCCCTGCAGGAAGCAGGGCAGATAGAGGCATTCCCACAGTCATTAACAGCTAGTCTTAAAACAAACAACGGGAGAACTCCGGAACAGGCAGGAGCCCAGAGCCCCAGGGGCTGCATCCTTCCAGCTGCAAACAATGGAAATGCCCCTCAGCACACTGCAATGCCGGCTGGGGAAACCTGCATCTTAATTAGTGCCAGACTGGGTACTGCTTACAGTAATAGAGTTGTCCTAGGGGACCAGTGAGCCATCACAGGAAGTAACACAGTGACACGGTGCAGAGCTCTGCTTGCAGAAGATTAGAGTAACAGAAGATGCTGTGGAACACAGCAAAGATGTCTCAGCTCAGCCAAGGGCATGCCTGACCATGCGACCAAGTCATTTTGTGAGGTGTTCCACTGGTGCACCTCCACATGGGAAGACCTTAAGAACCTCAATATAAGGTGTCACATGCATCAGACTCCTCAAAAATAAAAATCCTCAATTAAGTAGACTTCCTAAGCTATTTGCATTATTAAAATCCACTACTGAGCAATCAAACACTTACTACTGTGTATAAAGTAGGAGAACATAAGAGTCAAGGACTGCATTTTCTGGAAGGAAATTTAGAGAGACAACCAGCAACAACCAGTCAGGGGAAAATATTCATGCTTTGGTCAAGGTGGCACTAAGCTTGTGAAAGCTGTACACAATCTATCAAGCAAGAAAGAACCTAGGGTCTTCTACAGAATATCATGATGGTGGTATTAGTTATTTTTGTTTATTATTAACTACATTTGTTAAGCAACATTCATTTCTCAGCAACTTCCCCTCCAGCTCCCAGAAGGCACATGGGTGCAGTTATTCACCATGCTGCACCTTCCTGCAGCTGTAAACAGGAGCTGGTACAAATTCCTCGACACCTGCATCATCCCCACAAAGACCTGCTGTGTCCAGGACCACTGGGGAGTCACCACTAGTGAGCTCCCTTCCCGCTTCTGCCACAGATCCCACCCTGGTGTCCCTCACACAGTCATCGCTTCTTGTTGCTGAAAACTGGCAAGAGGGATACGAGAAACTGAATCACAACTGTTACTGCGATCATAAACACATCCAGATGCCTCCTATTCTTTCACATCAAGTTGCACATCAAGACAGTGCCTTACTGTCACCACAGGGACAATTCTTTATAATCTCTGGGACTACATTCAAATCAGAAATCCAGATGCAAGACATGACTTTGCATGGTTGTCCCCTGAGTGATCCAAATCTTCCAGGTTTATGCAAGCAACGTTTGAACGCTGGATGAGTATTTTGGACGTTAAGTCTAGACTAGACCCAGCCATCCCCCCACTAGCTGCGCAATCCAAATATGCACAAGTCTCAAAGGCCTTCTGAACAAGTCCTCCTGGGAAATAGACACCTTACCTTTGGCATGGAAAGTCCACCCAGCCCTAGAGTACTCCTGCAGTTGGACCCTCTCCTGTTGGTGAAGGTAGCAGACCTCACTGTAAAATTGGTGTTCAATGTAAACATAGGCAGCAGGGATGGCACCTGCCACCCCCTTGGCACCAAAAAAACCATTCACCTCTGGTGAGGCCAGAAGAATCCGATACTCAGCCCTAGTGCCCAGAATGAGGTCCATGTAAGCTTGTGTCAGGTTGAAGTAGCCAGTGCTAAGGTATATTCTGGCATCTCTTTCAGCCTCTGTCAGCAGCGTCTCCGTCACCATCTCATCTATTTGAATCCCAAAAGGTTTCATTTGGATTAAGGGATAAATCCAGGTGTCAGGTTCTGTTTTCAGACCCCCAGATGCTTGAGAGCCTTGCTGGGATAACAAGGAGCTGTCTTGCTCACTGCTGTGGAAAGTCTTTGCATGAAGAAGTTCTTGTCGTGTCCTGGCAGAGTTGATCACCTCCATGACTCTTCGATTTGCTATCTCACAGTAAGCCACCTTGTCTCCTGCAGGAAAAACACAACAGATCACGTTTGAGACATAAAGGTACAGAGTTCAGAGCTACACATCACCTATTATGTAGTGGGGAAAAACTACGGACAGGACACCAATATCAGAACAAAAAGGAGCTAACACAAAGACCACACAATTTTCTTCCTTAAGTCTCAAAACCAGATTTTTTTAACGTTAGCAAAGCTACGTTACAGAAGAAAAACATTCAGCTTTAAGAAGGGTAAGAAACTTGACTAGCAGCAGCTTGAAAAATCCACTGAAAAATGAAAAGACCAGGGCAAACCTAAAATGGTAACCAAGAATGAACTGGAACATGCAAAATAAACCAGTGCCCACAGGCTAAGTTTACATCACACAGCAGTGCACAAGGCCAGGACAAAAAACTTATGATGCAATGATGCCTGACTGATAGATGCTCTTCTCTGCCCACTTCAACACTTGTTCTCAGTCTTCCTAATTCAATATTCATTCGATTCCCAGAATAGACTCAACTACAAAATATTCATTACCCGAAAGAGCTCTACATTCATGAAACTTTCAGAATATGTACACTCAGAACATCTAGAATTATAGACATCAATATAAAAAATATAAAGAACCTTTCAAGGAATACAAGTTCTTATTTAAGGTCATGAGCGGCAGACTTATGAAGAAGCAATGAGACAGTTACAGAGGAACTTTTAGCCTTTGCGCTCTCTGCCACATTAGCTGGTGATAGCCACTGTGCTAGGAACGCTCTAATAGATCCAGTCCCAAAACTCTAGCAATCTTGATTTTAATAATGGATGGCACAGATATGGGACACCCCCCAGTCTGTACACAATGGTCAGACACTCAGAAATTAAAAAATGGATGGAGTTGAAGCCATCCTTAAACCCCGGCTGTCACTCTCCTCCTCTGGATCATATCATCCAACCAGAGAAGACAACTCCCTCCTACCTTGGTACGGGTGTACCATCCCCTCCATCATCTGGACTGTATCATCTCGCTGTAATTGCAGAGACACATCTCCAATCGCATCCACTAGCTCCGTGAAGAAGTCTGCAATCTCAGGAGAGTCCTGCAGGAGAACATAGCGGTCCTGACGATTGGTGAAGTACAAATCACTCAGGTTTGCACTAGGAGAAAAAAGAAGAGTTGAGCTCCAGAACAGAGCATAGGCATAGGATCCTGAACACCCCAGCCTAGGTTACAGATCTCACTCTGCATACAACTGGACTAAAGTACAAATTGGCCATTTCCTTTTGAATCTCGAGAAATGTTTCTTTCTTCCTTTGAGAAAGACTCTCTCTTTCGTAAGAGAATCTCACGTGGAAGAGCTGTGGTTACTCTTCCATCTCAGAGGAGCATTGATATGATCACTACAGAAAGACCAGATGCAAATAATGAAGTTCAGACAACATTGGTAGCATGCATACCTTGCCTCAAAACCTCAGCTAAAGGAATCATATAAGGGCCTAAAGAGGCAGGACTCACCCGCTCAGGATCACATTGTCATCAAAGAGATAGACCTTGATGTGCTGCAGTCCAATGGTCTCATTAAAACGCTCTGGAATCAGGAGCCTGAGAAGTCCACGCAGGTTTGGGGTGTGGAAGAGGGACACACGGACTTGCTCAGGAAATCGCTGCAGCAATGGAATTAGCATCGTTCGAGAATTCTTCCTGCCTGGGAGACAAGGGGAGTTTCACGCACAGGATCACACCAGACAGCGGATACATCACGGCATGCCACCACATGCACTGACAGATGAACTACACAAGAAAGCACAAGTTGCACAGAGCAGAGTTTGGCCCTTCTCACTCCTACCACCTGTTTTCAGAAGAAAAGCTGCTCAGCTTGAACATTTTCTGGAAACAAGTAGTTACTGGTATACAAAAGGCCAGTTTTGAAAGGTATGCAATTTAAGCAAGTAGGTCCAATTGGTCAAGACAGCCTCTCCCTGAAAAAAACAGTTTATCCAGCCTAACTGTAAAATAAGCCTTTGAAGAAAGCAAAGCATCATAATATCTACCCCGAGATCCCCTGGTGTAGTCAAGAAGAATGGAAACTTTGAGGTTAGACGATCCTTTTGCTTGCAGTGATTTCTCCAGTGTTTCTTCTAAGCAATCGACCTGCAGAGAGAGATTTCTCTACTCATTACAGAAAGCAAATAAAGCTTTATAAGGAAAGCATTCAGCAGCCAGGAGGCTGGTGGTCGTGAAAGCTTCCACACCCTGGTATGAGTCTTTCCTAATCGTGCAAAACACTGCTAGTTTAGACTTTGCATATGTCAGACTGGCATCCTACTCTATCAGCCTAAAGCAATACATGAAAGGGCATAGATTTTACATGCGCACATTCTTCAAGCCTCTGAAGAACAATTAATATTAGCAGAAAAAGTCCCAACATCATTCCCAAATCACAGATTTGCATTATCAAAAAGAAACCTTGGTAGTTCACAAACAATGCAGAAGCAGTTTTATTCCTTAACTACAAGGCTGTTTGTCACATGCAAATCCAAAACTTGTGTACAAGTCCAGACAAAGCCAGGCATAAAACCCTGTGCAGGACTCTCCACCTTTACCCTGCTGTGGAATTTGCATTCTAACATAAGAAATTGGCCAAGGTCAGGCTTCCCTAAAGGTCTTAGGTAATGCTTTTGTTTCTAGAGGGAAGAACAGGAAACAGATAAGGTAAACAACATGAAGGAAAACTGACCTCTGTCTTAAATGCAGAGAGCTAATACTGCATCTGCATACTGTGCCTGGAGGACAAAACATAACACTACATACACACAACTCTAATCATGTTCAAGGAAAATGCCAGAAAAAAGAATTGCCCATGATCCCATGGTTCTGCAGAAACCCTTTGAAAACTATACCAGTAACCTCTAACAGTCTGAAAGATCCAGGCTCATTATCCCACGAAAAAATTCAGTAGTTCCATGGCTCTGTGCTAGGCCTAAAACAGAAACTCCTTGCACCTCCCTTCCAAATTCCTCCCTCCCCCACCCCACGTAGTCCAAGTACACAAATGCAGCCAGGAACCCTGAGAACACTCTGAAGGAGAGGAGAAAACACACATGAAGTGAATCCCTATATGGAAGTTTTAAGGTCATTACAAGCTCACAAATTGTAGCTCACGTACACCTCTTGTACCCACAGGAACAGGATGCTTTTTGCAAAGGCAGGCATTTTCTTCCTGCATTCACTTTCATCCCTTCCCAAACCCTTTCCACACTCACCAGCTCCTGTTCAAGGAGCCCAGTTCCCAGGTATAGTGAAGCCATCACCACTCGCTGCTTGGCTGTTTTTATCTGCACCTGAGAATAGCAGAAAATAAGTTCAGTTTCATCCTTGGTCTCTGTGATCACTAGGAACTAATGATCCAGACCACAGAAGAGCTGTGGTTCCCCCGAGGAGAATCACTTTAGCCAAATCATAGCATCATCTCCCTCGCTTTGTAGAAGGAAAGGCACAAGGATAACACACCAATGGCAAAGATGTAAAACACACAGGTCTTTACAGAGCAACATCAGCACCATTGTTGCATCCAGAAATCAAGTAAGAAATCAATGCTTTCTGGAAAACTGAGGAACACATTCCCTGCTGCTAAAACTATTACATACAAGAGCAGTTAATAAGCAGTAGCTACAACATTGGGATTGTATCAGTACTGGCAATCACAGTTTTCATTCCACGACTGCTTAAATCCTTTGTACCCCATCCTGTGAACTAGCTAGAACCTAGAGACCTTTGTTTACAGAGCTCTCCTCCTTTCCCCTGTGCTCACCACTGACGCTGCAGGGGATGGTAGCTGCTGCCTTCATGGCCCACCCAAGCTTTGCTCTCCAACAGCTTACCATGGCGATTTAAGATCATGTTTCAGAAGTACTGGAATTTGCATTAAACACGCATCGTGAAAAGACTCAAGCAACTGAGCTAAACAAAGAAATTCTCACCTCAGCCCTACTACTTACCTAAGAGATACGGTATTACAGGATTCACACTGTAATGACCCAAGAGACCTTTGGGAGGGATTGAGGGAGCTGTGCTTGTTTTGTATTGCAGAGAGGAGGCTGGGGGGCTGGTCTAACAGCAGCCTGTGACTACTTGAAGTGTAGTTACAAAGATGACAGAGCCAAATTCTTCTTGGTAGTTACAGCTGAGCAGCAGCCACAAACAGCTTTGGAAAGTTAAGGGCTGACACCAGAAAAAAACTGTAAACTACTAAAATGACGCAGCACTGGAACTGCTTGACCAGAGGCAGAACCTCCATCCTCAGCCATTTTCAAGACTCAGCTAGACAAAGCCTGCCTAACCTGATCTAGTGTTGACAACAATCCTGTTTCAGGTTGCAGGTTGGACTAGTAACCTGCACATGCTCCTTCCTGACAACTTGTCTATGATTCTCCATAACCTCTGCAGTTCCCTGCCCCCAAAAACCATTCCTGCAACTTGGAACCCACAACTCACCTTCAAGAGTTCATAGAATTCAGCTGGGGATGAAAGCACCTTGACATGTGAGCTGGAGATTCCAAATTCTGGAACCAGATTCCTGATCCACTGGAACCTGTGTGCTCCTTCTGGACAGAGTGAACAAGGTGGGGCTGTGATCACAGGAACAGGAGGTGTGAGCAATGGGGCTAGAAGAAGCCATGATGATCTGTGAAAAGAAAGATGGGAGAAATTCTTTATGGTGGAGCCTTTGCTTCCCACAAACAGCCTCCAAGTAGGTAAAGAAAGAGCTGCAACCAGGGCCAATACATTGAAAGGATCCACAATGGCAAGGATAGCTTTCAGTTTTCCATAATCCCAGCTGAATTACCAAAGCCAAATCTAGAAATAGAAAAACATAGGCAAAAGGTGGGAGAACAGATCTTAACATCATCAGCTCCCTCCCCTAGCTGGCACAGGAGATGAGGGGAAACAACTTTTTCAGCAGGAAAGGAACACAGGAAAGGAAACAAGCTGGAAACTGAGGATGTTAACTCTCCCAAACACCCACAAATCAGATGTCTGGCAGTACTGCTGCAGTACCTGCTATACCTGTAATCAGCCAGTTCTGAATTGCCTTTATCATATACGCATCAGTTTTGCCATGGCCAACAGTCACTGTCATGTCCAGCTTAGTTCTCAGCTGGGCTAAAGATTAGTTGTTTCTATTTCAAAGATGTTTTTAAAAATGACGCTACTTTAAAAGTTCCTTAACAAAACAGAAAAATGTCTCAACCCCTCAAACTTATCCAAAAATTATCTACAACACGCAAAGTGCCTGAGTGCAAGTCATAGCAAAAGCAACGAAGTCATGGCACCAGAATAACATACCAAAGGATCGAGTGTATTTCAACAGGTATGAGCCAAGAACCACAACTGAGAAACATCAGGTAGCCCTCTACAACCATGCCACTTGCATTCTGCACAAGTAGTAAAAGAAGGTCAAGACTTCTCCTGCAAATGTCAAAGTAACTGTAAGCGAAACAGCAGGAAGCTCATTCTTTAAAAAGAAATTTCTGAACAAATTTAATTCCTTTGAAGTCACTTAAGGAAGAAACCAACTTACTGCTAACAGTCATGCTTAGGGGGGGTGACAAGAAGCAAATGGCATCTTTTCTTCTGTGGAGGCTTCACACATGCAAATTCATCAAGTCTTACAATAACCCCTGGTAGGAGTTTGTCCACATGACAAAACCACATTTCAGCACAATTAGCAGCAGCAGCTCCCATGAGATCCAGGAACTGACGAGCAACGGAGTGAACTACATCCCTGAACCCAACAGAAAACATTCTGGTCTGCAAATCCTACTTGCAGGAGTCAGACTTGCTGTCAGGACAGAACCAAGGCGGCTAGTCTCATCCCAGAGGAACGCCAAGTCCCTCGGGCCAACAGGCAGCCACCATCTTGTGACCCATCCTGATGCATTCTGCTACCACCACACACCAAGAAGAAATTTGATTATGACCTTTACCAGAATATGTTACGAAGAACTTTTAGGTTTTACCACAATCCAGCGCCCAAATGACCACAGATTCCAGGAAGATGATTTCACTCATTTGCTTAATGATAAAACACTGGATCTTCACAAGGTTTCTGAATAACCCTTACGCAGAAGCCAGGCAGTTTGCAGTTGCGTTTCCTGGAAAATCCACTAGTTTGTCACTGACTATTCATCGCAACAGAAATCTGAGTCAATTTGTGCAAGAATTCCTAGGATGGCGGTTTTCAGCAGATCATGTGGGCCAGGCTTAGACTTGACACCCAGAAGTTACACAGATTATCAACATAGTCTGTTAAAAATGATGGAAATATTCCACAGAAGGTGTTAAAAAAAATAAATCAAAGCAGAAAAGAAATATAAGAAATACTGGTTTTCAAGCACATTCTAGTCAATCTTTACAGAACCTGACCAGGACTTTTGCGCATCTTTGCTAACTCACATCTCAAGGCACAGGCTGCACACTGGGAGCAGAGACCCACTGCTATGTTACTGCCAAGTGAACACGGCAAACTGAGCAAGGAAGACAGAGCTACATGAATTCAGACTACCATCCAAAAATACTTTTTTTTAAAAACAACAAAATGCATGGCTGGCAGAGCAGTAACAAAGTCAAGGCTATAACCTAGCCCTGCGGATTACAAATTACATTCCCTGGAATTATTCCCACTGAGGTAACAGTGGCAAATTTTACACATTTTACAATGACAATTTAGGGCAAGAGGAGATAAATATTTTTCTTATTATTCTGTTAGTCAGTCCTGGCCAACTATACTTCTAGAAGCCAGTACAGTGGCTGAGAAGCCACTTTCCAGAAACATGATTCTAAGAAGCCATCTTCTGGCAAAGAGTATGAAAACTGCAAGTTAAACTGCATCCTCACTCTACATAGCCAAATGTTACGTTTATGGATTGACCAGGCGCTCTTCAGGCAGCCCCTTCCCGGTGCTGCTGAGGGAGTAAAATCGATCTGCATCACCAGCACTATTTGGTTTGAGCCTTCAGATTAATTCTATGCATGTATTGATAGCCACTAATTCTGTACTCCAGATTTTTTACTGCCTACACAATTTGCAGTATATCTACACTGTTTGATCTTTCAATCCAATACTGAAATTTTAGAACTTATTTAGTTTTGAGAACCTAAGGCTTTTATAATTTCCAAATAAATCAGTATTTTGCTCCAGCCAACAGTAACAATGGCGCAGCAACCATCTACCGAAGCAGCGGCTTCTACCCATCAGCAATTAAAAATAGCTGAAGCGACTCCCCAAGTATGACACAACCGTACGCACACAACAGTCAGAAACTACATAACGTTATGAAGAAATCATCAAAATTCCATATTTCGACAAACCAACTTTCAGAGAAACAGAAAATGGGGCAGAGGGGAGCCTTTCCCATGTACTCTACATCATCAAGTTAACCACAAAGAGAAAACAGAACTGAAAGGAACCACCTCGAGTCTTTTCTGCATAAAAAGTTGACCCTAAATATAAATGAGGGATTTTTTGTGTGTGTTCTATTTTAAAAATTGTGGGTTTGGTACACAGACTCATGATGGAGCTGAAACACTCTTATTCACTGTAAAACCTCATCTGCAGAACCAGAGGTGATGTGAAACTGCAGGATATGGTGCCGTCCTTTCACCCACACATACGTCATCGCACAGGGGGATCTACAGATTGCTTGTCTTTGAATTCAGTTGTCTCTTTCCAGGGCTCAGTCTAGTAGTTTATCTATGCTAAAAAACACTGATGAAACCAAAAGAGAAATTTGAAAACAATTTCCTTGGCTCAACCAGGAACATAGAGCAGAGTACAGGCTAATACAGGGCTCTGAATCAACAGGATGGACAACTGCAGCACATCTGCTGTCCAGGGGGAAAAGGAGAGTGAAGACTTGCTATGACACGAGAGATGCTACCCTTACAAAAATAAGTTTAATTCATCCAGAAGATTGTATCAGGCACTGTACTAACTAAAACACAACACAGCATCCTTCTAGCACTCTCTTACCAAGCACAGTGCAAAGTGATGCCTGAAGACTGGGGGAAGAGACCTTTTTAAAGACTCTTTCAAAGCATTTTCTTTGATCACTTCTGAACCCAGGACGTGGTTCTACAGAAAGACAATCATCTCTGTTTTTTTACTGTTTTGTTTCTAGTGTTAATTGTGCTCCTGATTGCACAGCCCCACAAAAGGAGCAGCACCAGCAAAACTAAGGCAGCAGTGCAAAAATAAGGAGAGTAGAAGCTGTTCAGGGCAGCGTGGCTGTGAAAAGACTGACTGGAGGAACCACAGTCTGAGGCTGCGGCTGCACATTCCCTTTAGCAGGGCACACAAGCCAGTCTGGCACCGAGAAGGGCAAATCTACCTACCCACAGCTGCGCCCTTCCCTGTCCCTTCCGCTCTCTGGGGAAGGAGAGAGAGGAAAGGGAGAGTTTGGGCAATTTTCTGCAGAGGTCAGCTCCTGGATCCTGCTCACTGCGCAGCTGCCCAAGAAAGATGCCAGTAAGAAGAATGAAGGCCCGCTTGTTCCCACAGCGGCGCACTCAGATCTGTTTAAAATGAGGGTGAAAACACCCTCTGTGCACAGTTCAATAATTCACCTGCTCCAGCACAATGGTGACTGCCACTGGAAACAGCGACCCTCTTCCCCCCTTGCCTTGTGCCAGATGTGGCCCCAGCACAGACAGGACCCACACCTGTTCTCATCTCTTTTCTGATGGGGAGCAGGGGGGATCTCACCTTCCAGGGACAACCCCCAGCCCAGGCAGGTCGTGGCTAACACCTAAACCCCAGCCAGGGCCGCTCCAGAGGCTGACCAGCACTTGTGATATCCAAGGTGGAAAGCTATCCCTAGCAAACGAGTAATATCGTTTAGCACCTGAAAGACAGCAGGAGTAAAATAAATAAAAAAGAAGGAGAAAATACAGTACCCCTCTTGTCCTAAGGACAAATGGACAGCCAGCGCAGACTGACAGCCCAAAGCAAGCTTAAGGAGCAGAACCAGCCTGGACCCAAACCTGCCTTTTCAGCAGCTGATTCACTGTGGAAAACAGCAACCACTTCTGCGGAACCGGGGGGCCGAGGGGTCCCTCAACGCGTCAGGACCGTCACCTCCCGCACCTCCGCAGCGTTTTTATCGGCCTCAGTCGGGCACACGGGGAGCAGAAAGCCCCGGGCAGCACCGCGCCGAGAAAGAAGCGGCGGGCGAGGAGGCAGCGCGCTTCCCCCGCCCGGGCCTTCCCGAATAACGCAAGGCCGACACCGGCCGAGGGCTCGCTGCCGCCCACCGCGACCCGGGGAGGGGGGGGGCGGGGGGAGGAGCGGCCCGGCCGTAGGCAATGCAGCGGGGTCCCTCGCCCGGCGCGGACTGCTTACCTGCGGCCGCGGCGGTCGCGGCCGCGGGACAGGCGGTCGGAGAGGCGGCCGAGCAGCGCGACCAGGCCCAGGCGGCCCCGCGGTAGCCAGGCCGACAGCCGCCGCCACAGCGCCGCGCCCCCCGCCGCCGCCGCCGCCATCAGCCCCGCGCGCCTTCCGCTTCCGGCCGCTGCCATGGCGACGCGCCCGCCCAAGCGGTTCCGCTTCCGGGCCGCCCACCTCCCTCCCCTGGCCGGCTGTCCGGGTGTCGTTGCCCCCCCCCCCCCCCCCCGCCCGAGCGCGGCGGCCCGGGGAGGCCTGGGCCCGGCCCGGCCTAGCGCCTCCCTGGCCCGCAGACCCTCCGCGGCGCCAGCCCTGCCCGAGCCCGCTGCTCCCGGGAGGCCCCGGCCCGGCGGGCAGACTCGGCGTCTGCAGCGCACACCGCCTGCACCTATTCGGCCCGGCCTGCCAGCGGCTGCCGCCCCCCCCCCCCGGGCCCCCGCCGAGCGCGGTGGCGGCACGGAGAGGCCGCTCCAAAACGCGAACGCCGCTGCTGGCGGCGGGGGAGGGGGCGGGCTCGGTCTGGGCTCGCTGCCCGGGGGCTCCTCCTGGCCCACGCACACGCAGGGCGGCTTTACCCACGCCTCCAGGCACACTCGGGGAGGCGCAGCCCGAGCCCCGGGAACTTCATCGCCGTCCCGGCGATTTCAAGCCCACGCACCCCCGCCCCCCGACTTCCCAGAGCCCTTCTCCTGCCCTCCCACCCCCTTCTTGGCGAACCCGGCCCGGGGAAACGGCTCCTTCCCGCGGCGGAATCAGCGCCTGCCCCGCCTCCCCCCCCCCCCCCCCCCGGGGGACCGGGAAGGGCGTTGGTGTACGGCCACAGAGGGGAGAGCCTGTCCCCCGCCGCCGGGGTCCCCGCCGTGTCCCCCCCACAGCGGGCAGGGTGAGGCGGACGGACACCCACTGATGCAGAGACCCCCCACGGGGGGGGCCGCGGGTCCCGCCGCCGCGTTTCTGCCGCCCGGCCCCGGCTTGCGGACAGCCCGTCCCGCCGCAGCCCCCCAGCCGGAGCCTCCCGCCCCGCTCCCCTCCCCGTCCCTTCCCCCGTGTTTCACCACTCCTGCCTCAGGCAGAGCTCCAGAGCTCGTTTGCATTTCAGACCAGCTGGTTCACCGCAGCCTCACTTCCCAGAACTGCTCTTCTTGTGTTTATTCCTGACTGGCAGAGGCAGCAGCGGCCACGGCAGCTCCTCCAGGGCAAATTAAACTATTTAAAATAAAATCCACTGACAAAGTCTGGTTTGTTTTCGAGGTCGAAACTGACAATTGCCAAACGAAAATGCAGAGAAACCAGGTGGGGAAGGGGGCCCCGGCCCCCACCTCGGCTCCGCTCGCTGCCCGCTCTGCCAGGCCAGGCACGGTCCTCTCCCATGGCACCGGTGCTGCGGCTGCTGGCTCTGGCTGCCAGACCCCAGCCGGGGCTGAGGGATGAGGAAATCCCTTTGGGACAGAGCCCCACCGTGCCCACCCGGGGGCACCCAGCCAGGGGAAGGAGGGCCCTGGCTTCTTGGCCTCGCAGCGGCTCCCCACCAGCCCGCGACGGCTCCGCAGACGGGCGCCTCAGCCCCTGCCCTCTGCTGCACTGGGTGCCAAAGCACCAACCGCACGGAGCATCCCAGGGCTCCCAGAGCCAGCGTTGTCCCCAGCCACTGGCCACAGGCACCATCAGAGCCACCGCCACCACCGTCTCTCGCCGCCCTTGTGGGACACAGCTGCCCGGGAGCGGGGCATGCCAGCAGCGGGGCTGAGCTGCTGCTGACCTGGCCAGCTCCTGGGAGCCCCCAGGCACAGCCTCGGGAGAGGATTCGCCCCCTTATTGTCCCCAGATGTGTAGATCGAGGGGTTTTTTCTTCCCACAGGCCTCCTGGGAAGCACAGCCGAGGCCAGCGGCAGCCTGGCACGTTGTATTTGAAATAAAGGCCCACAACGTGGGGATGCTCGATCCGCTGCCCCACTGCATGGCGGCAGCCCCCCGCAGTGTAACCCTCCAGCCGGGCCCGAGCCACCCCATTAGGGTGAGCCCACGCCTTTGCCCGGACGGGGTCCGGCTGCCCCCCCAGCAGCGGCAGGGGGGGTTCGCAGTGCCCTCCAGGGTCACCGCATCCCCGGTCCCCAGCTATCCCCCTCCCCGGGGGCCACCCGCGGGCACAACTCCCACCCCGGTGAGGGTGTCCCCTGGCCCGGGGAGGGGCGGGGGGGGGAGGTCTGGCGGCCCCGGGGCTACCCGCGGCCCCACTCGGGGCAGCCCGACCCGGCCGGACCCGGCTTTCCCGGCTGGGAGAGGAGGGAGGGGGAAGGCTGGGGCGGGGGGGGGGCCGCGGCCGGGCCGGCCGGGACTCTCCTCTTCTTAGAAGGAAAGAGCGTGAAGGGGAGCGGGAGGGGGCGGCCGCGCTGCCCGGAATGGGCCGGCGGTGGCTGGCGGCGCGCCGAGGCGGGCCGGGCCGGGCGGGGCGGCGGGAGGGCGCCGGGGAGCGTTACAAGAAGCCGCGCAGTTCCAGGAACCCGAGGGCGGGCTCTGCGCCCGCTATAAGAGGCCTCCCCGGGCAGCCCCAGCAGCTCCGCCGCTCGTCCGCCAGCCGCCGCGCACCGGTCCCACTACTGCCGCCGCCGAGACCGGCCCCGGCACCCGCGCCCCAGGTACGGCGCTGCCCGGGACGGGACCTCGGGAGGGGGGTGGCGGGAACCGGTGCGACCCGCGGGGAGGGACAGCCGGGCACCGGGAATGCCGGTGCCCCCCCCCCCCTCCCCCAGGAGGGGATAGCCCGGGACCGGGGATGCCGGTGTCGTCGTCCCCCCCCCCAACCGCCCCGCCGGAGGGTGGGGGGGGAGACAGCCTGGGGCCAGCGGAGCCGGTGCCCCGTGGCGAGGGAATAGCCGGTGCTCCCCAGCGGGGTGGTAGCCGGGGATGCCGGCGCCCCGGGAGCGCAATAGCCGAGGAGCGGGAGTGCGGTGCCCCCCCCCGGTGAGGGTGATAGCCGGGGATGCCGGCGCCCCGGGAGGACAATAGCCGGGGGGCCGGGGGTGCGGTGCCCCCCGGTGAGGGTGATAGCCGGGGATGCTGGCGCCCCGGGAGGGTGATAGCCGGGGATGCCGGTGCCCCCCGGGGAGTGAGACAGACGCGGACCGGCAGAGCCGGTTTCCCCGCGCACCCCACCCCCCCACACCCCCGGCGAGGGAGCAGCCAGGGTCGGGGGATGCGGGTGCCCTGCGGGGGAGGGCGATAGCCCGGGACCGGGGATGCCGGTGCTCCCGGGAAGGGAGAGCCGGGGACCGGGGGTGCCGTGGCTCACCGCCGTCTCTGCCGCAGGTGATGGTGTAGCAGCGGCTGCTCCCGGCAGCAGCACCCCGAGCGCGCAAAGCTGGCTCCCTGCGCCATGGTCACCCACAGCAAGTTCCCCGCCGCCGGGATGAGCCGCCCCCTCGACACCAGCCTGCGCCTCAAGACGTTCAGCTCCAAGAGCGAGTACCAGCTGGTGGTGAACACCGTGCGCAAGCTGCAGGAGAGCGGCTTCTACTGGAGCACGGTGACGGGCGGCGAGGCCAACATGCTGCTGAGCACCGAGCCGGCCGGCACCTTCCTCATCAGGGACAGCTCGGACCAGCGGCACTTCTTCACCCTCAGCGTCAAGACGGAGTCGGGCACCAAGAACCTGCGCATCCAGTGCGAGGGCGGCAGCTTCTCCCTGCAGAGCGACCCTCGCAGCAGCCAGCCCGTGCCCCGCTTCGACTGCGTGCTCAAGCTGGTACATCACTACATGCCGCCCGCGCCCTGCGCCGTCCCCGAGCAGACGGGGGAGGCCCTGCACCCCAAGCGCACCTACTACATCTACTCGGGTGGCGAGAAGATCCCCCTGGTGCTGAGCCGCCCGCTCTCCTCCAGTGTCTCCACCCTGCAGCACCTCTGCCGCAAGACCGTCAATGGGCACCTGGACTCCTACGAGAAGATGACTCAGCTGCCGGCTCCCATCAAGGAGTTCCTCGACCAGTACGATGCCCCCCTCTAAGGGGCTGGCGGTGCGAGGTTACATGCTACAAGCACAAGAGCAGGGGACAGGCACAACACCCCACCGGTGCAGGGACTTGCAGGGCACACCAAGCCTCTCCCTCTGGGAAGGAGAGGAGGGGGACTGGGGTGAGCCGCCGTGGGCCCGATGCTGTGGCCAGCACAGCCTGGCGCCCTTGGTGCTGGGGGGACCCCCTGAGGAAGCGTGACACCCCCTCTCCGTGGGGAAGGAGACTGCTCCGGTCGGACTGCGGATGTTACAGTGCGCCCAGCGCAGAGGCCTCCCCGTCGCAGCTGGGGAGAACCTGACAGCAAAGCCCCCGCAGGGTCAGGCAGCCGGGATGGCACCCGTGGCACGGGGTGATGTGCGCCCTGGCAGCCGCATCCCTGCTGCCGTGGTGGGACCAGGTGTCCTGGCAAGAGCCCCCTTCTGCCACCAGAGAATGGAAAGCACTGGAGTCCAGCTAGTGCCTGATCACTTTTCCTCAGTTTTAAGGGGAAAGTGTTTTTTGCCCGTAGTGTACTTTACCTCTTGCTGCCTCCTTGTGGGTGGAAGCTCCTTTCACACCAGGCCCCAGACTTGGAGGTCGCTGCCTTTTTCCCCTCGTTGCCATTTACCAGGGGACTAAGCCTTAATATTCTCCCTGCCCCGTGGTCTGGGTTACTGCACATTGTTTGGTGACGCTGCGCGATAACGTTCCCGGTGACATGCCGTGAAGCCTGAGGGGAAGCAGCGTGTCCTGACATCACTGAGAGTCCCACGTGACCGCGTCTGCAAGGAGCACCCTGGGGACCCGGTGCTGCTGCTGGACTGTCACTCCTGAGTGTTGCACCCCACCTCTGTCCGGCCGCTCCCTGCAGAACCTGGCCGTGCTGCTCCGTGGGGGCACCGATTCCCATGGGAATGCGGCAGGAGGATCCCCTGGAACACACTGTCTCGCAAGTGCTTTTCTGTGTCCACCCGGAGAAGCGGTTGGGTTTTTCTGGCTTTTTTTTTTTTTTTTTTTTTTAACCGAAGGGATGTTTACAGGCCAACGTGAATCACTGTCTTTTATAAAGATTCCATCTTCACCTCCAGCCTCGAGGGCTGAGCAAAACCATGCTTGAAAATTCAACCAAAACAAAACTCAGATGAAACTTTGCACATATTTATATTTATATTCAGAAAGGAAATGTTTCCATAATTTATAATAAAGAGCACTATTTTTTAATGAAAAACCTCAGATCTGGTTTGTTTCCTCCCCTGCACCCCCGAGGCCACTCAGGCCCCCGGCATGACGCATGTCCCTCCCTGGCTGCTGCCCTCGCTGTGACGCTGGGATGGTGTTCGCACCACGTAAGCGCCGGCTTCCTGGAGCCGCTTTCTGTGCTGGGGTGATCCCACCATGGTGACTCACAGCCCCAGCGCTCAGGTATGTCTGAGCCCCCTGACATCGCTCCATCGGCCAGGCTGAGCCGCGAGGCACTGCAGGGACAGGACCTGCTCCTGGCTCCAGGCACGTGGTGTAGCCGCAAACTGGCCCTGGACTGTGGGACATGACCCATTGCCCTGGGCACGTTGGAGCCGAGTTGGTAGCCAAGGCTGGCCTGTGGCACAGCCCCGCTCCGCAGTGCTTGTGCCACGATGTGCTGTGCTCTGCACTGAGTCCCTCCTGCCTCCCAGCCTCGCCCCAGCCCAGTTTTGGGAGGGGAAGGTGGAGGCGGTGTGTGATGGGGTAAAGAGCTGCGGGAACAGGGCACCGAGAGCTGCGGGGTTAGAAAAGGGTTTGTGGTGCTTCTACTGCAACCGCAGCGGGATCAGGGGAGGGGGGGCTAAGCAGGAAGGCCGAGGTCCTGCTCACCCCCATGGCACAGAGTTAAAAGCTCCATCCCTGAGACATTGGGGCTGTCCTGTGCAGACCCCAGCCTGGCCCAGAGCAGGTGCCCGAGGAAGGGTATGAGAGGAGGAAGAGGAGGGAGAGGATTTCACCCAGTGGTCTCCCAGACCCCAGCAGTGCCTGGTCCCCTTCTCTTGCCTCCCTCGGAGGCACTGGCCGTGAGAGTGAGAACCAGATATGGGAATAAACCCGCAGCTCCAGCTGGCTGGAGAGGAGTGTGATGCCTGCATTTGGGAGGGCGTAGGGGAAACTCCTGGGAGGTGGGCAGCCCCCTGCAACCCAGCAGAGCCCCCGGCAGCAAGGATCAGACTGTGCCTGGGCACCCTGTGCTTCACAGCCCCTCCAGTGCCTGCACAGCCCCCACAGCATCGCCAGCCCCGCACCGTGGGCACCGTGCCAGGCATCGCGCACCGTGCTCCTGCCCAGGAAACCCCAGCCACTGGGAAAAGGCTTCCCTTAGGAATCACCCCAGAGCAGAGGGATGGCAAATGTGCCCGCTTGGGCCGCAGGCACGGCACGGTCCCAGCAACTATTTTGGTGCTGCTCTCCAGGGCCATGGCTCGTGGGCTGCCAGGAAGCGCCGCACGGCCTGCCCGGGCACCCGCCGGAGCTATGCAAAGAATGTCCATGCGCACGGGTGGCCGCCCGCCAGGCCCTGCCGAGGCACATCCCCGACGTCAGGGCTCCCGGCAGCACCGGTGACTCCCGGCCTTGTGCCAGGGAACAGGGTGGGAGCAGTGCCGCGGGCAGAGCAGCCCCCGGCTGGCGGGAACCATCGTCCCTGCGGCGCTCACAGCACCTGGGGAGGGACCTGGAGCACCACGGCTCTTGGGCAGAACAAGGCACAGCAGGGGATGGGGAACTGGGGCCCTGGGGGGGCCTAAGCACCCCCAGACTCCCCTTCTGGCAGAGTGAGGGGGTTCACAGCACCCGACGGTGGGGCAAAGCGGGGAAGCTGCCCTCCCTGGAGCAGCTGTGCTGCCTGCAGCAGCCCTGCCCAACAGCCCCGGCTGGACCCCAGCCTTCCCGTTCCTGCAGGAATGGCCCCTGCTTCACCGCTTCCCAGAAGGGCCCCGAGCGCCTGTGCCGCCGTTCGGGGGCCTCTTCCCTCCTGCTCAGGCCACAGCGGTGCTGCAACCCGCTGCTGAGTCGAGAGTCCGGGAAGCTCCGCCAGCCCCGCGGGTTTCTTGGAATAAACCCAACCTCGCGGCAGCGGTGACGCGGCGGCCGGCGGGCAAATCCCTGCCAAAGGTTTCACAAACCTCTCGCCTTCTCCAGAAAAGCCGAGCGGACTTGGCCCCGCATTTCGTAAGCAGCCAATCGAGCATGTCACGGGCAGCCAGTTCCCCTCTGCCCCATGGCTGGGGCAGGCTGAGCTCACCCCCCGCAGAGGCTTCCTGGACAGGGAAGGCATTCTCGGCCGTGATTAGACCCTGTCGCTGCACGGCGGTGCTGGGAGCGGGATGGGAAATGGGGCACAAGCACAGGGGGCCAGGAGTGGGGCTGGGACACCGTGGTCCTGCAGCTCCCCCCACCCCATGTATCTTGGGACCGGGCACCAGGTGGGTGCAACAAGGCTGCCCTCCAAGCCGGGGCTGAGCAGGGGATACCGCAGACCCACTCAGCCTGAGGCCCTGGCTACCAACTGCTTGGCCAGGAGCATTTGGACGATGGGCTGGCATCCCCAGAGAGAGACTTGGGGCAGCCTCAGGACCAGCCAGCAGCGAGCGCAGAGGCAGCCACAGCGAGCCAAGCCGGGCAACCCAGCAGCCGAGCAGGGTGCCCGGTCTCCTCGCTGTGCTGCACCAGCCCTGGGATGGTCCAGGCACCGGCACCGGCACTGGCACTGGCAGAGCACCCTGCCAGGCAGCAGCCCCAGGTGCCATCCTCCCTGTGCTGGACGGGCAGCACACGGCTGGAGGCTGAAGCCGCCCATGGGCTTTCCTCTGTGCTGGGGCTGAGCCGGCACCAGCAGGGATGGGACAGGATGGGACAAGATGGGACGGGACAGGTCAGCCCGCAGCTCTGCTCTGCCTGCTCTGACCACGAACGACCCAAACCTGGCATGGCTGGACTGGGCAAACCAGTGTTGGCCCTGCCCTGCCTGGGGCACTTTTAGGCGACTGCAGCACCCTGCACCAACTGGCCAGTCTACAGCATGGGGCTGCAGGGCCCAGCCTGTTCCCAGCTGCCTCCCAGTTGGGAAGACTTCTGGCTCGTGCACGTCCCCAGGCAGCTTGGGAGCCACAGGCTGAAAACCGGCAGAACTCACTGCAGCTGTAAGCACAGCCTGTCCCCAGTGCCTCCACCTCCTCTGTGCTGTGATGGTGGCTATGCAGAGCAGGGTGAGAGCGAACTGGGCCACACGAGAGCCCATCGAGGTGCTGGGGTGCAGGAGGGAGGTTGGGCAGGGACAGACAGCTGCCCCGCTGCCCCTGGAACCCCCCACCTTGCCCCAGCCTGGCTTTCCCAGAGGGGAGCAGGGCAGCCGCCAACGCTTCCCACCACGCTGTCGGCTTGTTACTGGCACCAGAAGGAAGTGTCCGCCAGGATGGTGAACCCAAACCCTGTGGGGTCAGGGGGTGCAGGAAACCTGCTCTGGTGCATGCCAGTATCTGCAGACCCAAAAACAGGAAACAACTGCAGCCTGCGATTGCCGCAGGCAGACAGCCCCTGGTGGGGCAGGCAGCACGGCAGTCACGGGGGCTCAGCCGGGCACTGCGGCTCTGCTGTGGGTACCCCAGCCGTGTGGCAAAGCACAGCCAGAGGCCATGCCCACAGAGCTGGACAGACCCACAAGGGCACCCCAGCCTGCACTGGGACCAGCAGCCTGCCCTGGGCCACCAGCATGCAGAGAGCAGCCCCATCCCCTTTGCAGGAGCAGTGGCCGTGCCAGGAGAGGACCTTCCTGCCTGGAGCACTCTTGTCCCACCTGGGCCACGCTGGCAGGGTAGGATGCGGTGCAGGCACCAGCCCCATGCTGGCCGGCCGAGAGAGCCCATGGGACAGGCTGGCCGGAGGGCAAGGCACGACCCACAGCCTGTGATGGGAGGGAGGTGGCACCATGTGGGGCACCCTAGGAGTGTCCCGCTGGACTGGCTGGGCTGTCACCCAAGGGGCAGGTCACCTGCCAGCCTCTCCTGTCCTTGCACCCGGGACTCGGCAGTCACCCCGAGGAAGGTGGCAGTGAGCGGCAGCACCAGCAGCCACCGGGGCAGCAGACCCAGGCAGGGAGCTCGCAGTGAACACCCCAACCTCGCGGCACACCCCTCGCGCACTTCCTCCTGCCTCAGCTCCGCAGCGCCAGGACGTTCCCACATCCACTGCTGCGTTTCCCAGTAGGATACAGGAAAGGGCTGTGCAGCAGCCGGGGACTTACTGTAAATGGCACCACCTGCTCTTTACATGGAGCACACGTAAACACAATGGCACCACCACACGTGGCAATTCCTCTGCAGGCCAGGGCCAGGGGGACGGTTGGGAACAGGGACTGAGACATCTGCTTCCCGGCATGCTGCCGGGAAGCACGAGCTCAGGCTTTGTGGCATAGCCCAGGGCTGGCGCCGGCCACCCCGGCTGCAGGCTTGGGACGGGTGATTGCTCCCTGCGCTGGAGGAGGAGTGGGGCTGAGCAGCCCTGCAGCTCGACATTGCTGGGGCCCACGGGAGCCCCCCGGTCCCACAGAATCCCCTCATCTTGCCCCTCTGCCCCAGCAGGCACACACAGCCTGTGGTGTGGCGCGAGATCCCTGGCCCCAGCAGGGGCTCGGCCGGCTGTAATCCATCCCATCGCTGGCGCAGAGCCTTGGCGGCCGGGGGAGCCGCAGGGGCTGCCTTGAGCCCCTTCATCGCATGCCTGGCTTGGCCTCCACTCTTCCCGGCCTGGGCAGAGCTGCGAGCGGGTGGGGAGCGCGGGGCAGCAGCGGGACCCCCGTGCTCAGGCCAGGGTGTATTTTGGGATGCAGATGCAGATGAGTCCAGAGGCCTGTGTACATCCCCATGGAAACCCCTCTCTGTTACTGCTTCTCCAGCCAGGCCCACAGTCAGCTTGGAGGGAGCCAGCAGCTGCAGATTCCTCACTCCTTCCATCAGCAGCTCTGCAGGGCTGCCCTGCTCCGGCCCCCCCCCCCCCCCGCCCAGCAGCTACATCCACCAGCTCACCGCTCCCCCTTGCCCGCCGGTCCTGCTGCCCTACTAGCCAGCACCGCCCTGAGCTTTGAGAGACGCGGACCCTTCACCTGCCCCACAGGATCCTGCAATGGAGCAGCCTCTCCCACCACCCCACAGCCACTGCCTGCCCCTGCCCACTCAAGAGCCTGCCAGGGCTCGGTCCTGCACCCCAAGACCACTGGCCACGGTGCGGGGCAGAGCTCTCGCTGCCCAGGCAGAGGCGGGTGTTCAGAGTGGAAAACCCCCCCAGTGCGGTTCCACAGCCCGGGAGGAAGTTTTCATCCCGGCAGCGGCAGCTGGAGCCCGAAGAAAGTCTTGACATTTCAGAGGAAGGTTTCAAACAAAGCCGTGTTGCTGTGGCAATGGCAGCCGCAGGCCCCCCCGCCCCGTCCTGCGGCTGGGGACACAGCCAAGGCAGAGGGAGCAGCAGCCCAGCACCGGTGGTGCCTGGGCTGCAGGGTGGGCGGGCGGCTGTGGGCCATGTCCTGCAGCCCCAGTCCTGCCCCAGTGCTGGGGCTGGAGGGTCCCACTGCCACATGCCACCTGCACCGTCCCCGGGAGGGCCATGCCCAGGGTGGGTGGAGGGTGCCGGCACACAGGCAGACCCCGTCCCACACCCTCCCTGGCATCAGCCCTCTCCCATTCCCTGGCCAGCGGCCCCAGCCTGGGCCCGTACTGCTCTTCTTGCACCTGCATTTGCAGCGAGAGGCGAGGTACCTGCCACCGATGTGGTCACTGCTGGCCATGGGCACGCCGATGGCACGTCATGGGAGGTCCCCACGGGTGCTTTGGGCTGCAGGCTGCCGTCTGCCTTGGGTGTGTTTGCCCAGCACAGTGCAGAGTCCTTGGATGACCCTGGCAGAGCAGCCGTGGGCAGGTGCCAAACCCCAGCCCTGGAGCATCCCTTGGCCTTGCATCAGCCCTGGCCTCGGCCCCAGCGCAGGAGCAGGCAGTGGCAATGCCGCACACGCAGCTGGGGATGGGGGTCCTGGATGTGGGACCCTGCATCCATAGGGCTGGTGATGCTGCTCCCAGTCCAGCCCTGCTCGCCTACACCCTCCCCACCAGTGCACAATGCCGGGGGGCCCAAAGGTCCCTGCAAGCGTGGTGGGCTGTGCCTGTCCCACAGCTCCCAGGGCCCCTCGGCAGAGAGCAGCTCCAACCTGCACCAGCCATGCTGGGGGCGATGGGTGGAGGTGGTGCCATGCTGGGCAAGGACAGGGCATGCAGCTGGCAGAGGGCACAGCTGGAGCAGATGTTCTCTAGAAGGACCCAAGGGCCCCATCTCAGCATTTAACGAGTGGGAATGGGAGCGAGCACTTTACTGTAATTCCAGCAATTACATTGTTCATCCTTGGCAGGCGACACCAGTTGGTGTCCAGCGCCATGGGATCACGATAAGCCACCTGGCACGGAGACTTGGCAGCGCGCCGTGCCGCCAGGCAGCCATCCAAGGCAGGGCAATAAAGGGCTGCAGAGCGAGGTGCGAGGTACGGTAAGGGCCCGCCCCAGGAGTTCCTGTCACTGGCACAGCCCCAGCGCACAGGTGCCGACCGGGAGGGCCCTGGTGCCTGTGGGTGCCTGCTGAGCCTGCAAGACCAGGGATCCCCAGCCCTGCAGCTCCAGGGAGCGGAGACGCTGCACGGCGGGGGCCCGGCAGCCTCTCTGCACCGCGGCAGCCCCTGCGCCCGTGCAGACTTGCTGAGGCTGCCGGCAGAAGGATGCTCCAGCCGCCCGAGCGGCAGGGAGAGCTTGGGGTGGCGAGGTGCCGGCAGGCTGGAAGAGACCCCCCACTTGCCGGGTGCAGGAGGGGGCTCAGGGACGGGGTGCAGGCTGTTCTCGAGGGCCCATCACCACCGGTGTCCCCGGATAACTGGCATCGCACCCAGCCAGCACCTCCGGAGCCCCTGCTTGCCTGTTGCTGCTTCCAGGCAGGCGCTGCCCCGAGGCTCTCTTTCCCTGCATCACCCGCCCGCCCTGGCCCAGTCACCACATCTGCCGGGTGGTCCCCGCCGGTGCCCGAGGCCATGAGGGAGCAAGGGACAGTTGGCACCCAAGGGACGGGAGTGTGAGCCCTGCTGAGTCATCACTTCGCTGTTCTCGTTTTTCCATGGTGCTGTTGTGCAGTTTGCTGGAAGCCAGCTAAGAGCCATGACTAATCTGTTCTCAAAACAAGCACAAAGAGAGCAGGGAGGTTTGTGCAAACCCCGCGGGGAAGAGAGGCTGAATCACAGCGTGGGGCTGGGGGAGGCGAGCAGCCGGGAGCAGCTGGGAATGCCCAGCCACGGAGCAGCCCTGCGGGCAGCACCTGCGTGCGATGGGCACAGCCCTGGGGCTGGGCAGGGGCAGCAAGGACCCCCGACCTCCCCTCCCACCCTCTCCCCATGCGGTGCAGTTGAGCCAGGCAGGGCTGGGGTGCAGGCAGCGTGCCGGGGTGGGGTGAAGCAGGCAGTGCAGGCAGGTGTGGGCCATCAGTGCTCGGAAACACACATGCAGTCACCAGGGTCATGCGGTTGCCGCAGGGTCGGGGCTCCCATCCTGGTCATTTCTGCCCTGCAGGGAAGCCACCGGCTGGGGAGGCCAGGGAAGGAAGCGCAGGAGTTTGCTCTGGCCGGAATCGGGCATCCATTGATCTGCTGTTATTAAAACCAGAGCTGCTGTCGGGAACTCTGCAGCCTGGCTGCCCTCGCATGTGCTTCCTGGAAAGGGCCATCCTGCGTGCCTTCGCCAGTGGGGGACGGTCCCCCCAAAGCACCTGGCCGAGGCACTGGCCCACGCCGGGTTCGGGTGGCAGCTGGGGCACGGGAGGCTCCCGTGGGGATGGGAGCTGGGGAGTCAATTCTGTGCTTGGCGCCCACCTCTCCGCTGCCCAGCGGCTCTCAGCTCCCCGCCACCCCCGGCCCTCCTCAGTTCGCCCAGCACCCCCAGTGCTGCCCACGGGGCTCAGGGCGGCCCCATCACCCCGCAGCGGGTGCTGATGGCGGCAAGGGTGCAGTGGCACTCACTGCCCCTTTCTTCGTCTGCTGGGCTGAAGAGGGTTTACTGGAGAGGCAAAGTCATCGCTTCCAGTGGCGGATGAATCACCCCTGTCAGGAATTCTGCCCGGGGGCTTTTCTGTAAGAGCGTGGAATTTCGACACGATGGAGGGCCGCCACTGCCATGCCCTCCCAGCCGTGCGGGTCCCTCCTCCTTGCACAACCTCCCGCCCGGGTTCCTGTTCCCAGCCCTGGCCCCGCAGCTGCAGCAGCTGCTGAGGGGCCCCAGGCACAGGCACCCCGGCACGGGTGGTCCCAGCCCACGGCAAGAAGCGGAGCCCTGGGAGCCGCCGGAACCAGCTAGGGGGTCAGGACGAGCCCGAGTTGCCAGCATGGTGTAGGTGCCCACAGCCACAGAGCTGCGCACCCCGGTGTCCTGCATGGCTGCTCCAGCCATAAGCAGGTCCCTGTGGGGCCGTGGGCTTGCCAGTGCCGCCTGTGCTCTGCACCGCGTGGCCAAGGCTGCTGGCGGGCTGTCTCCGCGGCGGTCGTCTGCGGTTGGGAGCCCCCAGCTGCATTCGCACCCACAAGCAGGTGCCGACAGAGGGGAAGTGGCGGGTCCCAGCCAAAGTGGGTGCACCATCTCAGCAGCAGCACCTTTCCTCTGCCCCAACCAGGCACATCCCGCCCCCATTAGCGCTGGTGGCACCCCAGACCGACAGGAGCGGAGTGGGGGATGCCAGCGGGGCAGAGGTGTGCGGCCACAGATGGAGGGGCAGCTCCCGGCAGACACCCGCCCGATGCTCCCACCACCACCCTGGTGCCATCCTGCTGTGGGGTCACGACAGGGGGACACTGCTGACCTGGGGGGACACCACCGGCCTGGGGGCTGCCCCAGCATGGGCTGCTACAGCCTCTGGGCCAGGCTGGAGGGGAGGCGGGGAGGGGGCCAGGGGCCGGGGCTTTCCCGGCAGCCAGCAGTGATCCCACAGGAGCCCAGCCGGTCAGTGGGGCCATGCCGGGGCTGGGGTTTCTCTCAGTTTTCACACACTGCATAAACTCTCTTTCAGAGTGAGAGCAGAGGGGTTTCGTGATAAGGGGGGAAGCACACTCAGCAGGAACTGAAATGTCACTTCTGAGACTGGTGGCTCTTCCCCAAGCCAGCCACCCGGCACAGCTTCGCCGCTCTCCTGGCAGCATTGCAGTAAAGGAGGCTGCCGGAGCAGGGGCTGGCCCTGCCGCACGCCCAGCCCAGCCCACCAGAACCTGGCGTATGCTCTGGCTGTGCACACAGTGTGGCCCCGCTCTCTCCAGCATCCTGCTGAAGCCCCTGCCTGCACAGGCTCATCCCATGTCCCACCATGATGGCCTCTGCAGAGCCTCAGCCCCACTGATCCCCATGGCCAGGGCAGTGCTGAGCCCAGCCTGGCAGCCTCCTCCTTCGCTCAAAACGTCTGCTGCCCAACCAGCCCGCTCCCCCCGGGGGCTCTGCCTCAGGCTCTACCAGCATGCCAGGGCTGGCCCTGGGGGCCAGAGCAGGGGGACATGGTGGCCAGCATGCAGGAGAGGTGAGGGGGCTCAGACAAACCCACCAGGCAGATGAAGCCGGCAGGAGCCCCTGCGAGTGAAAGTGAGCCCCAGCCCAGCCTGCGGCTGCAGCAGCTGCACCGCGGTGAGCACGGTGAGGCGGGGATGGTGCTGGTTCCCCAAACACATTGTGCCGCAGGCAAGGCGAGCAAACAGCCCAGCTGCCCCCAGCCCCACAGGACCCGTGCTGGTGAGGCAAGCGCATCACTGTGGGAAACCAGAGATAACAGGTCCCGCTTCCTGGCACCTCCTTTCCTGGACACAGGGCTGCCGGGAGCAAAACGCACAAGAGCCCATTCCCAGGAGGCCCTTCTTGATGCGAATCTCCTCCGTGCCCCACTCTGGGCATCCCAGTGAGGCTCCTGGCCAGGCTCAGCCCTGCACAGCCAGTGTCCTTGGCAGGAAAGGGACGGCCGCTCCAGGCAGGGCAGCCCAGCACTATGTGGGAGTCACAGGGCTCACAGCCTTTGCAGCCTCCCTGCGCCAGCCGGGCACATATGCTGCAGGCAGCTTCGGTGCGATGGGCCCACGTGCAGACCCTGCCACCACTGCGTTGCTTCCCGGCAGGGGCCAGCCGCCGTGCGGTAGCCACCAGCCACAGCTGCAGCAATGCTTCCCGGAGGGCTGGGTAATTTGCCTGCCCTGCTTTGCATGCCTGAGGCTACCCCAGGGGCAGGGGAACGAAGGGTCTGCAGCACGCCTGGTATGGGGGGCACAGCAGTGGCCCCCAACCCAAGGCAGGACAGGCAGGGGGGCAAAGCCACCCCCGCTCCAGCACACTGAGCACCCAACAGCACTCCATGTCTGGAGGAAGGGAGGTGGGGGATGTGGGGATGGATCAGGACACGGGCTGTGGGAAGCTGCTTTATTGTGCTTTACACTTTCTGCCATTCCTGGAAACAAACAGCTGGAGGGGCCACTCTGACCTGCCTGCTGGGAAGCAGCCTCGGCCCCCTTGGCCCCCTTGGCCTCTGCCCCTCTCTGCCCTGCCAGGATGCTCCATGCCCAGGGGCTGCCTGCAACTCCCTGAGGAGCCACTCCTCACCCAGAGGGTCTCACGCTGTGGCTGCCGAGCCCAGCCTGCCCCTGAACTCATCCAACTGCCCTGAAACCTGGGGGATGTTCATGCCTCAGTGTCACAAAGCAACCCCAGCCCCACTGGCTGGGACCGCTGCACTCAGGCCCCCTTCTGCTGCATGCAGCACTCATGAGCCCGTGGGCTGCGAACCCGTGCATGGAGGCTGAGCGGCTCCATCCCAACCCTGAGCCGCCTGCGGGCTGCGGTCCTGCACACCGAGGCTGAGCAGCTCCATCCCAGCAAGCCCCACGCATTAGCACCAGGTTGATTTATAGAAATCCGATGGCGGGGCTGCCAGTGCCTCCTGCCAAACCTCATTAACGGCTGGCCTGGGAGCAAGGCAAACAGCTCGTGCAGCAACAAGGAAATCCTTGTTTAAGCATTTCTGGCCATGCAGGGCCCTTCCCCTCACACCCGGGGGGGGAGGAGGAGGAGGAGGAGAGGGGTGGTGGTGATGGTGCAGGCCACAAGCCCCAAGCTGCCACCACCTTGGCAGCCACGAGGAAGGAGATGCAAGGGGACATAGTGGGGTCTGCAAAGGGAGAGAGCCCCCAGGATGGGCTGTGAGCCGGGAGGGAGCGGGAAGCCACAGAGGCACGGTGGGGGGCAGAGGGCTCCCACGCTGCAGCACCGAGATCTGCCCTCCTTGCGCCACCACAGCAGCGCTACTAACCCATGGGGACACAGGGACACCAGGGTGCCAGCAATGGGTGACGAAGGGCTGGCTCAAAAGGGCACTGCTGCTCAGCTGACAGCTTCAAGCAGCTGAAGGGCGTCGTGGCTCACTCCTGCCCCTCTATCTGGGGCCACCGGCTGGCCCCCTGTGCTGTGCCATGCTGTGCCGTGCCATGCCGTAGGGCAGAGCTCTGCCAGGACTGGCCGAGGCTGTCCCAGAGGGATTCACCAGTCCACCCTGCGCAGATAAGCCTGAAGGGAGCTGGGGTAGGATCCTGCCTGCCCCTTGGTGCCTCCTGCTCCCACCCACACTGGGTTCCCAGCACAAAGCACTGTCTGTGGGTGCAGTGAGCTCTGGGCACACAGAGCTGCTGGGAGGCTGTGGGAGCTGGTGATGGCATGCCTGCCCCGCGGCAGGCATGGGGCACCAGCACGGCTGGCCCGCAGACCTGGCACCGGTGAGCTCCAAAGCAGCCTCAGCAACCTGCATCCGCCTGCCCCACATGTGGCTCAGGATCTATTTCATCATCTGGAGAAAAGCATTTACTGCCAATAAATGGGCTAATTAATTCTCCTCAAAGACCTCTCAATTATTCATCTCAGGCCACAGAGAAAACAATTACAGCACTTACCTCAGCCCTGGCTCGGCCAGTGCAGCAGCCAGCATGGGGCCATGGCTGGCGGCAGGCAGGGCACAGCCGGGGCCGGCCCAGTACAGCTGCCATCACAGAGCCCCAGCTCCCGGTGCCTGGCCAGCCCCAGCTTTGCCCACCCCGCAGGAGCAGCCCTGTGGAGCTCTGGGGAAGGCCTGCTGAGCTAGCAAAGCCACCCAGCCCAGAGCCATCACCAGCAGCAGTGCTCTCCCAGGGTGACCCCGAGAGCTTCTCCCAGGGTGACCCCGAGAGCTTTTCGCAGCACTAGGCCTCAGGAGCAAGGGGACCTACCCGGCCTCCTGCACCGCTTCTTGCCACATGGGTCTAACCCCAATCTGCCCACGTGGAGCCAGAGCCGCTGCATCCCATCCACCGAGGACATGGGAGCAGTTTGCTCCCTCCTCACCACCCACCTGCAGTGGTCTCCTCTCCCCATCTTTGTCGAGCAGCCCAGCCGCCCTCCCCACCTCCACCGAAGGACACGCACCTTCGAGCCGTGGCCAGACCCAGCCGTGGGTGCCCACTGCAAGCAGGGGCTCAGGCTGCATGCCCCAAGAGCTGACTCCCAGCACCGCCCAGCCCCGCGCAGCCTATTGCTCCTGCTGGGCTGGGGCTGGGCAGGACCCCATCCCACCTGAGGCCGCCCAGGGGCCAGGCTGTGCTGGGGTCCCCCTTGGAGAGGGGCTTTTTTCCCAGATGGTTCTCCAGCTCCTTGGCCCTTGGGATGCTCCTTCTTCCCCACAGCGGGGTTGAGCCCCTGCTCCCTCTGCATCAGCTGCACCTCGAGAAGGAAAACCCACTGCACTGCTGGCACTGTGAGCTCGGGGGTCCCTTCCAGTGGTCCGACCGGACCACCCCCGTGCAGGATGTGGGCGCAAAAGCCTCCCGGGGCCGGGGTCCGTGTCAGCTCTCTCCCACTCACCTCCGCCGTGCACGGCGGGTCGGGCTGCTCTAGCACTGCCGTCCCGCCGCCCCTCGGGACCCCCCCCGGCTCCCGGGGGAGCGGGGGCATCGCTGACCCGGGCCGGGCGGCCGGAGCCCCCCTGCGCGGCTCCGCGGGGCGCCCGGCCCCGGGCTCGGAGCCACCGGCCGGGGCGGCGCGGGGGGCCCCGGGCGGCGGCGGGGCCGGGCCGGGAAGGGTTAAGGGCGGCCCGCGCCCCCCCGGCGGCCGAGGGGCGGGCCTGTCGGGAAGCCGGGATTTCTGCGGTGGTTTTACTGGAAAAGTTGTTGCCGGCGGAGGGAGGGGTCACCCGAGCAGCCCCGGCAGGTTGGGGACGGGGGGACCGGCCGGCACCGCACCTCTCGCCAGCTCCGCTCCGCTCCCGCGGGCCGGGCCGGCCGCAGCCCCGGGGACCGGCCGCATCCCCCGGGCTCCGGCTGCTCCGCCAGCCCCCGCGGGGCTCGCTGCCGGGACGCGGCACAAGCTCGCCCCGGCTGCCGGCCGGAGGCTGCCGGCCGGAGGCCTCCCCGGCACACCGCTCCCGCCGCTGGGGCGAGGGTCGGCCCCGGCCAGCCCGGGGACCAGGGCCGCCAGCTGCCGCCCGCCCGGGGGCTCTGCCCGCCGTGTCCCGTGCCGGTGCCCCGTGGGGAACAACCAGCCCTGGACCACAGCGACGGCAGTCGTGGCCAAAGCTCACTCAGTGCTGGCCAGCCCTGCCGGCCCTCCTCCAGGCGGTCCCACCCCACCTGGCTGGGGTGGCAGTGCCCGCCGGCTGCGTCCCAACAGGGCCGTCGAGGGGTTTGGTCTGGGCTCGGGCTGCTTCGGATGCCGTGTGTGCGAGCAGCCACCAGCACACGCCCCAGGTAGTCCAGGCCCAACACGTCAACGGCGCCTTTACACTGGGACAGTGGCAGGCTGGGGCCAGCAGAGAGGCCAGCGCCCGTCCCTCAGTGCCGCGTCCACCCCCAGCACGGCCTGGCACTGGTTGCGGCATGGCACGGCACGTTGGACGCCTGGCTGTGCCCCTGGCAGGCTGAGCCAGGAGCCCAGCACGTCCCAGCGCTTCCAGGCATCGCTCCATGTTTCCCGACAGTAGGAAATCACTTGGCTCCGCAGCTCCTACCCCTCCGGGGATGATTGATGGTGGCTCCCCCCTGCCTGGGTGGGAGCGGGGCCCTCCAGGCCAGCCAGCCCCAGCGCACAAGGACGAGCTATGGCAGCCTGCAGTGCAGGCAGCGCAGGCAGCGCGGCCGTGGTGCCAAAGCAGCCCAGCAGGAAAACGCCCCCGAGCTCATGGCAAGCACTTTGGGGTCACTGCCAGGCCCCGCAGCCAGCCGCAGGCACCTGGCACAAGACACCCAGGGCACCACCTGTGCCACCGGCACTCCTGTGCCCGCAGCCCCCCACCCAGCCCAGCCCGCAGCCCACCGACTCTGCCTGGTGGCCAGGACCAGAGTGCCAGCCGCTAGCCCTGACCCCAGGGCAGCCATGTGAGCTGGGGGACAGGCGGTTCGGCCCCAGCCCGGCAATGGCTGAGGAGGCACAGCCACACCGGTGCTGGCCACCATGCCTCCCCCTGGCCTGCAGCCCCTCCTGAGGCACCCGCAGAGGGGACGCGTGTCGAGGCTCAGCCCCAGGGCTGGGGGCCGGGACGTGCAGCTGGGCGAGCGGGCAGAGCCTGGCAGCGGCTGCTCGCAGGGCTGTCTGTGGGGCCGGGGGCAGGGGGAGCCCGGCCGGCTCCGGGAATCGCCCCGGCGGCTGCCAGGCCTGTGGCAGGGAGGGCGGGGGGGGGGGGGGGAAACCCGATCCTCCCCGCCGGGACCTGGGCTCTGCTCCCCGCTCCCGGCCAGGCCTCTGCTGCTAATTTTAGCCCTGGGGAGGCACCGCCGGAGCATGAGCTCAGCCCACCGCGGCTGCACGTTCCGTGGGGACGGGAGCCGCCGGCGGCGCTGGCAGGTGGCAGCTGTGGGAGCCATGGCACAGCGCGGCCCTGGGCGAGCCCCCAGGCGAGCCCCCCCAGCCGCTGGCCGAGCCCCTGCCGAGCCGCCGGCCAGGCGCCGGAGCTGCCATCCCGCTGCCCACACGCCTGCGGCCTTGGCTCAGGCAGCCCCACACGTGGCCACAAGCCCTCCCGCCGGCCCCAGTGCTAGCCCCGCCAAGCCCCCACCATGGCCCTGCTGGGCCCTGTACAGTCGGGGGAGCTCGTTGGGTGTCAGCGGCGGGGGGAGACCCCTGAGGCAGTGGGGCTGGCAGGACGTGGGGCTCCACGGGGGAGACCCTGCCACGCCGCAAGGTCCTGCAAAGGATGTGGCTGCCTCCCAGTGAAGGAGTCCCTGCGTGGCTGTGGACCCCAGGTCCTGGGGGGGGCTGCACAGCGCAGAGCCCTGAGCCACCCCCTCAGGTCTCCAAAACCAGCACTTGCAGGGGCTGAGACGATAGGCACGGCCAGGAGAGGTGCTCTCCCAACACCAGGAACAGTGCTGCAGCCAGCCCCGCAGGGCACCCCAGGGCCACCCGGCCACCCCTGCCAGAAGCAGCAGGAGTGGATGGGTGAGCAGCTGGGGAGGCCACAGCTGAGGGATGCTCCAGCCAGCTGGCCATTCCCGAGGGAGCAGAGAAAGTGGCTCCGGAGCCTGCCCTGCCCTAGGGCAGCTGCCTCAGACACAGTGGGGTCCCCAGCCCAGGGCCCAGCGGCTATACTTCCCCCCCAGACCTTCACCTGCGGCGTGACTGGCCGGGCTGCCCAGCGCTTACTGGAAGAGGAAGCTGCTGGGAAGGCAGCGCGTGCAGCGGGGCAGCTTTGGGGAGGAGAGGCTCGGCTCAGCAGCCGGCAGAGCTCGGCTGTCCATGCTCCCAGGTCCAGGGCCAGTAACGGGAAGCGTCTGCTCTCAGTGACGGTAAATCAGATCGGGGAGATTAGAGGCCTTTTTGCCTAATCATGAGCAGCTTGAAGTTGGAGGACAAGTTCCTGGAACAAAGAGGAAATGGAGGCAGTAAATAAAGAAAAACTGTTAACATGTGGCCCTGTGTGTGAAAAACGTCTCCGTGAAGGACTGTTTATGGCTCACTCATCTGCAGGGCTGACAGAACAGGCTGCTGCGGGAGGTGGTGATGAGGCCCCGCGTGCAGGGGTGCAGGCAGGACGGCAGGCGTGCAGGCAGCCAGCTGGGGCAGCTGTGGGGGGCTCTCGGATTGGGGGGAGAGCTGGGGGGGGCTGAGGCCATGTTGTGGCAACTGGCAGAGGGAGGAAGATGGCAGCAGCATCGCAGGGGCCATGCCGCAGGCAGCTGGACGGGGCTGTCAGGGAGGCTGCGTGCATGGGGAGGCAGTGACACGGCACGTGCACCAGGCGGGCAGGGGCCAGGCAGCGTGTGGTCCCCGAGGGGAAGGAGGGCATCCGAATGCACCTGCCCCATTGCTCCCCTGGCAAGTGCCAGGAGAGGTGCCAAGTGCTGCAGAGCTGTGCACCCCTCCCTGGTTGCAGCACAAGGGGGGCACTGCCCAGGCTTTCCCAGCAGACCCCTGTGGCTGTGGGCCAGGACTGCCCTATGGAGCATCACCAGCCTCCAGCTGGTCCAGCCCAACGGGTGAAGATGGAAGCTCTTACTGCTGTGCTGGGCACGTGCCCCCCTGCTCTGGGGGTAGCAGGGATTTCTGCCAGGATCCAGATGCCAGTGGGCCCCCTCTCCGGCGCAGGCAGAGAGCACCGAGAGCTGCAGAGCTGCCCACAGACAACAGCAGCACTGCTGGAGGACATGCCGGCCTGTGGTGCCACAGGACGGCATGTGTCAGCTGTTTCCAGGGCAGGCGCAGCCTGGAAGAAGCCAGAGCCGATTCCAAGCAGCAAGGTCACCCCGCGCCATCCCTGCCAGCAGCAGGAGCGGCGTGGTGGGAGCCATTGCTGTTCAGCACGAGGCGCCGTGGGCCTGGGGAAAGATTTGGGGATCTTCGGGGAGCCGCGGCCGAGTGGGCACAGGCGGCTTCGTGCTGGCGCTCCCTCCAGCAGCGCGGCTGGGACGAGCAGAAGCTCCTGGCAAAGCGAGGGGCCGCGGGAGAGCCGGGGGCCCGGGGCAGCACCCCACCCCCCCGCCCCGTCTCCCGCAGCCCCTCCGCCTGCCCCCACATCGTGGCTCGGGGGCGCCGCGGGCGCGGGGGCCGGGGAGCCCCGGGCCGCCCTGGGTGCCCACGCGGGAGCCGCCGCCCCCGCGGGTCCCGGCCCCAGCCCCGCCCGCGACGGGGACCGGGGCCGTCCCGATCCCGATCCCGATCCCGATCCCGATCCCGCCCCCGTCCGCACACGCCCCCGGGAGCCCTGGCGGCGGGGCGGTCCCGGCGGTCCCGGCCATGCTGGCGGCGCGGGGCGCGGGCGCGGCGCTGCGGCGGGGCCGGCTGCTCGCGGCGGGGGCCGGAGCCGTGCAGCCGCGGGCCCCCCCCCCGCGCCGTGGACCTGCGGAGCGACACGGTGACCCGGCCCTGCGCGGGGATGCGCCGCGCCATGGCCCGCGCCGCCGTGGGCGACGACGACTACGGGGAGGACCCGGCGGTCAACGGTGGGCTCCGGGCCCGGCAGAGCCGGGGGGGGGCGGCCGCCCCACACCTCCCACCCCGGTGGGGTCCCTGCCTGCAGCCCCCCCCAGCCCAGGGGGCGGCCGGGATGGGGACCCCAGAGGAGGACTTCTCCGGGGTGGGGGGGCTGGGGGCGGCTGCCTGGACCTGGGGGGGTCCCGACCTCCCCCCACCGCCCCCCCAGGGCCAGCAGATGCTCCCCCCCCTCACGACCCCCGTGCTTCTCCCCCCTGCAGAGCTGCAGCGCCAGGCTGCAGGGATCCTGGGGACGGAGGAGGCTCTTTTTGTGCCCACTGCCACGATGGCAAACCTCATCGCCGGTGAGTTCCCCGGGGCTGTGCCCAGCCCTCCCTCCCCAGGGCTGCCAGGTCGCAAACAGAGGGGCAGGTTTATGTCCCCATCCCGCGGAGGGTGCGGAGGGCGAGAACAGCCCCGCTCCTCCCTGGGGTCCCAAGGAGAGCCCCACTTCTGCTCCGGAAGCTGCCTGGACAGCCACAGGGGAAAACTGTGGGCAGCAGGTCCTTTCTGACCCGGGTGCATCTCCTCACTCCCCTCCAACTCAAATTGGTAACAGCATGGCCCCGCTCGGACCCTGAAGCTGCTCCCCGCTTCATGCTGCTGCTGAGCAAACCCCCCCCTTGTGTCTGCTCATCCCTGTCTCACACTCGGCCTTCACTCCGCTCCATTAACCTTTACCCGGTTCGCTTTCCTGCCTTCCTGTGAGCGGGGGTCCGCTGTGCGCTGCGTGGGATCATGGGCCCTGCTCCAGCCTTGGCCACGTGCATGCACCGGGAGTTGAGGCCGTGCCCCCCAGCTGCTCCCCCACCTCCAGCCGCTGCGGGCACCCCCTGGGCGACAGCCCCCGCACCGCCGGGGACAGAGCGGATGCCCCGTGCCCGCAGGAGGCTGCACCGCTGCTGCAACGCCGTGCTGCCTGCCCAGCCTTCGCGCGCCGGAGCCCCCCAAACTGCCGGAGCGCAGGCAGCCGGCGGGCTTCCCGGCTAAGCCTGCCTGCCCCCCCCGCACACGCTGCCAGCTGGGCACTGGTCCCCTCCCTCACGGCCTCTCTCCCTCCCAGTGATGTGCCACTGCCAGCGCAGGGGGGCTCAGCTGCTCCTGGGCCGGGACTCCCACCTGCACCTCTACGAGCACGGCGGGGCCGCGCAGGTGGGTGCCGGGGGCGAGCGGGGGCCGGCGGCGCAGGCAGGGCCGGGAGGGCGGCTTGCTGCTGCCCTCCTCTGGCTGCCGGGGCCGGGCAGGGAGGAGGATCGATCCCTTGCTGGGCTGCGGCTGCAGCCGCAGAGGGCCGGGACCCCCGTGCACCGCCACCGTCCCCCTGGGCGCAGGTCGCTGGGGTCCATTCCCAGGCGCTGCCGGACCTTCCAGACGGCACCTTCGACCTGGACCAGCTGGAGCTGACCGTTCGTGAGGCCCACGGCAGCCGGTACCACCCGCGCCCCGAGCTCATCTGCCTGGAGAACACGCACAGCTCGGCGGGGGGCCGGGTGCTGCCCCTCACCTACCTCCAGCAGGTGGGAGCCCACAGCCGGCCGCTGGCTGCAGCCCTGCCTGGGCGCAGGCAGCCGGACCCGGCAGGACGGCACCACGGGGACGCCAGGGCCTTGCCGAGGAGCTCAGAGCGCGGCTCACGTTGGTGCCTGCCGCCCCAGGGGTCCCTTCCAGCCCAGCTGCTCCTCTGCCTCCCCCTACGTCCGTGGGCTTGCTGACCGCTACGGACTGCAGGTGCACATGGACGGAGCACGGCTGATGAATGCGGCGGTGGCCCAGGACGTGGACCCAGCTCGGATCACCCAGCACTGCGACTCTGTGTCCCTCTGCTTCTCCAAGGTGTGCTTGCATTGGGAGGGGGGGTCCCTGGGGCCAAACGGGACCAGCACAAGACAGGGCCTCGCCCCTGTTCGGGGGCACCAGGCTGAGCCCCTGCCTTGCAGGCTGGGGCATCCCTGAGCACGTCCCTGGGAGGGGCAGGGGGCTGCTCCCCGGCACAGCTTGGGTCACCCCTCTGGTGGCTCCACAGGGCCTGGGTGCCCCAGCCGGCGCGGTGCTGGCTGGACGCAGGGAGTTTGTTGCTGAGGCCTGGCGTGTGCGGAAGCTGCTGGGCGGGGGGATGCGGCAGGCAGGCGTGCTGGCAGCCGCTGCCCGCGTTGGACTGGAGCATGCAGAGGCGACGCTGCGCAGAGACCATGACAACGCCCGACGCTTTGCTGAAGGTATCTTGGGGTCCCTCAGCACGCCGGGAGGTACAGGCGCCCACAGCCTAACGCCGTTCCCTCTGACCGGCTGTGCAGGCTTCCAGGCACTGCTGCACAGCCAGGTCCTGCCCTGCCTGACAGCTCGGCGTGGGCCCAGCCTTATCCCCCACCCTCACCGCCGGCTGGGTTCACCACACCCAGCACTAGCCGGCACTGCCAGGGCTGATAGTGGTGCAGGCACCTTCCCCGGGCAGCTGTGCTGGATCTTGAGGATGCTGCTGGGGTCCCTGCCTAGCTGGAGTGCCGGGACGATGCCGTACCTGTCCCCGTGGTGCTCACAGTGACCCTGGTGCAGCACAGGGGGGAGGGTGAAGGGACCCTCCTTCAGCCAGGGTCTGGGGCAGGGCTTCGGCAGCCTCCTCTCCCAGGAAGCCGGGCACTGGGCTCCCAGCCTACTGCCTCTACCTCCCCCAGGCATCCAGGAACTGAACTCGCCCGTGTGCTCTGTCAACCTTGCAGCGGTGGAGACAAACATCGTGATGGTGAGCATCAGGGGAGGCTGGCTGTCCCCCACAGAGCTCTGTGAGCACCTGCGGGCAGTGAGTGAGGAGGAGCTGGCCGAAACCGGCCAGGCTGTCAGTGTCCTGCTGTTCCCCTGGTCGGCACACACCGTGCGTGCGGTCTGGCACCGCGATGTGTCAGCCCGTGACACCGAGCTCGCAAAGAACAAGCTGGAGTTTGTGGCCAGGAAGTGCCAGGAGAAGCTGGCCCTGGGACTGCGTCCGACTCCTCCGAGCACAGGGGGAGCCTGAGCATCCTCCCAGTCCCAACCCCGGGGGCAGTTGCTTTCCCCTGGCTGCTGCAGGCAAGCTGGTGGGCTGCAGCAGAGTCGTGGTTTAACCCCAGCCAGCAACTAAGCACCACGCAGCCGTTCACTCGCTCCCTCCCCACCGAGTGGAATAGGGAGAGAGAATAGAAAAAAAAAGTAAAACTTGTGGGTTGAGGTAAGAACAGTTTAATAGGACAGAAAGGAAGAAAATAATAACAATAATAATAATAATACAATTATAATAATAATAATAAAAAAAAGGATTGGAATATACAAGTGATGCACAATGCAATTGCTCACCACCCGCTGATCAACACCCAGTTAGTTCCTGAGCAGCAATTCCCCCCAGTCCCACTCCCCCCAGTTCATATACTAGACATGAGGTCACATAGTACGGACTACCCCTTTGGCCAGTTTGGGTGAGCTGCCCTGGCTGTGTCCCCTCCCAACTTCTTGTGCCCCTCCAGCCTTCCTGCCTGCTGGGCATGAGAAGCTGAAAAAATCCTTGACTTAGTCTAAACACTACTTAGCAACAACTGAAAATATCAGTGTTATCAACATTCTTCTCATACTGAACCCAAAACATAGCACTCTACCAGCTACTAGGAAGACAATTAACTCTATCCCAGCTGAAACCAGGACAAGCAGCTGTCCCAGCCCTGTCCTGGCAGCCAGCAGCAAAGGGGCTGGGACCAGCCACAGCGTGCTCCAGGCATGTTCCCAGCCAGCTGCAGCACAGCATCCACCCTCGTGTGCAGCCCCACAAACCAGCGTGAGCCCAGCCCCAGGGAGACCCCAGCCCACTCCTGCAGTGGGAGCACCACACCTCTCGGGAGGCAGCACCTTCGCAGACATGCCCACAGGGACAGAGGAGAGCCCACATCTCACATCGCCACACAGACCCCTCCAAGGCACCATCCCTGCCTCGCTAGTCACCCAGCAAATGCATCCTCAGAGCACCCTCTAGTCCTCTACAGAAGCTCTGCTCCTGTAACTCAGGTCCCACAGACAGCACCCAAAAGCAGAGCCAGACATCCCCCCTCCCAAAAGCCACACACTGCACGTGGCCCATGTGCACCACCCATGTGCAAGGATGCTGCAGCAGGGAGACAGGTCCTAAGGGATGGTCAGGGCACAAAATAAACCTGTTCTGGCAGTTCTGTGGCTGTGCAGGATGTTTTCTCCCAAGTGTGCTCCTCTCCTGACTGCGCAGCAGGGACATCATAGCAGCCCAGAGGTGCGCCTATTGAGGGACAAGCGCTCCTGAGGACGTGGAAGTGCCTCAGCCACAGGACCAGGGCCACTACACAGCAGTGCCGAAGTTTGTATCTGGCCAGGACTGTCCCAGGGGCACGAGCCCAGCCTGGGTCAGACAGCTCGCCAGTGTGCTCCTCCATCACCCCCCATCCCCGAAGGCTTCTATTACCCCTGTCCCACAGCCGTAGGCAGGCTCTCCGGGCTTCCCTGCCTGCCAAGCCTGTCACATTCTGGGTTGGTGAGACCCCAGCAAAGAGCTGGGCTGGGCTCAGTGGTGCGGTCCCCACTGCCAGCACAGAGGAGGCCAGCTGCAGATTGGGAGCTCCATGCTGGAAGAGGAGATTCTCTCTGCAGTATCCACGTCTAGTGTCTACTCGATGGCTTAGCACAGCGCCAGCTCCCCAGGAAGCAGAGTTACACTCAGGCAGCAGTTATTCCTATTTTATTTTGTATTGGCAATATGCAGTTTAAAGGAAACCGAGGGAACAAACTTAATCACCAGGTCATCCAGACAGAGCCCTGTAGGCCTGCCAGCCCCATGCAGGGGCAGAAACACCCCAGCAAAGGAATGTGAGCCCAGGCAAGAACTGGTAATAACTGGTGCTCCCCTGCTCCAAGCCCCTCCTGCTTGGCTGCAGGCTGGAGGGAGCGGAGGGGGCACAGAGGGTGTCCGGAGGCAGCAGCCGCCCTGTGCTGCAGGAGGAGACCCAGGCAGCTGGAGCCAGGAGGGCAGCAGGGCAGGGTGCATGCAGGGCTGCAGTTCCTGACTCAGTTTGCTCCCGACATGCCATCAAGCTCTTGAAATCATGTTCAGAATCACCTGGGATGAGGAACCGAGCCCTGTGAGCAGTGCCTGGCCCCACTCCTCCACTCGTGGAGATGATGGCCAGCCCTGAAGCCGCAGCCCCACATCGGCCCCCATGCACAGGGGAAGCTCGCCTCGGCACAGCTCTTCTGCGCTGCCAGTCTCAGCTGTGCTCAGAGAGTGAAGGGAGGACAGGAGATCTTCCCCTACCTGAGTGAGGACATAGCTGTCCTCCGCCAGCTTCTCAATGATGTCAAAGTGATCCACGCCAGCAAGATCCAGCAGGGAGACAGACCAGCCAGCTGCACGCAGGGCCTGCGGAGAGAGCGGCACTGGCAAGAGGGACCCTGACCCCCATCTGCTCTGGTCAGGGGAGCAGGAATGATGGCTCAGCAAGGACTAGCATCTTCCTCTGATCCACTGTCGTCTTTGACAGCAGCCATTGCCACAGCAGCAGAAATACTGCACTGATACAGCACATGAGTTCTTCATCCCAGCTTAGCAGGTCCGAGTGGGCCAGCTGGAGCCGCATCCCTGAGGAGCTGGGCAGAGTGCTGCCTGGAGCTCACCTGGCTGTACTCCTGCGACTGCCTGCGAAACTCTGGGGAGTCATGCTGGGCCACAGCCACGAGCACCTTGCAGGCCGCAGCCGCAGGCGCTGCTGCGGAGATGCACAGCATGGGGCTGTTCCTCTGGGCAACCTCCCTGGAGGAGACAGTGCAGTGGCAGCTGATGTAGCCCCTCACTCAGAGAAGGCATCTTTGCCTGCAGAGCACTCGTGTCCTTGGTTGTGCACACCAGCCAGGCGCAGGGCGCAGAGCCTGTGCCCGGGTCAGGCGCAGAGGCAGCTGGTGCCCTGCAGCGCAGGCAGACTGTGCAGGCAGGGGCAGAGTAGGCTGCAGAGCCACTGGTGTTCGCCCGCAGCCTGTGCTGGCCAAAGGCAGGTATACGCAGCCTGCCTGTGCCCTTTCCCAGTCGCTGTCCCCATGGTGTGTGGGCTCACCGGCTCATGTTCAGCGCATCATTCACGTAGGTGTGGAGGATGGGCTCGAGGTCGTACACGCCGCTCACCAGCACAGCTCCTGGAGGCAGAGATGCCGGCGGGTGAGGGGCCCTGCAGCTCGGGCCGCTCTCGCAGCCCTGCACCTGGGAACTCTGTTTGCACTCACATCCCCGGGCTTCAGTGAGCAGCTGGTGGGTGCATGACACCCCCCCCCCGGGGGCAGCTTTTCCAGGAGCCCAGAGTCCTGCACTCCTAGCGCCTGTGGGCTGCAGTTGGCTGGGGCAGCTCATCCCCCTCAGCTCTACAGCCCCCACAGCCCCTTATGGGCAGCAGAGACGGCCTCGCTCCAGGTGCAGACACCAGTTCTCCTTCAGCCCCTGCACCTGGACACGGCGGCGCTACCTTTGATATCTGGTGCCACTCCATATTCTGTCCAGTCCGTGGACAACACCATGGCTGCCAAGTGGGCCCCTGCCGAGTGTCCACACAGGTAAATGCCTCTGGAGAGAGGGAGCCATGAGCCAGCGTGGGAAGAGGCGGCACGGTGCCTGCTGCCTGGGGACACCTTGCTCCGTGCGGAGGAGGTGGCACAGCCGCAAGTGCCACAGCCCAAACACAGCAGCTCGGACACGTTTCCCAGTCCATTGACCAACGAACACCTTGCATGGTGACAAGGGAGCATGGCCACAGGCGTTGCCCAGCCCTTGGACAGAGGCGTCGAAGCCTTTGTCACAGGGCATGGCTCGTTCGTCCCCCTCCTGTTGCTGCCACGGCCACCCCCAGGCACCGAACCACCCAGGGAGTGACGTGGGCACAGTTTGCCCTGAAGGCCTAGCAGCAGCCGTAGTGGTGGGGCAGAAGGGACCCCAGGAGCTGCATGTGGCCCACCTGATCCCAGAGTACCGCTCCACCAGGAAGGCAAGGCTGCGCCGCACCTGCAGCACCATGGCGTCCATGTGGCCTGGACAGAGGGCAGAGTCAGGAAGGCGCCGGGCCAGCGCAGGCAGCCTCCACCTCCGCTGGGCCGCACCTACCTTTGGGGGCTGTGTCGTAACCCACTGCCACCACCGCCACGCCCTGCGACACCAACGGTGGGGCTGCGAATCCTGACTCGTCTTTACTGGGGTGGGGAGATGGAAGCTAGCCTGGCTGTGGGGGCCAGGGTCTCCCAGGGCTGGCCGGGAGGCCGATCAGACCCGGAGCACCCAGGACAAGTCCAGGTCCCATGAGAAGGGAGACAGTAGGAGCGGGCCGGGGTCTCCCTTCCCAAGGGATCCCCTCTGCGGCAGCCCACCTCACCTTAGGCACTGCCAGTATCCACCATGGATGTAGACCAGGACCGGGAAGGCTGCACAGCACGGCCCAGAGTGAGCAGGGACGGCACGGCCCCTGCCTGCCCCCGCTGCTCCCGCCACCCCGTCACCTACTTCCAGAAGGATCCGCGGGAAAATAGATGTCCAGCTTCTCGCCCTCACCGTCGCCATAGGGGACGTGCAGTAAGGTCTGCGCGCCAGCCCGGGCCCGCTGCGTCCCTGCGGCAGGACGGACACGGCGCCTGGGGCACCGCCGGCGGGACCGGGGTCCCGGCACCCGAGCGGCAGCCCTGCTCCCGGCTCCGGCGCCCGCAGCCCCGACCCGCCCCGCCGCCCCGGGGCCGCCGGCCCCTCACCTGCCGCCGTCGCCGCGAGGTGGGCCTGGATGATGGTGTCCCTGCCCAGGCGGGGGGACCAGCGGCTGGGGGAGTACTGCTCCTCTAGCGCCTGCGGAGGAGGCACGGGGGCTGCAGCGCGGGGCAGCTCCGCCCCGGCGGCGGCCCCGGGGCGGCGGGGACCGGGCGAGGCCCCCCGGCCGGGCCCGGGCGAGAACCGCGCACTACCCGCCCCCGCCGCGGTCCCTACCTCCGCGGGCATGTTCCGCCACCCCCCCATGCTGCGGCCGGTCCCGATCCCGATCCCGATCCCGATCCCGATCCCGGTCCCGGTCCCGGTCCCGGTCCCGCGCCCGTCGCGGCGGCGCCGCGCCCCCTGCCCGCCCGGGGACGGGGTGCGAGTCCCGGGGGCGGTGCCGCTCCACTCCCATTGGCCGCCCGGGAGGCGGGGCCCGGGGGCGGGGCACCGGGTGGGGCACCGGGCGGGGCCAGCCCGTTCCCGTTGGTCGCACGGTGGGCGGGGCCGCGCCGGGGACACCGGCCGGACTGACAAGGCGATGACGCAGGGGGCGTCCCGGCGCGCAGGCGGGCGCGGGGTGCACGCCGGGAAGGCGGCGCGGGCCCGGGAGCGGACGCGTGGAGGGAAATAAGAATTTTCGCGCCTGTGTCCCCATTGGCCTACGCGGCGGCGCGGCGGCGCGAGCCCTCCTCCGATTGGCCGGTAAGGCGGCGCGTGGGTGTGAGGCCTCTCCGGATTGGCCAGCCCCGCGCCGCAGCGGAGAGGCGCGCGCGCGCGCGCGCGGGCGAGCGGTCGGTCGGTCAGTCAGTCAGTGAGTCAGTCAGTGGGTCCGTCCGTCCGAGCCATGAACTGCCTGACGGTGCCCGGCGTCCACCCCGGCTCCCCCAGCCGCCCGCGCGGGCAGATCCAGGTACCGGGACGGGCCGGACGCCCTGGGGCTGCGGCGAGCGCCGTGGGGCCGGCACCGAGTGGGGCAGCGCGGGCGCCCGGGCTGTGCGGGGAGATGGCGTGGCCGGGCTGGTGCGGGTCGTGGGGCCGCGCCAGCCCCGGGCGGGGAGCCGTGGCTCCCAGAGCCGTGGCGGGGCTGAGCCGGCGCCAGGCGGGATGCCGGACCGGGCTGGGCTGGGCTGGGCAGGGCGGCGGCCGGGCCAGCGCCCCGGAGCTGCCTGCGTGGTGCCCGTGCCCGGCTGTGTTCTCACCCGCTGACCCCCGTGGTTCTGCCCCCAGGTGATCTTCGGACCCATGTTCTCCGGGAAAAGGTAGGCTCGGGGCAGATGGGGGAGGAGGTGGGCAGGGAGGGGGCCGGGGCCCGCTGACGGCGGTCTCTTGCAGCACGGAGCTCATGCGGCGGGTGCGGCGGTTCCAGCTCGCTCAGTACCAGTGCCTGCTGGTGAAGTATGCCAAGGACACACGCTACTGCACCTCTGGTGTCTCCACGCACGACAGGTGAGTCCCTGGGGCAGGAGGACCCACGCCTTTGGGCCCAGCATCTGGGCTGCCTGGCTCAGCTGCTTGTTCTCCCTTCCCCACAGGAACACCATGGAGGCCCTGCCAGCCTGCCTCCTCAAGGATGTGTACCAGGAGGCACTGGCCTCTGCGGTCATCGGCATTGACGAAGGCCAGTTCGTAAGTGCACGGCCAGGGCAGGTCCTGGGGAGCATCCGCAGGGTGCGGTCTCTTCAGAGTACCCTGGGCAGAGGAAAGTCTGAACCCTCTGTAGGAGGTTGTGGGAAGAAATAACCTGGGACAGTTTGATCCTCCTGGATTATGCTTGCATAGTCAAACCCTTCCCTTCCCTTAGTCCCTGCAGGCTAAGGACAGTGGGACTGGAGTTCATTTCACGGGTAGGCAACATGGCTCTAACTTTCTTTGTGCCCTGTGCTGCTGGATCCTGAGTGAAGTGCTATCCCTTCTTCCTCCTGACGCAGTTTCTGTGACTCCTCTAGTTCCCAGACATCGTGGAGTTCTGCGAGATGATGGCCAATGCTGGGAAAACCATTATCGTTGCTGCTCTTGATGGGACTTTCCAGAGAAAGGTAAAACACTCTTTTTTTAGCACAGCAGGTGCTTTGGGATCCTCATAGAGCCCATCCAACAGAACTGCCCCTGGTCTTGGCACAGGCCTTCGGGAGCATCCTGAACCTGGTGCCGCTGGCAGAGAGCGTGGTGAAGCTGAATGCCGTGTGCATGGAGTGCTACCAAGAAGCCTCCTACACAAAGAGGCTGGGAGCAGAGAGGGAGGTGAGTTCCCTTGGAAGAAAAAGCGCTTCAGTAGCTTCACCTTGCCAGTCCTGCTAGTCTAGAGGAATCTCCTCAGGGGAACTGAGCTCTGCAGAGTCACTCTCCCAGTTTTCTTGCCAGGTTGAAGTGATTGGAGGAGCAGACAAGTACCACTCCGTCTGCCGAGCCTGCTACTTCCGCAAGCGGCCTCAGCAGCCTGGGTCAGAAAACAAGGAGAACGTGCCCATGGGGCTGAAGCAGCTGGATGTGGCTGCCTCCTGGAAGATCTTTGCTTCTTGACTGCTGGGCTCCCACATGGGGAAAAACAAGAGGAAGGAAGCTAAATGCTATGACTCCTGGATGCCAGGTTGGGCTGCTTCTGCTTTTAGCAAAACTGTTCAGTGTCTTACCTCTACCTGTCAAACCAAGCTGTTCTTCCTCTGCACCAAGCACCAAGGAAAGAGGAGGATCAACCGGACCTGATGCCAGGGGGGGAGCTGAAGCAGGAGCATGACTAAAAGTGAGTTCCTTTCTCAGAACATGGAAAAGAGGCAGATGTAGTTACTGATGCTGCCACACAAACAGGTCCTGGAAAGCTGTCAGCAAGCCAGTCTGCAGGGCTTCCATCGCTGGCCTTAATTCTGGCCTGCTCTCCTGGGTCTTCTGCATATGTTCAGACTGCAACTGATGGCTGGTTCACTTGCCTGTGAACGCAACCGTTTCTTTCTTGCATGCTGTTGCTAAAGCCCAGGTTTCCTAAGACCATGTACAGTAACTTAGTATTTTAAACTCACTTCCTTTTTTAACACAGTCTGAGGAGATAACCCATCCCTTGTCACAGAGCTATGGCACAACTTTTCAACTGACACACGTAGCAACAGCCTGGCCCTCAGCAGTCCTTTTGAACGAATGTTCGTGGCCTGTCCATTTGCCATTATACTCAGTTGCTCTAACTGTCCTGTAAATTTTTGTTGAAACAGAAGAGGGGGAAAGGAAGGCTTGACTTGACAGCCTGATAGTAGACTCTTCCTAACTTTTGAACTTTAAAAGGGCAAGCAGTAGTCCGTATATTAAGACAGAGTCCTTTTGGAAGAACTAGACTTCACTTCAGGAAGACCCTCCTCTCCAAAATCAGGGTGTTCTTGTTCAGGTCCAATCTTGGTGCTGCCACTTCAGTGTTTAGTTACCGGTGAAGGCTTTGGAGGCTCAGGACTTACTCTGTAAATGTTTGGACTACTGTATCTGTGAAGATCTAGCTACTTGGAAAAGGGTCTCTTTGAGTGGATGGTTCTGAACTCTAGTCATGCATCTTGCTCCCTCCTGAGCCTTCTAAAAATTTTCAAGGCTCATTCTTCCTCTGCTGTAAGTTGACTGAAGGATCCTCTTCCCCCTTTGCTTGACTTGGCTTCTGGAAGGTTGTTTTGCTTTTTTCTTACTCCTTGCACAGTGCTGTTCACTGTAAGCCAGTGTCCACAAGCTCCAAGCAGTGGCTCCTTGTTCGGGCCAGGTCAAATCCACACGTGCAAGCGCAGCATGCTCTGTTTGCCTGCACCCTCCCTAGAAGTTTACAAGAGCCGTCTGAAAACCCCTGCTCCCTCTGTGTTACTTGAAGGGACGACACTTGTAGTACTCCCAAGCACTTGATTGCCAGGCCTGGGCTTTCCCCTTAGGGACGGGGAAGGTAGTGCTGTTACCGGCTCAGGTTAATAAATAACTTAACAAAATTGTCTGTGTGTGTTTTATACCGGACTGCTCTGGAAAAAGCTTCCCTGCAGCGAGCACCATGCAAACAGTGCAGGCTGTTCGCTCACAGCAGCAGCCTGTGCTGGAGGGCTGGTCGCAGGGGTGGTGTTGGAGCTCTCTGCTCAAACCCTCTATCAGACTCTGCAAGGAGCAGGAGGAGGGCTTGCCTAAAAATAGACACCAGCATGAGTGTGCTGTTTGCAGTGCAGCAGTTGGCTGGGGCTGTTTTGCTGTTTCCCTGCCTGGAACACCCCCCCTGCCCCAGCCCTTGGGGAGAGAGGAGGAACCCTGTTTTGCTTCCCCAGAGAAGAAAGGCACATAGTGGCTAGGTGAAAAAGTTTATTCCATCTCTACAGTGACAAAGAACTATTTGAACGCCAGCCCCAGCAGCGACAGCTTGCATACCGCACACTGCTGCTGGGAACAGCTTCGCAACAGGTGCAGCAGAAAACAACCGGAGCCAGCCAGCCTGCACAGGCACCCTCAGGGTCAGCCGGGAGCCCAGGCTGCAAGCAGGGTGCTGCAGAGGGAGCAGCAGGCAGGACACGGGATGGTGGCCCCACTTCTGCGGAGGCAGTGCTTAGTGGGAGGCGAGTGAGGGGGGCTGAGTCAGCAGGGAAAGCACTCCAGGACCTTCCCCAGACAGCTGGAACATCACAGCCCTGCTGAGAGATCCCAGCACTCGGTGCTCCCATGGATCCCAAACTGTGTCACCTGAGCACCAGCAGCTCTAGTGCAGGCTGTGGGAAGGCACAGCATGGGAGTTTATAGTCAAAAGAAGACAGGGCTTTGGCATCAAGCTCACCCAGCAGCAGCCAAGGGGGGAAGGCACAGAAGCTGGCGGCAGGCAGGAGCTGGACTGCCTGGCTGCGCTACGGCAGCGAGAGCTGGCACTTGAGGGGTTGCAGCTGGCAGGGCTGGAAAGGCACCGGTGCCAGGACAGGCTGGGGCAGCAGTCACAATGGCACAGCCAGGCTGGAGCCGGGGGTGCGCAAACCACACACCGGTCCTGCTGCTTCATCCCGCGGCTGCTTCCCCCAAGGCCACAACAGCGAGGGCAGGAGCTCGCTCACCCACCCTCAGCGGAGCCATGAGGCTGCGCTCAGCAGTTGCGAATCACCCACTATGTGCCGAATCACCCACTACACACCAGGCACCGGATCCCAGCGGCGGGGAGCTCAGCTCCACCGTCAGGACCAGGCCCCTCCTGCGCCCCAGCACCAAGGCACGGTGACCTTCACACAAAGCAGCCACCACCCTCCCACCCCACCTTCCCCCTTCAAGTCACAGGTCCCTCCCCTCCCACCCCAAAGAAGAGAATTGCACTGGTACAGCCGTCTTTGCCAGGCCACCGGGTAGGGGCTCAGTACACCGGTGGGGGCTGGTAACCCTCCGGGGCTTCTGCCGTGTGGGTGAAGGGCGGCTGCTGGTAGCTCTCATGGCTGATGTTGGGGTAGCTGGAGTAGGGAGCTGAAGCCTCCGGGGTAGGGTCGATGTAGCTGTGAGCAAAGTCCTCCACCCCCATTTTGTACCTCTTGTAAGCGAAGGCAATCAGGAGGCCCTAGAAAGACGAGGGGGTTGGCGGCGTCAGGGCTACCCTGGCCTGTGTGGCCCGGGGAGCCCCTCCACGCTGCCTCCCGAGCGGGGTAAGGCCGGGCTCTGCCGTGGCTTCACTCACCCAAGAGAAGATGGAAAAGAAGCTGAAGGTGATGGCGGCACGGGCCGAGTCAGCCCCAATGTACACGTCTTCGGCCCGCGTCCAGGCCCACTGGTTGGTCAAGAAACAAAAGCCAATGAACCACAGGAACGTCCAGAGACCTGCAGGAGGAAGGCGGTGTGAGGGACTGGGGCTGCATCCTGCTGCTCCCAGGCAGGTCCCCAGGCCAGACCCTGCTCCCACCGGGCTGTTGCTGTCATCGGGGTGGGGGGGGCCCAGAGGCCAGCGCAGGCGCCCAGCCTGGCGCAGCTGCCAGTGTGCTGCTCCCCATGGCTCCTCAGAGCGCATTCAAGCAGGCAGCGCGTGGCCTGTGGGCAGAGTGCCAGGCGGGAGCGACTCCCTTCACCAGGCACCAGCGGCCACGTCACGGGACAAGGGCAGCCATCGTAGCAGCCACAGAAGGCACAGCCCTGCCCTGTGGCTGCCAGTACCTGAGAAGCCGAGGTCCGCCAGGACCAGGTACTTGCGGTCGGTGGTGTTGCTGATCTGGGGGAAGTAGATGTCCACCATGAAGAAGAAGATGCAGGCGAGGAAGGCGAGGACGCCGATGCCGATGCCGTAGCGGCAGGCGTCCTCGTTGTGGTTGAAGATGCAGAAGAGCTGGGGGGAACTGGGCAGGTTGCTGTAGCCCTCCCCGACCAGGCAGGCGAAGACGATCAGGGCAAAGACCTGCAGAGGCGGGAGCAGCAGGTGTCCGGCAGGCAGCACCAGGGCTGTGGGGCCCCTTCCAGGGGGGGCTCTCAGCGGAGCGCCCGTCACCGCGGCTGCGCCGGGGCAGGCCGCCGGGAGGGGAAGGGAAGGCCGGGCCGGGCCGGGCCGGGCCGGAGGGAAGGAGGGGAAGGCCGGGCCGGGAGGGAGAGACGGGGAAGGCCAGGCCGGGCCGTGCGGGCTCCGGGGCGTAGGGCCGGCCCGGCTCGGGGCCGCTCCGCAGCCCCGCGGCGCGGCCCCGGAGCAGGCCCCGTCCCGTCCCGTCCCGACTCACCGCGCTGGCGATCCGCGCCAGGACCTGCGGCTGCTGCACGAAGCGGCCCAGGTCGAAGGCACCGCCGGCCTTGGCCGCCCCGTACGCTCCGCCGCCCTCCATCGCGCCGGAGCCGCCGCCGCCGCGCTCCCCCGCCGCTTCTGCGCGGCACCGCCCCGGGGAGGGCCGGGGCGGCCGGTCCCCCCGGCCGCCGGGGCGGAGCGGAGCGGAGCGGGGCGGGGAGGGCCGTGCCCCGCCCCGCCCAGCCACCGAGCGCAGCACGGGGTGCCCTCGTGCTCCGCAGCCGTTCAGCCCGGCGCAGCGGGGAGGTCGGTCAGCCGCCCCCCGCCCGCGGCGGAGGGGCCCGCGCCCCGTCCCCCCTCCCTGTGCCGCAGCTGCGTGGCCCCAGCGCAGCACCCGTGGCACCGGGCAGCGCCGTGGGGACGGGGGAGCGCCCGGCGCCTCCCGACCGGCTTTGTGGCGCCGGTCGGGCCCGGCCCCGCGCCCCCGAGCCCGTGCTCCCGCGAGTCGCAACCCCACGGCCCGGCCGGCGGCGGGTCCCGGTGAGCGCGGCCGGAGGGGAAAGGAGGGGCTCTGCGAGGGCAGATCCCGCCTCCCCCGGTACCGGGAGGCGGCAGGAGGGCTGGGCGGGGCTGGGGGGGGTCGGTGCTTCCCCCCCGCCCTCCCCGCTGCTGGACGGGGCAGGCTTCGCACCCACGCCGAGCCGCGGCGCTTAGCCGGCGCGGGCGGAGGGAGCCCCGGGACACGTCTCCGTCGGCTCCTGGTACCGGGGCGGGCGGGGGCTGTCGGGGAGTCCCGGGGGGGGCGGGAACCGCGGGCGGGGTGGCCGGGAGGCCCCCCCCCGGGGCCGCCGCCCGCCCGGAGCAGCCTTAGTCCGCCCCGGGAGGACTGCGAAGCCTGAGGGCGATGGAGGGGGAAGAGGGAGGGGAGGAAGGAGAAGGCGCTGGGGCCCCGGCGGGCGGCGGGCGCGGGCGGCGCGGCCCCGGCGGAGCCGCTCTCCGGCCCCGGGACGGCGCGGGCGGGGTGGGGGGGGTCACAGAGGTGTGTCCTCCCGCCGGGGCTGCCTCGCCCGCCCCGGGGCTGCGGATCCTGCCGTGCCCTTCCCTGGCAGAGCCCGGCCCCGGAGCGACTCTGCCCCGGAACGGCGGGCGGGGTCTTCCGGCGCAGCCCCGGGGCCGGGACGGTGCGAACCCGAACCCCACCTCCGCCGCGGGCAGGACCTGCTCGGCGGACGCTGCGCCGCCTCCCCCATCCGCCCGCCTTCCTTCCTGCTCCTGCCGCGGCTCCCAGCCTGCTGGGCCGCCGGGCCGGGCCGGCCCCGCTCCTCGCCTCGTGTTTACACCCGGGTTCAGCCCCGCGGCCCCTTGCGCTCCCGCCTGCCCCGGGCTCCCGCACGCAGCGGCACCGGCACCGGCTCCGTCCCCGGGGGCAGTCGGGGTGACCGGGGGTGCCGGCGGCGCGGGGTCGGCTGACGCCCGTCCGTTTGCCGTGCAGGGCGGCGTGTCGGAGGGAGCAGCGGGGCCGCAGGGACCCGCTCGGTCCCGGCAGGATGTCCCGGACGCCCTCCATCACCCTCCACGTCTCCGAGGACACCGACAGCGATGGGTGAGTGTGGGCCTGCCCTGCCCTGCCCTCCTGCTGCCTGTGCCCACCCGAGCCGTGCCCCCACACCCTCAGCCCCCCGGCATCCTGCAGCCCCAGCGGCACGAGGCTGGCGTTCCCGCCACGGGCGGCGGCAGCCCTCGTGCCCAGCCGGCACCGGGTGTGCGTGCCGCGAGGCGGCACGGCCGGGCTTTGAGCCGGCACCGGGGCTTTGCCATGGTTCCGTCCCTCGGGTCCCAGTGCCCAGCCCAGGCCTAGGTGAGCGGGTCTGTGTCCCTGCAGCCAGGAGCCGAGCCCGGACAACGAAGGAGCCCTGCACACCTCCTTCCACCAGCTCATCCAGGAGCAGAGCAGCTTGGTAGAGGCGGTTCTGGAGCTGGAGATGCAGGCGAGGGGCAGAGGTAAAGCACTGCAGCCACAGCCAGGGTGGGATGGGGACAGTGCGTGCGCCCAGGGCTATTTACCATTCCAGACCCTGCCTGGGCCAGCTAGGGCTCATGCCGAGGCTGCGGCCAAAGCACTTGTAGGAGCTCACTGACACCTTCACCTGTACAGGCATTGGGGCAGACCTGCCCTTGGGGGCACAGAGAGCATCCCCAGAGAAGGGGGTGCTCCAGGGGGAGCACACACTGGGGCAGGTGCCTTGCTCTATGCCAGAGAAGGCCAGCAGGGCCACAGGGACTGGAGGTGTGGGTGGTCTGGCTCTCACCGCTCTGCATCCTGCCCTCCCTCTCCCAGAGCACCCAGCCTGCCTGGCTCCCCAAAATGCCTGTGCCACGATGTGGCAGGAGCCTGGGCAGGATCAACAGCACCCTGGTTACTCCTCCGCCTCCCTGCGGATCCTTGCCAACATGCCCAGCCGTACCATCGGTAGGTGTCACGCACCGTCCCACCCTTCCCAGGCCCAGGAGCCCCTTGGGAGAACTGTCCCATCTGCCTTGCTCTCCCATGGCCGCTCACCCCCCTGCCCTGCTCTTGCCCGCAGGGCGCAGCCGCGGGGCCATCATCTCCCAGTACTACAACCGCACAGCCCGGCTGCGGCGCCGGAGCAGCCGCCCACCCCTGCAGCAGCTCTGCCACACGGCGCGGCCCAGCCTGCGGCAGTACGACCTGGAGACTGACCCTGCCAGGGCCACGCTGGAAGGTGAGGGTCCCCCAGGAGTGGGAGCAGGCAGTGCCAGGCACTGTCCCCACCCCGGGTTCAGGATGGGCACGCTATGTCCTGGCTGGCCATGTCCCACTGAGCCCCTTGTGCCCCCAGACAAGCGGAGCCTGCTGGTGAAAGAGCTGCTGAGCCTCTCACCCAGCCAGCGCAGCCACATGCTGCTTAATGTGCCCCTCAGCCTGGCAGAGAAACGCACCCTCCGGTAGGTCCTGTCCCCCCAGCCAGGCAGGGCTCCCACAGCTGGAGCCATCCTGGGGCCCGTGCCACCCTCTGACATCCCTCTCTGCTGGGCAGGCAGGAGCTGAGCGGGCAGAGGGGCCCCCTGAGGCAGCACGCCCAGTGCCGGGCCCCCTCTTCTCTCTGCGGGTGGTCCAAGGACTACATCATCCTCGTAAGTCTGGGGTATGGGTCTGCACAGCAGCTGTTGGGAGCTCCGGTACAGGCTCCGGCCCCGGTGCTCTCCCCAGGCTCCCTCTCTCCGCAGGGCTGCCGGGGCCTCTGGTACAGACTCCTCTCCCTGCTCCCTGCCGCGAAGCCCTGGCATTACGCCCTGAAGCAGATCGGTGGCCGCTTCGGCTCCAGTGTCCTCTCCTACTTCCTCTTCCTCAAGACGCTCCTTATGTTCAACATCATCTCATTCCTCATTCTCCTGGTCTTCGTGGTGGCCCTGCAGGCTGCGTATCCCCCTGCCTCGACCAGCCCCCAGTCCTTCACTGGCCTTGAGCTCCTGACTGGAGCGGTAAGCACTGCCAGCGCGCCAGTGCCAGCACATCCCTGGGCCAGGAGCTGCTCCAAGCCTGGGGCCCAGCCCTGCATCCCTGCCACAGTGATGCCCCCTGTCCCACATCCTTACATCCCTGCCACGGTGATGCTCCAGTCCCTGCCCTCACACAGCCGGGGCCCTGTGACTGCCAGTGTTGTGGGTACAGAAGGGGGTGCCTGCTGCTGCCCCAACCCAGGGCTCTGCATCCCCATGAGCTGGCACAGATGTCCCAGGCTGGACAGGGAGCCGCAGGCACCAGCGAGATCACCCTGGGCCCCATTGTGTACTTTCCCACAGGGCTACTTCACTCACTCACTGCTATACTACGGCTACTACAGCAACGTCACCCTCAACGACCCCTGCGCCTCCAGCCCCAATGACAGCGCGTGCCCCCTCGCAGCCCCCCCGCTCCCATACAACATGCCGTTGGCCTACGTGTTCAGTGTTGGGGTCTCCTTCCTCATCACCTGCGTCCTGCTGGTGTACAGGTGAGTCGGCAGCGCCTCCGGCACCGCCAGCCTTCACCCAGCCCTGATGCCCTGACGCCCTTCCCCTTGCCGCAGCATGTCCTGCTCCTTCCGGGAGAGCTACCGTGTAGGCAGCTCCGCTGGGGACCTGGCCATCAAAGTCTTCTGTGCCTGGGACTTCAAGGTGATCCAGAGGCGCTCGGTCAAGCTGCAGTGTGAGAACATCTGCACCCAGCTGAAGGTGAGGAGCTGGGCTGGAGTCTGCTCCTGCACCCTGCAGTGGGCAGGCGAAGGTGTTCACAGGAGCCAGTCCAGACCCCAGGGCTCAGCACCCCCGCTCCTACCCGCTGCACAGGGGAGCCCTGCAACTGCAAATACCCCCTGACCCCCACCCCGCACCAGCACTTTGTTCATCAGCCCTCAGGGTCCCAGCTCAGTGCAGCAGGACAAAGCCTTGCTCCAGACCCAGAGCGTGTTCAGCAGCACTGGCACTGCTTTCTTCCAGGAGCTGCTCGCGGACCAGCAGTCCCGCTCCCGCTCCCTGAGACTCTGCCAGCGCCTGGGGCACTCTGCTGTGCTTCTCCTGGCCTGGGCCCTCTCACTGAGCACAGTGCTGGGCTGCGTACTGGCTGTGCACTACTTCTCAGAGCACATGCACGTGGTGAGTGCCGCCCCTTGCTGTGGGATCTTATGCCCTGGTGTTGCGGGGCCGGGGCTGGGCTACTGGGGAGGGAGGCAGGAGCAGCCCTGGGAGGCAGGGGCAGCCCCGTTGCAGCTCCCCTCCTGGCACTGGCGTTTGCTGCCCTCCCTGAGGGTACCAGGCTGCTGGCAGCCACACACTCACCCTGGTACCCGCTCACCAGGTTCAGCAGGACCACCGAGCACGGGGCAGTAGTGAGCGGCAGCAGGAAGCCATCCTGCTGGTCCTGCCCTTCATGGTGTCTCTCCTCAACATGCTGATGCCCCATCTGTACAACTTGCTGGCGACATGGGAGAAGCAGGACTCCCCCGTGGCACAGGTCTACGTGGCAATCTGCAGGTAGACTGGCCAGGGCCAAGGCGGAGGGAGCATCCTGCACCCCCACCTGCAGCATGGGGGGAGGCTTTGGGGCCACACACCCCATCCGCGGGGCTTGGCCCCTCCATCCCCAGGGCTCAGGGGCCTCTGGCCCTGCTCCTGCTCCCCAGGAATCTCATTCTGAAGATGGTGGTCCTTGGCCTGCTCTGCTACCAGTGGCTCAGCCGGAGAGTTGTCTGCTCAACAGAGGAGGTCAGCACCGATGCCCTGGGGCCATGCCATCCAGACTGTCCCTTGCCCAGGGAGCGTGGACCAAAGCCAAGGCTGCAGTCCTGGCACTGGCAGGCAGCAGAGGCAGGGGTCTGGCAGCAGGGGGTCTGCTGAACAGCACCACAGGCACCATCTGCTCCTTTGCTGGGGATAGAGGGGTGATAGCCAGACATGGGGTAGCTGGGAAGGGGGTGCAGGGGAGGAAAAGATCCCACAGCCCCTCATGGGAAAGCCATGGGGTGAGGAGAAGCCTCATTGCTTGCTTGATGCCACCTTTGCTTGTGTCCCCAGTGCTGGGAGACGTGTGTGGGGCAGGACCTGTATCGCTTCGTGGTGATGGACTTCATATTCACCCTGCTGGACACGCTCTTCGGGGAGCTGGTCTGGAGGTAATGTGCCCCAGGAGGGGGTCCCCCTGCCAGCATGGCATCCCCAGCATGGCCCCAGCTCTCCGCTGCCTGGGCAGTGCTGCCCTGGTGCACCCAGGCTCTGCTGCCGCCTGAGGGGGAAGATGGGGTGCTAAGCATCCCTGCCAGTGGCAGTGTGGGAGCAGAGCTCTGCTCTTTCCCAGGCTGATCTTGGAGAATAAGCTGAAGAGGAAGCAGAAGCCCGAGTTTGACATCGCCCAAAATGTGCTGGAGCTGATCTATGGGCAGACCCTGACCTGGTGAGATGTCTCCTGCCCGGCACAGCTTGTTCCTCTGCTGGCAAATGCCTTGGGGGTCCCCTGGGAGCCCTGTGGCTGTCGGGGACCAGGCATGGGGAGCTGCATGTTTCGCTGAGCAGGGTCGTTTTGCTCCACGTGGGTGGGACGAGGGAGATGGGTGACCTGACAGTTACAGCGCCTGGTGCCAGCACCTTACAGTCACAATGCACGTGCTCACCTGGGAGGTCTGGCTTTGGCAGTAGGGTGAGAGCGACGGGGGGATCATCAGCAGAGCATCCCGGCTCTGGTACAGCATCCCCCGCCCAGCTGGTCCCCTCCAGAGCTCTGGGAAAGGAGCAGGCTCTGGTGCACGAGCAGCCCCCCTCATTTGTCCAGACCATAATGGCGCTCACTGCTCTGAGGCGAGCTGCTCCCCTCCAGCCTGTCTTCTCAGCTGCTCAGGCCCCTGCTTTGCCACCCCCCACCCGCCTTTCTGCAGCCCCTGGTCTCACACCCCCCTGCCCAAGGAGGGGATCCATGCGTGTGCTGCTGCGTTCCCACTCTCAACACACCTGGGAGCTCCAAAGGCCACAACCGCCCTGGGCTTGGTGAGATCTCAGCCGCTGCCCAGCCCCAGCACAGGCTGCGCAGCAAACCTGGCACGGAGCATCATGTGCTTGCTCTTCGCTTTACAAAAGCATGACCGCAGCTGGCGTCAGTGCCCTGCCACTGCCTCCAGCTCTGCCCCCCGCTAGCTCCTGCAGGGCCCAGACTTGGGACAAGCTCGTCTTCCCCTCTCTCTCAGGCTGGGCGTTCTCTTCGCACCGCTCCTGCCGGCTGTGCAGACGCTGAAGCTGCTGCTGCTGTTCTATATCAAAAAGGTGTGAGCAGCCCCTCTGCCCCGCAGCTCCCCATGTGTCCCTGTGATGGGCAGCCCTGCAGTGATGCTGTGCCCTGCTGCAGGCTGCCTCTGTCACAGCAGAGGTGCTGCACCATGCAGCAAGCAGCGCTGTCATCGTGGGAGGGAGGAGGTGTTGCTGGGGACAGGGTGTCCCCAAGCTTGCCCAGCTCCCAGCGGATGGGACGGTGGGCTGGGGCAGCTGTCCCACTTGCTCTCCTGGGGCCGCTCCCCAGGAGACGGCAGCACACAGGACTCTGCTCCCTGTCTGCAGACCAGCCTGATGCAGAACTGCCAGTCCCCCAGCAAGCCCTGGCAAGCATCTCGCATGAGTACTGTCTTCATCACCCTTCTGTGCTTCCCATCCTTCCTGGGTGCAGCCGTCTTCCTCTCCTACACCATCTGGTCGTGAGTACACGCTGGACCACAGCTTAGGGCACAGAACCGCTGGTTGCCTGGCAAAGGAGAGGGACTTGGGGAGACCGTGCCTCCCCAGCCCTGTACGGCATGTGGAGCGCAGTGTGTCCAGCACAGGGCTGTGCAGTGCTGCCCCAGGCAAGGAGATGCAGCAGCTGGTCTGTGCCCACTTGTCCCAGCTGTTCCTGATGCAGGACAAGGGGATGAGGACCCCCTCGTGCAGCCACTGGGGATGGCTAGGAGAAGCAGCCAGCTGGGCTGTCCATCACTCTGACCAACCCCATCGGTCTGTCTGCTCAGGGTGCAGCCGTCGGAAACCTGTGGTCCCTTCCAGGGGCTGGAAAACATCTACGAGTCAGGGAAGACCTGGGTGCAAGTGCTGGAGAAGTCCAACCCAAACATCACCTGGTTCGTGTGGGTCCACCAGCACTTGGTGGAGAACACCTTCCTCCTGTTCTTCGTGTGTGGGGTCCTGCTGTGAGTACAGTCCCAAGCCTGAGGCTGAACCCTGGGCCCACACTTTGAGGGTCCCGCTGAGGAGCTGGGGGGGGGGCTGGGAGCCAGGGTGTCACTCCAGAGCCCTGCACCCCAGCCTGGAGCCAGGACTGCAGCGTCCCCCAGCTTCCTGCCCTGGCTGCCACCATCTTGTCCTGCCTGTCGTTGCAGAGCCGTGATCTACTTCAACATCCAGGTGGTGAGAGGCCAGCGGAGGATCATCTGCCTGCTGAAGGAGCAGATTGCCAATGTGCGTGAGCTCTGCATGCTGCCCCTGGGCAGTCCCAGCAGTCCTGGCTGTTCCATGCCCTGGTCCAGCCTTGGGATCGCCGGATTCGGGTTCTAGCCCTGACAGCGCTGCCACCTCGGGCATGCAAGAGCACATCCCATGGCTGCTCACTGCAATGTCTCTGCTGTTGCAGGAAGGGCAAGATAAAATATTTCTCATTCAGAAGCTTCACTCCGTTTATGAGCAGAGAGATTGACGCACCTGAGTCCCAGGTGAGGCCTGCATGAAAGGGAGAGGGGGCTGCCAGGGTGCTCGGAGCTCGGCTGGACAGACAGACTTTGCTCTGTGCCAGAGTGGGGCTGGCGGGAGCAGCACTGCCAGGGCCAGCCCAGCTGTGGTAGAGCACTGCTTGCCAGGGAGCAGGAAGGTGCAGGAGATGATGGGGTGAAGGGGGATGGAGACATTTAGAGAGCCTCCTCTCTGCTTTCAGTGTGGAGCAGTCCTGTCTGCCCCCAGCAGCACACACTCGGGGGTCTCAGGGACTGTATCTCTCCTCTTAGTGTCAGACTCCCCAGGAAGGAGCGGGACAGGACAGCACTCTGCTTGCAGCCAGGGACTGGATCCAGCCGTCTTTCTAAGCCATCACAGCGTGACACTGGAAGCAGTGGAACTGTGGGGTGCTGGGGAAGATCCTCCCCTCCGGACTGCAGCAGCCAAGGACTCATTGGGGCATGTCGTCTGGCAGCTCTGCAGGGATGCTGTGCCACAGGGATGTGGGTGCTCCCGGTGCCCAGAGCTGCTGGGCACGGGGCAGGCACAGCAGGACCAGGACACAGCGCTGCGCGGGGCTGGCTCGCCAGCAGAGCCCTTCTCCATGGGTGGTTACGGTTAGCAGAGAACAACTCTCCCTACTGTAAATGCCCCAGCCAGTTCATAGAACACCTTTGGGCTGTTCCCAGAAGACTTCAGGGACAGTGATGTTTTCTGGCTGGAGAGAACCCTCAGCCCCCTTTGCACTGCCCAGGAGCAGCAAGTCTGGAGCCGGGAGCTGCCAGGCACCAACCCAGCTCCAGCCCTGTGTCTGGCTCGCCAGAAGGAGAGCAGCTGGCCAATACGTTCCCTGTGAACAAGGCTACCCAGGCCCCCCCAGCTCAGGCAGCCCTGCAGCACACCGCACCTGCCGGCAGGACAGACTCAGAGAGACCACCGTGGTGCCAAGTGCTGGGCTGGGCAGAGGTTCCCGTGCTGCAGGCTGACCTGGCCCATTAAAGTGTAGTTGTACAGGAGTGCTCCCAGCCTGCGTCCGACCCGTTGGGCTGGAAGCTGGCAAGCGGGTTTGGTGCGTTAGCATCAGCGTTCCTTAGGGGTGGTGACTCAGCAGCCATGGCAGGGTGAGCTCGGGCTCCTTGGCACTGCCTGCCTGCCCATCAGGCTGCCCCGGGAAGAGCCCGGCTCAGCCCACACCACAGGAGCGAAGACTATGGCCATGTCATCGCATATGGCGCCAGGAGCCACTCGCCATCGTGGCGTGGTGTCTGCAGCCCCCAGCACTGAGAACCGCTTTCCACCACAGCACGCTGTCAGCAGGCCCTGGCCCTGGCCCAAGCTGGTTTCCCCCCGTGCCATGGCACCAACAGACCCAGGGAGGGTTGTGCCACGGCGTGTGCCAGCCGCGGGCAGCCACAAGTACCCCCGTGACTTGGCACTCATGCCACCGGGTGAGGCAGCTGCCTGCCCAGCTGGGCGCTGGGCTGGGCTGTCAGCGTGGGCACCGACAGGTTATCAGTGTGGACAGAGATGCAGGTTATCGGTGCGGGCACGGGCCGGGTTCTCTGCACACACCCAGCTGTTCTCTGAGCCCAGGTGAGTGCTGGAGAGCAGCCACGGGCTGGCACTTGCTGCAGCTCATGAGACATCCCTGACCGAGGCCTCCCTGTAGCTCAGCCTGCCCTGGCTCCGACACCCACCCAGGTCCCCCCCCCACCTTTCCACATGTTCCTCTGGGTCACCCAGCTGTGCCTTGGCTGGCACAAGGCCTGCAGGGCCAAAACTGCTGGCAGGAGCCCCATGTGTACTTGGTCTCCAACCCGGGAAGTGTTACCAGCCGCTGCCCAGTTGCTGACACCCCCCACCCCCGCTGCTTGTGACCACCATGACCACCCCTCCTGTCTCTGGAGGTGCCAGCATGGTCTGGCCTCTGAGGCTCCTGCTCGTCCCTTCCCCGAAAGGCCAGGGTCTCCACGCAAGCACAGGGCAGACACCAGCCTGGACAGTACGGTGGGAATTTTACTGTAAAGTTCCACAGGGGTCCTGTCCGCCACCAGCCCGTGACGCCATCCTGGGCACCACTCCCAGTCCCATGCAGGGCAGCTGCTCGCCGGCCACCTCCTTCGGTGACAGGACTTGCCTGGGCTGCCACAGGCACCCGGGCAAGGTCGGGGTCAGCGGGGGTCTCCAAGGGTGGCCCGAAGCCACTGCAGGACATCAGGCAGGCCAGTGCCATCACGTGCGCTCGTCTCCAGCATCGTGATGGGCTGTGTGGCACAGGAGACGATGTCCTGCATGCGGAACAGTGACTTCATCTCCGCCAGCGACATGTAGCAGGGCAGGTCACTGCAGGTGGGAGGGGGGTGGCTGCATTAGCCCACCCCAACAGCTCTCCTGCCCGGCCCACCCCCTGCCTCGGGGGCCTCTGCAGGCCCAGCCAGCCTGGGGAGTGCAGTAAAGTGTGGCTGCTGCCCCCCAGGACATGCCAGGCTACCCGATGGAAGGGACACAGGAGCCACCGCAGGCCCTCAGCATGCCCCCGTGTGCACCCACCCTCCGGGCTGACCCCCCTCCTCACATCTTATTGAAGAGGACCAGCACAGGCACGGACGCGAGCTGTGCTGCGGAGAGGACGGAGAGCAGCTGGACGCACGACGAGGAAACCTGGGTGGGGTTGGCGGCGTCGACCACAAACTGGAAGAGAAGAAGGGAAAGCGGTGGTGTGGGCATGCCCGAGGGCGGCCCCACGTCTAGCCATGCCAGATCAGGGCGCCGTGGAAGGAAATCACAGATTCAGGGCGAAGCTGAGGGGCCCAACTCCCTGCAGTGGAGCGGGGGCCAGCGCCGACCCTGAGACACAGGGTGCCCTGTGGCTGCATCCCCCCCCGGCCGGGTCTGTCCCTCGGGGCCTAAGCTCAGCAATGGCAGCCACGGGGTCCCCGCTCGTCCGCCGCTGCCGCCCCGCCGGTGTGGGGTCCCGGTGCTGCCGCCAGCGCTCACCAGGAGAGCGCTGCACTCGCCGTAGTAGCTGGGCCAGATGGGGCCCATGCAGCCGCCCAGCTCCCGGAGCGTCGCCTTCCGCGGCAGCCGCAGGTCGGTCAGGTTGGTGCCCACCTGCCGGGACAGGTGGCTCGGTTGGCTGCGCCCACGCCCCGAAGGCCCTCGGCCGCACCGGGGCTACCGGCCGGCAGTCCCCGCCGTGCCCTGCCTACCGTGGGCAGCGTGGCCGGGGGCTCGCCCAGCTCCGCGGCCCCCTCCTCGGCGCTCAGCTGTGCTGCGCGTTAAGGACACGACGACGCCTGGGAAGAGGATGGGGACGCCGCCCGCCCGGCCCCCCCGCCGGGACCGTCCCGGTACCCCGCCCCCTACCCCCCCGTTCCCCGGCCCCCCCGGATATGGCGGAGCCGCCTGGCCAGCAAGCTCTTCCCGCCGCCCGCCGCCCCGAGCAGCAGGCACGTGGGCACCGCCCGCCCCGCGCCCGCCATCCCGCCCCTCCCCGCCCCGCCGGAAGGAGCCCCGCCCCGCCGGAAGGAGCCCCGCCCCTGTCGGAAGCCGGAAGCGGAAGCGGCCGCGCAGGGGGCGGTGGGGCAGGCCGGACCGGCGGTGCGGGGGGCGACACATCATGGGGCGCGGCGGCGGCACCTTCGAGCGGCTTCTCGGTACCGGTCGCGGTCTTCCCCTCGGCGCGGGGGACGGGGCGGGAGCGAGGCTGGCCGGGCCGGGGGACGCGCCTCTCGGCCGGGCCGAGGTCCGCAGCGCTCGGCCTCGGGAGCCGGGGCGGGCCCGGGGCCGGCAGGAGCCGGAGCGGCGGGTCCGAGGTTACCGAGCGCCCCGGGGCGCCCGAAGGGGAAGATCTGGCGCGTTCCGGGGAAAATCGGGATTTTTCTCCAGCAGCGCTAGGGTCCGGGGCATCGCCGGCGCCCGGGGGAACTTTCCCGCAAACACACCAGCGGTTGTGGAGCGGAACCACGATAAGCAGAAGTGCTTAAAGCAGCCTGACGGGTTTATTCCTTGCAGATAAGGCTACAAGCCAGCTTCTGCTGGAGACGGACTGGGAATCCATCCTGCAGATCTGCGACATGATCCGTCAGGGAGATACCCAGTAAGTGCTCTTTGGCTTTTGGATGCACTACAGGCACAGCTCTTCTTGTCTTCACGAGACAAAGCGTGAGGGTCTTGGACCTGTCAGCCTGCAGTAGTATGCGTCTTGTTATCCCCTTCCAGAAAAGCATTAGAAAGGCAGTACAGTACACCCCAATGTGTTGAGGTGCTTCCCTGACCTCGGGAGTTGCGGGTTATCTCTGGCCTGAAATACTTGGAGAAACTCAAGCTTGAGTGCACTTATTCCTTCTCTTCCCAGTTTGCCTCAGGGGAATCACATAGACCATGAGCGAACTGTACCCTTTTGTTGGGATGGGGGTTAGTGGGTTATCAGCAGCAGGCAGAATCTCCGCTCAGATTCCTGATTACCTGAGGATGTGTGCTCTCTTTCTTTACCCAGAGCAAAATATGCCGTCAACGCTATCAAGAAGAAAGTCAATGACAAGAATCCCCACGTGGCACTCTATGCACTGGAGGTAATGTCAGCACAAACCGCGAGCACTGCAGGGGCCTGGTTCACAGGCCAGGGAACTTCCCATCTTTTATAAGCTTGCCTTCTGGGCTACACAGTCTTCACAGCGTTCCCTGCCTCGCTCAGGGAGCATCGGAGTTGCGGCTTGGAGTTTGCCTCCTCCTGCCTCTTTCATGATGGATCAGCAGGCCATAGTTTTCATTCTTTAATTCTGTCTCGGAGTTAGGAACGGACAAAGCTGGAACTTGAGACACTGTCCCTGGGGGTCTGTCTCTACATAGCAGAGGTACAAAGGCCACCGTGCAGTTGAAGCATAGCTTACTCTCCAGGGTGGTGGTGTGGATTTCTCCGGCTTGGCTGATGCTGCCCTAATGCGACTCATTGCTGAAGTAGTGCCCCCATCTTGGTGTGCTGGCTGCAGTAACCTGTAACATGTGCTGGGACTCGTTGCAGGCCACAGAGAAGGAAGAAAGCGGCGGGCTAATAGTGTCCTTTGCCCTTGCAGGTCATGGAGTCAGTGGTGAAAAACTGTGGCCAAACAGTCCATGACGAGGTGGCCAATAAACAGACTATGGAGGAACTGAAGGAAATACTCAAGGTAAGTATATCTTATTTTACCATCGTTTTTGAATGAGGTTGGAAAAGGAGCAGCTGCCGGAGAAAATATGCATGTCTTCTCTTTTGTTCCCTTTGTGTAAGGAACAGAAGGGAAGCTGTTTGGAAATGCATTTCAGAAAAGAGCAAACTGTATTGTGTGGTGTGAAGGGATGAGTATAGGGTGGTAAGGAGTGCTTGCTAGGGAGAGAAGATGTCCTGAGAGCAAAGGTAGTGTTTGGCTATGTTGTGAAGTGGGGTAGGCATATGCTGCGAAGGCCTAGACCTTTTCATGGTAAATGCTCCTGGCTGCAACACTTTGCTTGGTTTGAGTTGGCAAAGGAAAACAGAGGTGATGGTCTGGCAGTTGCACCAAGGACCTGAGCAGCAGTGAGGTGAATTCCCTCCCATAGTACAGTATGAGACACGCAGGAAGGTGAGCAGCAAGGTAAAAACTGGCAGAAGCTTCCTCTTTATCGTGGCCGTTTCATTGGCCTGCAGAATTGTTTGAGGAGCTTTGCAGGGTAGACCTGGCTGTTTTCACTGACAAGCTGTTGTCACAAGCTGTCGCTTGCCAGTTTGTTGTAATGTGATGCCTGCAGGAGCTCCATGTGTCCTGGACTGGGGACTTCTACAAGTGAAATGGAAATAGGAACTTTGTGTCCAGCTCCCAGGCCCGGAACGGCAATGCCCAGACAAGAGCTTGTGGGAGCACTGCTGTTCCCTCCTTGCAGCCTCCATCTTCTGCCAGAAATAGACGACCAGGTGACCCAGATATTTGGTGAATGAGCTGTGCAAGTCCCATCATCCTGCACACTGTAGCAGGGTGTCTCTCTCCTGTCACCTTCCTGCTAGGGCTGACTCAGTTTCTGTGCAGGATGTTCTGCTGAGATTGGAACACTGCCACGATGTGACGGACAGGTGTAGTAGTGCAGCCACTCCGAGCACTGAGGAGACCAGATAAGATCAGGTCAAGAGATTTTGTGGTTCTCTCCAGTCCTTGTCTGCCTCGGTAGTTTCATAACTGCCACGGACCCATTCTTCTCCTCCACTTGGAACTTTGGGGCTTGTGAATGTCCAGGGCTGGTAAAACAGTCTTTGTTCTGATGAGGTTTAGGGCTGTGACATTTGTGGAATGCAGGATTTTGCCAAATATTCTAGAAGTTTGGAGCTCCAGGAATTGTCAGTAAGTGATACTGTGTGGGCTGAGCTCTCGGCTGAAATAGGAGCTTGACAATGCTCCTCTGGTTCCCTGGGGATTTCTGGAGCAGCTGGTCATGTGAATGCGCGATGACTTGGTCAGCTGATGACAGAGCTGCTCTCGGAGGCTGGCTGGGATAGGCTTGCCAAGTTTCCTCTGGCTCCTTGAACTGTGATACAACCACCCTTGCCTCCAAAGGGCAGGCTTCCCAGCTGTCCTTTCTGCGTCACATCCCGAGGTAGCTTTACGTATTCCTGGGCAGGAGTCTCGGGGCTGGAGGTGCTGACAGCCTGGCACCGATACCCTCCATTTCTGAGCTTGTGGTGCCCTGTCAGTTCTCGGGTGAGGCCGACTGTGCTGTTCTGCCCAGCTGGGTAGCTGTAGGTCCCTCAGTTTTCTGAGTGCGGGATGAGCAACTCTTGTGAGGAGGTGAACAGAGACATTGGGCAGGCCAGTGCTCGTGCCTGCCCCAGGGAGCGGCTAAGCAAGTCTCTGTGGGCGTTTGCTCAAAGCATTGTAACCGCACCCCTTTTCAAGTTGGTCTGTGCTGCTCTGAAGGATATTTTCTTGTTTGTGCTGGAGGGGGGAAGTGGCGAAGCTGAAGGAGTATGTAGTACTTGCCACGAGTTGTCGTTATTGCAGCTTTCTGATGGCTCTTACCTTGCACAAGTACTCTAAAGTCTCTCTTTCCCTGAATGGTATTTCTGGCTCCTCTTCTGAGGGATTCACACAGTCCTTTGGGTTTCAGGGTCTTTTTCTTAGATTTTTTTTTTTTCCCTCCCTCCCTCCCTTTCTGTGCAGAGGCAAGTGGAGACAAGTGTCCGCAGTAAGATCCTGTACCTTATCCAGGCCTGGGCTCACGCCTTCCGCAATGAGCCCAAGTACAAGGTGGTGCAGGACACCTATCAGATAATGAAGGTCGAAGGTGAGGACTCTGTGGGCAAAGGTGGGTGGACAATTGGCCAAGCAGCTCTGCTCTGGAGGAGCCTTGTAGGAGAAGGAGTGAGTGTCAGGACCCTGCTTGGTGTTAGCAAATTCTGGACTTGCAGTACTGAGTTTTTTCTTGGTGCCCAATACCCAATGAAACTCTTGGAGTGGTTGAATCCTGCTGCAGAGAGAGGACAGCCCTGTTGTCCCAGGGTTGGGGGCTGCCTTGCTCTGGGCCTCCAGCACAGCTAGCAGCTAAGGGTTGGCAGTGAGACCTGAAAACCAGGAGCTGCAAATGTTCTTCAGAAACTGGCAGCAAATCAGTGTGTCCTCTGGGAAGGGATTTACGTGGGGCGGTTCCTTCCTGTCAGGCTTTCATTAGTACTCCAGGATGGGTCCACGCTGCCGCTTTCTGACAGTGTCAGTATGGCACTTTCTCTCTTGTCCCGGGGATAGCAGTGTTCCCTGCGAGGGAAGGGATGTGCTGCTGTCTCTGCCTCTATTTCTGTGCACCAGCACCTCCACAGGCAGTGGCAAAGGCTGGAGGTCCTGGTCCCTCACCGAGCAGGTGTTGCCACACTCTTGCCATTCAAGGGGTGAGACTCAAAGCCCTGCCTGCCTGTGCAGCGGGCTTTTTTCCCCCCATGCTGATTTCAAGGTCTTGAGAAATAAGCCTTATCCAAAGGGCCCTGATGTCCCTTAGAGGTGTGTAAGGGAAACCAATAGGGGATTGTCCTGTGCATTCGAGATCGTGGCTGAGAGCCCTGTACTTCGCAGACAGCAGCAAGTGCTGCATGAGCATTGCCCTCTGGCCTCCTGCAGGAGGAAGGCTGCTGTTAGTTGTGTCAGAGTAAGATAATGGTCAGGGCAGGTGTGCTGAGCTGGGTCTGACGTGTGTGGCTGGGATCTATGGCACAAGGCTGTAGGCACCACAGCCTCCCTGTGCCGGAGGAGCCCTTTCACAACAGGACATTCGCTTCTCCCACAGGTCACGTGTTCCCGGAGTTCAAAGAGAGCGATGCCATGTTTGCTGCAGAAAGGGTGAGCTTTGCTGGTGGGGAGGGAGTTGGCACTGCAGGACAGACCTTGCTCTCCTGTCCACTTCCTACTAAACCTTCTGTTCTTGTGTTCCTCCATTTCGTGCAGGTTAGAGACCTTGCTGGGTACACAAGTGCTCCCAGCTGTCACGCGGGCAGTTCTGGGGTGGTGTACAGCAATTTAACCTAAAACTACCAGACGGAGGGGAGAATTGACCAGGTCAGGGAGTTAGTCTCATCTTACCCTACTCAGTGGCCTTCCAGCAGCATGGCAGTCTGAACATGGCAGCAGGGCATTGCTAAAGCGATCGCTGTGCAGACACATTCCTAGAAAATCTCTTGCTGACTGGGAAAGAATCACAGTCTCTAGGAATATGCAAGGAGATAACTTGTGGAGATTAAAAATTCCTGTTGAGCTGCAAATGCTTCCAGTCTCCCCCATTCATGAGAGCACCTTGGTTAGCCGTAGGAGCTCCTGAAAGGTTCAGTGGAGACACTTTCCTCGAGGCCTTCTTCCCCTCCTTACACAAGCTTCCTTAACCCTGACAGGCTCCAGACTGGGTCGATGCTGAGGAGTGTCACAGATGTCGAGTGCAGTTTGGCGTTGTGACACGGAAGGTGGGTGCCACTCCTGCCCCTCTGGGTTCCCTGGTCCTGCACAGCCCCCTGGGACTTGCAGGACTCCCTGAGCCTGTGTGGAAGTGTGTCGGGGCTGGGCTGCGTTCCCTGGCCACCAGCAGGGAAGTGCCTGGAGTGTCTGAGTGATGTTGTCTAATGGTGAAGGAGTATCTTGCTACTGCACTGATGTCTCCCACCTTTTGCAGCATCATTGCAGGGCCTGTGGGCAGATCTTCTGTGGCAAATGCTCCTCCAAGTATTCCACCATCCCCAAATTTGGGATCGAGAAGGAAGTGAGAGTCTGCGAGCCCTGTTATGAGCATCTCAACAAGTCAGTACCCTTTGTGGTGTGTTTCTTTGCCTGCAACAGCTGGGACTGTGAGGGGAGAAGCTTGGCATGGAGCCACCTTTCTGCAGACCAGAGCGAGGGTTTCCCAAGCTGTGCAGGCTGGGCTGGGTTCCTTTCCTTCCAGGGAACAGGGTTTACAGCTGTAGTGTTGTGCAGAGCTGGGGCTCCAGTGCAGAAGAAGGAGCGCTCAGTCTGCACTGTCACCTCTTTCTGACTACAGGAAAGCTGAGGGTAAAGCTGCTGCCACCTCTGAACTGCCCCCCGAGTACCTGACCAGCCCCCTCTCTCAGCAGTCCCAGGTGAGTGGCTGCCCTGTAGGTGATCTAGTGATCCTGACATGCTTGTTGGTCCCTTTGTTGACCACCTCCTCATATCTCTTCTTGCAGCTGCCTCCGAAGCGTGATGAGACAGCTCTGCAAGAGGAGGAAGAGCTCCAGCTAGCTATTGCCTTATCTCAGTCAGAGGCTGAGGAGAAGGAGAGAATGGTTTGTGTCCTGCTTAGCATGTGGGAGTGGTTGTTGCCATACAGCTCAGATGTGCTGGGCATCTCCTAGCTGCGAAGTAACAGATCTGTAGGTGTGTCCTGGCGTGAGCGAGTCATGGGGCCTGTGGAATGAGAAGGTGAAAGCAGAGCCAGGCACATGCTGTGTCACAGTCCCAAATCTTGGAACCAGGCTGTGCCCAAGCTGCAAGCCCTGGGGCATGCTGGCCTGCAGGAATTGCTCAAAGCGTGAGGCTGGGTCTGCTGGCTGTGCCTGGCCATCTCTAGGAGCCTTGTCCATGCAGTGTGCCCAGTTTGTTGCTGACTGGGTGATTTGGAGTAGTCTGGACAGTCCCTGGGTCGACTGTTTTTTCTCTTTTCCAGAGGCAGAAAACAACCTACGCCATGTACCCGAAGGCTGAGCCCACACCTGTCACATCATCAGCTCCCCCGGTCAGCACGCTCTATTCCCCACCCGTGGTACGTTCACAGGAGCCCCTGAATGTGAAGTGGCTGGACGCAGACCTCTTTCCTAGCCCGAGTCTGCCCTGCTTGGGTCAGATTTAGTTCCTGTTCTGGGAGAAAATATTTGCCCCGTTCGGCCCCTTGCTCTTTCACAGCACTACTGTGTTTTCAGCCAGCATTTAAGTCCCTCCGCTGCTTCCTGTAGCTGCAGCATGTGTCTGGCTGAAGGACACAGCTGTCCCTTTTCACAGTCTCCTGCTGGTGCTCAGCACTGGTGGTTGTGCATGGCCAGGTCCGAGGAGGATGTCTGTGTGGGTGCTGTGGGTCTGTGGTTTCTCTGAACTGGATTTCCCTGTCTGTCTCTTTTCAGAATTCCTCTGCTCCCTTGGCTGAGGACATTGACCCGGAGGTAAGGATCCAGGCCTTACTAGTCCACGGCACAGGCTCACTTCTGGCGGGGCTGTGATGCTCATCTTCCTTCTCTTTCTGGCAGCTGGCTCGGTACCTGAACCGCAACTACTGGGAGAAGAAACAAGAGGAGGTTCGCAAGAGCCCCACCCCATCAGCACCTCTGTCCCTCACGGAGCCAGCTGCTCAGCCTGGGGAAGCCCACCCTGCCCCACTTGGTGTTGTTGAGGTAAGAGGGGGCCTGGACCTGTGTTTGGCAGCTTCTGAGGGATGAGAAGCGCCCAACTCCTTCGTTCAGCCCAGTCACGCAGCTCTGCAGGCTTGCTGCTGGCTCTTGACACAGCAGAGTTGAGGCTGACTGGCTGCCCTGTCCTTCTAGCAGCAGTACCAGAACGGCGAGTCTGAGGAGAACCACGAGCAGTTCCTGAAAGCACTGCAGAATGCGGTCACCACGTTTGTCAACCGCATGAAGAGCAACCACATGCGGGGCCGCAGCATCACCAATGACTCTGCCGTGTTGTCCCTCTTCCAGTCCATCAACAACATGCACCCCCAGCTGCTGGAGCTGCTCAACCAGCTGGACGAGCGCAGGCGTACGTGGGAGCTGCCCAGCCGTGGGCAGACATCCTGGCGAGGAGCGGGTGGCTGCCAGGGTTTCCCCCAGCGCTGGGGTTTGGCATTCCCATGACACAGCCTCTCTGGAGAGAAGCCAGCGCGGTGTGCTCTGCCCCGAGAGGGTCCCTGAGGCTGTCCCTTCCCTCCCCAGTGTACTACGAAGGCCTGCAGGACAAACTGGCCCAGATCCGGGATGCGCGTGGGGCTCTGAACGCGCTGCGGGAGGAGCATCGGGAGAAGCTGCGCCGTGCAGCAGAGGAGGCAGAGCGCCAGCGCCAGATCCAGCTGGCCCAGAAGCTGGAGATCATGAGGCAGAAGAAGCAGGTGAGGCAGGGAGGTGTTTCCAGGGTATTCGGGGCCGTGTCAGCCAGCAGGCCTGCCTGCACCTTGGGCCAGCCCGGGGCTGGTAGAGACGGCTGCCCTGGCAGGAGGGGATGCTGCGGTGTCCTGGCTTCTAGCTGTCACATCCCTGTTTCCATAGGAGTACCTGGAGATGCAGCGTCAGTTGGCCATCCAGCGGCTACAGGAGCAGGAGAAGGAGAGGCAGATGCGCCTGGAACAGCAGAAGCAGACCATCCAGATGAGAGCTCAGATGCCAGCTTTCTCACTGCCTTACGCCCAAGTATGGCTGCTGGGCCAAAGACCCTCCTGCCAGGTCCCAGGGGACGTGGCCTAAAGGTTGGTTGTCTTCCCTCAACAGCTCCAGGCCATGCCCGCAGCCAGTGGGGTGATCTACCAGCCTTCTGGGCCCACCAGCTTCCCTGGTACCTTCAGCCCAGCCGGCTCCGTGGAGGGCTCTCCCATGCACAGCGTATACATGAACCAGGCAGCACAAGGGGGCACAGGGCCATACACTGCAATGCCCGTTACAGGGACAGGTACGTCAGCCAGCTGATCCCAAGCAGGTGGAGACTGAGCACAAGGTGGTTGCTTCAGTCTCTGCCCTCTCCGCCCCAGATCCCAGCATGGTGAATGCCTACATGTACCAGCCGGCAGCAGGCAGTGGGCAGGCGGCTCAGCAGGGGCAGGCGGTGCCCACCACCACCCCGGCGTACTCGTCCTACCAGCCAACTCCAACACAGGGCTACCAGGCAAGTGAGGGAAGAGCAGCTCGCGATGGGCTGGGGCATTCTGCGGGGCTGGTGCAACTTGCCCCAGCTTGGTGATGGGATCTCCGAGCGGGAAGGAGAAAGGGCTGGTTGGTCCCAGATCTCTGGATCTGCTGCTGCTTTTGCTGTGGGAGCGGGTTGGGGCTCCCCATGGTGCAGAGGGAAGAAGACACCCTGGTTCTAGCGGAGTGGTGAGAGCCCTGCTGCTCCTGGGGCCTTGGTTTGAGATGAACCATCGCTGCCTGCGCCACCTCTCACCAGCCTCTCCTCCACAGAGTGCAGCCTCGCAGTCGCAGAGCATCCCGGCCATCTCTCAGGCCCCCCAGTCAGGCGCCATGGGCTACATGGGCAGCCAGTCGGTCTCCATGGGGTACCAGCCCTATGGCATGCAGGTGAGCACTCCCTGCCGCACAGGCACCTTGGGCGCTGGTGGGGGGACAAGGTGTGGGTGGTTTGCAGCCTTCCATGGTGGCAGGGAAGGGTGAGGCCTGGAGGAGGCTGTGGGCCTTCACCTCTGCCCTGTGGCCGCTGTGCATCCCCCAGCCCCTCTGACGACCACCCCCTCACTCCCGCAGGGCCTCATGTCCGCCCTGCCGGGCCAGGAAGCTGCACTGAGCAGCCTGCCAGCCCAGCAGTCCTACCTGCCCGGGCAGCAGCCCCTCTACCAACAGGTGAGTGCTGCCGGCCCAACCCGGGGGGAGGGGGGTGGCTTACCACCCTAGAGGAGTGTGTTCGCTAACGAAGCCACCTCGTCTGTTCCAGATGGCACCTGCTGGAGGGCCCCCCCAGCAGCAACAGCCCCAGCCGGCGCCCGCCCCGGTGCAACAGCCCCAGGGCAGCGGAGAGGCCCAGCTCATCTCCTTTGACTGATCTCTGCCGTGGAGGGGGGGCGCGGGGGAGAGCCCGTGTAACACTACTCTTCATCCGGAATCACTTCTGCACTTCACCTACTCTTTCTGCCCCCTCAGCCCCCTCCCACCTCCCCAATCTGCCCCCGGCCCGGAGGGACGTGGGACCACAGGCTCCCGGCAGCGGTGCTGGGGCCGCAGGAGCGCAGCCCTCCCTGCCGGGACCCGGGGCTGGGGTCCTACCCCCCCGCCCCCGCCGCCCCTGGAAGCCCGCCGGCCCCGGCCTGCGCCGCGGGGCTGGGGGCCCTGGGCTGGGCCGCCCCCACCCTGCTGCCCGTCGCCTCGGGCACCGCGCTGTCCGCCGCCATCCTGGCCTTGTCCGTTCCCGTCCCCCCTTCCCTGCCAGCGGCCTCTCCCCTCCCTGCCCCGGGGGCCCCCTCACCGGGCCAGGCCCGTCCCTGCGGCGCGGCAGCTCGCTCCTCGCGGTGGGGAGGGGGTGTGGGGGGTGTGAACCGAGCGCGAACGGTGACAATAAAGTGTTCGGAACGAGCCGCGGCCCGGTGTGCTTGGGGGGGGGGGGGGGGGGGAGGGAGTGAAGGGGGGCCGCCCCGCCGGCGGCCGGGGCCTACCGGAGCAAACGAGTGCCGGCGGACCCGGCGGCTAGAGCGCCGCCCCCGACCCGCCATCGAGAGGCGGCGCCGGAGCCTAGAGCGGCGCGGCGCGGCGCGGGGGCCGCCGGGACCATCGAGCGCGGGGCAGAGCGCCGCCGTGTCCTCTGCGGCCGCCATGCTGCCCGCCGCCCGCGCGCTGCCGCCGCGCCTGCTCCGCCGCCCGCCGCCCGCCTGGCGCTGGGCCGCGGCCGGGCCGCCCGCCGCCGGCCTGCGGGCGCTGGGCACGGGCCGCGCACGGCGCTCGGAGGCGCTGGCCGGGGCGCCGCTGGACACGGCCGCCAAGGAGTACTCGCCCAAGGTGCGGCAGCTGGTGCGGGACATCGCGGGGCTGACGCTGCTGGAGGTGGCCGACCTCAACGCGCTCCTCAAGGTGGGTGGCGCGGGGCGGCGCGGCCCGGTTCGGCCCGGCCCGGCCCGTGTGCGCCGCCTCACCGGCCGCCGGTGCCGCTGCTCTTCCCGTAGGAAACGCTGAAGATTCCGGACGTCGGGGTGATGCCGGCGGCGGCGGCGGCGGCCGCCTCTCTCCAGCCCTCCCAGGCGGCTCCGCAGGTACCGGGCTCTCCGGGGAGGGGCCGGGAGTTGGGCCCCCGGGGCTCCGTGTCGGTCTCGCGGGTCCCCGTGCGTGGGGGGAGCGGGGAGGAGGGCTGCGGGGCCCGGGTGGGTGTCTTCACCGAGCTCTGGCTGCTTCCAGGAGGAGGAGGAGATCCCGCTCAAGAAGGAGAAAACGCATTTCACCGTCCGGCTGACGGAGCTGAAACCTGCTGACAAGGTGAAGCTGATCAAGGAGGTGAAGAACTTCGTGCCCGGAGTGAACCTTGTGCAGGTGAGGAGGGGGCTGCCCGAGGCTCCGGCCACCCACCTGCCGCGTCGCCCCTGAGCCCAGACAGCTCCTGAAGCACGTTGTAAGCGGCAGGCTCGGTTCTCTGTTCAAAAGGGAGCCTGGATTTCTGTGTTTAGGAGAACAGTCTGCTTGTGCACACGCCTCAGTGCAGAGACGTGGACGAGGTGTAGAGGAGGAGTTGGTTGTGTCTGTTTGTCTGGCGTTCTTTAGGGAAGGCTGTTCCCTCCCAGCTCTGCTGCATGGCCAACAACTGAGCCCCTAGCAGGAGTGGTGAGATGAAGAAGGAGGCTCAGAGCAAAGACCTCAAAGGCCTCCATGCCACCCTCACCTTCTCCCAATCTAAGAGCTGCCATGAGCCTCCCTGCAGACCTCAGGAGCAGCCGGCATTCCTCACTGCAGCTGGATTTGGCTTGCCTTCCCCCTGGCTTTTTCAAGACCAATGTATTGCTGAAGCTAGGCAAGTTTCTCTAATTCACACATCCTGCAATCCATGCTTCCAATGCTTTTCAGAGCTCTTCTTTTTGTAGGTGATGCCTCCTCCTTCTTCCTTGGAGGAGATGGGTCTTTCACAGCCCTGTGCAGCATCTGAGCTCATGCCCTTGAGCTGCGATGTAGGCTCAGGACAAAGAATGGGTGATACAGCGGCTATTGCAGAAGCATTTAACATGTTTCAGTTCTCCACTGAGTGATGCTTTCATGTCTTGGGGATAATAGCAGCACTTTCTGTTTATCCAGTTGTAAGGAAGAAATGTTGAGTGTTGTAAAAATCTGCTCTTATTTGTAGCCCAGGATATCAGAAGGATTTGTAGGAAAGCTTCCGACCCATTCATATTTGTATATTGGAAAGCAAACAATTTGGTGACAGAGAAACCATGCTAGCAAGATATGAGTTTCATTGGCCTACTGGGATAATTAACTTGCTATCAGTTGGGTTACTCTGGCAGTTTTTTTATCCGTTACCAGTCCCAAGCAAACATGAAACAACCAAAATCCCATAACGGACATGATCAGTAGATAATTAAAAGCTGTCTGGAGAACTGATGCTAAATCAACTTGGCTTAGCATGTGGAGCCTGTCAAACAAGCTGGTTACCATTCCGATGCAGTTACAAGGTTGGTAGATGCAGGTTACTGGGGGTAAACTTTGTCAAGTGTGACTTACCTGACCTGGTATTTTGGTTAAAACACGCGCACACACACACAAAAAACAAACTGTTGCTGAAGGTTGGTTCTGCCTAAAGAGGTTATATTCAAAGTGTAGCTGATACATTTTTGTTGTAAATTTTATTGCCATCTGTTTGAAGTGTTTTTAACGAGATTTGCAGGGAGCCTGTTCTTGGCCTGTGGGGCTGTTGGTGGTTTGGAAGAAAGCATTGCTAGTAAAATCTTTGGACATTGTGTGCTGATGTGACTCAAACAGGTCAGTCCTACAGGAACGACTGCTTGATGAGACAGGCACATTGTCAGCACAAGCCAGACTCGAGTCCGTTTGCCCCTCTGAAAGCGTCTTCAGAGCCAGCCCAACAGACGCTTACCTCGTGTCTTCACCTGTCCTGGGCTGGCGTTCTCCTATGCTCCGGCTGGGGTTCAAAACGCGTTGCCTCTGCCCAGCATCTGTTACCGTGCAGGTCCAGCTTGGCTCAGGCCCCACTCCTTCTCCTGCTGGGCGCTCTGAACAGCTGCTTCCTCTGACCGAGGCTGCTTTAGAACAGAAGTTAAGCATTAGTGAGCAAGGATCTTTCATGAATAACCTTGATTGTGTTGCCTGTCCTCATCACAGCAAGCCAGAACAGGCTCCTTTCCAGATACTGTCCTGGGCTCTGGTGGGGGAAGGCATGCCTGCCCTGCCTGCACAGCTACGCCTTCTCATCCCTAGCAAAAAAAGCATTTTCTGCCACCCTGGATACATCATTACTGTGCCCTGTGTGAATTAAAACAACAAAAGCTTCTTTCTGTCAGCAATGGTCAATCTGTTGGGTGCTAAATACCTGCAGTGCCAGACGGCAGAGAGCTGGCAGTGGCTTTTCACCGTAGGAACCTCCCCGGGCTTTGTTTTTAAGGAGCTGAATAGCTTTGTTGCTGCTGCTTAGTGTAAGAGCAAGAGCATCTGACTGCAGCAGGGGCTTAGCCTCCTTTCCTTTTTTTATGGCAGTACTGCAGGAAGTCTCTTTGCATCAGTTCAACAGCTTTTCAGTTTGCCTTAAATATCGTGGTACTGCGTAGTATCAGTAGTTTCGCATAAAAAGTCCTGAAAATACCAAGATTGTGTTGTCAAGCATAGTCTGTACTAGAGTTCTTTTTCAGCCAGTACAGTGGATTCCTGTACAGTGGTGTACAAACCCTGCAACAGCCTCTCCTCCCTGCTGGCAGAAATATGTGAACCAAAACATTCGCACTGAAAAAAGTCGACCCAACGCAGGGCGGTAGCTGCCTTGGCAGGTTACCACATGGTGGCTCTGCGTGCGTCCCAGGTACCTTCTCAGACTGGGGCTGTGCATCCTGGAGCACTGCGCACATGGTGGGAAGAATTTATGGGCTATTACTTGCTGAAAAAGGTCTTCCAGGGCTGCAGTGGATGTGCTGTCACTTGCAGTCAGGTTTAGATGTCTTCCGGCAGGATGTGCTGTAGTTCAAGTAAAAGTCTTGGAGTTTAGACCAGTCGGTGAGTTTTCCTGGTCTGCTTATGCAGAGGTCAGGCTCATGGCTCTAAATCTGTTAATCCGGTTAGTGAAAGCTAGTTTATAAGTCTCGTACTTTGTCCCTCCCGCAGGCAAAGAAGCTGGTGGAGTCCCTTCCGCAGGAGATCAAGGCTAACGCCTCCAAGGAGGAAGCAGAGAAGATCAAAGCGGCGTTGGAGGCAGCAGGAGGGACTGTGGTTCTGGAGTAGGCAGTGGCATCTCACCACGGAGGGACTGGCATGATGGCAGCCTTCCCTGCTGCCGCCTGCCCGGCCACTGCCCGAGCCGGGGTCCGGACGTTTCCGACTGCGAAACGTCCCCTAGTCGTGCGGTGGGAACGTTCTCTCAAAGTGATACAAGAATGCTGTACGGTTCGGCAGGGCTGCTCATTTGTTCTGGCATTGCGATGAACTCTTACCTTCATAAATATCAAAAAAAACCACCAAAAACCTGTAAAACAGTTCTTCTCTCCAAAATCAGCCCCTCCTGATTTTGCCCCCTGAGCTCCACGCGCCTACCCCTGTACCGGTGCTACACCCACCGTGCCGCGCAGCAGCCCCCTTCCTCAAGCTGCGTTTTGGTGCCGCAGCTGTTAATCATGCCCTGTTAATTAACGGGGAGAGGTGCCACCTGGAGGAGGGAGAACCGTGTCCCTGGAGCCTGCGGTCGCCGCGGGAGCGGCGCGGGGGAGCTGCTGCGATGACCCCGGGCTCGTTGCAGCGGCCCCGGTCCCGGTGCCCCCTCCGCGCCGCCTCTGCTGCCGCGCTCCGGTACCGTGGGAGGGGGCGTGGCTTTATCGCAGAGGCGTGGCTTTGCCGCCGAGGAGGGGGCGTGGCTTATCGCCGAGCGGCGCCGATGGCGGAGCAGCGCGTGTCGCGCTGGTACTTCGGCGGCCTCGCTTCGTGCGGTGCCGCTTGCTGCACCCACCCGTTGGATCTGCTCAAGGTGAAAGGAAAGGGGGGGAATACGGAAGGGGAACCGCTTTTGGGGGGACGGCGAGCGGTTCTGAGGGGTCGGGGAATGGCTGCCCGGTTGGGGCGGGGGGGGGGCAGGCTCGGGGAGGAGGCAGGCGGCCGTGGGGCCCGGGGACACGGCAGTGGGGGGGGGGGGCGTTTGTGGGGTACGGTGGTAAAGGGAGAGGGACGGGGGGACAGGGCTGAGGGGAGGCGGGGGGGCAGAGTGCCGGCGTGTGAGGGGACAGGTGTGGGGCAGAGGGTTCTGGGGGGCTCAGGGTGCCGGCCCTGAGGGCTGTGGGGGCCGTGGAAGACACCCCAGCCAGCCCTGCCCAGGCTCCCGCGTAAGGCACGGCAGTGGCTCCGGGGCCTGCGGCGTTGGACACAGGCCCACTGGGCTCCGTGTCCTCAGGCCAAGATGTCACCTAGGCGCCTCGGACGGCCTGGCATCCCCGCTCCCGCACAAAGAGCGACGCGCGCAGCCCTATGCTGCCAGCACCCGCGGACGGGGCGAACGCCAGCGCTGCCCGGAGCCTTGTGCGCCAGCCAAGTGGCGATGAGCCTGGCAGCCGGGCAGGCTGCAGAGGGGGAGTGGGGGAGTGAGCCCAGGCCAGGGCCTGCCATGCCTGGGGCTGTGCCCGTGGGTGAGGCTTGGGACAGGCAGCCCCTTCCCACCCCACTGCACGGAGAGAGGGGAAGATGTGCCGGGCGCAGGCCCAGGAGAGGAGCAGCACCGGCAGGGGGATGCTGCTTCCCCGGTGCTCGGCCCGTTGCCGTGCCCGGCTGGCCCCGTCTGCCCAGCGGAGGTGGCTGGCAGCGCGTGGGGGCTCACGTCGGATGCCCTGGCAAGGCGCTAAGAAGGGGGATTAGTCTGGCACATGCCTCTAGGTCTGCCTCTGTCTCTGAGCCAGCGTGACGGGTGTGACTTTTGGGCTGCGTCCCCACGTGCTATACCCTGCAGATGCGTAGCCCCCGCATGCCCTGTGGCTGTGAGCAGCCCAGGCCAGCCGGCTGGTTTTGCCAGCTGAATATTGAACACAGACCTGCCTTTGGCCCAGAGCTCCCCTGCAGCAGGGTCCGGTGTCAGGCGTGGGGAAGCACGAGGGACCTCAGGGTCCGGCAGGGCAAGGGGCCAAGGGCACTTCACTGCACGTCTGGACCTTGGTCCCGGTGGGAGGCCACAGCCAGCCCGGCCAGAGGGTGCTCGCGCCCCTGAGCCAGCACTGCGCAGCCACTGGCCGCCCACGGGGCTGCCTGCCCTGCGGCAGTGACCACAGCCCTGGCCAGCTCCTCCCCTGCCCGCCTGCCTGCCCTTCCTGCAGCCCTGGGATGGTCAGGCAGCAGAGCGCTTCCAGGCATGGCTCTGCCCTACCTGCCTGCCTGCACGGTCCCTCTGTCCCGGTGTCCGGCAGCCACTCGCCCAGCTCCCCGACATGCCACAAGCTCTGGTCCCTGTCGTCCAAAATCTGCGGCAGGCCCCTTCCCTGCATCCCCACTGCTGCCCTGCACAGGAGACAGAGGCTGTTCCCAGCGTCCTGCTGCGTGTCCCACGCCCTGGCCGTGCTGGGGCTTCTGTAACGGGAGCCAGGCCTGGTCCCCTGCCAGCGGCCCTTTGCTCTCTTTAATTTTATCTCCTCGGGCCTTTGACCCGCACGTGATCTTCACAGCATGGGGCTGGGCGGGTGTGCTCAGAACGTGCTCTGCCACTGGCCGACATGGTTCCTCCGACCCAGCCGGCCCCTGCAGTCCCACTGCCGCTTCCTCCGGTGATGGTGGGAAGTGTTGGGCTGCTGCGGGTGGCGAGGGGAGCACCCGGACACCCAGGCTGTGCCTGGCTGTGGCAGGGAGCGGTTTGGAGCTGGTGAGCAGGGCTGCGGGGTTGCCTTCCTGCCTCTGCGATTCCTGTGGCTGGGCAGAAGGGGAAGTGACTTCTGGAGGCCTGCTGCCTTGTGTGGCGAGGGTGTAGGGCAACAGGAGGTCATGAATCCACCGGCCCTGTCGTGGTCCCTCTGAGCAAACCCACGCTGGTTGCTCGCTTGCTCACATGCTCCTGGATTCTCCCCGCCCCGATGTGGCCCAGGGCCTTTCTTGGCAGAGCAGGCACTGCCACTTCATCTTGGGGCGTGCTGTTGAGGCCACCCAGCTGGGCAGGCGCCTGGGAGGGACCATGGGCAGGTGCCTCGCCAACCTCCACCCCTCTGATGCTGGGCTGGGCATGTTTACAAGTACTGCTTAGGTGTGGGGAGCCTGGAGCTGTTGGTGTTTGCGCAGAAGCTCCTGCATGAGTGCTAAGGAGTTACCTCGACAAGCGCTCGGGGTGGCTGTCCCTGCTCCGCTGCCCTGCGCTCTCCTGTTTCTGCCCAGCCCCAGCACTGGGCTGGTGCACTGATGCTGCCGGACTGTGCCCCAGGTCCACCTGCAGACGCAGCAGGAGGTGAAGATGCGGATGATGGGGATGGCGATGCGTGTGATCCGCACCGACGGCTTCCTGGCTCTCTACAACGGGCTCAGCGCCTCGCTGTGCAGGCAGGTGAGTGCCACCGTGCCCTGACGGCCTCTGGTCCCCCAAGGCCAGCACGGAGCTCCAGTCGCACAGCACAGCCCATCCTGTCTGGCAGCTGGGCTGGAGCTGACAGGCTGCCCTGAGCCGCAGGGGCCGGGGAGGTGGGCGCCCAGTGGGACACAGCGGCTCATTCTCCCTCTCCTCCAGATGACGTATTCCTTGACTCGCTTCGCCATCTACGAGAGCGTGAGGGACCGCCTGGGCCAGGGCAACCAGGGGCCTCCCCCCTTCTACCAGAAAGTGCTGCTGGGTGCAGTGGGAGGTGAGCGAGGAAGAGGGTCCCTCAGCCTCAGACTCCCTCGGGCTGGAGGAAGCCCCTGACCTCAGTTCTTCTTTGGCTGCAGGTTTCACTGGCGGGTTCGTGGGGACCCCGGCAGACATGGTGAACGTCAGGTCAGTTCTGCCCGTATCCTGGCGCTGCTGGTGAGGGAGGCTTTTGGCTGGTGTGTGGCAGCAGTTGGGACGGTGGGGTGCTCCCCGTGCTCCTGACTTCTCTCCTGACCAGGCTGCCCCATAGTTCACGGCCCAGTCCCGGCAGGCAGCTCTGTACCCCAAAGGACCAGCGTTGTTCTGCCATTCAGTGTGACAGCTCTGGGCCCCAGCCCCTCCGTGGCCCTCCAGAGGGGTGTGGGGCTGGAGGCACCTTTCTTGTCCCTTTGCAAATAGGTGACGCAGTCCATCTGCTGGGCCGCTCCCCTGAGCAAGGGCAGGCTTGCCCCGGGTCCCCGGTGCTGTGGGGGGGTGGACAGCGGGGCACTGGCCCTCTCCTCAGCCCATGGTGCTCTGCCTTCCAGGATGCAGAACGACATGAAGCAGCCTCCTGCCCTGCGGCGCAAGTGAGTGACTGCGGGGCCGGGGCTCCCGGGGGGGGGCAGCACAGCAGGGCAGGTGCTCGGGGGGTGCCAGGGCTCCTGGGGGGGCCGGGGCAGCAGGGCAGGGGGTCGGAGGGTGCCAGGGCTCCCGGGGGGGGCCGGGGCAGCGGGGCAGGAGGTCGGGGGTTGCCAGGGCTCCCGGGGGGAGCGGAGCGGGGGGTCGGGGCTCCCTGGGCCGGGGGTCCGTGTGGCCGCGGGGGGGCAGCACCGCACCGGCAGCGCGGCACCGTGCCCGGGGGTGCCGGGGCCGGGGCCGCGGGCCCGGGAGCTGCAGCCACCGGTTCGGGGCGGACCCTCGGACCCTGACACCTACCCCTTCTCGCTCCTTCCAGCTATTCCCATGCCCTGGACGGCATGTACCGCGTCCTCCGGGAAGGTGAGGCCGTGCCATCTGGGGTCTGGTGAGCCCGCCCAGGCTCTCCTTGCTGACACTTGGGCGACCGTGGCGAGATTGACCCGGGGAGCTCCATCTGGGAGCTGCCGTGGGTGCTCGCTCAGCCGAGAGTGGCTGTGGGAGCCGAGGGTCGGGCAGGGGCCGGCACCTCCGCAACAGCTGGCTGGGGCACGGGCCAGGCAGGGCCTGGCAGCCTGCCTGTGCTCCGGTGGAAAACAGAGACCTGCCGGGAACTGCTATGAAAAAGGGCAAGAGGGTGGAGCAGGTGGGAAGGGGAATGAGCGGCAGCAGGGAGGAGGTAGGGCTATTCGGAAGGATTCTCCTTTCCTGCAGCCTATTTGCTGTTGTGTGTTTTAAGCAGTGTTGTATGAGCAGTCTGGGACACAGACCAGGCAGGGAGGAAGGGAGTGTGAGTAATGTCCCAGGACTGTGCTGATCCCAATCTGTCTGTCTGCAGAGGGCTTGAAGAAACTCTTTTCGGGAGCTACAATGGCATCCAGCCGAGGGGCCCTGGTCACCATTGGGCAGGTAGGGTAGCTCTGCCGGGCAGTAGGTGCCCAGGGTAGGGACAGGAGTAGTCCCTGGCATGGCGAGGAGGGGGGACGTGTCTAATACGCCGTGTCTCCGCAGCTCTCCTGTTACGACCAGGCCAAGCAGCTGGTTCTCGCGACTGGGTTGCTGTCAGACAACATCTTCACTCACTTCCTGGCCAGCTTCATCGCTGTGAGCAGGGCTGGGTGCGGGGAGGCAGGACTGGGACTGGGTTTGCCTGCAGCCGAGCTCAGGACCCCGGGCTGGGGCTGTCAGAGCTGCCTCTCAGGACTCTGATGAAGCAGGGCTGGGCACAGGGGCTTCTGGGGGGCTCCCAGCATGGGATTGGGCCCAGGCAGAGCTCTGGGTCTCTCCAGTGACCATGGCAGTCGCTGGCACCTGGGTCTCCTCCGTGAGCCGGAGCTGCTGACCCCCACTGACTCTTTCTAGGGTGGATGCGCCACATTCCTGTGCCAGCCCCTGGATGTGCTCAAGACCCGCCTCATGAACTCCCAGGGCGAGTACCGGGTGAGTAGCCCATCCTGTCCCATTTGCGCACTGGCCTCTGCCTCGGGGCGCCTCCTCACCTCTCTCCCTCTCCCTCCAGGGTGTTGCCCACTGTGCCATGGAAACTGCCAAGCTCGGGCCCCTTGCCTTCTACAAGGTACCTACCTGGGGATGCGTGGGGTGGGCTGGTAGGGTACAGTGTGGGGAGACGGGGCCGGGCTGGAAGCGGAGTTTAAGGTGCAGAACAGTTCTGGAGTGGGAGCCTTCCGGGCTCTGCTGCCAGCAGCCTGACTGCTTCCTGCATCAGGCCTTTGTCTGCCACTCCCCAGCTTGGCCCTGGAATATTGCAAGCCTTGGCCTCTTCTGGGCTTGCAGCCTGGGTCTGGGCACTGCAGCAGCTGCCCTGTTGCACCCGCTGGGTTCCCCAATGGGAATGCAGGTACGGGCAGTGGTGCTCCAGCACTCGTTGGATGTTGCTGACCAGCAGACCCGGTCAGCTCTTGGGCCCTACGTGCCCGGGCTTGGTGCAGTCACCCATGTGTTCAGTCTCACTCCTGGGAGGGCCCCTGCAAAGGGGTTTCAAAGCCGAGGTTTTTTCCAGATGCTGCCAGTCAGGCATTTTCCCTGTTACAGCCTGTCTGCTCATCTTCCCCAGGCAGCGTCCAACCCCCTTCTGAACCGGGGGCTGTGGGATCTGACTCGGGCTTCTACTGAGATTCTGCCTACGTAGTGGTGATGCCAGCACTGATGTGTTTGGGGGCAGAGGGGTTGATGCATGATGCTGAGATCTGTGTGCACAGCGATGGCTGCGGTGCCTCCCTCACCGCTGTGGCAGTCTCTGCCTGACACCAAGGCCCCAGCTCTTTGGAGCTTGTGCTGCATGCCCAGCCAGCCGCTCCCCCGTGCTTGCAAGCTCGTGCCGCTCCCCGGGGGTTGGGCTGCTGGGCACCCTTGGCTCTGACAGGGAAGCCCAGGGCCAGGCACACACTGACTCTCCACCTTCTCACTGTCCCCTTCCAGGGCTTCGTTCCTGCTGCCATCCGGCTCATTCCTCACACCGTCCTCACCTTTGTCTTCCTGGAGCAGCTGCGCAAATACTTTGGGATCAAAGTGATCACCTGAGTAGGAGGGATGGGACCCTGCCTCACCCCAGAGGGGTGAGCGTGCGGGTCACTGCTGAGATCCCAGAACCCCTCTCGGCTGTCTGGGGCCAGCGCCGCTCCCCCTACCCCTCATCCCCACTCCTGTGCCTTGCCAGTGCCTGTGGCCAGCCAGTCCCGGTCTCCCCTTTCCTCTCTCACCCCCATTCTCAGCATCTCTGTTACCTCTGGGATATTCTTGGGCCTCTTGTCCCCTCTGCACTGTTTGTTTGGGGGTTTTTTTGCTGTCTTCCCACTGCCCTACTGGCCACGAGTTCTGCCCTTGCCTCCCTCAGTCCTGTCCCATATGGGCTGCCAGGAGCAGGACCACGCTGTCCTGGGGAGGACGGGGGATTCTGCCTTCTGGCTCCGTGCCTGGTCACAGATCCCACGGGGCTGGGGCGTCCAGTGACCACGCTGCAGCCGGGCCCGTGCTGGGGGCTGTGGGGCTGGCTCACTCCCAGCCTCTGCTGCCAGCAGCAAGGGGAGACACAGGTTTGGCACAGCGAGGCCCTGTCCTCCCTTAGTGCCTCTGGCCCCACATGCTCCTCCGCTGACCCCAGGGCAGCCTGGCATCCCCGCTCCACTTCCCAGCCTCCCCAAACACCCCCTGCTCCTGCTTGGCCAAAACTCACCAGCGCCCGACGGCTGCTGGGCTCTTCAGGGATTGTGCCTCATACCAATGATGACAGAGAACGGACCCCATGGGCAAGGGGCAGCCGCTTGGCCGCCCTGCCCTGCTGGCCAGGCACGGGATGGAGCCCTCCTTGCCTGGGGCAAGGCCGGCAGCTGCGCTGCTGTCCCCCGGCTCCGGCCAGGGCCAGGCAGCATGTGTCCGAGGACCCAGCGTTCCCTCGCCCGCGGCGTGCTCCCCCTCCACGAGACCTGGCCTCGGGTGGGGGCGTCCGTTCAGCACTGTTCTGCGGCCTCAACTGCCCCCACTGGCCATTCCAACGAGGCCAGGGCAGACCCCAGCCCCGAGTGCACCGAGGCTGCCTCACGGCCCCCCCTTGCCCTGCACTACCCTGCACGGGGGGGCTGCAGGCACCAGCCCCTCTGCTGTGTGCACCCCTGTGCGTAGTGTCCCCGAGGGATCAAAGAACTGGACTATCTGTGACCTTAATATATAATAAAGAGTGGAACAAGCACAGGGCCTGGTGTCCTTCTTGGGCGGGGGGGGGGGGATGCTGTTTCCCCTCCTGCTGTGGGAGGGCTCAGGCTGGGAGCTGAGCTCCCCAGGAATGGAGGGAGGAGAGCAAGGCTCGTCCCCTCGGCATTGCACCAAGCAGGGGAGTCTTCACCCTGTTCTGTGCCCCCAGCCTGACCCCAAGGCAGGGGATGAGCCCAGCACCTCCCGCCCCCACGCAGTGGGGAGCCATGGGCCAGGGTCTCGGGGCCAGCCCTGTGCCGAGCTGTGCCCAGTCTCAGCCGAGCAGGCAGCTCCTGGGCAGAGCTGTGCCAAGGGCGCCTGCCCGCCTCTGCCTCTTCGTGGGAGCTGCCTCCTGGATGTGACACTAATTGGGCTCTAGCAGGTGGAACAGAGCCAGCCTGGGACAGCAGCGAAGTGAAAGCTCGTCACCTTAACGAAGTCTAATGATGCTGGCTGGCATGGCTGCTTTGTTCCCTTGCCTGGCCCTGTGTGAGAGCCGTGGGCAGGTGAGTGTGGGGCGAACTAAGCCCTCTTTCCTTGTGAGGGGCTGGGGGCTGCCTGGCCCTGGCCGGGCTGCGCTGGGTCATGCCCCCAGCCACCCCGGCACCGCTTCCAGGGCAGGTGGGTGCTGCTTTGCACCTATGCAAAAGGCCAACATGGAGCAGGAGAGTGATGGAGCTGCAGGGCCCTGATCCAGCTGGCCATCACCCTCCAGCAGCACAGAGCCCCGCTCAGCCCTGTGCCGGCCAGCGGCAGGGACGTTCCAGCCGGGCCACGGTCCCACCAGCTGCGCCAGCCCTGCGCTCCTGGCACTGGCATACCCTCTTCCCACATCCCTTATGGCAGCTGAGCTGCGCCGCAGCCACACTGGCAGGACAGCATGTGCCAGACACAGCCTGGAGCACGGAGCGTCCAGAAGCTGCACAGCGCGGGAGCAGTTCTTATCTCTGAGCATCGGAAAACGAGAGGCCTCGGGACTGTCAACAGCCTGTTGCCAGCGGTGTTTGCACTCGCTGTAGCTGGCTGGCCCCCCCTGGTCTCATCGTGCCCTCTGCCCAGGCACCCCCCCCACCTCACGGGCAGCGAGCCAAGCCCCAGGCCCTGCTGCCTGGAGGGGCTTCCACAGGTCACCCCTCTGCACGCACTGGGCAGGGCGGGGGGCTGTGAGCCCTCCCCCTCCACAGCCTCCTCCTGACCCAGAGGGGTGCAAGGGCTGCCTCTGGGGGGGGCCGACCACCCCCAGCACTGGTGAGGCACCTGCAAGCCCCAGCGTGTGCCCAGGCAGCCGGGCCACTCTGTCCACACCCGCAGGGGCTTCCAGCGAGTGGGTGGCTGAGCAGAGTGACACCCTGGCTGGGGGCACTGGCTGGGGGGCTCCGGGGGGCTGGGCTGGCCGGGGTCCAGGTAGGAGGACGCTTGGTGTGTCCGAGCTGCCATGGCCTGCATGGCCACCACGGCTGTCTGCCCAAGGTAAATGTTTGTGCCCAAGGGCTGAGGCAGGGCGGTGGGTCGGCTGCTGGCACCCCCGCGGCCGGGGTCCCTGCCCAGGCCACGCTCCAGACCCTGGGGCTCGGGGGGTGCCCAGGGCATTTGCTGCTGCCCTGGGATGTGTTTACCTGGTTGTGCTGCAGCAGGACAGCGTGCGGCGGCCACCGACCCGTCACCGCCAGCGGTGGCCGGAACGCGGGGGTCGAGGCAGCTCCCGGCTGCACGGCAGAGGTTTGTCCGGGTCCTCGGGGGGGGGGGGGGGGGGGGCGAGCCCTGCTCCCGCCGCAGGAGCTGCCAGCTCTGCGCACTGGCAGGACCGGGACGCGGGATGGGGATGGAGGGGGGACACACACGGGACGGTGCCGGGAAACCCCCGGGGACCGCAGGAGAGCCCCGAAGCCCTGCCGCCTCGCTGGGGCCTGGGGAGCCCTCTCCGGCGGACCCCGCTGCGCCCAGCGGGGGGCTGCACCGGCCCCCCGGAGCCGCGGGCACCCCCGTCTCTCTCCCCTGAGGGCCGGTGCGCTCCAGCTGCCCCCGCCGCTCCGTCAGCCCCGTCCCCGCCGGTGGGAAGCCGGTGCCCGGGAGCGGGGCGGGGCGGAGAAGAGGGCGGCGGGGACCGGCGGCGGGGACCGGCGGCGGGGACAAGCGCCGGCTCCCCCGCAGCTCCCGGGCGCGGCCGCCGGTGACGCGGGGCCGCGCAGGCAGCGCCGCGGCGTGCGCAGCGCCGAGCGCCCGGGACCGGCGGCGCCGGGCGGGGCGGGGCGGGGGGCACTGGGCTGCGCCCCCCCCCCCCCCCGCCCCCCGTGCCGGCGGGAGGAGCGGGGCGGCGGGACGCGGCTCCTCGGCCGCGGTCCCTCCCCCCGCGCCGGTCCCTCCCCCCGAGCCGCCACAGCCGCCGCCGCCGCGGCTCCGGCAAAAGTTTTCGCCGGAGCGGCCGAGCGCGCCGGTCCCGGTCCCGGTCCCGGTCCCCGCCAGCACCGAGATGCGCCCGGGAGCCGCCGCGAGCCCAGCCCCGACAGGTACGGGGAAGGGGCGGGGCAGGAGGGAGGGCAGCGCCCATCCCCGCGGTCTCGGGGCTCCCGGTCCGGCGGGATGCCGCACGCCCCGTCGCGTGGATGCGGACTCGGGTGGCGGCCGCGCATCCCCGGGGCTGCGGCCGGAGCCCCGGGAGTGCGGAGCGGCAGCTCCCAGAGCCGTCCCGGTGCTGGGCGCCGGTCGCGGTGGGGCTGAGCCCCTCGGCACGGCGTGTCCTGGGCCGCGGAGGTCCCGGCTGGGCTGCCCCCGCTCCCCGCCTGAGCCGCTGCCTCCGGCGTCCCTGAGAAGGGGCCGTGGGGCAACTCGGCACCCCTGGGTGCTGCCGTGGCTGTCGTGAGCCCTGGGCGGATGATACCAGCCGGGCTCTGGCGAGCTGGGAGCATCTGCCAGAGAAGCCCCTCGCCGGGGTGGTGCCCGCGGGGTCTCCCTGCCGTGGGCACAGAAGTGCCTGCGGCTTTCTTGCTGAGGGTTGGAAGCAGGGGACACTTTTCTACCCTTCCCAGCGCTCCCCAGGCTCGCCGGGTGTTGCAGGGGCCCATTGCGAGTGCCCTTTGTGACTCTGTCCCGAGCTCTGCTGTGTCAACACGCTGTTGGTAAATGGCTTTGTTTAACCAGGACATGTTGGGTATGTGACCTTGCCGCCCTCGTGGTTGGAAGCGCATCTCCAAAGCAGCTGCCGAGATCACCTCTGCCTGGCACTGCGCTTCCCAGCCCGGTGGCTCCATCGGGGCGGCAAGGGAGAGCAGGGCGCACCGGTGTCAGTCCGGCTCCCCGTTAGCCGTGGCAGATGGATGGGCAGAGGATGGGGCATCAGCTGCTGCCCAGCCAGCGCTGCCGAGCGTGCGTCTGCCCAGCGCCTTGCCCCGCACCCTGTAATGTAGCCGCCTTGCCCCATGCAGCACTCAGCAGCACGTTGCGGGTGTCCTGACACATGCCAAATTCAGTGGTTGCCCCTGCGGTTTCCTCGGCTTTATCTGTGCATCAGCAGGAAAATTTAGGGCCCGCAGGACCCCTCCTCGGCATGTTAGTGCCGCCCCAGCTGCCGGCTCCTGTCCTTCCCGCCAATCCGCGCTCCTTTCTGCAAGCTGCGGTGCAGGTTTTTTTTATGTTCTGTTGCCTGGAGGGTGGAAAAGAGAAAAGGCTGAATGGAGAAGAGGCAAAATGTGGATTAAAAATAGTTAATGAAAAAATGTGACTGCAAGCCCTGATCAGCAGTGCAGGGCTGAGACCAGCCACCAAGCACAGTGCTGTGCCATACACCTCGCTGTGCCAGGCAGAGGCAGAGGCAGGCTCTGGGCAAGCTGGATGCAGGGGAGATGGCACAGCCATTCCGCTCTGTCCCCTTGTGCTCCTCCATTGCATCCTGCCCTGCCCTGTGTCCCCCACAGCCACAGCCCCAGTCCTTGTCTGTCTACCCCAGATCCAGGGGTCTGGGGAACTTGGCTGTGAGCAGCAGGCGCCAGCGGGCGGCTGGGCATGAGTGCCACACTACCTGCCTCTGGTGGCTGGCTGTGCCCAGGTGCTGCAGGTACCTCGGGACAGGGAGGGACCCCGCCAGAACCCCTTCCAGGATGGGCTGCGGCAGGGCAGCTATGGGCAATGTCACTTGCACATCTGCACCTCGGCAGAGCAGGGTTTGAGCTCACTCCTCAGTGAGGTACCAGGAGGTTGTCCCCAGCTCCATAATGACCGCAGCATTCATTCGTGACACAAGCTGCTCTGGGGAGGCAGGTGCTGAGCTCCCAGTGCAGGTGTGCATGCGCAGACGCCTGTCTGCACTGACCTTTTCCTAGGCTTTTCCCAGGCTTTTCCTGGTCCTGTGCTTCCCCTGTGACATGCTAACCACACGTGTCATGCCGTGTCTCTCATGCCATCCTCCTGTGTTTCACAGGTTTTCGTGCAATGTGATGAACAAGAAAAATCTGTCTCCCTGAGCCAGCACCAAGGTGCTGTGTGGCTCAGTATCCCCTCACCAGAGCCTGCCAGGCAGCAAGCTTATTTGACCACTGCCTGGCTGCCAGCTGTGCTTGCAGACCACACTCCCTCTCTGGTACTGGGCAGCTGTGGACAATGTCCTTGACCATCCCTTTCAGTAGCAGGGCAGTCATGGAGGTGATGCAAAGAGCATTTGTCCTGATGGCATGGGCGGGGGGGGGGGGGGGGGGGGAGTGCCGTTTGTTTGCATCCTGTGTTGATGTTGACAAAAACGTTGTCAGGGTTGGTTTAGGTTTTCTTGGTCCAAAGTGACACAGAACCCGACATCGTCGGTGCCCGGTGACGTCGGCTCTCTCCGTGTGCCGCCGCTCAGTGTTTCCATAATCATGTAGCTCTGTGCAAACGAGCTGCGGTGTTGCAGCATGAGGGCTGCTCCAGGCAGTTCAGCTGTTCCTCTGTTGCGAAAGTTCCTGGTACTTGGTGCTTCACGGGGGAGGACTGGAGCAGTTGTGCATTGCAGGTGGGGCACAGGAGGCATCCCCGAGCTCAGGGCAGGAACACAGGCAGGGGCAGCTCAGGGTGCGGGACAGACCTCCAGGGCCTCCCCACCGCTTGTTCTGCTTGTCGTGGTCCTGGGCTGAAAGTGGAGCAGCATCTGCAGTGCCAGGCTCGCGCTGGCATTGCATCAGCTCTGGCCCTGCACCGTCCCCTCCCCTGCCAAGTGCCGAAGCCCCTGCCGCGCTGGCTTGTAGCTCTGAGCTCAAAGCCAAGCCAGCCGTGGAAAGCACTGCATTAGCGCACTGGGGGCTAATCCCTGCATATGGAGGGCACGCAGCCCCCGCTGCTGTCTCCTGAGCAAGTGGTGCTGTGCTGGGTGTGGGGCTGCGCTCGTGGGGAGGCTGTGTTCCCACCCCATCCAGGGATGCGAAAGCCCTGTGGAGGGCTGTGGTCAGCGGGCTGCGCCAGCCTCCCAGCGCTTGTGTGGGGCTGTGGCTGTGCCCGGGTGCTCCTGGGTCACGTTGCAGATGCCCATGAGTGTCCCCATGGAGGCTTCACCAAGCCGTTGATCCATGTGGCAATTGGCTGCAGCGATCCCAGATGTGGAGCTCGTTCCTCCACACGTGTGATGGCAGCCAGAGCCAGGCGCCAGCCAGAGGGGCCGGAGTGGCAAAACCCTGAAGGGAGGCTGACCTGGGTTGGAGGAGGAGAGCATCTCTCTCCCCCAGGAAGGGCTGGGTGCTCAGCTGACTGCAGGGGTCTATGCCAGCACAGAGCTGCTGCAGGGCAGCACAGGGGCTGCACATCCACAAGTGGGGGGCAAAAATGCCAATGCAAGCCTGTTTCTATCCATTCCTGACAGCTTGGTGTGATGCCGCAGTGGTGGCAGCAGCTTGGTGGCACAGCGTGCCCCAGTACTCGGCTCGGCCCACACCCTCCCCAAGCTGTGCACCCTGGTTCCCTGCCTGCCAGTAACCCCCTGGGGCTGGTGGCTGCCAGGCCATTAGCCGCAGGTCCAGGGACTGCAGGGAAGCCGGTCGGTGGGGAGAGGAGGTCCTTGCTTTGCCCCTGCTGCTGCAGGGTTTGGCACCACTGGCTTGGGAAAGGCTCAGCACATGAATGCAGGTGCCAGCAACCGCCCCACTGCCCCCACCCCAAGGGCAGACGATGGTGCCTGCGTGTGACACCTCTGGCCCCCCAGCGCTGGGGCTGCTGGCATTGACCCCTTCCCTGCCTGGGCACAGCCATCCCGGGGCTGGTTCCTCTTTCTTCCTCTCCCACCATGAGCAGAAGATCTCCCCTTCGCAGCTGTGGCAGCAGAGCAGCGCCGGGTGTTTGCAGCCCAGCCTCTGCAGGGGTCAGCAGCCGCAGAGCCGTGACACGGGAACATGCTGTGTTGCCCAACGCCAGCATGGGGCAAAAGTCCTCTGTGCGCCCACTGCGGTGTACCGCAGCCCCAGCAGATGTGCCCGCTCATATGCTGGGCACCCTCTACCCAGTGCCCACAACTCAGTGTGGCAGGGGTCCCCCAAAGCCTGGTCCTGGCTGAGGACGAGGTGCTGGGGCAGGGGAATGTGGCAGGGTGAGGGGAGGTGGTGACGTGGAGCCGGGTCCCTCCCATGGTGCAGCATCCAGAAGCAGTGGACACGGCTGAGAGGGGCTTCTGCCACCGGTGGCCATGGCATGCTCAGCCATCAGTGACCGCTGCTCTGAGCACTGCGGGCACTGACGCTGGCAGTACCAGTTCCCAGGGAGGTGCTTGGTGCTGCTGGTGGTCCGAGCCACCCCAGACCCCACTGTCGCAGCTGCATGTGACCACTGCTCCTTCCTTGCCGCTGCCCATCTGCACTGAACCAGGGACAATTGGGCCACAGCTACTCCTGCACGCCCACGTGTCTGCTAGAAATAGCCTGCGTCTCTGAGAGCGCACCGTGGGGTGGCCGAACTGACGGGGGTCCCTTGCACCGCCGGGAGCGGGGGGCCGGCACAGCACTGTGGCCGCACGGCACGGCGGGCAGCTGGGGCAAAGGGCCTGGGCAGGGCCCCGCTGCAAAAGGGGGAGCCCCGTGCCCGAGGCGAGGAGCGTGACCAGCGCCGTGCGCCAGGACCCCTCACCCAGTGCAGTCTGCCCAGCTTGGCCACGACAGGGCCCCGGGGCCGGAGGAGCTGCTGCCAGCCCGGGGGGAGTCTAGGGCAGAGGCCTCCCTGCTGCTAAATCCCATTGCAGGCAGCTAAAAATAGAGACACCTCTGCCCCAAAGCTGCCTCCCCGAGCAGTGGAGAGGGTCTGGTAGCAAGTTTGCTGCTGACCTGCAGCGGGGCAGGGATGCTCAGGGCAGGGGCTGGGCACTGGGAGGTTCCCATGGAGCCAGGCCATGGCAGTGACAGGATGGGGCAGGGTGGGATGCTGGCGTGGGGTTGCAGGGGGACGAGGACAGGGATGCTGGGGTGGCCGTGGCAGGGGGATGAGGACAGAAAAGCTGGGGTGGGGCTGGCAGGGGAACGAGGATAGGGATGCTGGGGTGGGCAGGTGGCTGTTGGATGCCCACCCGAGGTCCCTGTTCCCAGAGCCCACCCAGAGAGGACTGTCCCAGGAGACAATTCCTTCTGTCCTGGGACTGTCTAAATAAGGCGCGTACTGGCAGGTCCAGCTCCCCAAGCCGCATCTGGAGCCCCACGCACTGATTAATGAGCTTCTCATGCAGCTGCTTGTGACATGGCGAGTGGGTCTGCATGGAGGAAGCACGATTTTCCCAGGGATAAAAATAGGCATGGGCAGAGCGGCGAGCCCTGGGAGCGGTGGCTGGTCGGGGAGCGCGGCGCTCTGGCCGGTACCCCGGGGGGAGGCCGGGGGGGGTGATGCCATAATGTCTGCGGTGGCACCGGCACTGCTGTCTGTCCCGTCCCCCCATCTCGGCTGCACTCAGCCCACATGGCCGCACCGTGCTGTGGGGCTGCTGTCAGAATGACCCCTTGTCGGAAGAGTTGAAATCCCGCTCAGGAGCCCTGTAACCAGCTTAGGGGGATGGAGGGAATTACGGCACCTCGTGAGCCAGGCTTTGTGCAGGAGCTCCTGGGCACCCCGTCAGCTGAAGCACTGCGCCGCTCACCTGAGCTGGGGCCATGGACCCACGGCAGCACGGCCAGGCTGAGCTGGTCCCAGGGCCACGGCAGCCCCATGAGCCGGGGATCCCTGCGGGTTAATGGTTAACCACCCTGGAGCTGGCAGCCATCCCCATCCCAGTGCTGCTGTCGGCTCCCTGCCCACCTCTATCCTCAGGTGGGTGCTGCCACCGGGGAGACCTGTGGGGCCAGGGACAGTGCGCTCCAAGGGCCACCCCAGGGGCCTGGCCACCTCCACCGCTGGAAGCAGATCTGAAATCGGTGCTGCCACAAGCAGGGAGGTGATGGGGAGGGGAGGCAACCCCAGTGCCAGACCCTGCCCTGAGATTATGCTTGGGCGCGAGGAGGGGGTCCCGGCTGCCACTGGGGTCCTGGGCTCTTGGGGCTCAGCACCAACCCATAGCTGGGCACCGGCAACAGCGTGGGGTGGCCCCAGCCCAGGTCTGTGCTCAGGGGGGTCCAGAGGCAGCGTTGCCTTGGGGAGGTGCGAGGGTCCACCCTGCGCAGGGGTGATGTCCCACGCGTGGTCGCACACCGGCCACGCAGGGGCTGGGGTTTTGGCTCAGCAGGCGGAGGGGTTGTGTGGCTGCAGTTCCGTCCGATGCTGTCCTGGGGAGGAAATGGCAGGTACACTGCGGCTCTTCAGCCTCACAAACAACCAGCTGAACATTAAAGCCAGGCAGGGTCGGGCGAGGACGGGGACAGGAGCATGGTGCCGTGACCAGGGCTGGCTCTGCACCGGCGCAGCCTCCCTTCCCGCGCCCGCCTGCTGCAGCCGTGCATTACCCAGCTCTGCCCTGGGACAGGTCCTGCCACATGCATCACCATGACCTGGTGTCTCGTGCAGGGTCGCCCATGCGCCAGGGCCCTCGCCGCCAGGGCAGAGGAGCTGCCGAGGGCCGGTAGGAAGCCAGGCACCCTGCCGTGCTCCCCATGCGGCTCACAGCCCAGCGGAGGGATGTCCCAGCCACGTCTCCTCAGCCTCCTGCTGCTGCTGCTGCTTTGCTGCCAGGTAAGGACGGGCCATGATGCACGATGGTGCTCTGCCCTGCTCCCCGCCCGCTGTCTGCTCCCGAGCCACCGCCAATTCACCTCTGCCTGCAGCAGCCCCTCACCATGGCATGCTGTGCAGTGGCCGCTGCCCTCTCCTGCCTGCCCTGCCATCCACATAGCACGGCATGGCACGTTAGCCTGCACTCACCCGTGGCCGTCCCTGAGCCGGGGTCGCTGCCTGGCAAGGCATGGTGGCCCCCACGGGCAGGGCACGGGTGACGCTCCCCGGTGTCCCCAGGGCCCCTCTGCCCAGATCACGGATTTCCTCTTCGAGAGATGGAAGGCGTACAGCGAGGAGTGCCACCGCAACATGAGCCGCCTGCCCGCACCCACAGGTGAGAGCCAGCGCAGGGTCCCAGCAGGATGGGGACTGGGGGGAGAGGTGCTGGTGGGGGACCTGGCGCCCGGCTCCCTGCATGGGTGAGGCCAAGGGCACTGTCCGTCCCGTCCCTCCGCAGAGCTGGTCTGTAACCGCACCTTTGACAAGTTCTCCTGCTGGCCCGACACGCTGCCCAACAGCACCGCCAGCGTCCCCTGCCCCTGGTTCCTGCCCTGGTACCAGAAAGGTAATGGCTGGGGGGTGCGCGTGTGCACATATGCATGTGTGTTGTGTGTGCACACGCATGTATGCACATGCTGCTCCAGGCGGTCACGCCTGGGCCGGTGCACAGTGCCCACAGCGACTCTGGGGCCCGGCACACCCCATCGTCCCCCCCCTTCCCCTCTCAGTGAAGCACAGACATGTCTTCAAGACCTGCGGGCCTGATGGGCAGTGGGTGACGGGCCCCCGGGGACAGTCCCTGCGCAATGCCACACAGTGCGAGCTGGACGCTGAGGACCTGGAGGCGCAGGTGGGCAGAGCTGGGGGGGCAGCTGGTGCAGGGCTCCCTGCCCTGCCTGCCCCTGCCCTCACTTGCTCTCTCCCTCTCCAGGAAAAATTTGCCAAAACCTATGGTAGCTTCAAGGTGATGTACACTGTGGGCTACTCAGTGTCACTGTGTGCACTGCTCCTTGCTCTGGCCCTGCTGCTGGGCTTCAGGTAGGGGCACGGGCACGGCTACCTGGCTTGGGGGCTGGTGGGAGCCGTGCCAGGGGGCCGGGGGTGGGAGTTGGGGGACAGGCGACGGCCGTGCTGGGGGTCTGGGCACGGACACTGACGGCAGCTTCCCACCTCTGCAGCAAGCTGCACTGCATGAGGAACTACATCCACATGAACCTCTTCGCCTCCTTCATCCTGAAGGGTGTCTCTGTGCTGGTCATCGACGCCCTGCTCAAGACCCACTACAGCGACAAGATTGATGACGACTATGTGCACATCTGGCTGAGCGATGAGGTGAGCCATGGGGCTGGTGGGGCCAGGGGCGCAGGTGGTGTCGCAGCCCTGACCCCTGCCCCCAGGCAGCCGCAGGCTGCCGGACGGCTACAGTCTTCATGCAGTATGGCATCGTGGCCAACTACTGCTGGCTGCTGGTGGAGGGCATCTACCTGCACAACCTCCTGGTAGTGGCTGTCTTCTCTGAGAGGAGCTACTTCACCCTCTACCTGTGCATCGGCTGGGGTGAGTGCGGGTGGGCTGGCTCCCCATCCCTGTCCACTGACCCTGTCCCCTGCTGTCCCTCACCTGCCCCCTGCCTGCCTCCCCTCCAGGGGCACCTGTGCTGTTCCTCATCCCTTGGGTCGTCGTGAAATTCCTCTACGAAAACATCCAGTGAGTACCAGCCCCTGCAGCAGGTCGGTGACTGCAGATGTGTGGGGCATGGATGGGTGTGCGGGGCACAGGCGGGTGCACGTGGGACACACCAAGGGATGGTGGGGATGGTGTGACAGCCCCAGAGAGGCTTCACGCCATCGCCCCGTGCAAGCAGCAGGGTGCCAGGGCATGGCATTTGCTCAGCTGGGGCTGCCGATGCCACACGAGGCTCCAGCAGCCGCCCAGTCAAGGGGCTGCCCAGCAGTCCCGTCCCTCCCCTCTGCAGGTGCTGGACCACCAACAACAACATGGGCTTCTGGTGGATCCTTCGCTTTCCTGTGTTCCTGGCCATCCTGGTGAGCCCGGGGCTGTGGCTCTGCCCACTGCAGCCCCTCGCTTGGTGTCTGCGAGGGCCCCGAACCTGGTGCAAGAGGGGCTGCCCTGGGCAGGGGACAGAGCTGTCCTGCCTGCCCCTGCCCAGCCCAGCCCTGCCCCTCATGGCTCACTCCGCTCCATTGCAGATCAACTTCTTCATCTTCATCCGCATCATCCAGATCCTCGTCTCCAAGCTCCGCGCGCACCAAATGCGCTACACTGACTACAAGTTCAGGTGGGTGTCGGGCACAGCCCCGGCCTCGCAGGCCCATGGTGCACACGCTGGGGAGGGGGGTGTGTGTGTGTGCCCACCCTGTGACTCCCCCCACTGATGACGCAGGCTGGCCAAGTCCACACTGACGCTGATCCCGCTGCTGGGCATCCATGAGGTGGTCTTCGCTTTTGTCACGGACGAGCATGCCCAGGGCACCCTGCGCTATGTCAAGCTCTTCTTTGACCTCTTCCTGAGCTCCTTCCAGGTGAGCCCAGCCCCACACGGGACTGGCCCTCCATGGGGACCCTCCATCTTGGGAGTGACCAGACCACATTTGGGGTTGGGGTCTGGCCAAGAGCCTCTCATGCCTCTCCTCCCTCCACCCAGGGGATGCTGGTGGCCATTCTCTACTGCTTCGTCAACAAGGAGGTGAGCAGGATGGCACAGGAGTGGGCAGCTGTGGGGAGCTTGGGCAGCTGCCGGGCACGGGCCCACACTGACGGCAGCTGCCTGCAGGTACAGGCAGAGCTGCTGAAGAGGTGGCAGCGCTGGAAGCTGGGGAAGGACCTGGCGGAGGAGTACAAGCACACATACAGCCACACGCCCAGCGCCCGCAATGGTGCCGGCAGCGCCTGCGAGAAGCACCAGCTGGTGAGTGGCTGTGCCAACGGGCTGGGGCGCAGCCCGGCTGCCACACGCCCCAGCACCCACTACCTCGAGAGGACCGGACGCAGCACTGCCGAGCACCTCACCCTGGGGGACCGGCACCACTGCTACGAGTTCCCCGAGACCACGGCCGAGAGCCACTTCTGAGCCTGCAGCTGGAGTGGGAGGGCTGTGCCAGCTCCGCTGCTGAGGCAGCCGCTGCCTCCCTTCCCAGCATCATCCTCCTCCGGGCACGGCGCAGGCTGTGTGGGACCCTGCCTGTCCCGGTGAGGATGCTGCGCCGTGCTGGGCACGCACGGGACGATGGACGCGGCTGGGCTGGCTGCGGGTGAGGCATGGCGAGCGGAACCTGGACCTCTGTGGGGAGGGGATCTGTGGGGCAGGGGGGGGATCTGTGTGGGGGGTGGGGGGTTCATCCTGTGGTGCTGCCCTCGCGCGCCTTTGAGACCCTTTGCGCAGTGCTGTAATTTATCTGTCGTAACTGTAAATAGGTGTGGGCCTGTGCAGGGCTGCAGGGCCAGCTCCGCGTCCGCCTTTCTGTCCAGGGTGTGGGGACTAGGGACACCATGGCCCCAGACCGTGCCCCCGAGCACCCACGGTTGATGGCCACAGCCACAGACGAGGAAGTGGGCCACCCAGCATGGATGGGCTGCACCAGAAGACAGCCTGCCCCACAGCCCCGCTGCCTGCCCTGTGGCCCCACACAGGTGAGCGAGGCAGACATAAGGCAGCAGCAGCTGCAGCGCTGCCGGCCGGGGCTCCAGCTCCCTGCCAGCACACGCTCTCCTCTGGCCGCTAATCGGCTCTGTCCTCTCGCTGCCAGGAGCCCTTAATTAAATCATTTGGCTCTGCCTGCCGGCACCCCCGCTCTCCTGGGAGCTAGCCCGGGCCACGGGCCGGGCAGCAGCCACGAGCAGTGCCAAGCACCGAGCACCGTGAGCAGTGCCATGGGGTGCAGGGCTGTGAGCCCCCCTGTGTCAGCAGGCTGGGCTGGCTGTCCATGGTGGGGAGGGAGCATGGTGGGCCAGCACCCTAAGAGGCTTGTGCTGCGCACATGAGCGCTAAGCCCGGATGCTGCGGCTTTGGGCACCACAATCGCCTGGTGTGCAGGGATTAGGCAGGCACACCTCCCCGGCTGGGGTCACCCTGCCCGGCGGGCGGTGGCGGGACAGACACCAGCCCTGCCATGACCCCCCTGCTGCCCGTGGACTCTGGGTGCGGGGCGCTGCCTGTCACCCTGCGTGGCCCCGAGCAGATGATGGTTCCCGGCTGTCCAGACCCCACGCACAGCCCGGCGCAGGGGACATGACGAGTGGGGCGAGTGCTTGGAGCTGTGCCACGGCAGCCACCGGCAGTCCCATGCAGTAAACAGCAGCGCTGGGCGGGCAGCCGCGCCCCCCCCCCCCCCCCCCCCCCGCCCCAAATACCACCCTGTTTCAGCATCGCCAGCACCGCCATAGCCCTGCCCGCCCACGCCGGCTGGCACGAGGGACGGCGGGAGCCACGCTGTCTGCCTGGGGGGTGGCGGGGTCCCAGACCACTGCGAGGGCGTCAGCGGGGCTGGCCGTGGCATGGGGAGGGCATGCCCACAGCGCCGGCCCCGGCTGTACAGTGCTTGGCTCCCGGCAGCAGCGCCGGGCCGAGCACGCAGTAATTTTCCTCTGTTTACTTGACAACTTGCCGTCTGCCCCGGCCGAGCAGGGACCTGGCGTCCAGGGGCCAGTGCAGCGCAGGCAGCGGGGATGTGGGGCGGAGGGGTCTGGGCCATGGTGCTGGAGGCTGAGAGCCTGTGGCAGCAGTGCCGTGGGGCAGCATGGCGGTGCTGTAGGGACACATTACTCATGGGGGACAGGTGCTGTGGGGCTGAGCGGGTAAGGGGACGGGACTGCAGGGGTCGCGGGCCACCAGGTGCAGGGATGAGGATGGGGAGGGGGTCAGGGACAGACCCTGCCCAGAGCCAGGGCACCAGAGACGGTCCGGGCAGCCCCCGCAGAGCCACTGGCCCCCACAGCCAGGGCCGTCACTGCGGCCTCCTGACGTGGTAACGAGCCTAATTGAGGCAAATTGCTGGAGCACAAAGCGGTTTCTGGGAAGGTAAATATGGTCATCGCTCGGCACTGGGGGCCCTGTGCCTGTTGCTCCAGCATTGTCATGGCAACACCCCACTGTCATTCCCCCATGACACCCCCCTGGGTCCAGGCTGGCCCCACAGCACCAAGGGCATGAGTACCCCCAGAGCCTGTCCAGGAGGAGTGACATGCAGCGCCAGGGCCCTGTGTCTGCCACACCATGACGGGGACCCTTCGGGGACCCCAAGCCAGCCCCAGCTCACAGGGTGTCCCTGCAGCAATGCCCTGTGTCCCCCGGGGCCATAGGGCAGCTCCCGCACCGCCCCATGTCCGCCGCACCAGCCCCTTGTCATGTCCCACCATCCTGCTCACAGGCTAGCTGGTTCCAGCACCCCAAGGGGTCCATGTCAGGGGTGGCAGATCCCTGGCCCCCACCTTCTCCCTACTGAGGGGGCTGAGGCACGTGGCAGGGGCTGGCCAGGGGTCAGAGCTGGCAGCACCGGGCACAGCCCTGAGCAGGGACGGTGTCTGCTGGTGGCCAGGGGCCTCATGCAAAGGCCCGATGTCAGCCCACGCTGGGGTCTGCTGGAACATGGCCCCATAGCACTTGCCACCAGCCTAGCTGCTGCCCCAAAGCCGGGGCGCTGCTGGTGCCGCAGGGTTGAGCCTGCAGCCACTGTGTCCTGGTCATCCCCGCGGCCCATAGAGCCATGTGCCCTGGCCAGCAGCTCCCTGGCACACACAGACCCCCAGGACTGCTGGGCACAGACCCTCCTCAGGAGCCGCACAGCTCCTGGGACCCCAGAGGGAGGGAGCTGGGTGCCCGCAGCCCCTGGGAGCAGGGCCAGCCCTGGCCCAAGGAGTTAGCTCCCACGGGACTGCCGTCAGCATCCTTTCCCGTCACCACAGAGAGTCTCTGGAAGGGGACAGCCTGCCGCCTCTGTGCTGCCGTGCCCACTGGCTGCCAGGGCTCTGGCTGAACCCAGGGCTGAGGACAGAGCCTGCACTCACAGTGGGAGCCTGCAGGATATGGCACCTGCCCTGCACCAGGCTGCGGGACAGGGCAAGCAAGACATGGCTGGCTTGGAGGAAGCTGCCCATGGGCAGCAGTGAAGGCTGGGGCTGAGGGACCCCCCCGGCATGGCCAGGCACTGCCCACAGCAGGTGTCACCCCCATGTACACCCTGATAGCAGCCCAGGGTGCACGTCTTGGCAGCACAGCCTGCATGCCCACACCTCCCTGGGGTACATCTCGGGCAGCACAACCTGCACAACACACGCATGCAGGCACAAACACACAGGCACACTCACAAATATATACACACACACGCACACACACAGAGGCGCAGATCTCAGCTGCCTGACCGGTAGAACAAAGGCGCGCTGCCACCAGCTCACCAGCCTGCACGCCCCAGGCAGAGAATCAGAGAATCACAGAATAGTTTGGGTTGGCAGGGACCTTTAAAGGTCATCTAGTCCAACCCCCCGCTGCCACGAGCAGGGACATCTCCAACTAGATCAGGTTGCTCAGAGCCCCGTCCAACCTGGCCTTGAATGTTTCCAGGGATGGGCCATCGACCACCTCTCTGGGTCACTTGGGCCAGTGTTTCACCACCCTCAGCGTAAAAAATTTCCTCCTTAGAGGTGCTTGGGGGGCAGAGGCCAGACTCGGCCACAGCGCGAGTCCCTGGCTGTGGGGCTAAACCCCAAGGCGTGGAATGGGGCCAGAGCAATAAATCACCACCCACTGCCCGACACAGTCTGCCCGGGCAGTGGCACCCCCACGGCTGCAGCCAGGCACCCCGGGGCCATGGCGCCTCGCAGGAATACTCCCACTTCATCAAGGGAATTGAGCACTGCAAATTGGTCTTCTAAGTAGATTCTGCCTGCTGCCGTCCCCTCTTCCCAATGCTTAATTCAATGATACAACACATACCTCTCTTCCTCCCAGCGCTTAATCTAATGATAAGCATCGTATCCGAGTCACAGGGAAAATAAACCCTTGCTGAGTTCGATTTTTATAGGTAAACAGCCTGATTTCTCTGGCCTGCGGCCTCACTGCCTTGCAGGGGCACCCACCCCGCCACCTGACTTCCACACTTCTCCTGCACCGCCTCACCGCCCTCACCCCTGTGGTTTGTTATTAGTCTTTATAAAAATCGCCTGTTTATAGAATGATTTTTGTATGACATTTCATTAGAGTTTGAGCGACTGATTTGCCTCTGGCTTTACAGCACCCAAGCCAAGAGAAAAACAAGGCAGAGGCTGGCAAGGTTGGGCTGCAGGACCCCCATACATGCTCTCAGGCTCAGGGACACTGTTGCAGCCTCCAGGACAGTCTCAGACAATGTCTGCAGCATGCACCCAGCCGTGGGGAACAGTGCCGGGCTCCGTGGAAGCAGGCCAGCAGCCTGCCCGGCCTGGCAAGGAAGGGGGGTCGGCACTGCACAGACCCCCATCCCGCACCTGGCCATGAGCCATGAGCCATCCCTGCCGAGCCGTCCCTGCCCAGCCGTCAGAGCAGCGAGCCAGCCGGCTACAGCTCTCTGCACCAGAGCATGGGGGGCACGATCCGCGGACGAGCTGCTGGGGGGCTGCGGCAGTCCAGCCAGCTGCTGGTGTGTTGGGGCAGCTCTTGCCCACGCACACAGCCTCGTCCCGCTCCCTCCCTCAGCGGCCCCGAGGTGCAGGGGGTCCCCCAACCAGCAGGCTGGGATGGGTTTCCTTCCTCCAGTGCCACCAGCCCCAGCAGAGCCCCTTCCCATACCCTCAGGACCCACGGACCCAGGACACAGCTCCAGATGCGCTTGGGGCTTCCAGCCAGGACAGCCACTCGTCCGCCACGCTCCCCCGACATGGGGCACACCACGGGGCCTCTCCTGCAGGAAAAGTTGAAGGAGAGGGGCCACAACAGCGAGAACTGTCACCTCTTGCCCCTGCTCCCCCAAGGACACTCACTCCCCACTGGCTGAGAGGAAGCGGGGCCTGGCAGTGACGGGGTGAGGAAGCGGGCCCATGGGCAGCTCCGGCAGAGACAGCAGCAACAGGGGGCCGAGGCACCGTCCCACTGTGCCAGAACTGGGCAGCGCGCCCCGGCATGCGTGCACCCCGGGAATGTTTTGGTGATGGGAGGTAAACAGGGTCGTGGCTAAGTGTAGAGATGCACTTGAGGAGAAATTCTAGCAATGCTAAGTATAGTTTAAATGCCATTAAAGCAGGGGAGGGAAGAGGATACGAGTGTATTAATAGTCTCAACATTTAAATCTTTGGTCCAGCGACAGCTCCTAGGATGCTGGCTTGCAGGAGGGCTGCCAGCGCCCAAGGGCATTGTGCTACCAGCACGCAGTGCCAGGCTGCACATGCCTGCGGTGAAATTAAGAGCCCAGAGCAAATGCAAGGCCAAGATCCCTTCTGGAAAAAATTTTAAAAGAAATAGAAGTAAGAGGCAGCTTCTGCTCTCTGCGTTACTTCTCCTTAGGACTTGATCAGGCCTGAAAAGGCACAGAAAGCCCTGGCCTTTATTGCCAGCACTGAAGTCTAAAATGGAAAACACAGGGCTTCAGCAACAAAATAGGAACGTTGTGGAAGTCTAAAAAAAGGGAAGAACAAGGCCCCTGCCCCAGCAAGGCTGCAGGCGTACATGGGCCAGGACCAAGAGACCAGCGTGCACATGCAGCTTGCGGGCACAGGCAGCCAAGCAAGCAGGAGACGATCGGGCAGGGAACAGCTCACCAGGATGCTACAGCTGAGACAAACCTCTCCCAGGCCTTTGCAGTGTCAAGCCAGGCACGGCACACCATCACCATCAGGAGCAGCCTGGCAGCATCCTGCACGCTGCTCCACCGCCAGACACAACCCCTGTGGCCAACAGCTGACAGATCGGCCCTGCACCTGGCCAAGGCAGCTGCAGAGCTGTGCCGGCAGTGTCACACAGAGGCAGACCCAAAAGGACACCAGCTTTTATTTACAACACTCCTCAAGTGACAGACAACAGAAAAAAAAAAGGGAACAGTATAGCTCAACGACTCAACAAAGGAAAGGTAATGGCAGCCACAACTCCCCTGCACCCCTCCCAAAGCCCACTGGCGTGGGGCAGAGCACCCGGCAGCCCCCTCCCTGCCAGCTCGGAGCACAGGCAGGCAGGGGGCTGCTCCCGCCACTCCCCACGGTCTTCTGGGGGCACAGAGCAGCCCCCCAGCTGGCATGGCTGCTCTGCTCAAACAGGCAAGGATGGCACAGTTGCTCTCCCTCACTCAGAGGCGATGATGCAGAAACCACCTGAGCCTTGCCAGGAGTGAAGGTCCCAAGAAAGCCCACCCCAGTGCGAGTTACACTAACCATGGCAGCTCCCCCAGAGTGACACTTCCACCAATTCTCTTCCAAGGGTGCACGTTTGGAAAATGGTGTTAGTATAAAACAGCACGGCGCTGCTCAGGCAAGGATGCCAACGAGCTTCTTTCCACACAGCCAGCACCAGCCGCCCCCCACCGCTGCCACCTCCCATGGAGCTGCCAGAGTACTGAGGCAGGGGGCCTGAACGCAGCCCAACACCTCCCTCTGAGCACCTCTCAGGCGCTTGCGGCTGGGGCCAGTGCTGACACCCTGTCTCTCTCGATCTGCGGGGAGAGAGGAGCAGCTCCAGCACCACAGAGACCTGGCCCCATCTAAGCACAAAGAAAATCCCGCCTCAGATACAGACCCATGAGCTCTGGCAGCACTGTGAGTCCCAAGTGCTAGCAGCCCAGGTACAAATTAAGCCCTCCCACAAGGGAGCAAGGAACAGCCAGACTGTGACCTGCCCAGCAGTCAGCTGCGCAAAGGGTGTTGAACTGGGGCTGTCTGTCCCGAGGCAGAAGGACAGAACCAACTCTCCTTCCTTCTCCCCCCGGCCCACCCCAGCAGTGGATCCTTGGTGCACAGAAGCGAGCGGAGAACTAGCGCTGCCTCTACTGACAACACAGCCACTCTGCTCTGCCCTGCTGCACACCAGAGCCTAGGGAGCCCATGTACTCAACAGGCCAGGGGCAGAGATGGAAGGAGAATGGGATATCTGCGAGCCCAGCATGAAGTGGGTAAGGACAGCTTGAGGCCAGAGAAAGCTATGAGTGGGGGACTGGAATCCTATGCAACAGGCTCTGGGCATCCTCGGTGAGCCCCTGAGCATCTTTGATTTCAGGTAGCTTCAGAGCCAGCCCCAAAGCTGACTGGCTCTCCCGCGGGCTTTTGGGAGTACAGACCAGAGGAGAAAATCAACACAAAATCTCAAATTAAATCTGCTTGAGGACCTTAGGAGACCAGCCGATCCGCAGGGACGACCCGCCTTAGGACTTCTTTGCATCCTGTGTGTTCCTCCTCTTCAGATCACCCAGGTCGACAGGTTTAAATGCTGCAGGGAAGACAGGAGAGCCTTTGGCGGCAGAGGCCGCATCGCAGCCCTCCCCGGGGCCGGCCATCTCCTCCGGCAAGAGCCGGGGGAGGGTGCCCCCCGCCCCCCTCACCTTTGAGGCTAGGGTTCGGCATCTTCTCCACGTACTCCTCGACCAGGCCGCGCTCGGAGCCCATCTGGCTGCGCAGGTCACGCTCTACGCACTGCCAGGCTGCGGGGACGCGGGTGAGGGGGCCGCTCGCCCGGGTGCAGGCCCAGCCGGGCCCCCCCGAGCCCCGGGACCCTCCCCCGAGCTCCGCGGCCTCCTCCCCCGCTCACCCTCGTAGATGAAGCGCACGTTCTCCTCGTGGGCCGGCGTGAAGATCTCGCTGCCGGCGCCGGGGGAGCGCGGGCCGCCGCTCCGCTTGCCGTTGTAGACCACACGGGACACGGGGGAGCTGAAAGCGAAGCGCGGGGCTGAGCCAGGCCCGGAGCCGCGGCTGGGCCCGGGGCCGGGCGGGGCTCACCTGGCCATGGCGGCGGTGCGGCGGCGGCGCGGCTCGGCTCGGCGCGGCTGCGGGGAGAAAGGAGAGGGCGGCCAGGCCGGGGCTAGGCCGCGGGCCGCCCCCTACCCGTCGCCATGGCAACGCGCGCCCCTCACCTGGGCCCGGCTCCCGCCTCCGCTCGCCCTCGGGCCCCGACGGAAGCGCCGCAGCGCGCAGGCGCGGCCCTGCCCCCCGCTCGCGTCGCACCCGGCCCCGCCCCGCCCACACTCGGGCCCCCGCCCGATGCCACCCGCGGTCCCCGGTCCCCGGCGCAAGGCCCGACGGCGGCGGTGTCCGAGATGCTTTATTGGAAAAGTACAAAGTGGTTCCCGAGACGCGGTACCGAGCGAGCCCCCGCCCGGCCGCCGGCCCAGGCCCAGCCCAGGCCCGGCCCCGGCCCTCGGGCCCGGCGCAGCCCCGCCGCCCCGGCCCCTCGCGGCCCTCGGGGCCTGCTCCTCGCCGTGCCCCGCCTCAGTCCATCGTGGTGGCTTGGAAGAGCTCCACCAGGTCCTTGTACTCGGGGTCGATGAGGTCCGAGGGCTTCTCCCCAGCGTCGGTGGTAGCCTCCAGGCTGGCCCCCAGGGAGATGAGGTACCTGCAGGAGACAGGGAGCTGAGCCGGCCGGGCCCCCCCGGAGCCCACTGCCCTGACCCCCGGCTGCAGGGAGCTCTAAGGCCCAGGCGGTCCCGCGTGCACCTCCGGTATGGGGCACCCTCCTAGGACGAGGCACCCGGAGCCCGCTCCAGCCCTGTCACTGTCGTCTGTGGTTGTTGGGGCTCTGCAACGCAGGGGTGTCCTGTCGCAGCCCAGGCGAGGGGCTTCTCACCTGGCTATGTCAGCGTAGCCATCGCTGCAGGCCATGTGCAGGGGCGTCCACCCATTCTCATCTTTCTGGTGGATGTCTGCGCCATATTTAACCAGGAGCTTGACGCAGTCCAGGTTTCCAGTAAGCACAGCTTCGTGGAGGGCTGCCATGCCTAGGGGGAAAGGATTTGTTAGCGCTGGGCTGGGCAGGGAGTCTTAATGCTGAGCTTACAAGTGCAGGTTGTCCACAGCCCAGGAAAGAGGGGTGCCAGCAAACCCTCATTACTGGGGAGATGAGCTTGGGGAAAGAAGCAAAGACTGAGGAAGCAAGAGGAGCTGCCACAGGTTTCTGTTCCCCTTCCACACCATAAATACCTCATCTAAGATGGCGTAGCAGCCACCTCCCGTCTAGGCCAGGCAGGACAGATTGTAAGGGCGGAGGAGCTGCCCTCTCCTGCAGAGCTCCCGGCCAGCGGCCTGCCCCAAGTCCCAGCCAGGACTCACATGGTGACTTGAGAAGAGTGTCTGCAGGGTCCTGCTCTGTCCAAGTTTCGGAAGCTCCTTACGGAGCAAGTAATGAAGCAACCAGTATAGATAGGAGGAAGCACGGGGTCATTTGAGACCCTGTCTCCCTAGCCATGTGACAGCAGAAGCTGAAGCCAAGCACAAGAAAGGGACAAATCTGGGCTCTGCACCAGCCAGTACGGATCAAGGCATTCCAGAAACAGTTGCTAGTGAGGTTAGGTGCAAACGTAACACAATGCCTCCCCCAGAAACATAAGTGCCGCAAGTCCACAGATCTGAACGCGCAAGGGAGAACAGTGTTGGTGAGAAATGGACAGAGTCAGGCACAAGGTGCAGAGCCTTGCTTCTCCCTACTCTTCCCCCAAACCGGGGCAGAAGGCAAGAGCCCTACTGTCCCATCCAGAGCGCCACAGACCAGCCTGTGCTCACTGCTGCTTTTCTAGGTCACGCCACACTGCAGGTGCGCTGTCGTGCCTTGAAGGCACCCAGGGGGCAAACTGCCCCGTTCCCGCAGCGTACGCTGACTGTGCCCTTGAGGGAAGATGTTGGGGCACTGGCACAGAGCTCTCTTGGGCGCTGCTTAGCAATGTTGGAGGCACTACTCCTCACTAGGGAGGAAAACGACTCGATTCCAACCTGTCACCCTGCTGAAGGTGGCCCACATCCTAGTTTTGGCCACACAGCTCGCTCATCTCCCTTGTGGCCCAGCTGAGCCATGCTGCTGCGCAGATTCCAGCTCTGCCAACCCTGGCAGCACTCACCAGAGGGGTAGATGGTGTCCAGCGTCACCTTCCTGGCACGTATGAATCTGCCCACCTGCTCCAGGTCCCCCTGCCTGATGTGGTCCTGAAAGACGACATCATTGGGGAAGTGCACAGTGCGTGAGGCTCTCAGTCTCCGGGCGTACCGACTATACCGGGGCATTGAGGCTGGGTAATAGTCCTTCATGCTGATCGCAGCCTTCAGACACTGCAGAGGAAGAGGAGGAGCAGAGGCATGGGGGGCTGTAGGAGCAGCCGGAGTTGCTCAGTCCTCGGCCCTACCACTCGCTGGCCTCGAAGCGCTGCTTTCTCCTCTTCTGCCTGTCACTTTCTCCTCACTATGGAGGTGTGATGGCACCCACGCCACTGTGCTCCCTCCGCGGCTGTGTCCGTGTCCCCAGTGGGTGCAAGTCTCCCTCGCTGGCAGGAAAGTGGCGGCCACCGAGCTTTCCCTACACTCCCATGGCACATGCAGGAGGTGGCGCTGGGCACACGCAGTTCACCCGCAGGCCCTTGGCCCAGGACTGATGGTTCTCCAGCGGCATCGCATTATATAGGCTCCCGCGGGCTATTTTGAGGACATGCAGCTCATGCTGTTTGCCACGATACTTCGTAATCGAGCTGCCCAGGCCCGCAGCCTCCCACTTTTGGGCAGAAGTTGGTGTCTCATCTTACCACCCACCTGTTGATGTGCCCATCCAAAGGGTCAAATCTACTCTTGCTTTTGCATGGATAGCCCTTCAGAGGAGCCCAAGGGCCTGAAAACAGAACTTCCCAGCAGCAAGCCCTCACACACACACATGCCAGAGAAGAGACACACACAGGCTCACCAAGTGAGGGGAACCAGCCGCTCATGTACCGACCAGCCAGCACACTGCAGACGTGTCAGAGCTATGGTGCCAAATACATTCAGAACTAAGTCACTCTTCTGTAGTTGCATCAGACAACTTGAAAGGAGCAGAATGAGCTGTGCTACCCGGCACAACTGTGAGACAGTGTACAGCTAAGCATGGAGAACACCACCAGCACGTTGGATATCATCTGTGCCCTCACAAGGACAGAGGTGCTGCTGGTGCTCCTGATGCAGGCGCAGAACCAGAAGCCTACAATGCCAGTCTGTGGTGTTCAATGTCCTACTTCAAACTTGGAACCAGCTGCTACAGAAGGGCAGACTTCTACAGAACAGCCTCAGAAAAATAGCTGAAGAATAGCACCACCACCAGACAGTTCCTGCATTCTTTACTTTCCAACTGTGGCTGTCAAAGGCCCAAAACAGATCATCTACCACAGAAGAATCTTTCAGATCCATCAAGGGTTCAAGCAACAACTGCTCCTCCATGCTTTTTCCCCTCAAAGTTTGGTCATTTCAGATACATGAGCACATTGTTCTCTGTTTCATCCTGATGGGGATTGTCCATGCAGGTGTTGGGAAAAATCCCTGTACCATGTTAGGAGTCACAGAGATTTCATTCTGCCCCGCCCTGCAACAGACCCTTGTCCTGAACCCCTGCCAGCAGTGATGCCAACAGCTTCGTCAGCCACACACCTGAGAACTGCCTGCACTTGTTTATCTTCTGGCAAATGCATTGATCTTTTTGCCAAGCACCTCTGCTCAGGGTTACATCAGACAGAACACACTGCAATGGGAGGCTGAGCTATCTGCTGTGAGACAGAACACTTCAGCTTGCTTTCTTGGAACAGCAATTAGCTGTGTACAAAACATGACTGATGGAGTCCTGCTCTGCCAAGAGAAGCCTTGGTGTATGAGAAAAGCCCCCCTCCTCTGAGCTGAGCAAGGTCTCAGACCATAAACAGGGGAGAACCACTGCAGAGCTCAGCCTTGTTTACACTTTAACTGGCTCCACAAAAAAGGACCTCTCTGAGCAGAGTCCTAGCCAGCACCTTCCAGTGGAAATTCTTACTAGCAGTGCTCTCTTCCTCCCCACTCCAAAACGGAAGGCAGCTACCACTAACCAGCCCCAACACTGGCTGCTAGCACTGCCTGCTCTGTTGGGGTACAGCAACAGACACTGGGCTACACTAAGAGCAAGTCCCCTGCCTGCCTTCAGATATGTGAGGTCACAGCCCTGGAGGGAGGCATCTTCTAAGATCCTTCTCCACATTAACTGCAGGTAACAGTCACAAACACAACACAACTTATTATGAACAGAACAGGCAGTAGCAAACGCCATTTTCTGATCCCACAGTCAGCAATTGCCAGTTCAACCCCAGCTGAGGTGCTGCTGCACCGAAGGTTTTTGTAGACCATGCCAGGACTCAGCAGGGGCTCTGTTCCTAGGGGAACCAAAGGAGGAAGCTGGAGCTGGTGCTGCAGACAAGTGTTGTACAACACTCCTGTTCTACCACCCCAGCGCACCCATGTTCACTGACAGGCACCAGTAGCCTTCCGAGTTGTCTAGCTTCACCATGCCCTCCCCTGTGACATTTATAGCATATTTTCTTACAAAAATATTTTCAGCACTAAGTGACTGGTTTGGAAATAGCAATGTAGCTCACTGGATCATGTGAGCCTGACTAGCAGAGCTACAGGCAGCCCCAGGTTTCCCTGTAGGCAAATTCCTTGGTTAACTGCTCAAGAGCAGAGAGGTCCTCTCACCTCAAGCCAGCTGGCAAGCTGAGCCATTTATTCTCAGAGCCCAGGCCAACATCCACTCACTGCTAACAGAGCTGTTAGTTGTCTGCCTGCCCAAGCTGATTTAATCTGGACATGACATGGTCATCTTGAAGTTCTTTTCCTTTATAGATTACACAATACAAATTTCTTCAGGTTAAGGTACCAGAAGCCACCTGCAAAAGTGGAAGCATTCAAAAAGAATAGTTTCTCTCAAGAAAGTGGTATTTAGTGAAAGTTTGAGAAAGCTGACAAACACACACTATTTTGGCAGAGCCCCTTGAGAATGACCCTAGAAGTCTGATCCTCTTTCAGGTCAGGTTCAAATTTATTCATTCTATATTCTGATAAAGACAAAGAAACAGAGTAGTATTAAAATCTCAACTTTATTTGGCCAACAAATTCAGTTCCAATGTTATTGTAGCGGAATGCTAAGAACCAGCCTGATGCAGCTCAGGCCTTTGAGGCACTCCCCTGTTCAAGTTCCTCCCCAAAACCCAGTAATTGCAAGTGTCCTGTTTGATCTATTTTATCAGGCCCTCCCACACCACCCACCTACCTGGTCAACCCATTCAAAATAATGCATGGAAAGTGACTGCAAAACAGTCTTGCATTTGATCGAAAGGATGGCAACACAGCTAGGTCTCATCTAAGCTGGTGAGCCAGTGATCACCTCCACCCTCAGAGCCTGCCACAGCCAGTGCACACAGTATTCCACCCTTCCAGGTGTTTGGAATAGTCATCTCCAAGTGTCTTAAAGCAGAGGGGAAAGGAAACATCTGGCCAGCATGAAGAGAAGCACCTTCACATACACCTTTCACCAGGATGATGCCATCAGCCTACTGCCTCTTCCCCTACATATACTGAAGGCTGATTTCCAGAGAACAGCTGAGACCATTAGGACCCTGCCAGGTGCAGAAATGAATTATGGGCTTTAGTTTTAAAATTAAAAAAAAGGAAAAAAGCTTTCTTGGAAGATGTTAGTGGCAAGGCTCCAGAATGTTGGACCATTGAACTCATGCTACCGCTTCACAATCTGCTTCTACCCAGAAGAACAGAATACTTCAAACAGCTGTGTACAAAAAAAGTACATCACAATAAAAAAACAAGCCCAGCTGGCTGGGCTGGCTACCTAGTGACAGATCCCTTCTGAAGCAAAAAGAAAGAAAAGATAGTCAAGTGTACAGACAAGTGAGGGTAAAGTGTTATTTTAAAAGCCAATCCCTGGATTTCCAGTCATTCACCTTCTGCTTTAAATCTTAATGGGTTTCTGACTCACTGGACTGCATAACAGCAGCCAATTTAGTGTCTGATTTTTTGGGTGATGTAGATCAGTCTTCTCTTTACAACTCATCCTTTTGGATTTTCTGCTCATCATCACCTTCCTCAAGGTCTGTTTCTTCATCTGTCTCCAGGTCCTCCAGATCCTGTATGGGTTACAAAGACAGCTGCTGGCTTCTGGCACATTAGGCAGATCCAAAACCAAGCACAGAACAGCATCACTAATCTGTTCACTATTCTCTGCTGCCATGTTAACAAAAGATCCAGAGACTTCTACCAAGAGCTCTGAATTTGGGACCTTAAGGATTAGAAAACCCCCTGGAAGGCACTACCTGCACCTGTAACACCCTCCACCCCAGCACATGAGGAGCTTCCAACTAGATATACTGCATATGTAATGTCCACCACAATGCTCAAGTTCCAGGTGCTGAGCAGGAGTTCTCAATAAAAAACAAGCCCTCTAAGTACTCCAGCAGTTTGCACAACCACTAGACACAGCTCGTGCACATTTAGAGGTTATATCATCAACAGTTTCCATGCATTTGTGCTTAAGCCTCCCAAGAACATTTATTTCACACGCAACTGAAGTGTTGTCAATAAAAGGAGTCCATTACAGGCCAATGGCCAGCCAGGCTGCAACTGAACAGATCACATTTTGTGATGTGGGCACTTTTGTTCACCAACAGTATCCTTTCCTGCCACATAACAATCCAGGATCTTATTCAGGGCTGAGGATTCAAGCATAGCACCAGATCTGACCCATGCTCCACATTCTGAAGGCCCAGAGTACTGTATTAATATTACTTACATCATCAGCTGCTGCCCCATCCTGACCTCCACTCTCCAAGAATTTTTTGAAGCCTTCTAGTGTCCTCTCCCCATTATAGTCAATTACCTACACAGGAAAAAACATCAAGATAATGGTTATGGGCACCTACAGAACCACACCCCTGGAAAGGAGAATTCTCTTTCTGAGCAACAGTTAACATGCCAAGCAAAAGGGAATTTAAAAATTCACCTTCACCCATATGAGACGAAGGAAAACAGCTCAGCCACTAGACTTCAGAGATCACTGCGAGGAAAGAATAGCCTGCAGATGAGCACACTGTCCTCTGCTATGCTCCCTCTTTTCCCCATTCCCACTTCCCACCCCCACCAAACTCTCTCCTACAGCCCAGCCCCCCACAAAGGGTCTCAGATGTCCTGTAGACTTGATGTGTTCCATCCCTACAGAATGGAGAGCCCTCCCAAAGGCCTTGTCCAAAACAGAACTCAAGCAGCAGGCAACTAAGCATTTCTAGTGCTCCCTTGTTAGGTGATCTGCATAAAGGTCAGCTGCCGCCTTACATTTCTGCCAGAGCCTGCAGGGAAGAACTTGAGTGTGGGGAAGCTGTGGATTTTCACTGCCTCTACTTCATTGGCTGTCGAATCCATCTTGGCAATGACAATGTTCTCATGGTCCCTGTAGGTCTCTCCCAGCTTGTCCCAGATAGGAGCCAGCTGCTTACAGTGACCACACCAGGGGGCATCTGTTAATTACAAAAACATGGCTAGCACCAACAACCTAACAAGTTACCACCACCACTCCCCCTCAGACCCCACACCAGACAGTTCACAAGCATCTTTTCAACCAATGCACCTTTTCAACTCTGTGGCTTAGATTCTGTTAAGATGCTTTCTCCCTAATCCTGGTCATGCCATATTCTGGCACTCCTTTCATGCCAGTTACTTGGAATCAGCTGTTGAAAGATACTTACAGAACTCTACAAAGACATTCTTATTCTCATCAAAAGCAACTTCTTCAAAGTTCTTCCCAACTAGAACTTTGACAGGCTGCTTGTCCCAGTCTTCAGGAAGATCTTGACTCATCAAGTGGGGCTGGAATAAGAAGGAAAATTCAGAGATAGTTTGCTACACAGCTGCTTGGAATGTACATGCAATCACATATCCTGGAAACCCAAATTTAACCACCCCCCTCAGTGCCTCAATCATAGGCTGTGAGCAATCAGATGAATCAGTCACTTCCTCTTCTGCTTACAGAAAGTCTCCTTCCCACCCAGAACAAATGGGAATAAACAGGTGCTCTTGTGCAGAGAGAACTGCAATTGAGCTCTGTAGGAAGGAAATGATATTGCTGACAGTATCATTCCCACAGGACTGAGTTTAGCTAAACAGTCACTACTGGAGTAAGCTGCATCTGGCTACCTCCAACAGATTAGAGCTGAAAGCTCTTTAAACTGTGGCACACAATTTCACACCTTCCACAGATTGCTGGCAGAAGGAGCAACTGGATAAACAGCACAGTTACCCATAAGCAGCAGAAAGAGCAGGCTCTTATTGTACTTGGGTGCCAGTATATAGCTTGCTTTCTTACAGTCTTCATGCCCCAGTAGTTTTGCCTTCTGTTTCTCAGCACAAACCCCACTAGATTCTCTGTACATTAGTTGGAAGGATTTTCTCCAGACGACTCACACAACTCCTCACAAGGAGGACTTTTTCATGCTTGCTTAACCAGTAGGTTTACCACCAGCAGCATTTATCTTTATTACCTTGATCTTGCCCTCCAGGAACTTATTACAGAACTCTTTGATCTTGTCTGCTGTGAGGTCATCTGATTCAGGTTTGTATTTGGTCATTTCTTCCTCCAACGTGATCAGACGTACAGCTGGACATTCTTCTTTCTTTAGGCCAAAAAACTCCAAAATTCTCTGGTTGTCACTGTGGTCACTGTCTATGAAGATGAACAGGATCTTTGGAAGAAAAAGTCAAAAGCACTATGGTGAAGATGAGTGCCTCTTGGCTATCGATACTTTACACATGCACTTGCATGGGCAGTAGCTGAACTGGCCCCTATTCCTTCTCCAAGCCCATTATGAGGGCACCCTGTCAGAGCACAAATGCTGGAGCCGCAACAGTTCAAGCAGCACGCGCACAGACCTGGCACTGATGTTGATTAAGGCAGAGTCAGATTTACATCTGCAAGAAGGAAAGTCAGGAATTAACTGCTATTCCTTCAATAGTTGTGCAAGCCAGTAAGTGACTCAGTCACCTATTATCAAGAGACACAGGTAGAGAGCAAGCTAGCTTCAAGTCCTCCTCCACAGCTGTTAAGTGGATATAGACAGTGCTACACTTGTCTGCAGGAGGTGGTCAGTGAATTCATAATCCAAGAAATCCATCTCACCTTCCCTTTGAAGTTTCCAGCTGCACTCTTGAAGTTGTCCAGTTTCTCTTGATAGTCAGACACACTTTTTGGTAGGAACAGCAGTATATGGGTCTTGATCTCTCCTCCAAAGATTTTAGGAGCAGTCTGAGGAGTAGAAAATAAACTTTACTTTTGGAAGAGAGGTAAATCAGTGTCAAGACTAGCTTGGTTCTGCTATTCTGACTAGACCACAGGAGCTTCCAACACTACAGGACTGCTTTGAATGGCAAGTTTATGCCTCCTTTCCCTTGTGTTCTTCACATTTCTCCATAACCCCAAACAGGTGTCAGCCCCAAGATAAAATATGACCACACAACCTACAATTCAAGCTTTGTTATATTCATGCAGTAGCTATGGGAAGAAGCCTTACCAATTATCTAAAGACCTACCTGTTCAGTGAACTCTATGACCAGAGGCAATGCATTAGACTTGATGAAGTTCAGTAAATTATCTTTTGTGAGATCCCCTTCAAAGTTGTTACGGCCTTCATCAAACTGCAAAACCAGATATTCTTGCATTAAAACACTTCCATTTCCCATACAAATCTCCTTCAAGAAATAAGATGCATTCACACCAGAGTCCCTGCTCCAATGGATCTCAGGTGCACTTATTCAAAGCAGACTTCCATCTCAGCAAGGTCACCACATGTTCACATAAAATCTAGATCAAGATGTTCATCTTCCTGGCAAGCAAAACCTTAAATCACCCCCAAGCAGCAAAAAGGGAGAGCAGCAACAAGACAGTCAACTTACATCTTGGCATTATTCTGCACTATCATGAAACAATTTGTGAAACTGGTCACCAACGAGGACTTTTAACAGCTGCCACACAGCTTTGTAGAAGGCATTAGGCAGACCAGTGAGAATCTACAAGGGCACAGGCAGCTTTCTGCTCTGCAAGAATGAGCAATGTCAGAGCTGACACAAGCACTTCAACCAGACAGTGCTATGAAAGAAGTCTGACAGCAAAGCCCACTATGCACTGCAAGTAAATAGTAATTTACTCAGCTCTGTGGGGTTGTTTCAGTCTCTGTTGTTAGAGACAACAGCACGTGTTTAACACGCACGTCGCACTAGAGGTGCCAGATCCCTTTTTATATTAGGATATCACCTGTATCCCTGACTAGGATTCTCAGAACCCTCTCTGGCAGCCAGGAAAGGGAACAGCTGTAGAGGACCATCAAGGTTAAAGAGAGGATGTGCAGGATAACACAGCAGTCCCATGGCAGGGCAATGCTCGAGTTACTGGCAGAAGCCAGAGTGGACTCAAATAACCTTCTGTTAGAGGAAGCATACCATTCTTGGCTAAAAACCCAAGCAAAACACTTAACATTGGAAGTTAACTTTGTACATACTTTAAAGAGTATTGAACATCACCGTAGCACCTTCAGAACAGTTATTTGAGGGCCTTTGCAAGTCTGGACAACTTGCACAAAGGATAAGATGAGAATGACTAGCCAACAAACCCTCTCAGTTTAGACCCAACTAACTGCAGGAAGCTGAGCCAAAGTCCAAAAACAACTGTTGTTAAAATAAACTATCTGGTTCTCATGCCTTTGTATTTGGTTACCATTGCTGCTCATTTTCACCTTGGTTTGGGGTGGACATAGATTCACGACACTACCACAACATTACACTGAAACAGGACCAAGGAGGCAGCAGCATTCACAGGCTGAAAAGCATCTCACCTTCTTTCTTCCATGCAGAGAAGAGCACTTTTGCAGCATCCCAGCCCTCCAGTGGCTCATGAACTGCCTTTCAGACCAAGGTTCCTCCCACTCCTAACACACCTGACAGAAGCTGCCAGGTGCAGGATTGCTTTTCATTCCAGATGTACCCAAGCTCACTACACTTACAGAAAATAGCTTGAAAATTCCTTTACTGTTAAAGACTGGTCCTGCCATTGCCCCAGTTCTTCAGAAGAGGAAGAAATCCCAACAGAGCTCACAGGACTTAAGGGTTAGAGTATAGTACATCAGATCAAATCAACACAAGTCCATTCCACAGAGAACTAAATATGAGAAAACATACAGGTAACTCAGTAACACCCGGGGTAATTACTTGTCAGTGCTGGAAGTCCTAGCTGTAACCTAGCCCCTTCAGAGCATTCTCATATGTTACCTGCTCAGACCAAATGCTGGTACTCTCCACAGCCCCAAAGAGGCAGTTTTAGAGGTGCATTTCTATTTGGACTTCAGTGTTTGCCAAAGGACACGAACCCCTGCAAACAGCTATTTCAGCCTAGCATTAGCTAGGAATAAAGCATACAGAAAGCTATACACGCAAGAGCAGCAAGATACAGGTAGTAAGTCAGACAAGAACAAAATGCTGCTCCCTTCACCCACCCCAACTTTTCTAGTTGCAAAACCCTAGCATTATGAACACATTAGCCAGATAATTTACTTTGCACCCTCAGCCATACTGATCCAAGGGACCTCCGACTGAGAATTCCAGTCTACAGGCTTCTAGCACCATAAAAATAACTACAAATTCAGAGGCACAGTGGAATAAAATATATTCCTTTAGCTGAACAAAGAAGAGAATGAAATAAGACTTCATTCAACTCTTTAGCCTGTCAAATTGGTCAGACTGATGACTGCTTAGATTACAGATTTAATAAGTCTGAACTCAAAGTGGCTTTGTCCTGCCTCACCACACCCATACAGGGAGTACCACTAAGTCTAAGGAACATCTGCTTGTCTTCTCAAACCTAGAATTTCATCTAAGCAACTTGGATTTTAATAGCAGAAGGCATCAGTAAGTTTATTTCTGATTCTTTAGACGGCCAGCATCCCTCTGCACATAATCCAACTGCCCCAGCCTAGTCAGCTGGAACTGCAAATCCTCTTAGGAACTTTATGGGAATCATTATGCCACAGAACCCACAGCAGTGTGAGAGACAGAACAACTCTTGGACACAGCCATCAACTGACTGCAGCAGAAGTCAATACTGAGTATGCTTAAAAGCAACTTGGCTAAGCCATAATCAATCACAGAGCATCATGGCAAACCATCAAGAACTTGGCTGCTGTTCTGTTTAAGACCTTCAAATTTCAGGGAGGGGCACAGGAGGCCTCACTAGTTACAAACATCGTGCTGACCATTACTGCACTGCAGCCAGATATCTGAGAAAGAGGGAAGTGAGTGAAGCAACAGCTTGGACCCAACACCCAGCAGCTTCAGGAGGGCAGGACCAGGTCAGGAGACCATCAAGGCTGCCCTCTGCCGACTACAGGCCCCTCTGCTGCCAGCTGTGCCCTGCAAAGGGACCCAGGGCTCTGCCACCCCACAAAGGGGCTGTGGTCTCTGCTGTTCTCCCCCCCAGGCTCTGAGGCTTGGAAACAGGTCAGATTGACAGCACAGGATCTTTTGCTGTTTTGTCTAGGGCTGCCCTCATTTGAACCTGACTAATTAGAGAAGAGGTAAGAAGAGGCAGAAGACTCAAGTGTGGTGCTCATGCTTTGCACCAACCAGTACCTTCTTGAAGAGGACCACGCCATCCTTGCTAAGCTGGTACTTGGTGAAGACATCAGCACTGGAGGAAATCCCAAAAGGAATGTCATCCACGGCTTCTGCTGCCAACAAGAACTCCTTTGCAGGCTCTGATGTCAAATCCTGGAGAACAGAGAAAGGTGTCTCACATGGGACACATCAAACTGAAGCATAAACATCCCAGGGCTTACCAGCCAGAGAACTGGAAGAGCAAGTAAGGCAGGACAGCAAGTGTTTCACAACTTAGAAAGCCTTCCCCAGCTGTCAGGTCCCCATGGGGCAGAAAGCAGGGAAGGCCCTAGATATACGCAAGAGCTTCTCAAACAGAAGCACAAACTCTACCTTGAAGAAACCAATCACAACCACTTCACTGGAATCCACTAACGTCTCTGCTGCAGCAGTGTCCGTCAAGGTAGTTGCAGCCGGGCCAGTGCGCTTCTTCAGCCAGCTGACAATGTCATCTGCTTCTCTGCCAGCTACACCAGAAAGATAAGAACATCAATTCACTTTTTCCCCCGACTCAGTTTAAGAACACAAAACCCCTAAGCTTTGAGATAGACTGTTCAACAGCTGGCCAAGAGGTCGGGAAGAATCAAGATATCGTTTACGCAACTCTTTTCCTTTCACTCCTGGTGTAATTAAGCTAATCCCTAATTGTTAAGTCAAGGTACAAGGGGCTCCCAGGAAGCCATCCTTCTCTTGCTTCCTAGCCCAAGCACGTTCTTAAACTTGGAGAAGCAATACAGCACTTCCCCAAGATACTAACATTTTTCATGCAAATGTATCACCTTTCCCTTTCAAAACTGGTATTCTGGATGTTACCCTCAGCATCCAGCACAGTGTGGCTTGGTTTAGTTGAATTCTGCTCATCTTGGTCTTCCTTGCAGCTCTGTCTTACATCTTGTGTTTGTCTCTTTACCCAACCGCCCAAGCATTTTTTTCAATTCTGGGCGCTACATTGCTCAAGTCAAGCCAAGCAACACGTCAAGCTTGGATTGCTTTGCTTTTCTACGCAAAAACAATTCCATGCGCTTCAGCTCATATCAGGGCTTTCCCCAGCTTTAGGTGAGAAAGCCTGCTGAAGGCTGACCCATTCCTCAACACCCCAAGCACAACAGCCCTCTGGAGCACATCTGCTGCGGTGCCATTCCCCCTCTTGCTCTGCTCCATGGGTCGCTGTCACAGTGGACCTTGTCCAGCCACACCAGCACACACGGGAGCACAAGGATCAGGTGCAAGGACCCGCTGCCACGTCATTGCCCTCTGCACCTGGGTGGCGAGGCCTGCCACCCCGGCTCACCTGTGTACTCCTTGGGAGCAGCCTTGTCACCGTTCCTGAAGAACTTGATGGTGGGGTAGCCACGCACGCCAAACTGCTGCGCCAGCTCCGACTCCTCTGTGGCATCCACCTTGGCCAGCCGGATCTCCGAGCCCTCCGCCTTCAGCTTTGCCGCCGCCTTCGCGTACTCGGGCGCCAGGGCTTTGCAGTGCCCGCACCACGGGGCGTCTGCGGGACGGGGCGTCAGCCGGAACCCCCCCCCGCTCCCGGGCACGACGCTCCCGCAGCCCCCCCCGGCTCAGGGAGCCCCGCCAGCGGGCATGGGGCAGGGCCGAGGGCGGCGCAGAACCCGCACCCCGAGCCCGGCAGCCCATCCTTCCCCCCCCGCCCTCCAGCGCCTCGGCGGCCTTCTGGCCGAGCCCAGCCCCGCACAGCCACCGGCAGCGGTCGCCCCCCCCGCGGACCGGGGCAGCCCGATCCCTCAGCACCTCCACCCCCTTCCCCTTCCGGCGCCCGCCCGCCGGCTCGCTCGCTCCTCCCGGCCCAGCGCTGCAGCGGCGCGGCCCCCCCTCCCGGCCCCGGCCCCGGCCCCGCTCACAGAACTCGACGAGCAGGTAGCGGTGCGCCGCCAGCGCCTCCTCGAAGGAGGCGGCGCGCAGCACCAGGACGCCGTCCTCCTCCTCCAGGGCCGCAGCGGACGGCGGCAGGAGGAGGCAGAGCAGCGCCGCGATCGCGCTGAGCCCCACCATGGTCGCTGATGGCGGCGGGTCAGGACGGGCCGGGCCGGGCGTGCGGCCGCAGCGCCGCCTCCGCTTATAAACCCGCCTCCCTCGGCCGCCGCCGCGCCCCCATTGGCCGCGCCGCGCCGCGCCGCCGCCGCCGGCCATTGGCTCGGGCCCGCCGTCCGGGTTGCCGCGCGGCTCCTATTCGCCGGCGGGCCGGGCACCGCCCGCCGCCCGCCGCCGCGGGTTGGCCGCCGACCTCGCTCCCCTCCCGCGGGCCGCCATTGGACCCTTTCCCCGCAGCGTCGCCCGCGATTGGTCAGCGCCGCCGCCTCGCGCGGCCGCCTGCCCTCGAACGTGGCACTCGGGCGGCCCCGGCGGGCGGGCACTGCGCGTGCGCGCGGCCAGGCGCGCGTGGTGGATTCTGACTGGGCCGCGTCCGCCGCCCTTTGACCCGGCCCGGAAGGGGAAAGGGGCTCTTCCGCCGCGGGCGGAGGGAAAAGTCCGCGGAGCACGTGACGTTGCGGGACACGTTACGGCGCGCGACGCCGCCGGGCGGAGGTCGGGGCTAGGCCCCGGCCCCGTTATCGGTCCCCCCCCCCCCGGGTACCAGCCAGCCCTCAGGGCCGGGCCCGGGCCCGCACCACGGGAGCGTGCGGTGGTCGCGGGGCAGCAGTCGCTCGGCATCACGGCAGCGGTGCTGCCCCGTTATCCGCGGCCCCGAGCTCCCCTCCCCGGGCCAGACCCCTGTCTGGCATAGGGCACCAGGCACCGCTGCGGCGTGGGGAGGCCCCGTTCAGTTTCTCTGCAGCCTCGCCGGCCCCTGAGATGGACAGCGGGGAACGGTGGGAGCTCGGTGCAGCGTTCGGGTCCCACTGGAGGCTGGTGGGGGTTCTTGGACTCGGCACATGCTGTCCTTTACAGAGAAGACAGCCGTGCGATGGAGTGCTCGAGGTAGGGCTACGGGGGGCATCTTGTCATCGTCGTCCCCCCAGACCGAGCAGGAGTCTGTCGCGAGAAGGCTCTTGTTCACACAGGTAGTTCCGTGTGGTGCCTGCTAAGGGACCCACGAGAGATAAGTCCTGTGACTGTGGCAGGAGAAAATCCCATCACATGACTCTCCCTGCTTTGCTCTGGCATCTCCTGATGCAGCGCAAGAATCAGTCATTGGGTCCTAGTTACTCCTGGAGCTCGGCTAGGGAAGGACAGCCCCTGCATTGCTGGGCAGAGAGCAGCCGGCCTTTGGCTGCGGTTTTCGCCATGCCAGTGCTGGGGTACCAGCGGGGTTGCTACGTGCACCTGCTGTACACGCAGCCTGCCCAGCTGATAAGTGCTGGAGCAGGGACAGGCTCTGTCCAGGCTCCCCGGCCGCACCCTGCTGATTTGCCAGCTCAGTGGCTGCCTGCAAAGCAGAGCTGCTGCTCTTTGCTCTCCTCCTGCTTTCCCCTGCAGGGGGTGGGCCCAGTGCCCAGGCCAGCGGTGCTCCGAGCGAGGCACCCCACCGGTTCTCCACAGGTAACCTGTTCTGTGAGTGCTGTGAGGAGCAGTTGTCCATTCAGGAGCTTTTGCTGGGTGCAGAACTGGACGCCTTTCTTGGGCCCAGAAGGAGTCCAGTGAGATTTTTGGCGGCGCAGCTGCACTGAGTGAAACTGAGTGCACCGTGCATCAAGAGGGGCAGCAGGGCCCAGCGCGGTGCTGGGCCACCAGTATGTGCCTGCCTCAGCACCTCTGGCGAGGCAGGCAATGCTCACCCACACCTTGCAGGTGCCACAACACTCTCGTTCTCATTTTTGTTGCTGGCTGGAGATCCTGCCACTGCTGAGCGTAGTGTCCTTGTGCCTGCCTTCCAGCACCCCATGAACAGAGTATCGTTCTCTTTTTTTTTTTTTTTCTTTAAATCCCTTTAAATATCCCTGCATGGCAGTGTCTGCCAAAGAAAAGCTGTACAGATAGGGCACCACCTGCGCACTATGGCAGCAGCATGTCGCCTCTGGTGTCTTGCTCCCTGCTGGGGTGGTGTGTCACTTTACTTCTACACCTACCAGCTGCCAGCACAGCTGGCCCAGGCCCACACCCAGGGCTCCTCAGCACTGCAAGACATTAATTCACAAGTTCTCCCTTCCTCCTCAGCCTCAGTTCTCCCTGGCTGCTTTTTGGTAGACGCAGGTGAAAGCTGCCACGCTCGCAGAGCTGGAGTTCTGATGCTTCGAGGCAGCTGCTGTGTCAGACTGAGCTACTGCAGCACAAATAGGCACCTGACTAGAAAAGCAGCCCAGACTGCTCTTGGGCAATCTTTGGCCCAGGGTTCATGAGGTGCATCTCCCAGAAGAGGCTGAGGCTTTTCCTTGGAAGCCACAACTAGTGAGAATCATCCAGCCCATGCCACCACCGAGTCCTGCCCAGCCCGTGACCAGAGCTGCGCATCCCTTGGGCTGCTGGTGCTTGTGTGTGCTCCTGGGCTCGGCTGCCAGGCGGGAGAGCCCAGCCTGTTACCCTGCAGCAGGGACCACGTTCAGGAGAAAACACAGGCAGTGAATCACCACTGCAGCCCTTAGGTCCCTGGAGTCACAGCAAGTCACAGCCGTCCTGTGTACCCCTCCCCGGGCATCCCACCATCGCGCTAACGATCTAACAGAAACGCCAACGTCCAGAGTTTGGCAAGACTTGCCAAAGAGCTGGAGATTGCATCAGACAGGATTCTCACCCTGACACTAACTGCCCACAGAGTGGCTGTTGGGGGCCAGCACAAGGAGGGCCTTTGTTCACTTTATCAGCACGTCTGGGCTCGCTCTAACCGACATGACAGAGGGTGACGCCTGCTCTGAGCTCCTGCTTTGGCTCTGCCCTTCCTGTCCCCATGCTGCGGGGGCAGGCGGCTGGGTGCAGCTTGCAGCTGGGAGCAGCACAAGCGAATCGTGCCTTCTGGAGCAGGCTCTGGCAGGCGCCGGCCACACGCCTGCTCCTTGCCGGGGTGGGCAGGCGGCTTCTGCCTGGCTGAGGGTGCTTCACTTCAGGCCTTGCACTTTCTTGCACTTTCTCCTTTAGCTGTGGCATCTGCAAGCGCAGCAGCTTTCCTGGATCCAAGGAGAAAGGTGTTAGCTCAGTAGTTTCCCTCTTGCATTCCAAGTTCTCCATTACCATCGTGAGTCTTCTAGACCATGAGCAGGGCCGAGCTGTCTCCTCTACAGCTTCTCTAGTGCTGTAGATTCTGTGAAGAGCTTTTCCCGGCGACACTTTTCTTATCCTTAACACAAACATGCCACATGCTCTGTAAACATCCGCAGGCTCTTATCACACATAGCCTCTCCTGGATTCTGTTCTGCCTCTGCCTCCCTCATTCTTCTGGCTGTGCAGGAATTTCACTTCATACTTGCAGCTGGAGTAGGCACAACGCAGGCAGGCCAGAGGCTTGGAACCCACCTGCTCCTCAGCTGTCAGGAGACACCCCCCACCTCCAACTTCACTACCTCCGAGACCCACTATTTTCACTTCCTCACGCCCATCTCATCCCTCATACTGCAGGGCATGCAGAACAGAGTGAACAGCAAGGGACAGATCTTGAAGACAAACCCCCAAGAGCAGCAACGGACACAGTGCAACGAGGGCCTCTTGCCTTTTCTCCTCTGGCAAGGGCTGTCCCAGATCCCCTGTTTCACAACTCAGCAGGCCCAGGGATTCTGGTCTTCTCCCACCCCAGGTGTTTGCAGAAATCACCTGTGGAACAGAAGTTCTGCCACTTCCTGCCAAAGACCCAGAACCAGGAAGTTCCAGAACAGAAGCAGAACAGACAACAGACAGTCAGTTCAAAGATTTTATTTAACTGTCATAAAAGGAGAAGCAGACGATGATTCCAAACCTGTTAACCTGGGTCTAGGATTTACAGACAATATGCACCAAATCAAATTAACAAAAATCTCTCTAGGGGCAGGGCAAGGGAGAGTTAGAGGCAAAGACGTAGCTACGAGAAAGCCACATGTACTTGGTCCCAGTTCTAATACGACCTCAACGTGGTAGGATCCAAATAAGAGGGCTGTGGAGCTGGAACGTGCCTGCCCAGCCCTCAGGGGTTCACGAGCCCCCGAGGGCTCCTGCGCCCCGAACGCCGTGTCAGTGCAGCCGTGGGTGGCAGGCTGGCGTGCTGCAGGGGTCTGCTACAGGCACGGGGCAGGGGAGTCGAGTGTCAAGGCAATAAATACTGACAGGCCAGGCACAGATTTTAAAGGCAGAACAGATACATAAGGCATTAACCGCTTCTGAATGCTTGTCCATTGCAAGCTCTTTGTTGATCGCATCAGGAGAGCAGCTGCAGAAACAGACTAGTCCATCCTCAGCCCAAAACAGCCAGGAGGGCAGGTGCTGTCCTGGAATTTCAGTGCTTTGCAGCTACCTCAGCTGCAATGAGAAGTGTGAGGTGATGGCAACACTGGTGACTCCCGCACCCACCTGCCTTGCAACCCCCTCTATGCCTCGGAGGCTCTGAGGCTGCCAGAGAGTTTGGAGCTCTACACAAACAGGGCCAGGGGTCCTGCCAGGCCAGCTCTCTGGACACCAGGAGGGGTGGCCAGGCGTCACCCAGGATATCACACCACCCTCCCCTCTGGAGATGTCCCGTCTTGGGTGAAGAACGGACCAGCAGCAAAGCGGGAAGTTGTGAATCTTTCCTAATAACCCATGAGGGGCGTGACCAAGATGAGTGCCATGCCAACAAACAGGGGGAGGGTGGGTGGCATTTAAAAAGTGTAACAAGGGCAGGGCCCCCTCCCTAGAGGATACATGTTACACATTAAGGCATCATGGTTACAGGGAACATCCACAAATGAAGCTGCCAGCGTTCCCAGGACACTGACGGGGTGGAAGGGGCAGGCTGGACATGATTTTAGCCAACAGATTCAATAGCTGCCTGGCATCAAAGTTCTTCAGCTACTTGGAGGCAGTAGCTACCCTGAGCTGTGCACAGGAAAGCCAAGCAGAGGATCCTACACAGAACATAGGAGTCTCTCCCCTTCAGCACCTACCCGAATAAAGGCAGGTGAGAAGCAGCAAAGGGCCTGGAGAGGGAGCAAGCACTCCCACCTCTGCGCTGGGACAGCATGGCCCTGGGACGGGCAGCTGGAGACCAGATGCAGACAGCACGGTTTGGTCAATGCACTCAGCGATTCTCTGGGGAGGGGGCACATTACACAACTGAGCTCTCTGGTCAAATTATAACAGGGGGTGAAGGGTAAGAGGGTTCCAATGTCAGCACTTTGGTACAGGGGGGGATTTCTACGGTAGCCACTGTCTGATTCACGCTCTCTGGGGTTTGGCCTTGGGAAGGGCTAGTCCTTCCAATCCTTCTTGATGGTCAGGTTCCACTCCCAGGACAGGTGGTCAGTCTTATCATCATCTGTGAACTTGGATTTGATGTTGTAGCTGCCCCGGGCCAGCATACCCTTAGGGGCTTCTTCCATGGGGGTCAGAAACTCGTACTCCTCTGCTCGGGGGCCATAGCTCCCAACCATGTATTCGGTCTTGTCAACTAGAAGGAGAAAAAGAGGTGCGTGGAGGCTGTCTAAGAGCCTCCCCTGCATTTGGGACAAGGCTATAAAGCAAACGAAAGGTCTGTTCCTGCTACAACAATCCACAGAGGAGCTGTGAGAACAAGAATGTCACCTGCATTAACAGCTCTGTTCACTCCAGGAACAGCTCCTCCTGCCGGGAGCATTCCCCCCACACTAGCACTGCTGTCAGCAGTGACCTGTTCACTGCCACACTCCAGCAGGGATTATGCATCAAGCCCAGAGGTGCAGGTGCAGCCAGGACTGCAGGCTGCCACCCTGCAGCAGACCCAGGAGCCTTTGCACATCACTACAGGCTCAGCGGCACAGAGACCACTGAAGACCGTCTCTTGCCATTATGAGCTGTTGGGGCACGAGCAGGCGAGCCCCCATCACCGCAGCGGAAAGAGCCAGAAAGCCCTCACAGAAAGCAGCACCCCAGTCACAGAGAAGCACTTACTTTTCACGCCTTTCCGGAACGTGTGCTGAATGTACTTCAACCCTGACACAATCTCCCTGTTAACCTGCAGGGAGACAAGCAAGGACTGTAGAAGACATCTCTGAGACACACTGCCTAGCCCACCCACAGTAGCAGACAATTTCCTCCACCACACCACTTCTTGGGACTCAGGCATGCACTATGCTGGGACTGCAGCAGTCTGGTGTTCCACTTGTTCTTCAGCTTTCAGATCTGAATTCTTACCCTAAAGGAGATTTTTATCCGGTATTCCACACCCTCCTTCAGCACAAATGCTTGCTTCTTGAAGCTCTCCAGGTCACCTACAAAGAAGGGATAGGGTTGCTCAGACTCCCTTTGTATAGTGCTCTGGGGCGAATTTAAGTCGCAAGAGGTGATCAGGACAGTATCTGCAGTAGCAGGGGATGACCCTTACTGCCTGGACAGCACACAGTTCATCCTTTTGTTTTTGCATGACAGGACCCTCCTTGCTGGACTGCCCATGCTACCTGAGGTGGGTGAGCGATGCCCTGCCAAAGGACACTGCAGTGCAGCAATGCAGTTGATTCAGGAATGTTCCTTTGTAGATGTTTGCTCCGAGGCTGTCACCATCTCAAAGCTGCCATTAGTGCCACTGTGCAGGCTGGAGGACAGCTGGCTCCCCCAGCCGGCAGCTCACACCTCTAAAAAACTAGGGCTGGCAAGGGAGTGGAAGCAGAAGGGCCTTCTGCTGCGACGGGGGACACAGCTGCCGGGCTCAGAGCACAGAACCCTCCGGGGGCCCAGGCACCTTACCCTGCATCCAGCACAGGGGCATTCAGGCATAGGAGGGCTTGGCCACCACACCAGCCGTGCTCCTGTGGGGCCTTCTGCGAGGCTCCACACCAAGCCAGCTTTGACCTGGGAGAAGGGCAAGAAGCTCACCTGTCAGGTCCAGCTCCAGAGGGCCAGGAGCAGTAGCGCAGACCAAAGTCAGCTTGGTCACCACCACATTTGGAGCATTGGGATCTAGAAAACAAGCAAAAAGGCTGTTAAACACCCATCCCTGACACCAACCAACACAACTCCTTTTCCTTCCAGGGCACTTCTTGAAAGAGCAAGAAAACCAGTGAGAACAACATCCCCCTCAGTGAAGGTATGGGCTCCCTGCTGTGTCAGGCCCAGCCCACAGTCTCCCCAAGAGCATCCCCCTCTAAAGGCAGAGCGTGCCACCCCTCAGTCCCTGTGCCTTATTCCAAGGGCCAGAGATCAGCCCAGGGGAGTGTAGAAACAGGCCTTTATGCTCCTGGCTGAGCTCCAGCTGAAGCACAAAGAACTGGGAGGAGAACAGCTCCCAGGCAGGAGCAGGGATGAGGCTGGAGGTGACTGATGGAGCTCTGGCTTGGTTGAGGCATAGCCATGTCCTAGGGCTCACCTGCAGTCACGGTGACAGCACCAAGCAGTGCCTCCTTGTACTTGCGCAGGCTCTCATCATCCTTGTCCAGCTCCTGGATCTCCTGGATGCTCTTCTGGGCAGGTGGCTTATAGTTGACGGAGTGTTCATCTTCCTCATTTTCAGCTGCAATCTGGGCCAGCTGCTCTGCTGTCGGCTCCTGCTCTGCCATCCTCACACACACGAGTTACACTGAAGTGGGGAGGAGAAGTGTAACTGCATCTGCCTACTCCACCAGCATGGCTCCTGCACAGCACCACAGCCCATCAGCACCACAGCCCATCAGCACCAACCAGGCTTCCCCAGAACTGCTCCGCCATGACTCCACAGGCTCCCTCTCTCATGTGGGCCTCTCACAGGCTGTCCTCATGGGTCTTCAGGGGACACAACCTTGCCAAGGGTTCAGAGCCCACAGACTCTGCAGACCCCTCCATAGCCCAGGTCTCATACTCAGCCCATGGAGGCCCACACAAGAAAGGAAAAATTGAACCTCAGTGCTTTACTCATAAGCAGGAACAGGTAAATATCCAAGGCCATAGAGAAAATGCTCTCTTCCACAAGATCAGCCGGGTGAGGCTTTCGCTCATAATAAACCTGAGCCCAGAATAAACCCAGTTCAGTTCTGCTCTCTACAACACACGATTCCAGCTAAGAATAGGCCTCTGCCCCACCACTGGCACAAATGCCAGGAGCCTCTGCTGCAATCTAGATCTCACAGTTTATAACTCAATCAGATCAATCTGCTCTGCGTCAGGTGCTGGTGCCTCGGAGGAGTGGAAGGAGACACCTGGCTCAGCTGATCTCATGCTCAGTCCTTTTTAAAAATCTGTGTCACACACGGCCAGTGAAACAGATAATGGATTAAAAACACGTGCGGAGTTTGGACTGGCTGGCCAAGACTCTAACCAGGAAACACCCAGCTGCACACTGAGGGCTGGTGAAAGGTGATGCCAACACCCCATTAAAAACCTCAGTTAAAGCCCATGACATCCTCAGTAATTCCTGATGTTCCACAGAGTGTGCTGTCCTAAGGGTCATCCGACAACAAATATCAACTTGGACTCTCCAAAGACTAGAAAAACTCTTTCAGTGACAGCTTTTGAAAGGCTTTGTGTACAAGCAAAATCTTTCACAAATGAACTGCTGGTGGATCCAAGTGTTTCTGTCATTATCTGGCACTCCCACATTCTGTTCAATATTCCCGCCTGGAGCTCTGTGCTAGCACGCACGACTCGCAGCAGACTGCGGAACTGCATTCACTGCTCTGGGATCTAGTTTCCAAATAAATCAAGAACTACTACATTTGCTACAAGTACAACAAACACATACAAAGTACTTAAATACAGACTTAATTATGATCTACAAGCACCTAAAGCTTCTCATACAGGTTACGCTAAATAAGCTAACCATCATCCATTCTTTTCGTCTTCGAGCTAGCTGATGTAATAGCACATAGTTCAGTTATTCCATTTCTACCCAACGTGCCACCCAGAGGGGGAAAGAAAGACCTCAGCGCTGACACTAACCACACATGGTTTATAGAGCACATTTTATAGTGACACAAGGCAAGTTCTGCAGATGCTGGAGCCAGTCTGACTCCACATCCAGTTCGAGCTTGGCAAGGATGTAACAGCAGAACAGCAGAGGTACCACCTGGGCTCCACTAATATTTTTAGCCATAAATATTATGAATGTTTTATTGGGAAACAGGGCAAAGGAGACAGATCAGACACACAAAATGAAATTTTGCACATCTCTACCAGAAAAGAAGACTACAGCAGACCTATCAGGAAATGCGCAGAGGAGAGAGAAAAGTAAGGGGGAAGGAGAACCGCTGACCAGCCTACCTGCCGCCAGGACTCTTGGGTGAGGTGCTGGCCCCAGCTCCCAGGGAGCCGGTGCTGAGGTGGACCTGCAGCCAGGCCCTTGGTGGGGACCCACTCCTGGCCCGCTGTCAAACCTGGGAACAGACGTGCTGGCTTGTCCTGGGCTGGCAGCGCTTCCCCAGAAAGGCTGGCACGGCTCTCGGGGTGTCCTGGGGGTAGGGTACTTGCAATGGATGCAACTGGTGTTTCTGGGTGTTAAAGCTTGACTAAGATTTATCACCAGACAAAGGTGGGAGGATGATGTGATACTTTGGGGTTATTACAAGGGCTTTGGCCCTGCGTGGCACAAGTGTGTCTGCGTAGGGGAGTTTGTCCCATTGTACCTTCGCACTTACTACTCCCAACAACTGCTGGTACTGACCCCTACACTTTACAACAAACAGCTGGCCCTTCTGCATGGTATCCTCCAATATCCTGGCACTGAATGTCGTGAAAATTTGTATTCAAAAGGCCATTTAATCTCATGTCATACATGAACAACTGGCTAGATCTCACCCTGGTATCTCCGTATCAAACCCAGTCACTTCCTTTGTGCTCCTGACCAAAAAAGCCTCCAGCCTTGCAGACTCTCAGAAGTGTTGAGCAAATACTCACTCAAGCATCAGTTCTACTGCTTGATCCCCTTACTGCAGTCCTCTGCCTCGCCTCCGGGCTAGATTTCACCTCCCAGGCACTACAGGTCATTCTCTCTCCCTATGCTGAAGAACTCCTGGACCTCTCTCCTAAGAAGCCTGTAGCTTTCAGGAAATGGAAGTGACGGACTTCCAGTGAGAGCTGTAAAGAACTAAAGTCCCCAGTCACTGACTTCTGTTGACTCCCAAACTCCCTGCGATTGAGTCCTCTTTGAAAGCCTGAATATAACAAACAGATACCCACGTGCACATCCCTGATGGTGCCAGGTCCCTTTCCACGGCATTAGTATCCACAGGTGTATACCACCTTCTAATTTTCAGACCAAGCAGAGACAAAACTTCTAACAAACGGCCTCATCAGTACCTGCAAGTGACAGGCCACAGGAGCTGTAGCACAGCCTCTCCTCGAGCAAACAAAGCTCGCCAAACCCAGCATTGTGCATGCAGCGAAGGATCAGCACTGCAAGGTGAACAGAGCATGTGCCAACCACAGCGCAGCTCCAGACAGCAGGGTCAGGTCTGGAAGATCGCTGCACTCCACACAGGAACAGCCTTAGCATTAAACAGTACTGATTTCTAGCAGCTGAAATAGCAGCCGATTTCCAGGATCAGGTATCCTATCCTGATCAGTTAAGAAATGCATTAGTTTGGTCTCACCCACGTATATAGCCATCGATAACCAACCTCCAGATGTAACAGACAGGGCAACAGTTTCCTCCCACACATCAACAGCACTCAGTCTTCATCAACTCTGTCAGGGTTACCCTTCCCACAAACAGATATTTAGCAACAACCATGCTGTAGAAGGCACAGAAGAAAAAAAAAAAACAAAACCAAAATGAAAAAGCTCTTCGGTTGTGTTCCTATGCCTCTAGTCTTAATCCTGTGATCCAGGGCTAAAGAAACAACCATGCACACCACCACACGGATTAATCAAGAACCACCCCAGTCCTCACAGGATCTCTAAAACAACAGAAGCCCACCAGACACCAAAAATGGCTCCTCAGACCAACACAAAGCACTACTCCAACCAGCAGCTCAGGCCAGGCCAGGGTTCAGCTCTCTGAGGAAGCCCTGGAGAAATATCACTTCCTCTCTTCCAACAGGCTTCCCCAGGAACAGCAGTCAGAAGAACATCTCTGACCAGGCTGCACCAAAGCCACTGCTGCAGCGCTCCCAAGAGGAGCGGGCTCCTCCACCCCAGCCAGATGCAAGGGTTGAGACACTCTGCGACAGAGCTGGCGGGGGCCAGGCTGTGGGCGGCCGGCCGCCCCCTTCCACACAGAGCACTGCATTTCATCACCATGGGTCACAGCGCCTTGGCTACTTCTCCAAACATGCAGCCAGAGAGGAAGGAGACTCCTCATGGCATCAAAACTTTTATGAGGGCCTCAACCTCACCCTTCAGACTTCTTGGACAAAGCATTTATTACAGCTCAGGATTAGTAAACCAGAGCTTTTTTAGGCATGTGAAAGACCAGCCATGACATTGCCAGACAAAATGAAGCCAAGGGACTTGATTGCATGTGAACTGCCATGAGAGAACTGCACTTGTGTATCCCATCTATGCCGTGCCAAGACCTGCAGCAAGCACGTACCAATACACAGAGAAGAAGGGACCTGCAAGATAGTCCTTCAAAGGGCTCAGCTCCTTAATGAAAGCCTTCCCGCTACACTGCTGACTTGCAGCTGAGCACAGCTGCCTTGCAGGAGCTCAAGACCTCAAACCTCAGACATTGCTCTGAGGTGTTTGGAAGGAAATTCCTCTTCAGCTCTTTTTGACACTCAGAAGATGCTCGGGTGCCCTGCTCAGCACCTCCACACAGTGGCTCTCTGGCTCTTAAAACTCAGCCGACTTGCAGAACGCTAGAGCTAGTGCCTCTGCGGCTTCTGAGAGGCCTGCTGCTCTACAAGAGGCACAGACCCAGTGTCAGCTCTGCCACGGCTGGCAGGGAAGGGGACTCCCAGCCCTCACAAGCAGATTACAGGAGGCGGGCTCCTTAGCCGTGGAGAGACTTCTAGGGAAGCAGCCCTGGGTGCTTCTCAGATCCTTGCAGGTCACAGAAGCCTGCAGAAGACAGCAGGAGGCTGAATCGCTTCCCACCTGGGAATTTGCACTCAGCTGCCATCATTGCTTCCTCAAGTCAGCAGCTTCTCCTGGATTCTCAGCATTTTTCGCTCAGAACCGAGGAGCTAGCAGCAGTGAATGCAAGAGCTCCACCTTCTGCCAGACAGAAAAACTGCTAGGAACATGACCCTATTTGTTTTCAAGCAGACAGCGGTAAACAGCAACTTCTTCATACCCCGGGATCAAGATCCCACGGCACTGGCGAAACCAGAGTTAGCCAGAGGTAACTATGATGAGCTAATTGGCTTCAGACGTCCATTGGACCACAGCGCAGCCGTGGACACGCAGCAGTGCCAATTCGAGCAGTCCCCACCCTTCCTTCTTCCCTCGTGGCGCAGGGGAAGGCTTGTGCAGCCACAGGGCAAACTCGGTTGGAATCTGATCCAGTTAATAACCGTTTCTGCAGGGCTATTTTCCAGCCAGATCAGTTCGCTGATCCGGTTCACTATGCAGCTACAAACCCTGCTACACTGTAAGGACAGGGAGCCAGAACTGCTTAAACCGGCTCAAGCTGTGCTGCTGCTCTGCACGTACAATGGCAGCTCAGGAGGCTGAATCAGAAATAAACGGAGCTCAGACAGTTCCCAGGGCAGCAGCAGGGGAGCGGGTGGGCACATCAGCAGCAAAGGAGGAACTGGTGACTCACTGACACTTCCGGAGGCCGAGTGCTGCCCTCTGACACCACTCGTAATTCGGAGGCAAGGGGACATCCAGATAACGATAATGCCACTGCACTGGTTGCTTTGTAAGAGTGTCCCAGGGAATTCTCGTCTCACCTGATCCCTGCCATTGGCTCACAGCTCTGGGATGAAGGACTCTGGAAACAGTCCCCTGCCTTTCAGGGACTGAGCAGTTTGGAGATGTAGGATTTTTTAATTTTTTTTGCCTGTGATATAACCCTGGCTTGCAGTTCACCTACAAGGCATTAACTGTCAAGAGCAAAACCAAAGGCGTGAGCAGACAGTTCCATACACTCACAACTTCAGAAGTTTAAAAAACTCTCGCAGTCCTACACCCAGGATGCAAACAAGTTATGTGGGTAAATGGGCTGCAGTCTGGCTGCAACCGCCGTCTGTGCAGCGACCCCGGCGCTGCAGCCGTGGACACCCCCAAGAGCGTGACCCATCCGTACGCATTGCCTCTCGTCCCCACGGTGGAACACTACAACAAAACCATCTCTGCTCAGCAGTTACGGGAGAAAAATACCCACGCTGGAAGAATGCTTGGACAACCAGAGCAGCAAAGCACTCTGGACTAGAGCTGAAACCCTCAAGGCAGCTATGTAGCCACTTTGCGTGACTAGGAGTTCTTACTGGCTTAAGAAAAAGAAGTTAGGACTTTCAGACTTGTTGCAAAGAGCCGTGGAGCCAGGGAAGACATCGCCATCCTTCCGGCACGGCTGTAAAGGAAGTGGGAGAACCGACACCATAGCCTGCAGGAGCCAAGCTGCAGCCTTTATGCACGTTGCCCCTGCTTCTGTAACGTGCACCCTGCTGACAGCATTAAGGGGGATAAGACGGGCTCTTTAATTACTCTAACACGGAAGGAAATCCACTCTGAGGAAGCTGCTTCCAAGTTCCTCGTTTCGTAACTAGAAACCATTTATGGAAAATCTGTTTGAGACAAACCAGAGCGCTTGCAGCCCCCAGCGCCCTGGGAGGCCAAAAGGACCCAGCGTTCCTTTCACCGCGGCCCAGGCAACGAGAGAAACCCGAGGGGAGGGCTCAGAGCAGCCCCGGCTCCTCCGGGGAGCACGAGCCGACCCGAACCGCCCGTGTTTCGCCCTAACCGCGGGCCTCGGTGCCGCGAGAGCTCCGCTCCGCTCCGGGACGGCGCCGGCCGGGGACGGCGGCTTCCCCCGGGCCCTCAGCGGGCCGTGCGAGGGCACTCCGGGCCCACGCTCCCGCACCTCGGCCGCGCCCCAGAGCCAGCGGGGCGGCCGAGCCCGGCCAGGCCCCGGCGGGGCGGAGGCGCGGCCCCGCGATCTGACCCCCGCCCCCCGCCGCCCCCAGAGAGCCGCCCGCCGCCGCGGCCCGGTCCCCGGCGCTCCCCTGCCCCACCGCGGCCCGGCCCCGCCCTACCGGCCCTGCTCGCTCTCCGCGCTGCGGTGACAACGCCGCCGGGATCCGCCCAGCCGCCCGCGCGCCCCCGCACTTCCGGGACACGCCCGTCACTTCCCGTTATACGACGCTGAGCCCCACGCATCACTTCCGGTCGCGACCCCGCGCGCTGATTGGCCCAAAGGCGGGGGGGCGGGGTACGCGCACGCTGGCGGGATGAACGATGGAGTTGGGCCGGACGGGTAGAGCGCCGCGGGGCGGGGCGCGGGAAGGCGCGCGCGGGCCGGGCAGGGCGGGGCGGGGCGGGGCCGGGCGCGGCGCGGCGGGCAAGCGTCCACAGCTCTAGACACGGTTCTATTTTATTACGGCAAAGGTGAAAAAGCCACCTCGGCCCAACAGGCAACCAGTAAAATTTATCCCAAAAATAACTCGGTACAAAACAGGTCTGCTTCAGAATTAAAAAAAACCTTTACAGGAGTTTAAAACCTATCCCAGAACGTAAAAGTAAAACAAATCCCATCCTCGGTATTAGTAGCCACGGCGGCAGCCCCCGCCGGGGAGCGTGGAGCGAGATCGGAGTCCTTCCCTGTACCCGCCGCCCACCGCTTTAGCTGGTGTCCATCTGGAAGAGAGGAGAGGAGCCGTCACCGCGCGCCCCGCTTGCCCACCCCTGCGGAGGCACTCCGGCCCTGGCAAACCACCGCAAGGCCCCGGCGCTGCCGGACGGGGATGGCGGGTTCCAGACCCGGCTCGTTCAGGCGCTGGCCCGGGAGCGTCCGGCAGTGCCGGGGCCCAGCTGAGCCACCGTGGTGCCCTGAGGCACGACAGCCAACTGCCCTGCTGTGCTCCCCCACCCCCGGCCAAGTCCTTGCAAAATAACACTATTTACGCATCCCCGAGGCCAGAGAAGGCTGCTCTAAAACACCAGACAATTTTTTCTGGAATTCTGCTCATCCCACTTCTTCCACACTCTTGCCTCGATTTTATCCCACTCCTACAACACTGACTCACGTACACACGTGAGCTCAGTTCTCTACTGAGATTTTAACCTGGCTGCAGCACAGAGACATCTGAGCTAGTTCTGAAGGCAGCAGACAACGTGCATGGCTCTGTGTGTTACGGACTCGTATCAGCCATCAGCATCGCCAACCCTTCCTCCATCAGCATCCCATGTAGTTATTTCACACATTTTTTTTTCCTTTTTGTTTTTCCTTTTTCCAGCCCATTCTCTGTGGGTTTTGTTACACAGCTACTGCTCATCACAGCTGTTCCAGCTGCACAAGAGGCTGCCCCACACTGGCCCCAGCGAGCCATGGAGCTGGACAAGGGGCTGTTTCTTGGCAACCAGTAACAGCAGTTGCCAAAGCGTTCTGGAAAGTAAAGCCAACTACTGGACCAAGGCACTGCTTGGCTTTAGAGGGAGACCACTTTAGTCCAGTGACCCGGAAAACACTTTCTGTTTCCTGCCGGCTCCGGGCTGCCAATGTTTCCCAGAACGAGATGCCGTGGGGAACCTGCGGACAGCGCCTGAGCAGCACTTACCCTGGCATTGTAAGCATCCAGCTGTGCATCTAGTTCTTCTGCGGAGAGCTGCTGTTTGGAAGTTCTCCCAGCTCCTCTGCCTCTCCCTCTGTTCCCACCACGAGTACCTCGCCTGTTGCCTCCTCCACCACCAAATCCTCCTGAACCACCACGGTTTCTGGTCATGCCACCTCTGTTTACACTGTGATTTTTAAAGAGCAACTGTTTTAGTGCGTTCCAGTTAACCCAAACAGGCACGCAGAAGTTTGCCAAACAGGAGACGGATCCATGCTTCCTACACAGACAGGAGCCAGGCACGTTCCCACCCCGCGCTGACCGGGCAGAGCGACTCCCGCGGCCGTATGGCATCTCACCTCTGTGCTGGTCTCCTCTGTGTGTCGATCTGTGACGTGACCAGCTGAATGTTCATGGGGCGTCCTGGAGGAAGAGCAGCCCATGAGCCTGTGTGCGGGACACAGGCGCGCGGGCTGCTCCAGACAGCGAAACGCACTATGGAGACGGCCACGCAGACTCACCGTCCAAGGGGACTCCATTGTACTGCTTCATCGCTTTCAGAGCGTCTGCCTTCCTTTCGAAATGCACATCTGCTGTCCCTAGACTGCGGCCAGATCTGTCATAGTGCACGGCTGCCTTCTTCAAGGTCCCAAACTCTGCAAAGAGCTCCTGAGAAAAAGAGGGAGAAGAGCGTACACATCCAACAGCACTGCAAACACCACACAGCCAAGAGACAGCGCCGCAGTTCCCCATACACAACTGCTCTCAGCAATCACAGGCGCTTTTCAGAACATCACTGACAACTCAGACAAAACACCAATGAAAGAGGGGAGCACAAGCCCATCAGAAGGACTTCAGAAAGTTGCCACAGGTGGGAAAAACAAGCAGGACTTCATATTCACCACTTGCAGGGTGCACATTTACAGCCAGAGGAGTGGACCCAAGGAATGCCAACCTGCTTCTTTTCCCAGGGAAACTGTAGGTGTTTTTGTTGAGGCTGAGTCAATGGGGCGACTACTTAAAAATAATCCAGAACCTAATCCATTTCACAGAGGAAGAACAACCTGTATGAACGCAGGGATTCATAAGATGGTCACAGTTTCATTGTGCTGGATTTTTTATTTTTTTTTTAAACTCCTTAAATTTTTACTAGTCCAGGTGCAATTTAAAAACACAGCCCATTAGGATTATACCCCAAAAACCGAGATGAGGAAAAGCCCTGTACTGAAGTATGTAATTCACGGTCACAAAGGATGGAAATGAAGAGGCAGCAACGGAGCCACCCATTTTGTTTTACAGATGCTACACTTAGGAAGTCAACAAGGACAGGTCGCCTTTGTGAGTTTCTGCTATAGCCCGTGCCTCAAAAGCTCAACATCTACCCCTGAGCTGCCAGGTGCCCCAAGGGACAGGCCGCCTGCTACAGTACCTGCTGCAAGGCCTGACTGCCACGCTGCTGTCCCTGTGAGTTACTGCCCAAGCATCTGACGGGGCACTATATGCGTTCTTCCACTTCCCAAGCAAACAGCACTCCAGGCAGAGCTGCAGGCCAGCTCCTCCCTTGTAGTCATTCACCCGAGGCAAACATTACAGGGCACTCAATAGAAGCTTTCTGGAGCAGGGCGCACCACAGGTGAGGCTGTGCTCAGCCCCTCCTCCAGAGTCAGCTTCTCTTTGCACTGCAGAGAACACAGGTTCCTCCCAAGCAGCAGCGACCGCTCGCTTGGGGAGCGACACCTCCGAGAGCAGCACTCATTGGAGGCTCCTTCCAGCCCGTACACCTCCGAGCTGCACTGTACCACATTAATGACGCGATTAGCATAGAAACAAGGAAAGCAATCGCCTCATCTGAGGCAGCGCTAAATTATGGGATGGGTAGTAACAAAACAGGTGCAAAGCCGTTAAGTCAGCTTTGCTGCTAAATAAACCATAGGTGGATGTTCATCCATGCCGCAGCCCAAGGCAGCAGCGGAAAAGGTGAATCCCCATGATTCCGCGCCACAGGAAGCACAGGAGCTGGCCAAACTGAGGTGTCTTCACAGAGCCACATTTTACACATTGGGGCCCGACTACAACAAAGAAGAAACTTATTTAAACCAAATCTGAACTAACACGAGGAAAAGAGGTAGTTTTCTGCACATTACCCAGTAACTAGGTGACCTGAAAAAGCTCACTTCCAGCTCCCCAGGCACAGCCAGACTGGCACGTGGCGTAACTGCAATGAATTAACCAATGAAGAAAACATAAAAGTAGTTGTTTGTTTTTCCTTGGTGAGGACGCGAGGACCAGAAGCCAATGTAAAAGGAATCGCTTTGCAGCGTGACTGAGCCAGCCAAGCCTCCAGCGGGGACGCACCTGCTATTTGCAAATGTTTATTTCTGCACAACCCGCTCATGACAGAGCCCCCACAGCTGGGCGGGAGCACCACGCCTCAACCCCTCCAACCTGCACAGCCACAGGGACAGATCACACAGTAAGCCTGACTGAAAGAATCCTGCAGGTTCTTACCCAAAAGCACAACCAAAACAAGGGATATGATCCTGACAGGTAACTCAGAAGATTTAATGCACCAGGTACCATAGACGCTGCCATGCAGAGGAGCACGCTCTCCCTCATAGATAAGCCTTCCCAGTTACAGCGAAGGATGTGTCCACAGGAACACCTCGACACTCAACAAAACATGACTTTAACAAAGCTGTGCAAACAGGTCCCACAAAAACAGAGCACGCAGGTGTACGTGCAGTGCGGGTACGGAATTTCTGCAGTTACACAGACCTTAAAGAGTTTACGCAATTTATGCTAAATTCTGCAGCCACAGCTGGATCCAGCCCCTGGGCAGCACTTTTCCTCACGTGCGCTGTGGCAGAGCCACTTACAATGCAATTAGCCACCGCTCTGTGGGAAAGGGTGTCTTCCAAACCGCAGCCCCCTCGGGCTTACCAGACCCACGCAGGACCGACACTCACGGCGCAAACACCATCGCCAATGCCGAGCTAATTTACTCGGGGCCCTCCCACCGCGGGCGCGGAAGGGCAGCGAGACCCGCGGAGCTCCCGCGGGCGCCCGGCACGCCCGACCCCGACGCTATGAATTAAACCCCGCCGCGATCGCCCCCCGTGCACCCAGCGGGACCACTACCTGGATGTCCGCATCCGAGACGCCGAAGTCCAGGTTCGAGACGAGCAGCTTCCCGCCGGTCTCCACGCCGGCCCCCGCCCCAAAGCCGCTGTCGAACAGGTCGTGCTGCCACTTCTCGGGGAGCTGCTTCGGCTGCAACGAGACCAGGACCTCGCTGACCGTCGCCGGGGCACCGCCGGCCACGCCGCCCGCCCCGCCGGGAGCGGACAAAGGGCCGCCCGGCGGGCCCGCCCCCCGCCGCCCCGTCTCGTCCCGTCCCGCCGCCGCCGCCCGCGCCGGCTCCGGCCCCGGTTCCGGGCCCCCGCCGCGCCGCCGGGCCCCGCGGATGGCCGCGCTCCCCGCCCGCCCCGGCCGCGCTCCGTACCCGGCTGTAGGGCGCGGGCCGGTTCCTGCCGCCGCCCCGGGCCATCACCGGCCTGTTCCGCACGGGGCCGCCGCCTCCCGCTCGCCCGGCTCCCACGCCGCCCCGGCCGGGCCCGCCCCCGCGGGTGGCGCCGCCCCGGCCCCGGCCGCCCCGGCCGCCGCCCCGGCCGGCCCCGCGCTGGCTCCGGTTGAGCTTAATGATATCGTCCAGGGACATGTCCATCTTGTCGGCCATGATGGCGGCTCCGCTCCGGGGGCCTGCACTTCCGGCCGCGCTGCGCTGACGCCGGAAGCGGAAGAGGCGTGGCCGGCGGCGAAGGCGCGGCGGCCGCGCGCGCTTGTGCGCGGGAGCCTGGCGGGGCGGGACTTCCGGCGGGGCGGGGCGGGGCTGCCGGCGGGGCGCGGCGCGGCGCGGCGGGCGATGCGGGTGCGGGTACGGAGCTGGCATGGCGTCGCCTCCTGGCTGTGGGTGGCCAACGACGAGAACTGCGGCATCTGCCGGATGGCCTTCAACGGTTGCTGCCCCGACTGTGAGTGCGGCGGGGCGGGGCGGCCCCGGGGGCTCCGGACCCCCCGCCCGGCCCCGGGCTGACGGTCTGTCCGTGCCGCAGGCAAGGTGCCCGGTGACGACTGCCCGCTGGTGTGGGGCCAGTGCTCGCACTGCTTCCACATGCACTGCATCCTCAAGTGGCTGAACTCGCAGCAGGTCCAGCAGCACTGCCCCATGTGCCGCCAGGAGTGGAAGTTCAAGGAGTGACGGCCGCGCTCCGCCGGTACACCGGCTGGCTGCCGCCGGGGCCGCTTCCCGCCGCCGCCGCCCCGCCCTCAATAAACGTGCGGCCGCCGCTCACACCCCACCCCCACCCCCGGTGTCCGGTGTCTTTCCGCGCTCGGGATCGGTGCCGGGGGCTTGGCGGGTCGGTGTCGGGACGCGCCCCGAGGCTTCCCCCGGCCCCGGCGGGCAGGGCCCCTGGGCCACCCGGGGGCGGCTGCGGGGCCGCCGGCGAGCACCTCCTTCCCCGCGGCCCCCGCCGCCCCGGGAGGGCGGGCCGCGCGGCGGGGGCGGGCGCCTGCTTATAAAAGCGGCGGCGGCGGCGGCCCCGGAGCGCTGCGGTCCCGCCGGCACCATGCGCGCTGCCCGCTGGCTGGGGCTGGCGCTGCTCTGCCTCTGCCGCCCCGTCGAGCCCTGGTACCGGCCGGCGGCCGGGCCCCACCACTACTCGGTAGGCAGAGCCTCGGGGCTGCTCTCCGGGCTCCGCCGCTCCGACACCGGCGGCACCGCCGAGCCCGGCCCCGGTACGCTGATGCCCGGCTCGGCCCGCCCGCCCGCCCGGCTCCACGCCGCGGTGAGTACCGGGGCCGGTTCGGGGGACAGGGCACGGTGGGCGCTGGGGCTGCTCCCGCTCCCCACGGGACGCTGGGCACAGTTTGTGCTGGGACCGGGCACCCGGCTACGGGCACTGGGACGCGGTAGGTGTGGGGTCCTCCGGCTGCTGGGCACTGGGGCGCAGTGGGGGCACCTCCGCTCCCTCTGCCAGTGCCATGTTGCTGGGGGATCCTGGTCCCTGTTGATGGTCTCCCCTGCAGGCGCTGTGCGTGACGGATGTGGCCCCCGAGCCGCGGAGCTGCCGGTTGCTGCCTGGAGCTGCCGGCGCTCTCCAGTGCAAGGCGGACGTGACCGTGTCCTTGGACCCCGTAGCGTGTGCGGATGCCTGAGCCGGCACTGGTGGCTCCGTGGTGACAATAAATGTGCTTGGGTTGGCTCCATCGTGTCTGTTCTTGCAGGGGAGGGAGGTACTGTGGGGTGGGGGAAGCCCACCCAGGTCTGGGGAGCTCGGGGCTGCTCAGCCGTCCCCTCCCTGCAGCTCCGAGCCCTGCAGAGCCTTGTCTGGGGCCGGAGCTGCCCCAGGTTGGGCCGGACAAAGCCAGGACCGGGCTGTGCCCTGGGCAGGACATCTCACTCGGGGCTCCAGAGATGCTCCAGGTGAGAGGGCAGTGACAGCCTGGTGGGGGGCACCTGGCAGCAGGATCACAGCGGGACCTGAGCACAGTCCCCAGCCAGTGGCTGCGTGGGGGCCCCTGGGGAGGTGGGCAACCCCATCCCATGTTTCCTCATGGGTATCGCAGTGGGGAGTCTGGTCAGCCGACTGAGCACCCACCACCTGCCTCTTGCCACCTGCTTCGGCTCAACCTCTGGGCTCCACCATGCCTCTGGGACCCACGACAATGCTGGCATGGCCCTGGCCTCACAGCCCCACTGCCCCTGGCCCCCTGTGAGCACCCATTTCCCACCCACCCCCCCCCCAGGTGCCGAGGCTGCTCAAACACCCATCAGGGAAGATCACTCCATCGCAGCCAGCGAATTGCCACCCCGCTGGCAGCCCCAAGGGCCAGCCTGATGCCCATGGTGTGAGCTGCGGGGAGCAGCAGGAACCATTGGGGCTTTGCTGAGCGGTGGATGACCACAGGCAGGGCACTTCTGTCCCCACGTCCCCCAGCCAGGAAGGGCCCTGCTGACCCCCTGCACCGCAGGAGACCCAGGCACAGCCCCTGCCTGACACCAGGGCACCCAGGCTGTGCTCCAGCAGCAGAACATGGACTCAGTGACAAGAGTGGGGCAGCAGCAGCCCCCCAATACCAGCTGCTCCTGGGCAAGGGCACCCCCCCCACACCAGGCAGCTGAGAGGGGGCTGCCTCTTCCCCAGGGGTCACAGTCTCTGCCCCCATGAAGGTTGCCAGGGCCCTGCCTCACCTGGCAAGAGGGTCTTGCCTGTGGCGGACACTGTGCCCTTTATGAAAGGACACACACACACACACACACACACCCCCAAGTGCCCCTGGCTGTGATGCACTGCACCCCACAGGACTTAGCACACCTGCCCTGGGGTGCTGTATGGCTCCATTGAAGGCTGCCGGTGCCAGTGTCTTCCTAGGAAGCTTGGTGGGCACCAGGGCCACCAACCATCACAGGGGACACAGCCCGGCATCCCTGCCACAGCAGGGATCGGCATGGCACCATAAGCCCCCACTGGAGCTGCCACAGGGTGTCAGCGCCCACCACTAAGCTCAGCCCCGTCTCTGAAATCCTGTGGGCACCCCAAGTGCTCCGTCACCTCACGACTGGCCGGGCAACTGCAGCAGCAGTGGCGTTGCCATGCGGGTGTCCCAGGTGCAGCCCTCCTACTGCCCACAGCGGTAAGGTGCCAGCTAGGCACCAGCCACTGTCCTGGTGCTGAGCTCCCGCCTGGAGCCACCACGCATCGGAAGCAGTTGCAGAGCCCCAGCCCTCCGTGCACAGCAGGACCAATGCGCTGCGAGGAGATTGTTCCAGGCTTTGGCCAGGGTGGCAGTGGCCTACGGTGATGCTCCGGGGTCTGTTCACCCCATCACCCCTTTCCATGAATTGCTAACGGGGCCCTGGGGGACGAGCCCCAACCCCAGCCCTGCTCTGGGGGCCCTGCACCCCAGCAGGGTTTGGGCTGAAGCTGCCAGCTCCCCTTAGCAGGGTCATGGCTGCTCTTACAAGATTTAAGGCACCTGCTACAACTGTTCCAGTGAATTAGTTCCCATTAGAGAAACATCACACACTCGCTGCAACCTGCATCGCAAGGGAGGGGGCCTCCTCGGGCTGGGTCCAGGAGCCAGAGTTCTGATCTCCTGTGCTTGGGTGGGGTTGGAAATAAACCCCCTCAAAAAACAAACCACAGAAAATAAGGAAAGTCACAAACTTGACATTCATGCCTTTCCCCCCACCCCCATTTTAACTCCACGCTCATTTTTGCCTGTGGGACTCAGGCTGTCAGTAAACAGAAGCTTAGAAGAAGGGCCCAGAGGCACTTGGAGAAAGGAACATCATATGCAAAAGTTTTCAGAGTAAACTCAGAAACAGCTCTCAGGAGCCCCAAGGAACAATAGCTCCACCGCGTGCCAGCTGAGCAGGCAAAGCTGACGTTTCCACGCAAATAAGTTATACCAGCAGGCAAGTACCCATGCATGGTGACAGCAGAAATAAAGTACTTTTGTCATTTTTTAATAACAACAGTACCTGTTTGGGTCCCAGAGGCAGCTCATTTACATGCAGATGCTCAGCCTGGGGCACATGTGTCACCGTGGCCAAGTTGTTTGTTTTTAACGACAAACTCTTCTGCTGTCTCTGTGGGAGGGGGGCTGCGTGCTGCAGAGGGGTTATTTGTGCGCTCGGCAGCCGCCGAATCCCGGGCAGGGGCCAACAGCTCAGAGTCACGATTACTCTGGGGGCGAGGGGCGACTGTGCCAGCTCCGGGCAGCAGAGCTGATGTGCACCAAAGCAGCGGGGTTTCAGCAGGAGGGCGCACAGGGCAGTGACGCAGACTAGAGCGGAGTACCGGCTCTGCCCCAGCGTGATGGGGTCCCAGCACGTGTCCCCTGTACCCCACAGTGGGCAAAGCCTACTGGCCTGAGCCACTCTGCTCCAGGCCAGGACTCACCCTGTTTCTCAGCCCACTCCCGCACCCCAACTGCGGCCGGGACAAGGACAGGGCTCAGCCCAATCTCATAGACCCTCAGGGCAGCTGAGACCCCAGCCAGCTGGTGAAGACCTTGGCCCTGTTTTCCGCTGGGGTGTAGCTGAAACAGGGCACAGTCTGCAGCACGAGCCGGCCGGTGCAACCCACGGAACGGCCGGTTCCGTCAGGGGCGAATCCCCAACCTGCCCAACATCTGCAGCAGCTGTTGCCTCTGGTCAGGAAGGAAAAGCCCTGGTCCTGGCTGGAGAGCTGCAGCAGTGCAGCCTCTGCACAGCAGCAGCAAGGGTTTGCCTGGACCCACTGGGAGGGAGGTGTCCGTTCCCCAGACCCTGGGGAGTGTCTCCAGCCAGGCAGGGGTCACATCAACAGGCTTTTCACCAGAGTCACCATCCCGCCGCCAGCCAGCAAGGCAAGACAGGTGTTACCTTCCCAGAGAGGAAGCACCTTCCTTCTTGCCAAAAAGGGCAGCAGAAGTTTGGGATCACTCACGCACCCCCCAGGGCTGCCCTTTCCTCTCCTCCAGCTGCAGAACTGCCCACAGAGCACAGCCCCGCTGCTGGAGAAGAGCCCTTTCGCAGAGCACCAGCACCCCAGGGAAGGGAAAGCCCAGAGAATGATGTGGAGCGCAGCAACCAAGGCTGGGACCATCCAGGTCTCAGAAGCAGCTTTGGGGCTGCGTTGCGGTTTAACCCCAGCCGGCAACTAAGCCCCCCACAACTCCTCACTCCCTCCCCCACAGTGGGATGGGAGAGAGAATTGGAAGGGTAAAAGTCAGCAAACTTGTGGGTTGAGATAAAGACAGTTTAATAGGTAAAGCAAAAGCCACACGCACAAGCAAAGCAAAGCAAGGAATTCATTCACCACTTCCTATCGGCAGGCAGGTGTTCAGCCATCTCCAGGACAGCAGGGCTCCATCACGCCTAATGGTGACTTGGGAACACAAACTCCATCACTCCAAACATCCCCCCTTCCTTGTTCTTCCCCCAGGTTTATATACTGAGCATGACATCATATGGTCTGGAATATCCCTTTGGCCAGTTTGGGTCAGCTGTCCCAGCTGTGTCCCCTGCCAACTTCTAGTGCCCCCCCCAGCCTCCACACTGGTGGGGTGGGGTGAGAAGCAGAAAAAGCCTTGACTCTGCGTAAGTCCTGCTCAGCAGTAACGAAAACATCCCTGTGTTATCAACAGTTTGCAGCACAAATCCAAAACATAGCCTCATACTAGATACTATGAAGAAAATAAGCTCTACCCTAGCCGAAATCAGCACAGGCTGTAAGGGACAGCTGGGAGGAGCCCAGGACGAGCGGACACAGTCACAGCATCACCCGTGCTCAACACGGTGCAGGGATGGGACTGCTGTGCTTGCTGCAGGCACCCAAGGGGCTCCAGCTACATCAGGAGAGGACGGGAGGCTCCGAGTTCTCCAGTCCCTCCCTGTGCCCGGTGCTCAGCAGTGAGTGTTCCCACACAGGTGGGTGTCTTGGCTCATCACAGATGACACACTCATTACTGAAATGCCAATATGAGACCACAGGGTCTGGGATTAGCACCTACGCAACCGTGAGACTCCGAGCTCCACAGCTGATCTGTCCCCACCACAGCTGCTTGCAGATGCTGCTTTGGCATTGCAATACACCGCAAACCATCAGCAGAATAGTTCAGGTCACCTCCGCCTTCCATACCCACCATGGTTATGTGCCCGCCAAACTGCTGAGACACTCACCTTTCCAGTGCAAATTCTGCAATGTTGCAGTCCAGAAAGCATAAAACCCCAGAACGCAGAAAGACCTCTTCACACAGTCTAGCTCAATTCTCTAGTGAATTCAGCAAAAACCTCCTCTCCCAGTGAGAACAAACAGCTTCTAGCCAGAGTGATCCCTAACACCTGCGCCAGAACAAACCCAACGTGCCCCAGAGCTCAGGCTGGGCGGCCCAAGGGCAACAAGCTCGTTCTCAGGCCACAGCAGCCTCTCCCCAGCTCCCATCAGAGCTCCAGGGAAAAAAGCTGCTGTAGAACAGAGTCTCCAGCCAGCAGCCTGGCCCCTTTCTGCTACCCAGGCTCAAGCCCCAAAGAGACCAACACACAACTCTTCAACATTTTATTAATGATCAGCAACAAAAGTTTACAACAGAGAGGACAACAGAACTGGCATGGAAGGACCATTCAGCACAGTACAGGGAGCGGCCCAGGACACCCAACACAGCACCCTGGAATGTAAGAGGCAGAAAGGGGCTCAGCCCAGCACCCGACCTCCTCAGGCCCTGCACCTCCCCCCAGGGGCACGCATGCTGCATGTCAGCCCTCAGAAAACAGCAGTGAAATTTCAGCTTACAAGGCCCTTCCCTTAGGTAACCCGTCAGGCACAAGGTGGACTCTGGCCGCGGCAGCAAGCAAGGCGCTGAGCACAGTCTACATGCAATGCCAGGTCCTGCTGCCTCGAGACAGCAAGAGCCTTTGGCAAAAGCCCCCAGGGTTCCCATGCCTCGTGTGGAGAAATGCCTCAACCTGCCAGGGAAACTGCAGAACCGAGGGTCCCTGTGCCACCAGCCACATGCCTCTCAGCAGCCGCCACACCACTGCCTGTTATTGGGGCAGCAAACAATTCACTGGCACCAGTCACAGCGGAGAGAGGCTTTATCCCACTAAACCCAAAGTAGCTTTGGGTCTAGTATTCATGCAGAAGCAGCAGCTGAGAAGAGGCAGCATGAGAAACCCTAGAGCACAGGGCCTGTTGGCACCTCCAGCAGGCAGCACACTGATGGCCCAGTGTCCCTAACCGAAAGCTTGCAGGAGGAACTGCGGGTGCTGTGCCCCTTCCCCAGGGAGGCTGTTCTCACCAGTCTGTCCAGCAGCCACCACCACCACCCGAAGGGCGGCTCTGGAATGGTCAGGACAGCCAAACCTGGAGGGGCAGAGGGGGCCTGGGTGGCTGCTCCATTTCCCTCCCTGCTAAAAGCCAGAAATGGCAGAAGGTAAAAGCACATCAACATGTTAAAACATTAGTTATAATTAAAACTGTTTGTGTTTTTTTTTTCCTTTTGTCAAATCTCCTCCTGGGAAAGGGGACGGGAGCTGATTAACGGAAGAAAAACTAGGCAGCAGGATCCCGACTCGTTATGTCTGCATAATTAGTGCAGGAGGAGCTAGGAGACAAGAGGGTAGGACAGCACATCCTGCATGCCGGCAGCGGTGTCCCCGTTCAGGGGTCCCCTCTCAAAGAGCTGTCTGCTCCTCAGGAGGGTGAGACTGCGGCACTCTGCGACCCACGCATTGGCTTTCTGCTGGCCTAGTGCTTCTCCTCTTCCAGTCTCTTCATGGCCTCCAGCACAGCCAGCTCTTTTGCTTCCTTCTTCTGGTTCCTAGCTTCAAACTCCAGCCTGCATCAATCACAAAAAGCCACAAGATTCTCATCCCTCTGTATCTTGAGTAGACTAAAAGGACCTGGAGCAGGGTAGCACTGCTTTCTCCTATGCTGCTTTGCTCTGAGTACTCCACAAACCTCACCAGTAACCCTCAGACTCCTCTTCAAGAGCCAGCACCCAGAGCTTCCCACAACTGTTACCATCACTTCAAAGTCCCAGGATCCCAGACTGGTCAAACACTACTTACTTCTCCTTCTGCAGAAGACGCTGCTATTGCATGCTTGGTCTGTCCTGGGACAGATGATTTAGTGCCGTAATACTAAAATCAAATTTACCACTGATCTGAGCCAAGGTCACTGAAGGTGAAGGGCTCAGGCCTGAAAGAGCAAAGCTCTGAAAGAAGCAACATGCTTCTCTCCCCAAGAATACAGCAAGGAAATATTATCATTAATAGAGGAGGAGGAGGAAAAATAGTAAAACGTGCTGTGAAGCACGTTCTGACATACTAGAGTTTAGCTGGTCCTTTCCCTGTACAGTCCAGTCCATCCACATTCAAGCAGCCTGCCCAAGCTATGGAAGATGAAGGACCAGTTCACTGCCTCTGTGCCTTTAGATAACCCCTTCTCTTCCTGTTTGATCCCATTAATTAGTCCTCAGACAAGCTGGACAGAGTAGTATGCAACAGAACTGGGAGATGAAGAAAGCCAACCTGTTCTTGATGATTCTTTGCACAATTAAATCTGTGGTGAGATTGCTGCCACTGTCCACCAGCTGGAAAATGCCACGTCTCTTCGGTTCCTGTAAACAAACACAGCAGACTCGGCGGTGAAAAACACACAGGACCTCTGGGTTTACATGCTCAGTAGTGACAGCTGAGCAGAAGTCATGGCAGGTCCTATGGGCACTCAGCCAGGCACAACACCAAATGATGTCCTAGGAGGCAGAATAAATAACTGCAGAAAGCAAGGCTTCACGTATAGGGGAGCTGAGCAAGGCTGCCCAGGACTGGCATAGAGCAAAGATCACAGGATTTCCCACTTTGCCATGAAGGTATCAGAAACAGGCAAAACAAAACAGTGACTAAAAGAATGGAGCTGAATGATTCACAGGCTCTGCTCCAAGTAGCTACCCTCGGGGTGGATGAAAAACATCATCACCTGCCAAGGACTTGATTGGGTAGCATCCTCTGCAATACAAATTCTCAGCTCAGGAACACAAACAAAGCCATGCTGTATCTATCAAACGTTGACAAAGAAGCATGGACAACAGCAGCTAGTAGCTTACCTCGTATGGATCAGAACCATCCTTATCTGGCACCACCTCCGTCATCCCATGACACACAAGTGTTACCTGGAGAAGGACACAAAATCACTGACAAGATCCAAAAGATGACAGGGACTCTCCCTGCCACTGCACTCACTGCAGCATAGCCTGGAAATCAGCAAAGCCACCCCTCCAGCACCAGGCTTGGCAGTGCATCTGGAGCTCCCTGTAATCCTGCTGAGTAGGACCAGCTGTCTTCTACACCCCTGTGTTTTCCTGCACCACTTTACCTCCCTAAGCACATCACACACCAACATCTTCATGTCCATCTATAGGCAAAGACTCTCACCCTGAAGTGATCCAGCAGATCAGCAGTGACAGCGTAGGGGGCTCCAATCACCACTTCCGAGACGTACTAGAAAAGAAACCAGGTGAAAGTCCAGATTTGGAAAAAAAACCCAAAAAAACCAAGCAAACAACAAACCAACCAACCACAAAACCTCAAACCAAGAAGACAAAATAGAGGCCAGCCTGCTTCCTAAACAGACTTGAGCACATCTTCTGGTCATAGAGTTTTAGATGCTCAAAATAAGGGAACAGGAACAGGAAACTCGTTGCCTGCTTCCTAAACAGACTTGAGCAGGTCTTCTGGTTATAGAGTTAGGAGCTCAAAACAGGAAAGTGGGTTTAGCAGCCACTGCTTGAATCACAGCATCTTTTTGTTCCACAAAAGAATATGCTTTCTGGTAGTGCATATATAGCAAATCCAAAAGTTAATTGCTCAAGGCACACGTTTCTGGGCCTCCCCACATTTCTTTCCCAGGAATTTTCTCCCCTGCTGCAGGCAGCAGAGTTTTCTACAAGAACATGGCTGTCTGCATACAGCAGAGCAGCACTCTGCAAGGCATCCTGCCTTTTCATGGCTGGTGGAACAGAGGTGGAAGAGTTCAATAGCTCAGGTTAGCCAGGATGACACAGAAGCCTAGTCATTCTTCCTGAGAGCACACCAGCACCTCTGGCAGCCTAAAGGGATCAGTCTTGTCTTCACCTTCTCAAGGCACACCAAAGAACTCATGCAAGATTCTTGGCTACAGGTGAACACCACCCAGCTCCAGGCAACTTCTGGAACAGCGCAGAGGCACCAATCCAACAGGCACTTACCCTACAGGCCAAGACACTGAGTGTTCTCTCATGGATGTTCATGATGGGATAGTTCTTCCCTTTGTAGCGATTTACTTCCTAAGGCAAAGCACCAGGCACAATTAGAAGAGACACAAACCAACGCCCTTTCCCTCTCACTTTTTCCCCAACATGAAAATCCTGTATTGGCCAATACATCCCTTTCTTGTCTTCCAGAGCATGACCTGCTTGTTTCAGAAAGAATAGGGGCCACGCTGCTCTGTCTTTGGACGTTGTATACGGACCTGATCAAAGTGCAGCCCAGCAATAATGTAGGGTTTCTCTGCCAGCTGGTGAACCTTCTCCAGGAAATCCACATGCCCAATATCTGTAGACCTGTTTAAGGAATTGAAACTAATGTGGAAAATAGGTAAGACAGTAACAGATGCACTGAAAGACCACAGTGGGAGACAGGCATCCCAAGGATTTTATTTTTGCATTACTCGTTGCCTATGTCCTAAGAACAGTTGCCTCCTTCCTCCTCAGGCTCTACAGGTTCTGGGCAAAAGCCAGACACCTTTTCAGTGCCACCTCACATGGACTCAACTTTGCCTCTGTCCAGAACCTCTACCTGTTTCAGGTGTTCTGGGACAATGCCTCCATGACTGTCCCAGGGATGAAGCATCTGCTCCAGATGCCCTGTGCAGTCACTTGGTCTATGACAGCCCGTCCTCAAGAGGGACTAGGGTGTGATTACTAGAGCATGGAGAGCATCCAACTGTCTTCCTGAAATCCTCCAACAGCCACAAATCTCTCTAGAGAGGAGCAATAGTTCCTTTCTCAGTGTCCTATGTCTAAGAAACTGCCAGTAACAACTCCTGCCTCCTCCCTCACATGCACACCTATAGAAAAGAAAAAAAAGAAGAGGCAAATATCCTAATCTGGTGCCTCAAAACATGAAGACATCAAACAAAAAGACCAATGGTACTTTCTTGACAAAATAGAGTTAAGGATACGGAACAGGTCAAAGGCTCCAGCCACATAGATGATAGTGTCTCCTGGCTGTGGCTCCTTCCCTGATGCAAACTGGATGATCTTCTGAGATGTCTGTAGGAACTGTGAGACGCCAGTCCAGGGACTGTGACCTTTTGGCCCCTGGGAAAACACAGACCGCACACATTTCCTTTTCAGGCTCCAGGAGGGGGTTTGGACAACACACAAATGGAGCTGCAGGCAATTTGCTAGCCTTAACTTGCTAGCAAGCATCACAACTCTTAGCTTGCACTTGCTACATTCGTGGCACCAAATACTTATGAAATCTCACAAATGCTGGTTTTGCTCTGTCAAACACAGCCTAAATCGTCCCCTCAACAGCCACCTAAGGAGATGCCAAGAAACAAGCTCAGGAAGGAGGAAGGCAACAGGGCAGTCTCGGATTTCCAGGAGAGGCAAGGCTTACTAAGGGAGACAACACACAACCTACCTACGCTCTTCTCAAGCTTTAAGGCAGCCTACCCGTTCGCCTGGCCGATGGCGTGCCAAGCCGGGAGGGGATCGCCCACAGCTCCAGCAAGGGCCAGGTCTCAGCGCCGGTGAAACCAAAGACGGAGCTTTGTCCCCGCCATGTGGCAGTTTTGGAAACAGCCACCGAGTCACCCGCTTCGCGCCGCTAAAGCTAGCTGCTCTACAAGACTTGAAAGAACCAAGACAACTCAGCTGAAACCAGGGCAAGACATACAAACGGCAGCATGCAGAAGGGGGGCTCAGCTGACAGGGGACATGCAGGGTGCCTGGTGCCCCGGCATTCTCCCCACCTCCAAGCACCAGGAAACAGCCACGCTGGAGCAACAGGCCCTGTAAAGCCTGCTAAGAAAACCCAACACGGTGGGGAACAAAGAGGATGATTCAGCCTGGTCAGCAAGCCCCCTGTGAGTAAAAAAGACTTAAGCTGTAGGTCCAGGTGGTTGTTCATCAGGGACAAGCCAACACCCACAGAAAAAAAAAAAAGGGGGCTGACAGCTTTTTAGAGGTAGCTGGACACAGCAGCAGAGAACCCCAGGAGGACTGCTCTGCTACTTGAAGACCAGGCATGTGAAATCTGCAGTACAGCATGCTAGCTACGTGACTGCTACACCAACACTTCCCAGACCTAATGCAACACCTTTAAAAACAAGAGCACTAAAAGGAGCAATCACAGAGGCTGTCCCTAGGCTGGAACTGCAGGCACTTAGGTCCCAAAGGGAGCAGCAATAAAGAATTTACGAGCAAGCCAGAAAAACAGCAAAGGCTCAGTGGGTGCAGCAGTTCTATGTGCTGCGGAAGGACAGTTCACTCGCTGGCCCTGTGCGGCCACACCTGCCTATTTCACTGTCTACGGCAGCTACTTTATGGGGGCAGCAGACATTTACTGAGGTTACTACTAAATGTGGGGAAAAAAACAACCCTGCAACACAGGCCAGAAAGCACATTTGGAATCCTTCTCAGACAGGACAACAACCAGACGTCCACGACCAGAACTCACATTACCTTCCCAAAGTTGTCAGTGTGCTTCCGATAGTCTAGGTCCTCATCCTGAAGGGAGATAAAGAGTCAAAATGTTTAAGCACTTACATAGGTCATCCAACCAAGAATATGCTTGTGTGTCGCAGAAGTGCTGGGAAGTCCAGGCTCAGACTGCATGCCATTGATCCCTGGCACTGAATGCTGATGAACTAGTTAATATCTAAACCACAGTCGTGTCCCAGCATGAGTCAGATGAAACATGTCCTTATCTGATCCCAGCCTGGCACCACACAGTGATGGTGGTTCTTGCCCAACCTGCAGACCTGATAACATTGCACACTTACATCCTCCCTCAACTACGTGAGCCCCTACCAGGACAGCGTCCCTCCTTCTTCCAAAGACACTCCACTAGAGACAGGTTTAGATCTCTGCAGACAGCTTGTGGCACTGTGCCAGATCTTGGTGTGAACTTGCATATTATGGCTAAGCCAATCTAACAGCTCAGCACACTAGAAGGATCTCCCTCTACCCCCGAATTCTCTTGTGGATCCCTTGCCTTGTCCCTGCTGTTACCTAGGTCCTTCCATTCACTGGACTGCTTGTTTACCAAATCAGTTCAACTCATTAACCAACATAAAACTACTTCCTTTATTTTCCTTTTGTTAGGTTAGCTATCTACCAGGTAGTGTGCTGAAGAGACTCAAGAAAGGTCTGATAAGACTAGAGACAGCAGAAGGCAGAAGCATGCAGCTCAGTGGGAAGGAAGAGGACTTTCCAATTCTGGCAGCACTGGGCTGACAGACCAATGTGGCTGCACTATGTAGTTTCACCCTCGGAGAAGCCATAGGCTAGCCTGTAGTCCCCATAACATTCCTAAAGCCCACACCAATCATGAGGGATGGTAGCTTTTATCCCCCCCCACACCCTTCCAAAGCAGCATGGGCTGAGATCACACTGTGATCTCAGACAGGCTTAAGCAAACACAAGCAGGTTGTTTTGCTGCCACTGCCCATAATCAGCTTTCCAGTTCTCTGTGCACCCAGGAGCCAGACCCAAGAGCTCTACTGCCACTTGGGACAGCAAAATCAAAGAGGTAGCATATGTCCTGGACTCCAAACTCCCACCCAAAGCCCTCTCACTCACTATGTTGCTGTGGTGAGCCTTAGTCATGAGCAGCATGCGGCCAACGAGGTCAGTAGTGGACACACCTTGGGTGCGTTTGCATTCCCTGCAGGGAGACAAGCAAAGGATAAAGCAGAAGCCTCAGGAGCATATGCCTCTTTCTCTTCCCACCATTACCACAGGAACACCTGTGACACCTGATAAATCCAAACCAGGGGCCATCCTGAGAAAGTCTTCCTTCTACCTGCTCCTGATATAAAGTATAGCATCCATTTGCTGAGCTTCTGCATCTTCTTCACACCACAGCAACTGCTCATATGAGGAAAACTTACCTTGCACAGACTTCCCAACAGAGCTAACTCCCCATGAGGCTCCAAGGCCAGAACTAGCATCTGCCAGGAACAGGAAGGCCCCACCAGTTAGATGCTAGTCTGCAACACTTCCTGGAAGCCAAAATGGTGGGAGCAACTGAAGCTCTGACACATGTTACAGCAAAATTAAAGCATGACCTGAAGATAGCTGTCTTTCATCTGACTTCCCTTTGGGGCACAAAATCCCAGAAACTCTGCCCAAAACAGGGTAAGAACGTAAGCAACAACAGGTTACCTGTATCGCCCCGCTGTCTTCACTTCCTCATAGGTATCCTTGCCATCTATTGTTAAGGTGATGTCATCTGCAGAGAGATAAAAGCCTCAGAACTGTGCCCCAAGCCTTCCTGCACAAAAGCTGTTTTAGAATGACAGCAGCCACAAGTGAACAGGTCCAGCACATATGCCAGACTAGAACTCCTGCATTGGGAATCCCTGTGCATACACAGGGGATACATTCTGCATCCCATGGAAATGCCAGGGGTTTGCAAGACTACCCTATCTGTGGAGACAAGCATATTCCTGGGTGCTGGTCCACTGTTTTTTAGATAGTCCAGAAGATCCGACCCTGTTGCCCTTGAGGTGAATTCAGCAGCAGGCATGACTGAATTATTGTCTGAATGACAACCAACAGCTACCATCAGTCTCGGTGTTAAAAAGCACCTTAACTTCTCTAGGACTGGTTTTAGCCATTGAGTTCATGTTACAACTTCTTCAGTTGATTAAACAGTCCTCCAACAGCCAGTTCTACCCCTCAGTGATGGCACTTCTACAGTGACATCAAGCTACCCTTTTACAGAATTAATTCCTGTTCATCTTTGGCATGGTTCCCAACTCTACAGAAACACCTCTCACCTACTTTTAGTGATAGTATAAAATCTTTACAAGTGAAAGCTAAGCTGGCTTTCGTTTGGCAAAACAGTCAGTTTACAGTGCAGGTGCTGGCAGCTCACAAGTGCTCTCTCTCACACAGTAGGGTGGCATGCTCCGGGCAGCAGAGTTGTTCTTCTAAAATCCTACACCCTCACCTCAGGGTACAGGAGAAGAGACCATACTGCAAGCAGAGGTCTGCGTGCCAGGAGAGGGAGAAACAGTGGGTTTGCTGCCTGTCACCTTCCCAGCTAAGCTCAGCTATTTCAAAACTTACTTTTTGCATAAACACAACCTGGCAAAACTGCAGCATGCAAGGGTATTATTCAGGTAGGAGCGCTGAATGATTTGGCAAAGGGGATAAACGCAGGGCAACTGGAGCAAAGGCCACGAGTACTCCTCTGTTGCCATAATCCCTCACCAAGTCTAGTAAGGGGTCATGTACCCCAAACACATTCAGGGCAGGCAAGTTAACAAGGAATTTGATAATCACTCTGTCCATGTGAAAAAACATATCTATCTTATAGAACATTAATAATTTATTTACATTTAATTAAATACTTAGCTTATCGATAGCAGGTGGCTGGTATCAGATGAGGAAGGATACATGAAATGAGTGCAAAGGCTACTCCTGATTAAACTAACAGAATACCTTCAGAGGGATAGGGAGGAGGTGCTGAGGCTGAATGAACACAAGAAGCAGTTCCAGGAAGGGACAGAGTACAAAAGCAAGAATGTTTCCTCAGAACACTGGTTCTCTTCAGTGACTGTAAACTGAAAAGTGTTCATAATAAGAACTAGGTCTCTGACCACACGGTCAGCTAAGCCCTTGAACAGCTTATTGGCTGGATGAAGAGAGAAGCTTTTCAGATCTGATCTCATCCCAGTATAAGTAGATATAAACATGATTGTATTTCCGCACACTTACCTGTTGAACAGCATTTTTCATGTTTAAGTTTTGCAAATTACTTTCCCCTATGCACAAATTTCTGCTGGTGCTAAGGGCAACCTCAGGATAATCGTCAGACAACGCCTTTCACCTCCGTAAGTGAAAGGGATGCTTAAAAGCAAGGGATCTGGCCACTCTTAGGGTGCCTAGCACACAGACGTATTTCTCCAGAATACCAGAACAGGAGTAGCCATACCGCCCAGTGCAGCTGTTGGTAAGGCAGACCTCTGTACGCAAGGTATCCCGATGGCCAGCACCGGCCAGAACATTCCTTACTTTGCAGCAGGGAAACCAAGAGCACGCAAGCCCTGGAGGGCCTGCGTTAATACAACTGTCGCCTCAGTATACCACTCACCACCATGCACACAGAAGTCGCAGTTATATTTGTCCAGGGTTTCCAGTGTGGTGACATAGGGAGCTCCTGGAGCAATCTCATCCACCCACTTGATGGCTTGCACCATTTTGTACCTCTCCTCCTGTGTAAAGACAGGGGGGCCCTTGTGCTTGGCAATCTCCTCTGGGCGAGAAACAGAAAAACCCAGTTAGAAGCATGTACTACAGCTACGAAGACTCTCACCTACAGGAGCCTCTTCACTGCGGGCTTATACTCAGCTTGGAATTGGTTTGTGGTAGAGAAGGAAGCCCCAGCTAGATCAGAAAAGATTTTAATTTAGTTGCATTTCCTAAGTGCATAACAAAGGCCCTGGAAGTCACTCAGAAGGCAGAAGGTCTCGGTGCCTCCCTGTACCCAGATACGTCCTGTTGGGGGGACTACCTGGGCTTCCTGGCAGCCCCCGAAGGGAAATTCCCCTTTTAAGCAACAGCTTCATGCTAGAAAATATGTATCCATAAACCCATTTAAAATCCATCTTCACACGCAAGAACTAGTTCCTAGCACTTAACTTCCAGATAGGCTTGAAACGAGTTTTTCTCCACACAGTAATTTGTTTTGGAATATCAGTTCTGCCGTTTGCACCCAGCAAAACCAGACTGATTTTCAACTGGTTCAACTGTTTTCACAGCACAGAATACAGCTCACCTCTCAAACGAAGCCTGCAAGCTCTGAACTACCAAACCCTCGCTCCGGAAAGCGTGAAAGGGGTAACTCCACTCCCTTACCCAGGGAAGACACTTTTCTTTTGGAGGCTGCTGCTCCTTGTGGAGACGCAGGAAGAAGCCTGCTTTGTATCAGAGCATCTCCGTTCTCTCAGGGCTAACGTTGCTGGGCGATTCTAGAGGCAGCACGAGGTGAAAAGCTGAGAAAGCCTCTTACCATCTGTGTGGACTCCAACAATCAGATAATCTCCCATGGCCCGAGCCTGGCGTAGCTGGTTCGAGTGGCCATAGTGCACCATGTCATAGCTAGAAAGACAACGGCCCCGGTTCAGTCTGGGGACACAAGGATGCACTTTGCCAGGAAGGTGCAGGAGGTGACCTTCCCCACGGGCTCAAAGGTTTACAGTCCCTCCGCTATCTCTGACCGGGCAGGACCGCCACCTTCGCAGCCGGCTCGTCGGGGGCAGGCGGCAGCACCCCGGCACGCCGCGGCAAGCCTGCCCCAGCCGCGGCCGGAGAGCGGGGTGCCGGTCCCCCCTTCTCCGGGGCCGGACGGCAGCGCTGTCCCCAAGGCCGGCCCCAGCCGCTCGGGACGGCCCGGCCCGGCCCAGCCCGGCGGCCGCGCCGGGGCCCGTGCGGCGGCGGCTGAGCCCGGGGGCGCTCCCGGCGGCGGAGCGGTCGCGTCCTGCTGCCGCACGCACCGCGGCGAGGCGGCGGCGAGGCGGGGAGGGACCTGCCCCGGGGCCCGGCCCGCCGCCGAGCCCGGCCGCGCCGCGGTCACAGAGGAACCGGAGGCACCAGCGCAGCCAAACACCGTTTTTATTTCTCCGGGCGCCGCGCCGCGCCAGCCCGCCCGCCCCACTCACCATCCGTCGCACCAGACGCGCACGGGCCGCTGCGCCGCCGCGCCGCCCGCCGCCGGGCCGCCGCCGCCGCCCGCCGCCCCGTTGCGCAGCATGGCCGCGCTGTCACCGGCGGCGCCGCCCGCCCGCCCGCAGCCGAGCGAGCGGGGCCGCCGCCGCCGCCCGCCCCGCCCCGCGCCCGCCCCCGCCGCCATCTTGGGGCGCGTCCCCGCCCGCCCTCAGTTGCTCTTCCTCCGCCGGGCGCCCTTGGCGCAGCCGCGGCCCAGCCAGCCGCCGGGGCGGGCGGGCGGCGGCAGCGGCTCCTCCTCCTCCTCGTCGTCCTCCCGCGGCGGCTCGGCCCCCGGCGGCGGCGGGGGCGGCGGCTCGGCGCCCTGCGGCGGGGCCACCGGCTTCCGCGAGTGCGTGCCTTCCTCCCCGGGGCGCAGCGGCTCGGCCAGCGCGAAGATGGGGTCCCGCGCCCTGCGGAGACAGGGCGAGCGTGGTGGCGGGGCTGCCGGGCGGCCCCGGGGCCGGGTGGCCCCCGGGACGCGGCCGCCGGGCAGGGCCCCGGTCCGCTCACCGGTCGTAGCGTGGGATCTCCAGCCCCAGCTCGGCCATCAGCAGCCGCAGGACGTCGTCGCAGCGGCCGTGCAGCTTCAGGGCAGCCAGGTCGTCCTTCGGGGTCCACTGCAGGAGCGAGACCAGACCCGTGGCTGCAGGCGTCTCCCGGCGGGCAGGCGGGGCTCCCTGCCCCGGGGTCCGGCGCGCCGCACGCCGGCGGCCATTGAGCCCAAACCCTTCCAACCCAGTGCAAAAGGCGCTCACCTGCAGGTTCACGATATACAGCTTTGGACGACGAGTGGGCGGCTTGCTCATGCACCAAAGGCGCGGGTATTTTTTCAAAACCTGCCACAAAACAGAGATTTTCAGTACAGCCAAAGGCACGCGTAACTGCGAACCGTATCAGCGAGAGGAAAAGGAATGTATTACCAGGAGGGGAAAGAGGGAGGAAGAGAGACTATCACAGATGGTGGGCGAATCCTGACACCAGAGTTTACAGTTGTCTGTTTGGGAGGAGACTGCTCAGCACCAAGGTGTATCACCAAGAGGGAATGCTGCTAACAGTCTTCACCGAGTCTCTAAAGTTACCTTTAAGCTGGAACCCAGACAAAGAATCACATCTGCTTTGCTCGCAGCTTCTGTTGCTGCTTCCCAGTTCAGGGGCTGTCTCAACGTCCCCTTCTCCCCAAAGTGGACGATTGTATCTCTCAACTGTGCCCCACACTTGTGGCACATCCTGCCAGTGTGATGCCTGTGCAAGGCTGTGCGCTCCGTCACATCAAATACTCGCACGTACTCTCTGTTGGGTGTACAGGAAGTGCAGACCTGGTGCAGGACGAGAGCAAAAAACCCGTTACATCACTGGCATCTAGCTCGTGAAAGGCCAGGAACCAGCCACTTCTCTCAGAAGAAAAGCACTTATGGGGGACAATAAATTGGAAGCAGTAGAAGGGATCATCTGGGATCAGACGCTAACTTGGAAAAGTTTGGAAAACCTCAGCTAGCAAGTGGAGCTACAGGGAGCCTGTTGTCTATGCAGTAGGAGGGATTTCAGAGAAGGTCTGAGGAAGAGTAGTCAAAAGCAGAAGGCTCTAGCAAGGACAGAGAAAAAGCTACAGAGTTGTACAGAACACTGTTTTGGTGCTTGCTAACTAGTTCACACCCCTCAAACCTGATGGCCTGAAGATACAAACTAAGCAGAGGCTAGCCCTTGTACTAATTCTTCTGGAGCTAGTGGCAGACAAATAGTTTACATCACCTTCTTGGGAGGCCACTAGATAGTAACTTTATCCTGTTCTGGCCACTCACCTCTATGTACATGTTGCCATGAAGCTCAGATATTGCTTCTCGGGGTAACCCACTCCGCAGGTGCAGCCCGTCACAGTTTTGAGACACCACATGCTGCACCTTGAAGAGAACAGAACGCTGAGCTAACACACACGCAGAAGACTCTGAAAGTATTACTCAAATGCAGGTGACACGTATGTCTCCACACGCTCCAAATAACCCCGTACATCAGAGCAGAACCAACAGAAGAAAAGCACGGAGAACAGACCTTTATGAAAGCTAAATGAAAAGACTCCTCCTGCTAAACAGGTCTACTAGGTCTGGCTGCCTTTGTGGCCAGGTCCCCAGACCAGCCTCACCAGGAGGCAAATACGGCATATTAAAGTAAAGGCACCCAGGGAAAAACCACCAGAGCTACAGTCTGGAGCTAGCCTAATGAAGACTCAGCTGTATGTCAGCACAGATGCTTTTTCCTACATGGATTATGTAGCCACCCAAGTGAACACAGTAGTTAGGCAATCTCATGAAAAGCTTTTTTTTCCCCTGTTGGGTTTTATTTATCATACTTAGACAGAGGAACACAAGTGAGGTGCGGAAAAAATATCGTACCAGGTTGTGCTTGTGTAGGCAGGCAATGCTCATATGGGTGAGTGTGGGCTCTGCCTCACTTAGATCTGTAGCCCTGACAAGAAGCAAGAAGAAAAAGAAAAAAAAAAGTTGGAATTCCCATTAACCTCTCTTTCAGTATCAGCTTTCTGCTACACAGCTCAGAGTTTGTCTCCTTACCTGATGGTCCGGCCCTTCTGCAGCAATGTCCATATGCCATTAGGGCCTCTGTAGTCTGGGATTGAAGCTGCCTGTGTTATTGGGAAAGAAAAAACGAGGCCTGACGGGAAGGTTCACACCTCTTGTCCACAAACATTTCAACCTGGTCTCAGCCAGGACAACCGGATACACCTCATTCACGGGTGCTTTTTCATGCACTTCAAGTTTTCTAGCACAGTGGTTCCTCCTAATCCCAGGAAAACCTTTTCCTATGTTCTCTCTCTCTCTAGCATCTCTGCTCCTACCTTGCAGCTCTCATTTTCACCTCCAGTATTTATTTTCTCCAATTTTACCATTATGGAATCCCTCCAGAACTCTTTTTGATCCTTAGCACTTCCCATTTCCCTGCACAAAACCCAATTCTTGAACCCTTCCTTATTTTCACTAGACCCAATTTCTGGTACCTTGCACTCAGCATTTGTTAGCAAAAATACTTGTGACATTAGCACTCATATACCCTGCCCAGAATCATGCTCCGTATCAGCTGAGACTGTAGAAAAGGTAAAGAAAAACAAGGTTCCCATCTCAGAATTCAGACAAAGGTGACATATATCACATTAGAGGAGTCAGAACCAGATTTCCACTTTCCCAAAGGCCACGGAAACTAAACATTTCTTAAACTGTCATTTGTAAGTTCTGATAACCACCAGCTACTCCTACTTGTCCATTAACGCAGACAACATTAATTAGCTAACTTGTTTTTAGGTTTTACACCAAAAGTAGCTGAAGAGACTTGAATGAAGTAAGACTAGCGATATTCTCATTTAAGAAGCACGATCTTCACATGGTCACAGAGGTGATGCAGCCTTGGAATCGCTTGGAGAGCAGGCGCAACCCCAAGACGCAAACTAGCAAACGGCTTGGTCACGGTTTGCAGCACAGCAGTGTTAACATAGCATCCCAGACTCGTAACACACATCACACAGTCATTTAGAAACCACAAAAATAGTCCAAAAACCACCACGACACTCCAGAAGGAGCTCCCACAGCTCCAGCCACTCACCCCCAAAGAATCCTACCGTACTGATCCCGGCTCCTGTATAGATGACAAGGTGCTTGGCATTCCGGACAGCAGCAGCCAGCTCAGTAACCTTTCTCTTTAGCTCCTCTGGTTCATCACATACCTAGAAAACACAACTGAGCAAGTTCACATGTTTCTGAGACACAGTGCATCACTGAATCAGAAGGAACAGGGGGCTCCCTGGAGGTTTAATATGAGCCTAGCCTAGCCAGAGAAAGCAACACAAACGTTATCAGAAGTGGTTTCTAAATAAAAATGGTTTGTGGGTGTTGTCCACGGCAGATCAAGAGAAGAAGCCTCCTGGACAGCAGCACATGCAGATCCTTCCTCCCAGGAGACATGCCCACACAGTGAGCATGCACAAAATGGCGTGCACTTGGAAAACACAGGGATCTGGCAAGCTGCTGAATGGAAGACGACTGTTTCGGAGACAAACTCAGGGCAGACGCCGGAGGCCACAACCTCGGGGCCCAGAGACCTTCCCGGAAACGCGGCACAGCCGCCGAGGCCTGCCGCAGCTCCGGAGCTCCCCCCGCAGTGGTCCAGCCCGGCGACCTCACCCCCCACCCCCGAGCTCAGGGCCGCTCTCCCGGGCCGCGGCCGGCTCCCTTCCCCACAACCACCGAGCGGCGGCTCCGGGGAGGCGCCGCGCCGCCGGGCCGGGGCCTCCATCCCGCAGGCCGGGGCCGCTATCCCGCAGGCCGGGGCCGAGCCCCCCCCGCTCCCCCGGGCCGCCCACCTCCTCCTGCCGCCGGCGCAGCCGTTCGCGCCGCTTGCGGCGCCGCTCCAGTTCCCTGACGATGTCCTCGCTCTCGCTCAGCACCTGGCACTCCTCGGGGCTCCGCTCCGCCGGCGGCTTCCTCCAGATGCGGGACACCTGCCCGGTACACGCGGGTGGTCACGGCGGCCCGCGGCGGCGGGGCGGGCCGGGCCGGGCCGTACCGTACCTGTCTCCGCCGGTCCCGCTGCTCCTCCTGCTGCAGGATCTCGGCGCGCGCCGCCGCCTTCCGCTCCGAGCGGCTCAGGCTGCCGCCGGCCGCCATCACCCCGGAAGCGCCCCGCTTCCGCTGCCGGGCGCCCCGCCGCGGCGCCGCTTCCGCCAGCCGGCGCGAGCGGCCGAGCGCCACTTCCGCCGCCGCCGCCCCGGGTGCCGCAGCGCCCCCCCGCGCCGCGGCGGACCGCGCCCCAAGGAAGCGCCAGGCGGCGGCTGTTTGAAAGCGGTTTATTGTCACGTACAAAACAGCGGCGGCCGCGGCCGCGGACGGACACTATGTACAGCAATAAATAACGCCCGCCCGGCCCGCCGCCCCGGGCAATAACTTAGCAATAAATACCGCCGAACGCCCCGTCCCGCCCCCGGAGCCCCGGGCCGGGCCCCCGCCGGAGCCCCCTCGGGCCAGGAAACCGCCCCGGCGGCGGCCGCCGGCAAGCCCGGGCCTCCCCGCGGCGGGCGGGCGGGGGCAGGAGGGGGTCCCTGCGGCCAGCCGCCCACCCCGGCCCCGCTCTCTGCGGAGGGCGATGCCCGCCGAGGCCGAGCAGGGCGGGAGTTAACTTTACACAATTCACCACAAGATACACAAATCCCCGGGGGGCGGCGGCGCGGGGGGGTCACCCCGGGGGCTCGCTTTGCGGGCGGGGGGTCAGCCCCCCCCCCCCCCCCGACCACCGCGGTAACGGCACCGGGAAAAGGAGAAAGAAAACACGACACCCTTCACAGCAGGAAACCAAACGGACGAGCACCTCAGGAACAAGAACTGTCACACTCCAGAACGCTATATACGAGAGAGAGGTCAGCGTGACGGCTCGGGGCAGGGGTCACCTGGCACGGGCAGAGGAAGCCGGCTGGCGGGGGACCGGGTCCCCCAGAGCAGGACGGGAGACTCCGTGGACACTGCAGAAATAATGTCACTGAGGGCCCAACGCTTCACTGAGAACAAAACCAAAACCAACGCGCGCTAGCATAGGGAAGCAGCACTCGGGGGAGGACCACGTCCCCGCCGACATCCAGCCCAGCACCCGCAGGGCCTGTTTGCTTGCACACAGGCGCCCTTCAGCCACGGCTTTGCACCTGCTCCCCCCTACACGACGGACGGACCCGTCCTCATCGAACGCACTCGGCCACTCAGAGCAGGCTGGGGCCGCGAGCCAGCAAGCGCAGCACAGGGGAGGAGAAAGGAGAGCGTTAACGTCTGGCGGAGTCAGCGCTGCCGCCTGCTCTGTCCTCCCGACTCACGGTCTCACTCCAAAGCCGCACAGTCTCTTACTGGCAACAGCATGGCTGCCACCTGGCCGGCAGGGAAGGACGCGGACATTCCTTGCTGCAGAGTACGACAGAAGCACATTCACCACGGCTGTAGGATTGCCCGTCATCGTCTGCTCTGTGGATGGGGCTCTCCTCACATCACAGCCTCCAGCCCCTGGAGCTCAGTTCCTAACCAGCCCCGTACACAAAACCTTGGCTGCTCACCCTGCTGAGGTCAGGCCTCCGGCTGGGTTCGGAATGGCACTCTAGCCAGGTTCAATCTCAGGCTGGCACCAGGAGGGACAGGGTTGGGACTGACACCCCAGGCCAACCGGAGGTCTCTGTGTTTTGGAACACCTCACCTCTTCCAGGCACTGCGACACCAGCTGGAAGACAAAGGTTAGAGGCCAGAGTTCTGTGCTGAGTGCTGCTCGGTGCGTAACCCATCCGGTGAACAGCTGGGAAGCGGCATGTCGGGCACTTCAGCTCAGAGAAGACAAAGCCCAGGGCTGGGAGGAGGGGGAAGCCTGGACGCAATGTTCTAACCCGCTCCTTGTTCAGGAAGTTCACTGGGAAAAGCATCCCAAACAGCTTCTCCCTAAACTCCCAATCAATCAGAGAAAATCTGATCTCCCCCTCCAGCAGGAAGCCTCCACCAACTACCTGCTCCTCTTCTGTCACATTGCGACTTTCGTCAGGTTTACCTGCTTCTCAGCCCAGAGGACAGCAGTATCAGTTCAGCTACATGAGAAACACATCACCAAAAACCACCCAGTATGGCAAACCACACCTCCCTGCAAGACTGCAGTTTCACCTGTGCCATCCTGATCTGTCCCCTCTGCTCAGGAGACTTTCAGCAGCCAGGAGATCACATGGACTTCACCCCCACGTCCTGCTTCTCTAAAACAACTCAGTAATCAGCTCAGATCTTTGGGGAGGGGAGAGGGGGATCAAAGTGTTTGTGGAAATGCAGCCTGGCCACAAATAGCTTCTCAGCTGTGTCACACAGCTGTAAGTCTAAGCACTCTTCCAACACCCACAGACAGAAGCTGCACCAGGAAAGACAGTAACCGTGCCACAGCTTAATTTTCAGTAATATGCACACACTCAGGACTAGCGCTGGTCCAGCACTGCCCAGAAGGCAGGCAGACTTGCCCCTCTTGTCAGGTGAGCCGCAAGAGCAACACAAGTTCTGACCACAGGATCCAATTCCAGAGTTAAATCCCGTCAGTCTCCTCCTAAACTTGGACAATTCTCCTTTGTGTTACTTCTCTACCACCCTTGCTGGAGGAAGGAAAGCGCAACGTTTTCCCCATTCAGGTAACAGAGTTACTCAGTGTCAGTTGCTCAGCAAGGGGCCCAAGCCGCCCATGCCCCTGCAGCATGCCTCTGCAGAGAAGCGTTTTCTGGGCAGGCATCACTACTTAGTCACACCAGCCATTCATTTTTGCCTTCGAGAACAGCAGCGCCTTTGCCTGTGTGCCAGAATCCTTCTGGAGAATTCGGAGAGATTCCAACTCAATCTCTCGGTCGAGCTTAGGGAAAATGACGGCAGCATGAAACAACAGCACATGGCAAAGGCAGCCACTGGCACCACCACACCACAGCGCCACGCAAGAGCTCAGAGAGCACAGAGAGCGCAACACAAGGGGACACAACGGAAGCCAGCAAGGTCAAGAATAAGTCACTTTTGGTACAATTGCAAAAAGATATCAAACAGGACTTGCCTCTTTTTTTGTCTTTTTCTAAGTTTTATAAATAAAGTCTGATAACTCTTTATAAAAACTAACCTCAGAGCCACAAACAGTTTGCGGGAGGTTCATGAGAAACTTTAAAATTATTTATTTATTAACTTTTAACTAGCAAAGTCTCCGAGAATATTTCGCCATTCATATGGTCAAATATTCTCGCCCTCTCAGATAAAAAAAGCTGACTATAAATACGCTCTCTCTTCTGTCTGATTTTAAACTTAGATAATTTAATAACTCTTAAAACGATGTTTCTCTCTTTAAATAAAGGGCTATTTAACCACATAAACTGGTTGTGTAAACCATCACACTAGAGACACTTGATACCCTCAAAACACGGGAACAACTAGTGATTTTGGTCTTGTTCAGTGCAACACATTAGGCACAAAACCGGCCTGCAGTCAACACGGTACCTTCCCTCCTTCCCCTGGGGTGCTGGGCCCCCGCAAGGGCCCTGTCCCAGCTCCTTCCCCATCGCTGGGGCAGAGGCAGCAGGGCACGACAGCATCTTCCTTTCCACCACTGCTGGTTTACACGGCTAACGCAACGGACGTCTGAAGGAAACCCACTGTTAGGGCACAGAGGGACACCTAGAAAGGAATAAAAACCTATTACACAGAACACCCCAACTGCAACTACGGGTACCAAATGAGACAAAAGCAGCAGGTTCAGGTGCCTGGCAGTCAGGCACCAAGATGCACCACCTGGAAGAGTAATGAAATAAAGCCTTTGGAAGTGACCGAAAATTAGGGTTCCCGGCCCCCAGGAAGAAAGCCTCCCTCCGGACCTTCCCCAAGCCCTTCCGTCGCCCTGCCGTCGGCCACGCTGCACAGACTTTCTTTGGGTAGAAAACCAAGATCTCACAGTCTGTCCCAAGGGCGCCCGAGGGCTACAGACCGCTGGGTGGGAGGCTCTGTCTGCACAGGACAAGGGACGCATCACCACTGCTCATACCAATCTGGACACAACAAAATAAAACTGGAGTGATCAGCAGGCCAGTCCTGGGCCAAGTAGAAGGAACCCGGACCCATGTGGGGAGGGTTTGTGCTTTGGGGATTCCAGGCTGGTTTTGTGCCTAATTGCCCTGCACAGACAAGCTCAGGCAACACTCGCTTCACTAAGACCGGGCGTCCGTTTTGGATTTCACTATTGTGATGACACTAGTAGTAGCAACCTTGCCAGGGACGAGGGGCCCCATACTGGAGGTGAGAGGCCCCCGCGCAGGGGTCACGGGGCTCCGGGCCACGGTTCTGGCGAAGTTCTGGAGAGCCTCGTATTTGGAGCGGAGAGCATCGAGTTCCATTTTCATGCTGGCGTTCTCGGAGGCCAGCTTCTCCACTTCCTGCTGCAGCTCTGCCTTCTGCTTCTCCAGTTCCTCCTTCTGGGTAACACGCTTGACTCTGCAGCTGGCCGCGTAGCCCCGGTTCTTCAGCGTGCGCCGACGCTGCTTCAGCTGGATGATCTCCTCCTTCGACAGGCCCCGTAGATGCTGGTTCAGCTCCCGCACAGACATGGTCACCAGCTCCTCATCTGTCAAGCTGGTCCCATTCTCGCCTGGCTCCCGCTTCACCTGGAAGAGAAGGCAGCACACACTTGTCAAACCTGGAGCGGATGCCTGCACCCGCCTTCCGCACCCCCTTCCTCCATCTGCCGCTTTACCTTCAAGGCCTTGTTTCCTTTGTTGGGGGTCGTCATAACACGACAGCCTTGTCAATCAGGTTCTGGAAGGGAAGGAAGGTCAAGTTAGTCCCCCAAGATGCAGCAGAGCCTGCGACATTCCCGTGGCAGGGTCTAGCAGCAACACCGCAGGCTGCTGCACATCCCACTGCCCCCTCCCCGGACGACGCTCCACAAGCACCTGACTGACCTGGACTCACAAGCAGCAGATTCTGTCCCTGAGCAGAAACTGCTGCCCTTCTACACCCCTACTCCCAGGGAGACTTTGTGGCAATGCTGGGTTTTTTTTTTGCTTGGGGTGGTGGAAATTAAAAAACTAGGAGGAGTCAGAATACACGGAAGCCACATTTTTAAAAATAGCCTGGCAGGCAGCAGGCTGGGTCCAGAGCACGGCTGCTCCAGGCCAGTCATGCTGACTCAGCACGCCGGCACTCGGCGCCTCTTGCTCCCAGCCTCATCCTTGTCACTCCCAAGCACAGCAAGGCAGCCAGTCGCTCTCACACAGCCCCTCCAACAGGTGCCCAAGCACAGCCCAGAAACTCCTCAGGACAAAAGCCCTGCCAGATTCTAGCTGCCCCAAGGACCCAAAACAGTACAGTTCAAGAACACGCAACCCTGGGCAATGAGCACAGAGGAAGCCTTTGCCTTCACAACATGCCTTGCCGGGCATCCTGCGGGATGGGAGAACACCACTGCTGTGCTCACGCCTCTCCAAACTTTTTCTGCTTCCCAGGAAAGCCAGCCCATCCAGGCTCAAGTCAAAGTTCTGCACCCAACCTTTCCCAGGTAACAGAAGGACAACCTGATGCTGCAGCACAAGGAAGCATTTGGGCACACTGGAATCCCATCATAAATTCGGACCTCAGCAGCCTTCACCTCTCCCCATCATGCAAAGCTGACCCCAGCTGTGGGTCTTTTCTGTGAGAAAGTCCCTGTCGGTCCCTGGCAATGTCAGGGCCTAGAACCACCCTCTCCCTCCCTTATCTTCAGAGCCAAGGTATGCTCATAAGAAAACAAAGATTAAGGGTGGCCAAAACTGGAGGAGAACAGACTCCTAAGACAGGACGTCAGAACTGGTAAGAGCAATTCCCAGGCCTGTTGTTACAGTGATTTATACCCAAGCTCCTGTTTCTATCCCTACATACCTCCTTCCCTCAGGCTTTAGTTCAGAGTGCTACTACGCTGCCCAATGAATTCATCCGCTCGGACACCGCTCAACAGACATAGCTGCACCTCCAACTGCCAGGAACGGCACACCTCCTTGAGCGTTCCTGTGCAAGTGCACTCTATGAACACCTCTTTACCTTTTGTCTCTTCGGTGCCAAACAGCCAACAACAATTTTGTCTGCTACTGCTTTGCTAAATGTAAGAGGCACTGATGTACAGTTATAGCCAAGAACCAGATGCACAAGTCAGCAAATACGAATTTATGCTCTTCTAGCAGCTGCGGTGCAGGCTCCCCGCAATGCATCTACCACCTATTAGAGGTGAACGGGGTCAGCATTCCCCAGGACACCGGCAGAGACGTTCCCAAAGCCTCCAGCCTGCCAGGAGGCAGGCTATTTATACCCAGAGGACAATGCTCCTTCCAATGAGATGTCCGCTACAACCCGACAGTGCTGGTGTAGAAAGGGTCACTTTGCTATCCAAGGAAGGTAGCTGCAATGAAGCAGGCTAACACAGGGCAGACAGCACACAAGCGACTGCTTCATAAAATCCATTCTTCACTCTCTGCCACACCGTTGCGTTCCTTTCCTCTGCTCCTACTTAGCAAACAACATGGCTGCTGGGAAAAGGAGAGAAGGCAATAGCTGGGGAGACCAATAATGTCACCCCTGCAGCACCTCTCTGCGCTGTCCTCTGGTGAGTATAAGGAGCCAAGGGCAGGTATGGTCAGTAGGACTACATAAATTTGTTTGCCTGGCGGCACTAAAGAATTTCCAGCTGCCTGGCAAGCACTCAAGCTTCCTTCATTACAGCAGAGCTGAAATAAAACAAACAAGGCAACAAGCGTGCTGCATCAGGCAGGGTACTGGGAAGAGAGCTCCCCAGGGCAGACCGGGGAATCGACAGGGGTGCTCACAGAGTCCGGACCCTGCAAAGGCAGCGACTCATTCCTGCCTTTGCACCACGACTTCTACTAATGCCAAGATGGGGGCAAGAGAGCTAGGAGCAGACAAGAGAAGAGGCTGGTCCCAGACCCTGACAAGAGCAATTTAATTTTGCATGAACTTTTAAGAGTCAAGCAGCATTTTTACCCAGAGGAACCCAGCCTCCTCAAGCAGAAGCCTCCCACAGCCACCATCAAAGCTGTAACAGGATCGTCCCCAAAAGCACCTGGTGATCCCACCTCTCCTCGTCCCCCTTCCCAAGGGGATCAGAATGAGACGCAGCAACACACAAGTCAGTCAGTAGAATGGGAAGAACAACCCCGAGACCAGTTGTTGGCTATTTTCTGGGTCCCCTTTGAAGGATCAGAGACAGGGCTATTTGGCAGCTCACAGAGAGGACACCCAGAGAACTGGCACCAAGACAGAGACCAAACTTGGCCTAACTCTCCAGGCTGCTGATTGCTCAGCTTTTGATAGCTTCCTGAAGAAAGATCACACTGAAAAGTGCCAAACGCAATGACTGCAATGAAGAAAATGCAGCCTCAACACATTTCCCCAGAGCTCAAAAGGCCTGAACTCAGCACAAGCGCAGCCAATTCTCTCCTCAGCTCAAAGGCAGCACAAGGGAGCTGACAGCACCGCGCATGATTCAACGCGGGCCCCATTCTCCACATTCCTGATCGCAGAACCGTGCCACGAGCCCCGTGTAAACACGGTGACGTCACCCGTTCCAGCACAGGCTGGCCCGGAGACGGCGCCGGGAGGGAAGAAGGGAGGGAAGGAGGCCCATCGGTAGGGACAGGGAGGCAGAGGAAGGGGCTGTGCTCCACAACGGGTTCCGCAGCACCGGGCAGGCAGAGGAGCGTGGTTCACTGGCAGCAGTCGGGCATGCCGCATGAGAGCTCTCTCTCCCAGCGTGGATTTCATACTCTGTTTATTTGCTTTCTTGCGAATTAGCTCACAGAGCCCCCTTGGGAATCCAAAGAAATCAGATGACTTCCCCAATTGCATATGAAGTCAGGACAGTGCCTCTCCTGTGCCCACCCAACACCCCCCCCACCCTCCCGTTGGGAGTCCCTGGTGAGCTCACATCCAACCCAGGGCACTTTGACAGCAATTGTTGCCTCAAGGAATCTGCCCACCCAGATGGTTTTAACTCTGCTTACACAGAAAAAGGAAAGAGCTGGCTCTCGGAGACCCCTTCCAGCCTCCTGGTAGCACCTTCCTCGAACCATGCAGCTCAAGCACCGCACGCCCTGGGCAGTCAGAGCCGTCCCCAGCTCTGGACGGCCAGACACCCCCCCCCCGTGCACACACACAGACACTCCGCGTCGGTCAGGCGTTGCAGCCTGCTCCCCCGTCCCACCGGAAAGGTGTGCTTCCCACCGCAGAGGGAACCCACTCAGCTCCGAGGACGCTGCAACGCGGAGCACCGAGCAGACCTCCAGCGCCGCTCCTTGCACCCACCAGGCACCGGGAGCTCCGGCCGGGGTGGGGGGGAGTGGGGGCGGTGGCCGAGTCCGCAGGCCCCTACGGAACGGGGGCCAGAACCTCGCAGCCGCGTCCCCTCGGCCGCCGGCTCTCTCCCAGCCGGTACCGGCCACGCCGAGCGAGCGGCGGGGCGGGGGCATCGGGGAAGCGCGGCTGTCCTGCCTGCGGCCAAGCCTCTGCGCCAGGAACGACCCAGAGCCCTTCGGGGATCCTCGCCTTCCCCGGACCTCCGCCTCTCCCGGTCAGGAGGGAGATCACCCGGCAAGAAGAAAGCCCGCGCCGACGAGGCCGGTCGCTGAGGTCGTGTCCCCCCCGCCCGGGGGCCGCCCGCCCGGCGGGGCCCTCGGACCCGCCCGCGGCAGCGCCTCCGCCCCTCGCGGGAGCGGGGACCCGCTGCGGGCCGGGCCGCGGCGGCGCCGGGCTCCGGGAGGGGAGGGGGGGGGACGACGACACGGGACCCGGCCCGGGGGCAGCCGGTCGGTCCGCAGGACGAGCCGGGCCGGCGGGAGGGGCGGGACGCGCCCATGGCGCCCGCCGGCGGCCCCGGGAGGCGGCGGCGGGGACAGGCCCTAGGCCGGCGGCCCCGCGCACCTGTTGCTCGGCCGCGGGGCGGGGGACCGGGCGGGGCGGGGGACAGGGGCGGGCGGCGCGACGGGCGGCGCCGGGGAGGGGGCCGCGGCCCCGGAACCCCCGCCGTGAGTCAGCGGCGGCGGCCCCGCGCGGCACCCGCTGACCCGCGGCGGCCCCGGCCGCCATACCGGGCCCGCCCCGCCCCGGCCCGCCCCCGGGGACCGGCCCGCCGCGCCCGCCGCCCCGCCCCGCCCGGTGCCAGGGCCGCGCCCGCCGCCCGGGCCGCGCCCGCCACCGCCCACCACCGCAGCCGGCGCTGGCGGCGCTCACCTCCTCACGGAGCCGCCGGGGCCGGGCCGGGCGGGGAGGCCGCGCTGGGAGGGACCGGGACGCCGCGAGCCGCCGCCGCCGCCGCTCACGGACGCGTCACGTGATGTTTGGGTCACGTGGCTCCATTCATGAAGCGCCCGGCGCAACCGCCCCGGGCCTTAAGGGGGACGCGCGTTTCTGTCGGAGGCGGCGCCTTAAAGGGGAGGCGGCGGTGGCGGCGGCCCGCACCGACCGACCGACCGCAGGCGCGGGGCTCCGCCCGGCGTGTAAGGCCCGCCCGGGAGCCGCGGGGGATCCCTGATCCCGGCCGGTGTCGCCTCCTCCCGCCGGCGCGGGGCAGTTCCCGGCCCGGGGCGAGCCCTGCCGCCGCCGCGCCCGTCGCCCCGGTGGATCGGCAGCGAGGGGGTCTTCCGGCACCTCTGGCCTCGGAACCGGCGGCCGGGGCAGCGGGAAGGGGGGGTGGCCGCCTGCCCCGGGCTCCCACGCGTGTTAGCGGTGTACAGCGAGGAACAGCCGCGCAGCAGGAGCAGGGGGTGCCGCTCCCCCCGGGGGTGCCCCCCCTGTTCCACGCCCTTCGCTGAAACTTGGCCCCAGCGCGGAGGAGAGCCCGGCTGCCCGCCCCGGCGTGGCCAGCAGCACCGGCGTCCTCTCCCCCGGGGGGCCCCACGCTCCCTTTCAGCTGCATCCACAGTTTCTTAGAGCTGCTGAAACTGCACAGAGGAGCAAGGTCTCCACCGAAAATGCTGACTTAAAGAGGAAGGCTTCGCAGCAGCTCTCCTAGGCACTGGAGACGGTGCCGAAGCAAGCCTTGGCTGAAAAGCGTCAGGACTGGGGCTGGCTCTTCTCCTGTGAAATGCTGCTCTCCCAGATCGTGCCTGGCTTGCTCCACATGTGTTTCCACCTCTTCTGCTCTAACTGTGGGTCCGTAACACAGGAATACCGGTGCCTACCGCATTTACTGCTGTGCTACAAGCAAAGCAGGGCTGACAAGATGAGTACAGCAGACAAGGACGAGGGGACAAGTGGAAGGTGCTGCGATGAAACTGGGCATATGGGAGTTAAGGCAACATCATGGAGAAAGCACGCTCCTAAGGAGGTAGTCTGGGCCCTGCGCATTCAGCAGCAGCACCGCTGTTCTCTGCTGTGCACGCAGGGACCTGAACGCGAGTCCTGTAGGGCTCTTCTGTAGCCCTTGACAGGCTAGGTTTTCCATCTGCTGTGGTGGCCAGCTCAGTTACAGGCCTACAAGCATCTAGGAAGTTCATCTATAGCTCTGCCTCTCTGGGGGTGCGCTGGGGCAGTCAGTAAGTCTCCCTGCAGAGAGGCTCAAGCTCAGCCATCCTACCTTTTATTCTCCATCATACTTTTATCAGGCAAGTTGCAACACTTTCTGCAACACTCCCTTTCATTTTGCATCAGCCAGCACTTAAACCATCTGACTTCCAGCTTGGCCTGTCTGTGCAGGGTATTCACAGCCTCAGCAGGGAAACAGGAACATGCGGCACCCACTCGCCTCCCATGGTATCTTGTATGCAGTGGCAGAACCGCTAGAAAGCCTAAAGGATTGGGATACTCTGAGAAGGATTAACACTCCAAGTCCCTCATGTCAGATTTCAGCCAGGCAGCTTTCCTCCTCCCATTCTCTTTAAATATCTGAAAACTGGTAGCACAGGGTGCTAGGATAACTTTTATGTTGTTGCTCAGGAACCATGGGTGACAAGGAGAAAGAGGCCGATACGCTTCCCAGTCGCATGCCCAGACAAACCAGTCTCAAAGACAGGTTTGCAGCACACCTGAAGCGCACTCACTGTGAGCAGCAAGGACCCAATGGCAACTGCCAGGCGGAAGAGATATACTTGGTCCAAACAGCGGGGAGTAGCCAGAGCTCTCTGTCAGAGAAGCAGTTTATTATGTAAAGAGGAAAGAGGAGTAGCCATCTGTCATGCCTGTAGGGTCATGCCCTGCTACCAGCCAAAAGCCTAACGCTAAAAACACTTTTAACATTACTAGCACCTTTGGCAGGCTCTGCAACAATACGGAAATGCTCTTCCTGCATCACCTGCATGTCCAAGATTCCTCAGGAGACAATAAGCCCATGTGAAATATTCATCTTTTACCAGCACTCCCCCAGTATACCCCAAGGTAGAATACAGTATGACAATTATCCGCCCAAATCCATTCCATCCCCTCCAGCCTGTTGCTCCCACTGAAGCCCCATAAAAGTGGTAGGGGCAGCTTGCATTCTTTGTGCAGTTTTTTGACTTGGGATAGGACTCGGGCTCTGGGAGAAAAGTAAAGAGGCAAGGAAGCTATGCGGGGACATTGGCTATAAAGAAATTGCAGAAAGCAGTAGATGCAATCTTCTCTTTGCTGCTGCTCTGCTGCTCTGGCTCCCAAGACTGTGCCTGAAGTACAGGTTAACCGTCCTTCTAGATGATGGGCTATAATGCACCTTCTCTCCAATTAGAGCATTGGTCCCTTCTGCCCTTTCGAGTCTACAACCCTCACTCATCCCTTTCCCCAGTGGGCCCAGGGAAGAGAGGTGCTGCGTTGCCCTCGGTGCCTGCTCACGCCTGGCCTGGCACTCAGGGCTCTGCCAGGCAGCAGGAGGGGTCGAGCAGGGCCGCCCTCTGCTTGCTGCTACAACCCTGACCAGATTCCTTCCCTCACAAATACTGGAGTTTCAGGGTCAGAAGGGACCACTGCTCCTGGACCCATACTTTGCTGCTGTTTCTTGCTCATAAATTTGAGTCAGACTTGGGTAATTGTCCAGACCAGAAAAGCAAGGGTCTTCCACCTCTGCAAAAACATAGTCATCTGGATGCATTTCACCAAGCAAGTACTTGTTGTTGGACAGGCATCAGGCATTCTCAAGTCCTCCCTGAACCTCTTTTGTGTCAAGCAAGGACTGACTTTCCTCCTAGGTGTCATGCAGGACAAACTAGGTGAGATGGGACAAGATCTGAGCTGCAAGCCAGAGTAGATGACTTCAGTGTTTCCCTTTAGTCTTGTATTCTTAGAACTAGGAATGCAACTGCATGAAGCAGCCCTGAACTTTTTCTAGGTGTTCTCCCCTTCTAGCCATTAGCAGTGCAACACCTTCAGAGAAACAGGAAGAAAAAAGAAACAGTCTAGAAAACACCAGAGAGACAGAACTGTGCCAACACAAGGTGACACTGAGGGCTGCTGCACTGGATTTCACCAGCCCAGGGGCTCTGCTGGGAGAAGTGCTGTCTGGAAGGGACAACCAGTCCACCACAACACAGCTGGATTGCACAAACCAAAGCAGAGCAGCCACTGTCAACAGGCATCAACACTGAAACACCAAGAAAGAGGTACAGCCTGATGCAAGGAAAGGTGCTGAGGAAGACCCCTACTGCCATGCAGTAGCTCAGCAGCTGAGTACAAAACCCTGCTTGAGTCTAAGGGAATGGTACAGAAGGCAGCTTTCTCTGGAGGAGGTTGTCCTTGACTTCAGCTCTGCTCCCGGCTGCTCCAAAGCAAGGAGAGCATCGGGGAGCACAGTGACGCTGAAACATATCCATGGGCACGTGGGAGCAGATTCTGCCCATGGAGAGCATGAAGAAGTGTCAGAGACAGAGGGAAAAGGGAGCACTCACCACCCCTCCACCTGCCCAACCACCCAAGCAAGGCTAGCAACAAAGGAGGGACAGTGAGAGCAGTTCATGGTTCCCCAAACCAGACAGAGCAGAGAAAAGGGGTGGCCAGCAAAGAGAGAAACGGAGTGTGGTCCAGAGGTTCACGCCATCTGTCTCTGAAAGTCAAGGCAGATGGGGCAGAGGCACTTTGGTCCCTTCTGAGAGGTGCTTTAGGGCCCAGCCTCTAATGTAGTGCGCAGCACTGCATTTGTGTGGCAGCACCTGCTCTAGCTAGTAAAGACAATGACAAGACACAAGCTCTGACAGCAGATGCAAGACGGGGCAAGAGGGGTCTGGGCCTGGTTCAAACCTTTGAAACCAAAAGGCATTCTGAAACCTCTTAAAAAAATCCTATTAGAAACCATTTCTGCATGGGACACCACAAACACTGTCTGAGTCCTAGAAGCATCCAAGGCTTCTGGACAGACAATGCCCTTGATGAAGGTCCAATGATGGCATCACACTTGCCCAACAGAGAACAGCAATGCCAGGGACAGTTTGCACCAACCCCACTACAGGTTATAAGACCCTATTCTACAGTGTTGCAGTGCCCCACAGCTGCTGCAAGCCAAGAGCCAGGTATGGGGGACACCAACATTCAGAGCGAGCATTCTTCCTTGGACAAAAAAGCAAGGGCATGGAGGAGACTGATGTTCAGCACAGCCAGACTACAGCAGCCTGGTCAGTTGTTCTTGCAGCTGGGGCTCTTATTGGTGAACAGACTGACTTTGCTGGCAGATGCCACAGACAGAGAAGGAGACTCCAGCTTCACCTTATCCAACAAAGTCTTCTTTATGGCTGCTGGGGAGATCTTCTCTTGGTCTGCCAAATGCTGCAGCTCCCTGCAATGGGGTGGTGGGAGAGAAAGACATAGCAAAAGGAAGAGACAGGGAGTGTGGGGGGCAAGTTTTGCTGGCTTTTTAGGACTTCGTAGCTGCCCACCTTGTCCGGATGCAGGAAGCCTCCACAGCATTGATTAGGAGTGAACGAAAGCCACCGCTCTCCAGGAAGTGCAGGGCATGGATGGTGGCTCCCCCGGGCGAGCAGACGTTGTCTTTCAGCTGCCCAGGATGCTGCTCAGATTCTAACAGCATTTTGGCAGCACCCTGTAGCAAGGAAGAGAAAACAGCTGCCAGAGCTCTGACTGAGGAACCGACTGTCAAATACTCCTGTTCTCCACTGCGCAGAGCAGCACCAAACACTCACAGTGGGCAAAACTGGGTTCCTGCCCGAAAGCCATTAGCAGGCTGCCAAAACACTTTTCAGAGCTGAAAAAGCCTGCAGAGGAGTCATGGTGCCCCAGGCCCCAGCTCCCACACCACCACCAGCGCCAGCAGATTGCTGCGGACACTTCCTACGTCCCATCACCGGGAACCTGCGTGCAGTCAAACCAAATACGTTTTTTAAATTAGATTCAGTAAGAGGACTGAGATTATTTCAAACCGTGATGTGCAGAATAGTCTGCACAGAGCAGGCACAGACTCAAATGTGTTCTGGAGGAGGAAGTACTGACCAGCAAAGCCTGTGCTCCAAGTCGAACAGCCAGCCTGCGGGGAAGTCCCATTTTCACTCCCCCATCCGCCAGAGCATCCAGAGCAGTGAACGCCTGAGACCAGACAGAGGAAGAAGGTGACTGAACGTCTCTACTCCAAAACGGATGCCTCCCCCTTTACTATGCCGGGCTTCCCTCCCACTAGTTCCAAAGCAGGAGTGGGGGGAATGAGAGAAATTCAGCTGCTGGGTCATACTAATTACAGGCCCACATTTTGCAACATGAACACACGGACACTGCCTGATGGCTATGGACTTCAGACTCATCCGACTGGTAATGGACTTTTGTTGTTGACCCAAACTGGTTATAAACTGGATACCTGGATTACATGTCCCATAGCAAATGTGAGTGATCAGAAAAACAAGAATTGACAAACTGAAGCTGCACAGGCTTTCACTGCATGCGAAGCCTACTGCTCTCCCCAAGACTGTCACAAGTTGAGGAAGTAGCACGTACATACGCAGGGCCACTGCCACTGAGCCCTGTTACAGCATCTATCAGGTCCTCTTCCACCTCAGTGCAGAAGCCTACACTGGCCATCAGTTGTTCCACAAGCTTCCCATCCTCCACATCCGCATGAGTCCCAGTGGCATAGACTGTAGCACCTTCCCGGACAATCACAGGGGTGTTGGTCATGCACCTGATCACTTTTGGTGTGGGGCAGAAGGTAGAGAGTTTCTTAGGGCAGAAAATTATTGGACACAGAAGAAAGAAAGAAAGAAAGAAAGAAAGAAAGAAAGAAAGGAAGAAAGAAAGAAGGAAGAGACACAAATGAGCTTTAGTGCATATTTGGCATACCAAACAGGCTGTCTAGGAAGGGACTCCCCAGGGGCAAGAACAACACAAGCAGAGGGAAAAGAGAAACTCCTGTACTCCACACTCTCTGCTCTGAGCCAAAGCGTGCAAAACTTAAATGTGAAGTCTTTCATAGTACCAGCACATGGCAAGCTGGGCAGAGCTGCTGTGGGGAACAACACCCCGAACGCCTCATTCCCACATCAGCTCACGAGTCTCCAAAATAGCTCCTGCAGACACTTAGCACAGAGTCTGCAGAAATTCAGGGGAAATTCACCTCTGTTGAGAGAAAAGACCTGACAGCACCTCGTGTAATAAAAGAGCTGGCATAAAGTCTCCTATAGCTTTTTCCGATGAGGACGGGCAACGGTGACCCAAAGCAATGGGTCGGCCACAGCAGTGATTTAGCCCTGGGCAGCACAAGTGTCGCCCGTCCCTCGCATCAACTCCGGGGGGCTGGAGGAGCGGGACCGCCTCAAGGCCAGCTCCGGCACGGTGCTGCCCTGCGGCAGACGCCTCCCGGTACCGGCCGGCCGCTACGGCCCCAGCGGACCCCCATCCCCCGCCACCCCTCCTCACCTTCTCGATGGAGCTGATGGTGACGCCGGCTGCGCAGGAGACCACGATGTGGCGGGCCTCGATGTCGGGGCCCACTTCCTCCAGGATGAAGGGGATGATGGGGGGCTTCACGGCCAGGAAGAGGACATCGCTGCTCTTCACCGTGTCCTTGTTGCTCACCGTGAAGTTCACGCCCATTTTCTGCAGCGGTCGGGGAGAAACCGGGGCCGCTGTCAGCCCGGGGCGGCCCGCCGCGGGGAGCGCCGCCGCCCGCCCTCACTCACCCGCAGCCCGCTCACGGTGGGCAGGTCGGTGTCCGGGGAGCTCGCCGTGATCTTGTGCGCGGCCAGGACCCCTGCGAACGGCACCGCGCGTCAGCCCCGGCGGCTCGGCGCCGCCATCCCCGCGCCGCCCCCCCGACCCCGCGCCGCGCCACGCGCCCACCTGCCGCCGTGAAGCCCCTGGCCAGGGCGAAGGCGAGCTGCCCGGCCCCGATGAACCCCACGCTCATGGCGCGGCGCAGCGGGGAGCGGCTGGTCCTGCACGGCCCTGCCAGAGCCCACCGGCGGCCGCGCCGCCGTCCACGTGGCCGCGCGCCGCGCCGGGAGGCGGAGCCGCGGGGCGGGGCTTCGGAGCGCGGCAAATCGGCGGGCGGCAGGGTGGTGCCGCGCCGGCCCTCCGCCACTCAGGGACGGGGGGCACCGCCCCTCGGCACCGCCCCTCGTCCGTGAGTGGCGGAGAGCCGGCCCGGCACCACCCTCGCCAGCTATTGGGGCAACCGGCACACGGTGTTGCATCATTCGCAGCCTACGGCGGCCGCGCGGGGTCAGCCACCGCGCCGCCGCGTCGCCCCACCAGGGGGCGCTGCTCTCCCGCCGCAGCTGCGGGGCCGGCGGCGCGCGCCCTTCTGGAAGCTTCGGGCGCCGCCGCGTGCCCTGCGGGGCCGCCCGCCGCCGCGCTGAGGGGCTCCGGGCCGCCGAGCGGGAGGGGCCCGCCGGACCGCGGCCGCCCTCGGTCAGCGCCTCCGCCACCGGCTGTCCCCTCCGGCCTGGTGCCGGCCGTGCCCGCAGGCCGGGGTGGCAGCGGGGCGGGCGGGCTCCAGCCCTTGCTAGCGGCCGTCCCGGGCGCGTCCCTGTACCCCACGGGGCCAGGTCTTAGTCGGGCACGGGAGGCGGCTCGCCATCCCCGCGTGTCCCTGCCTCCGCTCCGCGCTTTGTGGAGTCCCTCTTGCCCTTCCTCCCGGCTCCTCTTCCTCCTCGTCCGGCCAGCGAGTGGGTTCTACCTCCCCAGGGAAGGGACCCCGAAGCGCTTCGCTTCTCCTGCCCCTGCGGGTCCTCGTCTGGCTGGCGAAGGGCTTGGGCAGCCGTTGACCCCGGAACAGCAGCTGCCTCGCTGTCCCGGCATTGCCAGCGCGCGGTCTGGGCCGGGGGATTCTCTGTGCCTTGCCCGGGACGGCAGCTCTCTGATCCGGCAGCTGGACGAGGGATGGCGGCGCAGCTGCCAGGCGCCCGCAGCGAGCGTGGCGGCTGCTGTGCGGGAAAGCGTGGGCGTTCTCCGGTGGAAGGCGTGTTCGGCCCCAGCCGTGGCAGGAGCATGAACGCGTGCTTTGTGGGGATGGCCCGTGGTGTGGCTTCACTTGAACGTCCATAGTAATGGACTGTGGAGAGACCGAGATGTTTTGAAATACGTCGCCATAAAAACCAGGCACCAGGCAGTGCTGTTTTCTGCTAAATGTAATCTTACTACACTTGCTTGCTTTTTTTCCTCTCCTTCGGCTTTTTTCCTACTCCTCCATTGACAGAAATAAATCTCGGTCTATCTCCTGCGGATTAATGTTCCTAAACATCATCTTTTGGGGCTGCAGAATGCCAGTCTCCAGAAAGAGAAGGGAATAAGAGGGACCCAAACTAAAACCCAACCCATTAAAGATTGAGATTCATATATATATATATTTATATGCATATATTTCAGGTTGGAATTCTTTAGGAGCTGTCTCTATTGGCTGCAAGCACAAATCCATAATTCTAAATGACTGCTTGTACATTCTGACGTTAGTTTACCAAAAAAGTTGAGAATGATTGGTGTCTTAGGAAGCCTGTTTTATGGCAAGTTACTTGATCGTGATTTATTAATTAAGGGGAAAGACAAGCTCTGGAAATAAAGGGTTTTTTAATTAACTGAATCATGACGGGGTAGGTTGTTAAAATCGTATTAAGCAGATATCAGATGTTCTCTGTCCTAGATTGGGTAATCTCATAGTTTCCAATGGTTAGTGAGTGTTTAACCACTGAAGCATGAGGTTTTGATTTTTTTTTTTTCTCCTAAAAGAGTGGATTGTTGTCCACACAATCTTTTTTTGCCATTTTGACCATGCTAACATTTTTTGCTCAGTCTTTGGCTGGCAGATGAGAAAGCTAAATCTGAACACGCTGTTCTTGGCAATGAATTGTCTTTCCACTCCTCCAGTCAGTGGTATCATGATTTCCATGTTAAATTCTATTTCCTCCTCATTGTGAAGGCACTAGATTTTACCCCCATTGTTTCCCAGTTAGCTATTTCTCTTGGGCCTTTATGTCCCTGGCACTGTGTAAGTTGCATCAACTTGTGCAATTAGCAGATTTTATCATATACCTGCTAGTTGCTCCTAGCTGGTGTAAAATCTTCATGGCAAAAAGGAAGCAAATGCCCATCTGAAGAAAGTGTTAACCTGCTGAGGATCTTTCCAGCAGACTTCACTACCCAAAAGACTTGCAGCGCCGTCTCTGGGGACAAGCAGCCCCTGCCTGCGGGGCACCTGCCACTGACATCCCACTCCCTGGCCTCCACCAGCCCCCTCAGAGCCACGCCGGGGTCTGCAGGAAGGTGCTTTTGCACAGCAATATTCCTGGGGTTTACAGGTTTTAGTTTTATAACAGAAGCCATGATGGTTCACAGTCACCTATTTGATTTTTAGTGCTCTGTAATAACAAAAAATAAGTAATTTTCAAGTGTGACAGCTTAATTTGTCCAGGTTGATGGGTTTATAAAGAATGCATCGTAAATGCTTAAGGTTCCTTTTGTGTGCAGTGGCTCTCTGTACACTGCCTCCTCCAATACAAACGGATTTCTTTTTCCAAGTTAGCATTTCTTATTTGTACAAGCCCTTAAGTTGTTTGAGTGGCAAGAAATAAAGTGCTCTAATATCCCGTTTTGTTTCTATAGTAGATAGTCTTGGGTCTATGCCCTAGAACAAGCTGGCCAGCCTCTTGTTGGCCCATTATCTTCCAGACTTCCTGCCCTTAATGGGGACTTGTGGAAGAGGAAAACCCCTTGGAAGGCTGTTCAGTACATTCCCGTTATGCCAGATACTGATTTCTGACCTGTTTCATGGGCTAGTAATTCCCACTGCTAAAGGCAGGTTCTGACTTGGTAGCAGAATTATCTAACGCAGTCTGTACCAACAATCTTTTTCCTTTGCTTTTCAAACCCCATACAAAGCACTGATGAAAAGTAAGTTTCCTTCCTTTTTCCTGAGTGACTCTGCTACAAAGAACGTCAGTCAGAGGTCTCAGCCGTCTTGAGTATATACTTTTTTGGGTCTGCGTTCAGGCTTCATACATCAAAATAAATTGAGCTGCGCTTTCTGGCAGAAAGCAGAAGGGCTATGTCTGGTGAAATAAAAGCTGTGTGGAGACCAAGATGAAACTATACAGATCTCTGGAGATGTAGTATGTAAGTCTGCCATTCAGCTTTATTTTAATTTGGTTAAAAAATAAATCTTGCTTTTGACAGTCAGCTACTTTAGATTTTAATCAAACCTATCTAGTCTGCATGCTTTCTGCACAAGTACTCAGACTGCTTTGGTTTCTCACTGGATCAGAAATGAAGGACATTTCTTCCTATTAAGCTTGAAATCTGAGCTATGCAGTGTGGGACTTCAAAGTGGGTGTTATTTCAGGGGTGGGTCAGAGAAATGCAGCTCGTTGGTGACACAAAGAGCTCGGGAATCCTAGCGCCTGATCTGGTCTGAGGCAGTGCTCCCAGTTTGTTACCGTTGTATGCAAGTTTTGGCATGTCCCATCCGTGTGTGCCCCCCACCCCCCGCCAGGTTTGGTCTTTTATGCAGCACCATGAAATCAATTCATCTCTGCATCCCCTTCCTCCCTCCCCCAAGAATTTATCTTTAAGCTTCCAGAAAAAAAATTCTTGACATGAGTGTAAAACAGTGGCATATGAACTGAGACAAAGCATGTGCCAAGGTACCTTCTGGTCCTGGTTGAGCGAGGATGTCAGGTTACACATGGTTATTTTGCAGTTGGGCTCTGTTCTGCACCCTGTTTCTTGGCAGTAGAGCCCCAATTTTGCAAATTTTCATTTCTATAGTGACTTAGTTTTTGCTAAATAGGAATGTCCCATGCTTCCCCCCCCCCCCCCCCCCCCAAGTTGCATGCTTGAGGATATCCTTTTTCTGTGCTACACAGCAAAGGAGAGGAGAGGAGAGGAAGGGAAAGGACTGGTAGTTTTCAAAATACTATTACAGCTAGGAGGTTGTTCTCAGAAACATCCTGACTGGAATTTCCCACACTTGCATTTCATGTCTCACCACACAGCCCAAACTAACCCAAACTCTGAGGGATTGTTTTTCATCTCCAGAACTGGTGTTCCTTGATGTAGCTTTTAACTTTCCCACTTCCTGGGTAGTCACTTGATTAAGGTTAGGCGTTGGTAACAGTTTCAAAATCCTTGGTGTCTTTCCTAATATTTGGCTCAGTAATCCAGTAGCCTGCAGACCTGCTGTTGCAGCAGCGAGCGTTTCTGCCGCCTGGAGATGAAAGGCCGTTTTCCGAACTTTTGAGCTGCATCATTTCTTCACTCTGGCACCAGGCGGCTGAAGCAGATGTTGAATGATGGAGGAGGTGGGCTTTTCCCAGCGTCAGCTGCAGCCCACCCACTGCAGGTCGTTAATTTGCTGGTCCGGCCAGTCTTGACCCTGAAGTTTGGTTGATGGTTCTTGTGCACCTGCCTGATCAGCACCTCCCTTCCCCGCATTCCGTCTCCTGCCGCATCCCCGACTGCTGTTGCTTACGCTGCTGGGACGGCTTTGCAGCAGCAGACCCGCATTTCAGAGGTGCGAGACAAAGCGGATGCGCTGGGAGTACGCCAGATCCACGACGTAGAGCAGCAGGTTCACGTAGGTGAAGATGGCGATGACCAGCTGGCTGTCCCAGGGGCACTTGCCCTTGGCGCAGAGGCCGGGGCGCCGCGGGGAGCCGTACTTGCTGTCGAAGCAGAACACCGGCCAGATGACCGCTGCGCTCATGTACAGCAGCACAGCCCCGAAAGTGTAGATGACCACAGAGCGCTCAAAGGGGAACCACAGCAAGGCAGTCTTACCTGTGACGCTGAAGGCCACTACCACCACTGTCACCACAAAGCAAAAGCTGTAGACAGCCACGCACCACTGCGTCGCCACGTATTTGCTATACTGGCTGTCGTTCACCAGCGCCCCAAAGATGATGCAGGCCACGAAGGCCTGTACGATCTTCAGGAGCCCAGAGATGGTGGCCATGTAGCTGGTGACTTGTCCCGGCTTTGCCCTGGTTAGGAACACCTCGGCGGCATACACGACAAACAGGAGGCCTGCGAAGACGCTGGCTGCGATGCGAAAGTCTCTCACCTCACAGCCGATGGGGTAACAGCCGAGCTGGACAAAGTAGAGCGGGTAGATCACTGCGGCCGTGACAGACATGAGCGTGGCGAGCATGGCAAAAGCAGCTGTGAAGTTTCCCCAGGAAATGGTCAGGCAGCTGTGCAGATGCGTGAATTCGCAGGTGATGATGAAGACGGTGATGGCGAAACAGAAGGTCCAGACAAACATGCAGAAAGTGCCATAGGCCGCGCTGAATCCCCCCTGGTGGGCTACCAGGCTGAACGTGGTGCATCCAAACGTCATCTGCAGCAAACGAGCTATTCCCACAGGGGATGTCACAGCAGCCGTGTTCAGATACGGTCCTCCCGTGCTTTCCATCATCTTTCCAGTCCAGCAAACAATCCACTTAAAGCCCCCCCCAAATGTCCTTTCAGGGTTCTGCTCCTTCGTCCTGAGTCACACCTGGTACTGGATCGGTAGAGCGGCAGCTCGAATCCCTGACTTGTCTCTACCAGTATCGGTAGGTGCTGCGTGTGACGCTGAGTGTGCGTTTCTGGCAGCCTCTCATCAGCGCAGACTTGCCGGCTGCAGGGAGGTTACTAGCTGGCTCTGCCCACTGGCTGCAATCTCAGGGTGCTGCGATCAGTTCGCTCCGCTTTCTCAGGTCTGAAACCTGCCCCGTGTTCTGTCCTTTCACCGTCTCCTTCCCCACATGATGGCGGAAAGGATCACTTTCTCCCTGGAGGTTGACATTTATTCCATTTTAGCTCTGCAGCTGTAGCTCTCTGCTGTGCTGTTTGCAGGAACCTAGGAGTATAAATAGGGGCTATATTAATAGTTCTGGAATGAGTCCTGCCCCCTCCTCAACTGCCATGAGCGGGTGTTATTTAACACTGAAACTGCAAGCTCTGTCAGAGGCTCTTGATTATCCTTCTGCTATTCCTCTAGAAATGTTCGGGTCACTGGAACGCTCTTGTTCTCCCAGCAGCCGCCCCACACCATGGGGGCTGTCTGTGGAAGGGGGCTGCGATCCAGCCACACTGCAGAAAAAGGAGCCAAGTCCTGCAGACCAGACCCAAGGCCCCCTGAGTGGGGACAGAAGTCCGAAGGCATCACTAGCCCTATAAAAGGATTTAGGCTAGAGGCTATGATAAAAGCTGACTCACTTTGCTCCATTTGATCTGGAGCAGTAATATATGTACCTGCTGTGAAAGGCCCTGCTGTGCTTTGAGCATTAGTGAGAGCATGCGGCTGTGAGGATTTTGAGCACCCGTCCTCACTATCTCCTTAAACTCTTCCCTGTCTCTCTTTTACTTATATGGGAACCAGTTATTCTTGTATCTCTGAAAGCCAAAACCAAATACAATTGTAAAAAAAAAAAAAAAAAAAAAAATAAAAAATTTGCTTTGATATTCTTAACTCTGTTTTGGAACACAGATTTCAATATATAGTGTCAAACCCTCCCTCCTGTTGGATCAAAGCTTTCCCAGGTAGCCATTTTTGGTATACATTTCCCCAGACTTGGTCTCTACCCAGAAGTTTCTTAATTATAACTCTAAAAGCCCCAAAGAAAATTTCTGAGGTAGTTTCAGAATAGGAAAAATTAAAACCACAGCAGAGTAGAAAAATTCCTCATTTGCCTCATGGCACCATTGCTGACTCCTTACCTGCAGACCAGCTCTCACTGTGCTGGTCCCACTGTGGAAGCAGGATCATCCCAGGAGCTCTGCACAGGTGCCAGGAGTCACCATGACTGAGGGCCAGCCCCGCCCAGAGCCTTAAAATGTTCTGAATGGTTCAAGGTAGTCATCAGCTGTGCTGATAAAGCCTGTAACTTCCTAACTGGGAATTATAATCGACCCTTATGCTTGGTAACAATAATAATTGCTTAATATAATTGTTTCATATTCGTATGTTAATGTAATGATGTGACACCCACCAATGAATCGCCACACGCAGTGCTAGATACTATAAAGAAGAGCTGGCAAAAGAAAGTGTCTGCTCCAATTTATGATCTTAGCATGCAATTCTGGGGCAGCCTGGGTTTGGTTTATCCAGGTGAAGGATGCTGCTCCCCTTTCTCCCAGGACCCTTCCTTGTGCTGTGCCTGGGGACTCGGACGGGCTGGTTTGGGGAGCTCAGACAGCTGAAAGCTCCCAGACCCCCTGGAAGAATACCCTTTCTCAGCAGTTCACTGCCTGCAAGGTCTGCTGGCACCAACACTGCTGGCAGGCAGGACCACCACCTGGGATGTGCGACTGCAGCCGCTCACACTGCTGGGAAGCACGCCTTTACACGTGTATCTGCTTGGATAAAATGGGCTTTGGAGGTGATGCAGCATGTCCAGTTTCTGGCTGCTTGTTCCCACCCCTCCACTGTCCTCCCTTGCTCTTACGCATCTTGCCTACACAACTGCTCTGTGAGCTGGATCAGGATACTAATGTCAGATTTAAAAAAGAACAGCAGAAAACTTGCACCTGACAGGGATTATTTTTAACCTGGAGTCATCACTGGTCTGATTTACACTGCAGATGTGCGTGCTTGTATCCACACAGCAGTGGCATTGACAGAGAGAGCAGCCAGGGCCAGGGGTTTGGACAGGATCTATTTAAGCTAGTATTGCTCCTGCAAATCACTGTGATCCAGCTGTGGATTAAGACAAGAGACAAATAGAGACAGACATAGGTTACAGTAGGATTGCTTATGGTGAAAAGCAGTGGCTACAGCACTCCAGCAGCTCACAGTCAGCATTTTGTAGGCCAGGAATAACTTTATGGAATGATTCACATGAGAACAGTACAAATTTTGTGAATGTTAAGATAAAATGTGCCTACCTTCAGCTTTGTCACTGTCTTGTAACCTCAGTGTCTCTTTCACGAAAATCCCTCCCATTTTCCTTAAAAAGACCTTTGGTGCTGAATGTAGAAAACCTGCATTCATTTGGGGTGGAAGTTACACCATTAGCATCACAACAACCAGGAAATGCAGCAAGAGAGCCAAGGAGCTCCAGGTGAACATGCTCTCACCCTGAGGTCTTGCCCTTCCTGACTCTCTGTGATGTTAATCCTTCACCTCTAGCAGAAGTTTTCCAGACTTGACTGGCAGTGTGTTACTGTCTGTAGTGTGGCATGTCCTGTAAAACAGAGGGGCTGTGTTAAAAGGCAAAGTTATTGCTGCTGTTGGACTCTCACTCATCCTGTCCGGGGACACAGCTTTGCTGTTCCTGTGCAGTCTCAGCATTCCATCAGTGATGCTCTATTGCACCTGAACACAGCTGAGATCACACTTGTCATTTTTCTTCTTAAGCCCTAGCAGGAACCCCTCTAGATCCGCCCCTGCTCCCCCCCCCCCCCCCCCGCCCCGACACTCCCCATTGTAGCATTTGGCTACAACTGTACCACACTAGCTACGTGGGGTCAGTGGGGAAAAGTTTATTCAATACTTATTATATGACAGTCAAGCAGCTGTACTGAACTCCAGTTGCAGAAGAGCTATTTTACAGTTTATAGCCCACTGTGTTATTGCTTACACTGTAACTTGCTGTATCACCTCCCATCTGAGCAGGGGACCCAGCACACTCAGGAGCAGAGGGCAAAGGGACGCTCCATGTCAAGGCACACTTGAGGACAACTGCTTGAAAGTCCCTGGTGCCACAGGCTGATCATCACAATCCCTCCCAGCTGCCCTGCACGCTGTGACCCGTCAGTGATGCCTGGGCTCAGAGCAGGGCTGGTCCTGCTGCTGGGCTTCCACTTCTCGTGAGAAATGGTGCCGCTCCGGAGAGGCCTCAGCACCGGGAGGCAGTGCTGGCAGAGCGCAGTGGTCCCCAAAATGAACGGCTGGCAGGAGCAGTGCACCAGATGGACCACTGCCTTCTGCAGGGGTGTTGGGTTTGAATGGCAGTACCCAGGGCCTCTGGGTGCTGCCAGCAGCCTCGTTTCCCAGCATCATACAGATGCACTGCCAAAGGACTTAAATTTTCTTTTCACTTTAAAAACGTGTAAGCAGATCTCATATAGAAGGTCATGAATTAGAAACCTACCGCTTCTTGCACCCCATCACCTCAGCTTGTTGCACTGCTCCTTTGAGACCCTGTTCTGCTAAACAGGGAAGAGTCTGCCTGCACAGTTTAAGGTTTGCTCTGAAAGGAGATCCAGAGCCACAGACATTTGCTGGTGAACGGCATGGCAGCTTTGCAATCAAAATAAATGTTGAGAAGCCCACATGCCCACACATCAGACCAGTGGCTCCTAAACGGTAAGTCACAGCATCTTACAAAGAAGTGAGACACTGATTGGCACAGAAGAGACCATGGCTACTAAACTGTTCAGATTTTTAGCCTGGGTTCCACGCAAGACTGCCAGGAGGACAGAGTAGCAAGGGCTAGCATGGGGGACAAAAGCTTGATCAGCTGCTCCATGGCTGCAGCAGAGGCTATAGAATGGAGGAAGCAGCAGCAGCAATCCTGTCCCACTGCTGCTACCACCTTCTTGCAGTGTTTTCACAGTAATGACGCTGCCTCCACGTTGCTTGTCCAAGGAATGGGGTACCTTGCCCCCAGAGCAGCCCTTCTGTGTCTTTCTACAGCACAGCACGGCACGTCCTCCTTGCAGCTGCCCCCAGTCCAGAACAGAGCTCCATCCAGCAGGTAAGACTGGCAGAACGTAATTGTCCAAGGTCTTCACTGTATCGTGGCTGGGTTTGGTGCGCATTACTTGATCCGATCTGTGGTCCTTCTCTGTGAGGGCTGAAGAGTGGGTTGTCCGGGCGGGAGTTAGTTTCTCTCAGGCCCTGTGTGTTAGCAGCGATTCCTGTAGCGAACAGAGGCCCAGGGTCCACCCTCCAGCTCATGACTGAAACTGCTTACGTGCCCGATGCCCCCCACGTCTGGACCCGAAGTCATGCAGTGCAAATCCATACATTCTGCTATCAGCTTTTGACTTCGTGGTTGCATTTTAATTCTGGCTCAATCATGTGATGCTTTTGGTGACAATTTTTCCCTCTTGGAGGGAAAGCATCTCATCTAGTCACAAGATCTGAGAGCACAAACACGTGGTACTGAATTCTTCCAGTCTTGCCCTTTTTGCCACTGGCTTCCACACAGCAGATGTCACTGGGGATGAACTTAGAAGCGCCAGCTTTACAAAGGCTTGGGAAAATTATATTTATTGCACAAGTACAAGAAGTAGAGAGCTGGAAATTACTTCCTGGGTTACAGATTCTGGTTTCCAGCTAAGACTTGCAAGCAAATTGTATAATTTTTCTAATAAATTAGCCAAGTTCCCCTTTAAAAATATTTCTGAGACTTCTCCCTGTTACACATTTTAAAAGACTGTTGCAGAGGTACACTAAGCTACAAGAGTGATCCCTGACTCCCAGGGATTTTTTCCTGTGCTTGCAAGGAAAATATCCCCTCTGAATATTCTTCACCTTTTAGAAATTAACCTTTGATTAATGTTTTAGATATACTGGTAACCAGTTCTGCAAAAAGTATTCCAAACTTCAACAGTGGTATTTCTACTTCACTGTTTCCTAGTAGAAATACATCACTGGACACAGCTTAGGGCACTTGCCTATCTACAGGTACATCACCTTGTGTAGAGTCTTTCTGCAAACAACTGATACCCACAGTCGTTTCCCTTGGTGCTCCCAGTTGATGACCTAGTGCACAGCAGAAATTCTGGCTACTGCTCAAGTACCAGCACTTTGATTGACTCCATGTGACTCCAGCCCTCAAATGAATCCCATCTTCCTGTATGCTTTTCCAAACGTATGTACTGAAGAAGCCTCTCAACTTAGTGGCATGAAAAACCTAATTGGAACAATTTTACTTTTATACCCAAGTCATTAAAACATAAAGGGTATCACTAATCGCTAGACTGATCATAGGGAAACTCCACTGATAAGTTTTCCTGCATTTCAGTTATGCTGGGAGCACCATTCATTTTCTCTTTAGCTATTTTTTTATCTTAAATGTGTACTAAACCTATCTTGCACAGCAGGACAGCTGATTTCCTGTGTGGTACTGCCTGCCTGTTTGCTGAAGTCCAGGAAAAGTAACCGAATGCCTGCGGTTTTGTTCTTTTGGGGGTTTACCCACCTAAGACAATGGATCTTACAAAGAGCACTACTCTTTTAACCTGGCAAGACCCATCTTGAAAGTGCATGGAATTTTTCTAGAATTAGGCCCCAATGTTCTGTAACCATTTATACAAGTGCAAGCAAATGCGAAGTCAGTGTCAAGAACTTCTGCAGAATGGATGTAAATTATGCTCCTTGTGCAGGTTTGTCTACACCAGCTGCAGTACGCTACAGCATAAAGCTTTTCTGCAGCTGCGTGTATGCTTTCCCCCCCAAGGAATGGTATCTCGCTCTCTCCAGCTTCAGTCACACATTCCTGATCCCTCCCTTGTTCTCCTCCCATTACCATCAAAGGGGATTCTCTATGTTCTGAGGTGGGTGTGTTCGCAAATGACTAGAAGAATAGAAATATGTTGGTGCTTGTCTTGTGTTCTCTGCCTTTTATGTTCCAAATGCTCCCCATTTCAAGACAGGACAGACGGTCTGATCAAACATTTCTTTCACTAGAATAGAGACCTCTGCTGCAAAACCAGATCTCCCTGCACCTTAAAATGCAGTGCCCTGGAATCCCTGGCAAATCAGTTAAGCTGAAAACTCTGTGCAAGTACGCAAACATCAGATGCTGGGTGAAAATCTCTGTACTTAGACCTCATATTACAACCTCTTCACCAGAGAAACAATGACAAAGCATACTGCAAGGGGAACGCAGAAGTCTAATTAATACAAAATATCAATACCACCCTCAGCCCTCTCCCAGGCACAAGTGATCATAAGGATAACCCATCCAAATGAGCAGCATATACAACTTTACAAAGACATATGTATGGTTCTCTGGTCAGCCCTTATAAATAGCGTTTTACATATTAAAATAAATATGTCCACGTTGCCAAAGTAGCAAGAGGTTTCTTCGTTATTTAAAAAAAATATGTTACAAAACAATATCATTTATATTTCTTGCTTAGTTTAAAAAAAAAGTAATAAAAAAGTCATTTTATAAAATAATACGAAAGTAAATTGAGTACAAGAGTGTCCATCCCTAGCACATGTCCTGGGTTTGTATGTTATGATTCATCATGAGATGCTGACCTCCAGGAAGTCATGTAATCATTCCTTCACTTCTAGTTGGACAAAAGAAATCCAGTGCTTGCTTTTTTCACCACTCGTATCACAAGTCCATGACGTAAAATTCATGGCAAGGGAAGAAGTCCTAGACCTGGGGAAGGTTCTCATTGCTGCTATTTATGGCTTTCGTACTCCCTGTATCAGATTGCCTTGTGTAACACAGGAAGATGATGTGAATGGCCAAAACTGAGCCCTGGAGTTTGGAGGTAACGAGTTCCAGTCAAATAGTGTAAGCAAGAAATTGCTTTTTTTTTTTTCTTGACACATCCTAAGTGTGCAAGAGTGTGGGAGCACGTGGGCATGTACAGGTTTGAGCATGCATGGGTGTGAGCGTGCATCTGCCTGCATGAGCGTAAGGAAGATTAGAAAGTGTGGGAGAAGGGCTTAGAGTCTCCTCCTGATCTAATCTCTCTGCCCCTCTGAAGACCCCTTCCTAGTTACCACTGCTGAGCATTCCCAGAAGTTTACTGGGCTCCAGGCCCTGTTGCTGTGCCATCTTCTGAACATCAAAACCCATGTGCATGAGGAACTGGATCACATTCATCTCCTGCCCTGTGAACTGGTCCCTGATAGTGGGGCACGAGGGGTTGCAGTGAGGCCATGGACAGCTGTCAATCAGATGAATTGGGCAGCCTTTCAGAGGGGCCTTCCCATTTTTGTTGCTCTCATGTAGGCTCCGATCCCAACAGTGCAGGGCACGGGGTAATGATGTCCCCTTCACCTGGATGTCTGTCCAGTGACTGAAAAGACAAACCGTACAGATTGTATCAGAGGGGTCAGGCTGTCAGGACTACTATTTTCCTGTTGACCTTTCATAGAATTTGCAAAAGCACTCACTTGCGTGTAATGATCTCATGAGACAAACAGGCAGGAGCAAAGCTAGCGCTAAAGGGAAAAAGGAAACATAGATTAGGTCTTGGAAGGACAAAGTAACTCCTGCTAAATAGAACCTTCCGGACTAGGTAGAAAGTGGAATTTTTGCTGCCCCTGGCCAGATTTTTAGAAACAGCAGTTACTATCATGATACAAAACCTGACTGGACTGGAAAGTATCCAGAAGAAAAGGGGCTCCATCCTGCCTAACAGTGCACATTTGCAACAAGAGACTCCTGAATACCTGCTCTTGTATGAAGCAAGTAAGGTACATTAACGGTTCCTCCTCTGTTGTCACATCAACTCTCTGGATGTTTTATGATCAGTACTTTTCAAAACATCCCTGTGAGGTTAATGGCTGTGCAATGGCAAGGAGTCTCAGACCTCCCCTTGGAGGTAGGAAAGGAAAAAAACACGTTCTTATTGATAATAAAGGGTAGCTGATAATTGTGAAGCTGAATATTACTTTGTACTTATCCAGAAATGAAAAAGGCAAGATTCTTGATGTAGACAAACTAATAGTTACCAAATTTAGAACATTTGTTTCTGCAGAGATCTGAGAAATGCTGCTAGGATACTGGATAAGAATGTCTCTTAGAAATAAACATGCCAGGTTTTCATCAATTAAATACTTACGTCACATCCTTTAAGGTGTTTCTCAGCTCCCTACCCAGATTCTGGATGTAGAGCCACTGCCCTTCCTGAACAGGCTGGCCAGTGAGGTGTACATTGTCTACAGTAAGTTGGGCCTCATCAAAGAGCCACTGGACAACAAAGACTGGACCTAGGAAGACAAAATTTGGAAAAGGGATTGCTCTAAGTTAGCTGCGGATACAGAGGAAACCCTAGAATCCATTTTATCTCTCCTCTGATACTTACATCGAAGAGTGGGGTAAATCTTATATCCAAAAAAGCAATTCCACTCCTCTCCCTCTTTAAACTGGAGCTTACAACGTTCAGGAACAATACCATTCCAATACCTAGAAGACAAAGCAGTAACAGAATGAAAGGCATAGTGCAATCTTAACAACAGCCTTTCTATATCCCAGTCTATTTCTGTTCTCATAGTTCCAGCTTATGGACACCAGAGTTCTTTCTTGGCTACATTGTCCCATCAACACATTTTAGACCATCTACAACTGCACACATTCTTTTGCCTGTCTAGATTTTAAATTACTGTCTTTTCCAATAAAATCATTGAAAAATCACTGATGTAGATGATAAAGACTCTTTAAGTATCAAAATGAAGATAGAGAAGGAGAACATCCTCTCCACGCTCTAACCTCTTACAAAAGTGTACTTTAGAGCATCTGATTGTACCTTATTCCTCTTCTGATGGCTTCCGTTGGAGCACATGTTATGGTATCAATACAGTCAGTTCTGCGATACTGTTTATTATCCAGGAACCATCCAGAGTCTGCCAAGCCTCGAACCTGAATCCCTTGATAACCCATCTCCTCCAGCTGCTCTGCCACTCGATCCACATTCAGGAGCACTCCTGTCCCTCCAGCACTGCAACAGCAATGTGAATACTGCAGTCATGAAGCACACACAGCTATTAAATGGCTGGCTTGCATATGTATCCTCTCATAGCAGTGACACTCTATAAACAACTTCACCTATCCACAGGAATACCCACTGCTAACTTGCTAGTCACCAAGTTATTTCCTTGCTTTGCAAAACACTCAGAAATAAAGCCAGCACTGAGTAACAATCCAATACCTCAGAAACCAAATCCCGTTCTTATTCTTTCTTCTGGGAGATCTATATGCTTTATATCATTTGCAAGAGATTTGGCAGCTCAAAAACTGAAAGAATCTGAAGTGAGACAAATTCATCCTCTGCAACTTCTATATTACACCCCTGTGTAACATATGCTGAGTGTACCATAGCTTTGCACAACATAGCACGATTCAGAGCATCTGCGTCAAGCAAGTCTGATTTTTTAATTCAGATGTCCTGAATCTATTCACAAGAGGCATGCGTCTCATGGTGTGGGCCAACAGGACCCAGAATTCTTGATGCAGGGAAGAATGAACACATTTGCTCCATCTTGCAAAGCTTTTACCTCGTTATTATTTTCTCCATTTTCTCCTAAGTGTACCTGGACCAAAAGCTGAGGAAATATTATATCATGCCCTGTTGTGCCACTTAGAAGAGAAAACAGAAGAGATACAGGGTTTGCTGTGTTAGCGTTACTGCATTCCTAAAAGAATTTTTTCAGGAGCTGCTGAGACCTCCTCCCTAACAACTTTCTACTGTGGAAATCTCCCGTCTTCACCACAGGAAATCTTGTAGATACCTACCTGCTCCCTGCTAGCAGCAACACTTTTGCAGTGCTAAGACCTTTTCCCACCAGCTCCTTTATAACCTCCTGAATGATCAGTGCTCCCATGAAGGCATATTCATCTGGAAGAGATAGCTCAGTGTCAACAAAATGGTTTCTTGTCCAGGCTAAGACTTTTGCTTCCTCTCCACAAATGCTTAAGAACTTACAAAGAGATTGTGAACCTAAAACCAGGCCCATTTTCTCCACCTGTATCAAGTACACCTAACAAAGAGATACTCCCCCTCATACAAAACTTGCTTCCCTGAAAGCGAATAGAGAGTGAACAGAATACACAAGAACACAAGCACACCTTCCTACAACAGTGCTTAGGAACTGCTAAACTTAGAGAGTGAAAACAAGAAGGAAGGCGCTGGGACCCTTTCTCTATAAATGAGGAATATGCACATCTTCCTACCACCTGGAATCTCAGTTCCAACTTACTGCATCCCTTTTTTCCCAGTCATAAAGCCAATTCAGACACGCAATGTTTCACAAAATGTTACACCTGCATAGACCGCTACTTCCTCAGCACCACCAAAAGGCAGCCGTGTTTGCTGAAATGTAACTGCTTCATAGGAAAAATCGGAAGAAGCCGTGATGAAGTGAAAAAGGCCCTTACTGTGACAAAAAGTGTATCCGTGGTATCCACGAGTGGTCATCGAGTGACACGGTGCCTGGTTTAAGGCCAGAACTCACAGCTAACTCAGAGAAAAGCATTAACCTCCTGCCTTTCAGTGCCACATCACAAACCACCTTAGGCCAAATTCTTTTGTTCACAGCAGCATCTATCAACAGTAATTCCATTCTGGTCAAAGAAAACTCTTCAGGAACAAGTGAGAGAACTAAGCCCCTGGTGTTTCTATAGACATTACTGCACCCAGACACCAATCCTGCTTAAGTTGGGGAACCCAGAGAAGTACGTGAGGTAGAATAATTCATTTGCATGAAATCCAGCTTAATCTGGAAGAGGACTCCTTTAAGCAGACTCCCAGAGTTCCATCATCATCAAAATGACAGCCGATGGCAATGCATGTATTAAGATGAATTATTCTTCGTTTCCCAAAGAAACCTGCAGACAGCTTTAGCCTGACACATGACGGCTCCTTTCAAAGGCCACATATCCTCCTGAAACAAGTCTGAAGCTAAATTCACTGCACTTGCCTCTCAGATCAGCAAAGCAAAGTTGCATGCAACAAACCATGGTTCCTCAGCTACACCATTTAATTTGCTGTGTGCTGGAACCTGGAGATTCATCTGAAAGGAATTTCATTCCTCTAATCCTTGCACACTGCATCAGTGTAACATCTCTGCAAGCAGTGGCTCTGAACTATGTCAAAACAGCCTGAGCTAAAGAGATCAGGATGTTTTATCTGGAAGTAGCTTGATATTCTTTCCTGCCCTTCAGCAAGAAAAAGCCTGTTCTTCATTCACGCAATTTCACAGAAGTCTGGCCATATCCTTTAATGTGTGATGTCTGGGGCAGCAACAGCCCATCAGCAACACTTACTTTTCTCAGACTTGGAAGAGGCACCGCTCCAAACATCACTTGAGCAATAAGGGATGAATCTGTAATAGAGAGCTGTGTGAGTACTGATGGTCCTTTGACATGCAAGGAGGGGTGAGGAAAGGGTCAAGTAAGTGGAAGAAAATTAAACCCTGGGGAGGGGAAAAGGGAAGAGTTTCTTGTCCAGTTAGACAACTTACCTTCTTGCACACCAAGTGACAATTATAACTGTCTTGAACTTTCTCCTGAACACTGGTAGCTTTACTGAGTTAAATCAACCAATAATGTGTCTTTTATCAATCTAATTGAAGCACTGAGTTCAGTGGACAGAACGATGGGCCAAGATTTTGCTCTTAGCTGTCCCACTGATATGGTGGATGGCCTGCCACAGGGAAACTCTTTGTGCTTCAGTTTTTCACATGAAAAATTAGAAGACCTTGTCAATGCAGTGTAAATGCTGACTGCAGCCACTGGAGGTTTTTGCAGGAATGAAGTTATCTTCCCATTTTTGTCTCCGGCTTGCAGAATGCAAATTAACATCCCTCTCTTCTGCTTTTCCCTCCTATATAGATGCATATATCAACTGGCGTCTTTCTCATTTCTCTTTGAATCAGAAGAGCTGTTCCACATTCCTCTCAAACTGGCAAATGTGTAACATACTATCAGCCCACCACTCACAACAGTATTTGCCACTTCATCTATTTGAGAAGGCTCTCTAAGCTATCCCCAGTTTTTCTTCGTTAGATCACCCCAGAACTCCAAGGAGACTGGACTTAAGTTTCTCCAGACCTTGCCAGTGCTACTTGTTAGAGGGCTGAACTAGAACAAATGAGGAAACATACAACTTCCTCTCACAAGTGTTAGTCTTAATCTGTCTTTGTAGCATTCTTGCTAGCCTAAAAGGCAGGAGATGCTGTTTAAGTATAAACCTATTTCCCTTCGTTGTCCCTCCTTACACCATGTTTGCATTCCACCAGTGGGGATTTTCTTCTGGCTGTGATGACAGGATCCCGGTTCCTGCAGATGGGCACAAAGAAACAAGAAATGTACAGATGACGGTCTATGACTTCAGAGAAACCATATGAGCTTCATGCGGGATCTCTGACCACACAGAAGACAAACATCCATGATGGAATACACTGGTAAGGGAACGGGAAGGAACACTTCTAAATTTGCCCTTAGGCAGATGTGACTTTCAGAATTTGATTCCTGCTAGAGATGAGGCTTGTCTAGAAGCCTGTTGTAGTACAGAAAAGTGACACATTCTTAAAATTAAGTACTTCCTCAAAAGTCAAATCCTAGCAGATAAATTCCAATATATGCAATTATAAGACCTGTGCGAGTGGCAGAGGTTTAGGTACTCGGAAAGCTGGAGCATAAGCAGCAAGAATGAAGGGAGAAGCTCAGCATTTCTGTGCTGTCTCAGGAGCCCGATGGTCCGGAGCGTGGGTGTCTGGGGTGCTAACTCCACCTTATGGGTGACACTGAAAAGACGCTACAAATACTTTATGTATGCACCAGATGTATGGTTTCACACAGAGAATCTCTGTAGTTGGCTAAGTGGCATTACACAATTGTAAATGGGGAAAAGGTGGAACCACGCAGCTCCACGTAAAAGCCCAGACAGTTAATCTGATTTCTCCCTGTGCACGTAGGGCCAGTCCTACTACAGGCAAACACACCCCCCCAGCGCAGCATGCAAGGAATTGCATCTGTCCTGACAAGCAGAGGACGAGGCCCAAGAACAGCTCTTCTGACACAACTAACAGAAACACAAAGTCTCTTTAAAAACCAAAAAACTAAAACACAGCTCTGAAGATCCCAGCAGGTTTGTGAGTACGTGCATGCCTTTAAAGCAGAGAGAGCATATTGGCCAGAGTTCCAAAGACCAGTACCGTCTACCGGTGATACCCCAACATCCAACCGCACGCGCGCATCTCTGCTTCTACGGCTTTCCCAGAGAGTGGAGACGCGCGCTCGTTCGGGCGTCCTCTGGCACGAGCGAGAGCCCGTCCGTGCCATGATGCCGCGCTAGCGCCGGGGCAGGAGCGGTCACGCGGCAGCGACCACGTGCCTGCGATGCCACCGACGCCGCGGGCGGCTGCCCCGGCCTCGCCCCGCTTCCTCGGGGGCTGCCCCGCGGGGCAGAGGGGGACGACTCACCCACTCGGGTCGCGGGCCACTCCCTGGAGCTCATGAGCCTCCGCATGGTGTCGTAGCGGGTGTCGCAGTTCTCCCTGTTGAAGCAGTACCACCCTCCTGGTGAGGGGAAGAGAGGGGGTCAGCCGCCCCGCCGCCCTGCCCGGCGCTGGGCCCGCGGGCAGGGGGCCGGGCCGCGGCGGGCGACTCCGAGGGGCCGCTGGAGGGGCGCGGGCAGGCCGGGGGCCGCAGCGGAGCGCAGCGGAGCGGACCGGGCGACGGCCGAGGGAAGGCGGCCGGCGGCAGGGACCGGGGCGTCGAGGGCAGCCGGGGGCCGCCCCCCCTCTGCCGAACCCCGCCCGGCGCGGGGGGACGGGGACGGGGACGGGGACGGGACGGGACCCACACGAGGCGCCGGCGCTCACCTTCCAGGAAGAGCAGCCACCGCCGACTGCCCTTGGACTCCTTGAGGTAGTAGCTGAGGACAAACAAACAGGAGGCGGCGCGGCGTTAGCGGGAGCCGGGCCCGACCGCAGCGCTTTGATGCCCGCCGGGCCGGGGCGCCGGGGCTGCGCCCAGCGCTTGGGCAGAGCGCAGGGGCGGCGGCGGCGGAGCGGGCGCCGGCGGGCGGCGGCGCTCGCGGCCGCCAAGACAAGCGCCTCGGGCCGCCGCCGCCGCCGCCGCCCGGGAGGCGCTCGCTGCACCTGTCGCCGCCGCGCCGCGCGCCGCCGCGCGGTGGCGCCAGAGCCCTCGGGGCCGGGGCGGGGGGAGCGCGCGGCGGGCCGGGGCCGGGGCCGGGGCCGGGACGCGGGGAGCGCGCGGCCGGGGCCGGGGCCCCGGGGCATCGGCGGGGGCCGCGGCGAGGCCGCCGGCGGGCGGCTGCGGGGCAGCCCCGTGGCGGCGCGGAGCCGGCCGGCGGCGCGCCGCGCGGAGCGGAGCGGAGGGCGGCGCGGCGCGGGGGACTCACCCGGCCGGGCTGCCGTCGTTGCAGGTGACCGAGGCGTTGTGCAGGAGGTGCAGGCGCAGGTCGTGCGGCAGCGCCTGGGCCGAGCAGGGGTACAGCGACTGCGCCAGGCTCTTGACCTGCGCCATGAAGCTGTCCATGTTGCCCTCCACGGCGGTGAAGTCCAGCGGGAAGCTCTCGGCCGCCGCCGCCGCCGCCTCGCCGCGCTCGCGGGCCGCCGGGCCCCGCCGCCGCCAGCCCTTCCTGCCCTCGCCGCCGGGCCCGGCGTGCAGCAGCCCCAGCAGCAGCAGGAGGTGCACGGCCGCCGTGCCCATCGCCGCCCGCCGCCACCCGCCGCTCGCCGCGGCGGCAGCAGCAGCAGCCAGCCCCCGGCGGCGGGCAGCGCCGCCCGCGCTCCGCCGCGCCCCGCCGCGCCGCCCGCGGGGACGGGGGTCGGCGGCGGGCGGCGAGGACAGCGCCGGCGGCGCGGGCTCGGCGGCGCGGCTGCCGGCGCAGGAGCCCGCCGCCCGCTCCCAGGCGGCGAGCATGACAGAGGGGCACGGAGTGCGCGGGGAGCGCGCCGGGGGCGCCGCCAGCCCGGGCGCCGCGTGGGGCAGCAGCCGGCCAGCCCCCGCCCTGCCCTGCCCTCCGCCCCCTCGGAGCGAGGCGGAGGGAGCGGGGGGTCTGCGCCGCGCCGCACCGGCACGGCGCGGCGGGCCGCTCCGTCGGGGCGCGCCCCGCGCCCGCCGGCGCCGCCATCGCCGCCCCTGCCGGCGCCGGGGCCGGGGCCGCGGCGGCGGCGCCGGCGGCGGCCGGCGGCGCCCGCCAGCCTCGCCCGCGGGGCGGCGGGGGCGCGGGGCGGCCTCTCGCCGGCACCGGGGCCCCGGGGCCGGCCCTGGGGGTCGGGCCGCGCGGGCGCGAGGACCCGCACGTGGCAGTCCCCGCGGCGGCGCCCCCGGCCCGCGCCGCCTCCCCCCCCCAACCCCCCACTGCCCCCCACTCCCCCCGCGGCCCCGAAGGCGGCTCCTCCCCGGCTCCACGTGGGCGGTGCCGCCCGTCCCACCCCGCGGGACGTGCCACCCCCGCTCCCCCCCAGCAGCGCTCTGCCCCGCGCCCCCCCAGCCGCCGTCGGTGCGGGCCCTCCCCTCCCACACCGCCCCCCCACGCCGCCACGGGCCGGTCCGGGGGTGGCCGCGGAGCCCTCCGGGAGGGCGCGGCGGGTGCTGCCCCGCGGTGCCGGGCTCAGCCCGGCCCCGGCCCGCCAGGAGCCGCGGAAAGCCGGGAGACGGTCGTTTGCCCCAAAGAGATCGCCGTCGGGTTCGCGTAGGCGCCCGCGGCTGACCGGGGCGGGCGGCAGGTCGCTGCCGGCCGGGGGATGCTGCTGCCGGGGAACACGAGGGGACGCGGTGGCCCCGGCTGCGCTTAGAGGGACAGCGGGAGAGAGAGGGCTCTCCTGCAGCGTTTGGGGGGGGGGGGGGGGGAAGGCGCGGCTCGGTCCCCGGGTCGGTCCCCGCCGGGCGCGGCGGCCCCTCGCCCCGCCTGCAGCCCCCCGACGGCGGGCGCGGCTCTCGGCGGCGGGCGGGCCGGCCGCAGCCTTCGCGCCACGGGGTGCCTTTGCCTCGGTGCTTGTCGCGGCTGCTGAGGTTTGCCCCCCCAGCAGCTCTCCCTGGTTCTTCCCTGGGGCTGGGACTTTGCCTGCGGTTTCAGGAAGGATCCTGGAGTCCCGTTTGCTAGGGTGCCCGTCTGTGAGAGCGAGGAACGCCACAGAAATGCTGTCCTTATCGCAGACCTCAGTATTAAAAACCGAGGAAAAACAGAGAAAATGCTACGCTTTGAATAATTCCGTCTTTGTTCGATACCAAAACGGACAGCTCATGCCCCGCGAAAGCCCTCCAGAGAGGAGCAGGGAAACTGTCTTTACCGGGAGATGTAATCTTATCTGGGATCAGAAAAGGTGAAAATAGTATAATCTTAAAATAGTAAGTGGAGGGGTGTTTTGTAGAGCAAGACTTAAGGCTGTCCAGCTGCTGCAACTACATTTTTTACCTTGGCGTGTTTTGACTTTCTAAGCATATCCTCAACACTGAATTTCCTACATACATAGCACATGGTTTTGTAATTTGCTTGCCATGTTGGTTTTTTTAATCTTTCTGTTACTCCTAACTAGTCTCAATCTTAGCTCTGTCCTCAGTCAGATTTTTACCTCCAAATGTTTTCTTTTATTTAAGCGCTGATAGTACCAACAGTATCTTTAAGCCAGGAAAAGCCACTAAATTGAACGTACCCCTCCACGCACGCACTACGTTCGTGCCCACGGATACATTTTTGGTCCCAGCACAATTCAGCGTCATCGTATCTTTTTCTACGCTGGCCTCAATATCCCTTTCTTACTGGCTGTGACAGGTATGAGCAGTTGATCACTAGGACTACTTACAGCAAGTTAGAGAGCTTCTCCGGCTGCCTGAGCAGAGGTGCAGCTGGAAAACCGGTTAGTTTGCGCCAAGTCTGAACAGATGAATCGGCAAGTCCTCAAGAGTGCTTCAGGATCACTGGAACAGTCGGCATGATCAACTCCAGGACCTCATCTTCCACTAGCTGCAGCAAGAAAATAGGACGAATAAGATTGCTGACTGCCATCCTCCTTCTTCAGAGAAAAGGCTGCCATTCATCTCACTGATAGGCTTGCCTTCTTCCTGGTTTCCATGCTCCTGGTCTTCGTGGAGGTCTGCAGCTACTGGACTCTGTACCATGTTGTACCAGCTGGTGTGTTAAGGGGTGACTGAATGTGATACACCAGTGAAGGACCTTAGGGCAAAGAGCAGATCTGTGGGCCTTTTTGTGCAAAGAGGTGAAGCAAAGAAATTTAAATTTTGTCTGTCTTGGCTTTACTGAGCCCCCTTCAGCTTTTTTCTTCTCCTGGGTTAGGTAACTCAGAGAGGGTTTCTTTCAAAGCACTCTTACTTGTCATTCTTCCAGAGCCCAGTAAGATGTTTGTATTACCTGTCATGAAGGAGCAGGAGGGCTGCTAAGAAGAGTGTAAGGCTGCATGAGGTTATGGCATGACAGACTGCTTTCTTACTTCTAGACATTTAAATCTGGCACAGTTTAACTCTTTGACATACTGAACTTGAGAGAACATCAAAGTGCATGCAGATGTTAGAGAATTTTATAATACTGTCCTTCACCACGAGAGGTTCACTAAGTTTTCATCTCTTGAGAAGACCCACCCTACATTGAATAGATTGGGCTCAGTACGGACGGAAGCTCAGTGAAAGCTGTGGAAGAATTGAACAACTGCTCCAGGCGCTGAGAATTGGGCATTTTTATTGGTAGGAGTAAGGCACGTAGGAGGCCAGCAAGAGATTTTTAATGATTGGGAATAATGTTAAGGGAGATGTTGTTTTCATTTAATACCTCTCAAAATGAAATATCCTGCATAATACGTTCCACTCTGTCCTAATGCAGTTCTAGATCTTGAAGTATATTGGACTGGGCTACACAACACCAAACAAGACAGTTCTGAAACTCCCTAGCACTCTGCCAGGACTGAGGAAGCTCCAGGACTTGCCCTTTTGATGTTTCCCTGTCAGAAACTGAGAGGATTACACTTGGAGTCCTGTGCAAGGACTTGTGCCACAGGTATGGTTGCCCTTCGTAGCCAGCTCTCACGCCTGATTTAAGCAGCTCTGCGGCCCTGGCTCAGCTGAAGTTCCCTGGCTTGTTTCTTGGGTCTTGTGTTGATCAAAAGCGCGCGTGTGTGTGGTGCCAGTTACCCCATAGAAGACCACTCACCAACAGATAAAATCCTGCTTTCGCATAGTCAGCTACCGCCATCTCTTCCAACATCAGTGCTGGGTGGGGGTAAAGGAACTCTGACAGGGCAATGGCGCTCATTTCTATGCTTCATACAAACCTAACACGCTGTGTGATGCTCTGGTAGGAACCACCCTCTTGAATGTCTCCAGGGCCCTGCATGATCAGTAGCATGTGACATTGGTACAGATAGGAGGAAATACTCTTCGGCATCGTTAACTCTGATAAGTAACTGTTGTTCTATATTCTGTTTTGGAACTGGTTATAACGTATTTCTCGATGTTCACAGTTGATTTCCTATCCATTTGAGAGAAAAAAAATATGGGGGGTTTCCATGCTTTGTTGAGAAGCAAATTTATGCGTTATTCTCTGTGTGGGTGTGTGATAGAATGCAAACGTGCATAATGCCAGGGATATTTATCTAATGCAAAGCACTAGCTGCCTAAAAGGTGATTTTGGGGAAAGGTCATACTACAGTTTGTTCACTGTAATCACTAATGAAATGCAATTTCTGAAAAGTTTTTAGCATGGTGGATGTTGTTTTGCTGAGGCTCACCTGGTAGATTTGCAGGCATCCTCTTGATCCTGACAGTGGCAGAAGTCCGAATTGTTAAGGGTATTTTCAACTACTCCCTAATGAGTTCCTCTTTGTAGCACTTTAATGAACTCCAGGTTGTAGTTACCTCCCCCTTCTTTCTCTCCTGATGCTTCTAATTTCAGATAAGTATTTGAGATTAGAAGTGGCTCTGGGTATGAAATGTGACCCTTAACCTCCGTGCAGCTTTCTGATTATGACATGCCATTAAAAAACTAGATTCATCTCTCTAATCCCGCAACTTGGAAATGTTCAGCTCAAATTACATCGGTGTCTTTTTAACAGGAGCAACATTTCTTTAAGGGATGTGTCACTTCCAAATGCAAAATAGGAAACAGCTGCCAGCTTCAGACATCAAATAGCAGCACCCCCTATCCAGAAACAAGACCAATTTTTTTGGGCTCCATGAAGCCCAAAATGTATCTTTTAAAATCGAATGGCTGCTCCACCTCAGCAGCTGAATAATCACTGGGGTTAACATAGCGGTTTTAGTTGTTTCTTCTTCTTCATACCTTCTGTGAAGGTATGAATTAGAGGAAGGACAGGATATCTTCATTCTGTGTTAGATACTTGGAAAGCTTTGGATCTTTACTGTATTAAAGACTAAGAACTCGCACACCATAGGTATTCGTCGCACCCTTTGGAGGCAAAAGTGTGCCAACTTTGAGAACAATCTTGCCCTTAAGTCCTCATGCCTCTTCACATATTTTACAGCAAAAGGTAGGGAATTACAAGAAATATGTCTCTAGACTTGTGACTGTTACAGAGGTGGCAACAGAGAATGATTAGTGATTGTTTCTTAGTAAGAGCTGGGGAACACCAAGGAAGAAGTTCTAAAACAAAATTAAGTACTTTGGTCATACAATACCATTTAACTGTGGTATCCATTGCCCCATGATCCTGTGGATGCCAAAAGCTCAGATGGGCTCAAAACGTGGCTGGGCAAATTCATGTAAGAGCAAGCCATCATATATGATCAGATGTAAAGACGCATGCTCTGACTCGGGAAGTCTAGAAGATGCAGATTGCTGAAACTGGAAGTTGATACTGGGGAAAATATAGTTGCAGAGTCTTCTGCTCTGCTGCTGTTCCCAGTTGGTGTCAGAGGTAGTGTTCTGATTACCTTGGTGTGAGCCTGTGTAGCCATTCTTATTAAGCTCTTCTAAGATGCAGGGGGCCTCTCTCCTAGAAAAGAGCATCCTTGAGAGGACGGTGATTCATAACGTCCTTATGCAATGCTGAATTTCAGAGTATGAACAAAGTTCTTCACTACATAAGATGAGAACTGACAAGTAAAAGGATGTTGGTAATACCTCCATATATAGCTATCATAGCTGCTTAGCTAAAATAGTAAAAAAAAAAGTGCTCACAGACAACTTACAGGGTATTGACATACGATTGAAAATCATTCAGCTGATATGGACCAACAAGTTACTAATCAGCTGTTCTGTGGTAACTGGCCATATATATACACCTTGTCCATCCCAGCGCTGAAATAAAATTAAATCATAGAATCATAGAACAGCCCAGGTTGTAAGGGACCTCTGGTCCAATGTTTTGTGGGAAAAGGAGCCTAGGTGAGATTATCTAGCACCCTGTCTGATGGCATTTTGAAAACCTCCAGCAATGGAGACTCTACCCTCAACCCTGGGAGGTTGTTCTCACCATAAGAGATTTCTTTATTGTGTCAAGATTTAAGTGTTGTCTCGATGCAACTTGTACCCACAGCCCCTTGTCTTCTCCCTGTGGCTCCTTGTGAAGAGAGAGCCTCCTTCCTCTTTGTAGCTGCCCCTTAAGTACTGGAATATTGTAATGAGGTCCCCCTTGACATCGACTTAAACCATTTTCATGTGTTCAGCAGTTACAGACATGGACTGGGGTGCCAATGTCCTGAATGCTGTAGCTGTATAGGTGATATGACAATGATGCTTCCCAATGGAACGGAAAGAACAACTGCGAAGACATTTTTAAGTGTTATTTTTAAAAAAGGCATTATACACCAGGACATCCTTTACTACTATTACTAGATCTTATTGAGCAGTTATGGTGTTGGGTGGACTTAGGAATCCACGTGCATAAGCAAGGGGATGTCTCTCCATCATGAAAATTCCCGTCCTCTCTTTTTCTCCCTTCTCTCAAACTGCCGATATGGTAAAAACGAGCAAGCGTTATCTTTTACAAACATGTCTTGCCTTAAAAGGATCTTTTTCCTTTATAAGCCAAGCAAAGCAGACATTTTTGTGGGCGCTGGGGGTGGCGGTGGGGACTTAAGCTTAACATATATGATAAATATAGAAGTAGAGAAAGTATTTGGCATGTGGTAGCAACTTAGGCTAAATAAATTCCAGTGGTTACCCAAACGAAAAGGTTTTTTTTTTGATAGCAAACAAAACAGACTGTAGTTGAATCTCTGAGAGCGCCTTTGACGCTGAAAAGGCGATGTTGAGAGTGAAAGGGAAGCTCATAAGTGAAATAAAGTCTCTGAGAAATTTTGTCATAAAACGTAAGATAATCTTGGTTCCCTAGCTGCAGTCATCTCATCTGAATGGCTAAGCTTGCAACACTAATCGTGAGATGCCCAATCGATGTTTTTCCTTTTCTTTTGGCCATAAGAAATGGCTTTCCGAGGCAGCGGGATGCTGATATTTGTCTCACCACCAGTGCCCTGATTGTGACGCTGTCTAGACACTCATCTGACAATGAGAACGTGGTAAGATGCTCCCCTCCTCTCTCTGAAACGTGGCTGTCGCAATAGCTTTTATCTTTTGCCAAGGAGTACCTGTCTTGTACACGTGGATATTTTCGGAGTTGTTAGTCGCTGCCAGCACTGCTTGGTAAAGAGGCAAGAGCTTAAATCTGCGGAAGACCTTTCTTGCCGTAATTTTCGCACGTCAGCGCGCAGCCCCCCGAAAAGATCCTTCGGACTCGGGGTGAAGAACGACCGCGCGTAGGCGGCCTGCTGCGCGCCAGGCTTTGCTACGTCGGCCGGCCGGGTGGGCTCGCATTTGGGGGGGGGGTGTCACCACGTACAGCTGCCAGGCAAGGTCCAAGCACAACGAAGAAATCCGCTTTACTTCCCGAGGGGTCAGGCGACCGATCCCAACACCGGCAACCCCAGGGGGAAAGACAACGCGTCGCCAGCAGCTGCCGGAGCCGCCGGCCGCTCTCCCCTCCGGCTCCCCGCCGGCGGGACCGCCTCCCCTCCCCTCCCCTCGGCCGGGCGGGGGTCGCCGCCGGCCGCCCGTCCCGCTCCCTCCGCCAAGGCAACGGCTTGCGGCCTGGAGGCCGCGGCCGCCGCCCGCTCCTTTGCCTGCCCTTCGCTGCGGGTGCCGCTGGTACTGCCAGTCGCCCTCCGCACCCGGGGAACGGCAAACGCCGGCCAGCCGCGGGCAGCCGGCCCCGGCTCCGCCCGGCCGGGAGACTCGCCCGCGGCCGCCCGCCGCTCTCCGCTGCGCTCCGCGGCGGGGCGGGGCGGGGCGGGGCGCGGCCTGCAGGCAGGGGCGGCCCGGGGCCCAGCTCCGCCCCAGCCGCGCAGGGGCCGGCGCCGCGGCGGGAGGGAAGATGGCGGCGGCGGGCGGGGGGGGGTGCCGTGGTGTCGGTGCTGGCCCCCAGCGGGCGGCGGGTCACGGTGCGGGTGGGGCCCGGCACGGTGCTGCTGCAGGTGGGTCCGGGGCGGGGGCGGCCGGCGGAGCGGCGAGGCGCGGCGGCAGGGCGGCGGGCCGGCCGGTAACGCCTCTGTTTTCTCCGCAGATCCTCGAGGAGGTCTGCAGGAAGCAGGGCGGCAGCCCCGGCGAGTACGGCCTGAAGTGAGTCTCACCGCGGAGCCACCTCCGCCCTGCTGGGCCGGCGGCGCGGGTCGGCCCGGCCCGGGCCCGGCTGGAGGCCGCGCCGCCGGTGGGAGAGGCCCCGCCCGCGGCTGCTCTCCCCGGCCGGGCGGCGCCGGGCCCAGCGCTGCCCAGCCGCCCGCCGCGGCGGCGGCGTCGTCGTCGTCGGCGAGACGCACGCCCGGTGCCCGCGGCCTTGCCCCTGGTGGCGGCGCGCTGCCGAAGGGTGTCCCGCGAGGCCTGCTCCGCCGCCGGGCCTGGGGGCCGGGCCCGGCGGGAACGCGCGGGGGCCTGGCGGGTGGGTGTCCGAAGGGGGCCCGGGGGCCCTCGGGCTGTGCCCCGAGGTTGGTCTTGGTTTTAGTCCTTGCCACAGCTACGTGGGGATTGCGCGGTAGCGCACGAGGACGTTATTCGCAGTCGTCCCTGGGGAGAGAGGGATCCACGCGCTGCCGTCCTGACTGTTCTCCAGCAGAGTTACTTTGTTCGAATTGATCACTCCCCATCCCCCCTGTGGCACGTCCCTTCGCTTTTGGGATGGGTACTGAGATCCTGCGTAACCTCCACGAAGATGTCCCTCCCCACACACGCACTTCTGCTAGTTCAGAGGCCGGTAGGAGTCTTCTCCTCTCTTACCTGCTGGTTTGACTGTATACTTCTATGGTATCATAATCAAGAGGTTATTTGTCTGAGTGGCAGTAAAAAAAAGTGCCTTTTTATTTAACAGTGAACACCAGGCTTGAATATGTATTCAGTTGCTCTTTATTTCTTAAAGCCTGAGGAGGAACGTATATTTGGGTATTTTAGCTGTGACCTCTACAAACTGCAGCTTTTTGGTGTGCAGAATAATTTTTGTTGATGACTGTTTTCTCAGTTACCAGTTGCGCATTGTTGAATTGTGCTCTGTGGCTTCTAGTCAGCGTGCGGGGAATTCTCTTGCTCAGTACCTGGACTTTGCATTGTTGCCAGTCCCTGAAGTGATCTGAAGGTGGCATAGGATGGTTCTGCTGTCTTCATGGGCTGTGTTCTTCTTTAGGTTTCAGAGGAGCGTGTTGGATCTCTCTTTACAGTGGAGGTTTGCCAGACTGCCCAACAATGCCAAGCTGGAGATGGTGCCAGTCTCTAATAGAGTGGGAATTGGAAACACGGTATGTTCATTTTGCAATGTGACCTCATTTTTTCAGTTACCAGTTGGGCTGGATATGATCTTGTCAGATCTAATGAACAAGAGCACGATTAGGTATGGCCAATGCTTGAGTGGAAGACCACCCAAAGACTGGTTGAGGTGTGGTGGAAAATGGTAAATTAGTAGCTGGAAGTCTTTGCTTACAGTCTGTATGATGATGGAGTTCCAGCTGTGTGCCGGGGGATAGGGAGATCTTTTGGGGAGTTGGAAAAACTGGTAGTCATGAATGTATAGGAAGTTAAACATCACTGATGACTTTGCTCAGCAGTCAAGCTACTAACTCAGTTCCCTTTCCTAATTTCTATTTCAGTTGCTGTTGTCTGCCTCTGGATTTTGACTAAATCTCAGATTCTTACAGGAGTCTCTTTTGCTTCTTTCCCAGCATTGCTGTTCACGGTGTGTTCACACAGCTTTAGAATTTTTTGTGACGTGTGCCGTGTTTAGTAGTTAGCAGAATGTCCCCATTTAGTACAATTTGCAAAGGGCTTATGGATGCCGTGTTCTGTAGGAATTATTGTCATGTTTAAGAGATTTAAAAATCTTTTATGAGTGTCGTCATAACAGCTGGAGGCATAATTTTTAAAACGATGCATAGGTGTTAATGAACGTAAACATTTTATGTGGTAAATATGATGTATGATCTTATTTAAATAGCCTGGGAATGAAAATTCGTCTATCGCTAACAGTTGTCTCTCTTCTTACTGACTTCTTCATATGCAGTTTCTCAACTTTTCTGAAAGTTTCAAGTCTATTAGTGCTAATCTCTTTATGTCTGTCTGCCAAATTGTGTTAGCGGTATTTTGTTGTAGGCAGTTGCCTTAGCTGTCACAAAGATAAACTGATAACATACATTGAAAAGTGAACTTTATAGTGTGAGAAGGTTTTGGAATCTCTGCTCTAGTTCACTGTGGGTGTGCAGCGTAGTTTTGGGGGTCACCCGTGTCCACATTTTTCTCTGTAAAACCTCCATGTACTTTGTTTTGGCACTAATGTTTTCTTTCTGACATTGTGGTAGAAGGAAGTTTGTGCTCCCAATGATACATTTAGTTAAAAAACCAGCACAAGCTGGTAGCATCTGCTTAAAGTTTTCAGTTAAAAAACATTGTGATGGCATGGAGTTCGTCTTCTACAGGAAAGTGGTTCTATTAAAATGGTACAGTGATGACTTTATCTGACATTTGCATCCAGTTTGGGAGGTATTGTGCTGAAGAAAAACCATGGTTTTATTTTATTTTTTTTCCCATGAAGACATATGCAGCATATCAGAAAGGGTGAGAAGGATGGTGCACTGTAGGAGAGGGGTTGCAGCATGGAATCACTACTTTAGATCACAAAAGAGAAAAACTAGTGCAAGTTTAAGTTGTTACTGTTTAGTTGTATTTCAACAGAAGAATCTACAGAAGTGAGGCTTCCCTTGGAGTGCTCATTGCTATTTTATGGAGCTGAGAAGATTACAGCAAATATGCTTGTGAAGAGTGCAGTCTAAACAGAGTTGCTGTCCCATAAACTAAGAGCAGAGATTTCACTTGGAAGAATTTTACAGACAGTATAAAAACATACTTTGTACAGAACAATTGACCAAAAGAATTCCCTGCCACAGGGAACTAGTGTCAAACACTGTAGGAAGTTTAAAACAGCCGAATAACTGTGACTAGAATTGACACTAGTATTACGCCATGATATAGTGGCAGTTGAGATATGGACTCAATAGTGCAGGCCGGCTGCAGTAATGTTGGGACGAATTTGGTTCTGTGCCTTTTGTTATTGTCTCTTTTATTGAGATAATGTGCGTGGAAGTAGGTGTGCTTTCCTGTGGTGTGTTGGCAGCGGTTACCCCTAGAGACAGAATACAGGTTTTGATAAATCATGAGTTTGTTCAGTAAATCTGGTATTTTTAAAATAGAATGCTTTTGGATTTGCCTTCGCAGGTAAAAATCAATTGATTGTAAGGAAGTTCTTTAGTGAAAAAATGAACAAACTCCCCTTGTGATGGCAGGTGATCTAGGGGTACCATCAGTACAGTTCTAGTGTTAATAGTTGTTAGCCTTTTGTTTATATGTTTGTAAACTTAGAAGATAATTGGTGCTGGTCTCTCTGTTATTCTATATAGAGCCTGTTTTTTTTAAAAAGACTTTTCTAATTGACTGAATAGGACTTTCGTGACATGCTTAGCTTTGAACTGTTGCCCAAAAACTGATGCAACTGGTAGTCTGAATATCTGGGCTGGATTCTTATAGAATGGTGATGTCAGCTGTCATCACTCTGCTGTAGCTGAGAATAATCTAAGGCTTGTCTCCATCATGGAGAGACCAGGAGGTTGTGTTAGTGGTGGGATGAAATGACTTCGTTCTGTTGGCTAGTTGTTGATGATGCCACTGTTCCCTTTATCTAGAAAAATTCCTGTCTCCAGCAGATCACAATTTGCAGTCCTGCAAGGACTGGTAGGAGCCGAGGCAAATGACAAACATATTCCTCCAAGGAAATCACAGTTGATTGCTGGAGTGTGTGGTGTCTATTTTTTCCCATCTCCCCCTGCCCCTCCCCATGCTTGCACACACATCTTCCACTCTCACAGAGAGGATACACTGATATTGTTCGTAGGAACACATGAAAACACAGAATGAAAGAAAGCTGCTGTTGTTGCCCTAGGCTTATGTCCTTCTCAGACTTTTGAATAAGGCCAATTTCTGTGCGCTTCAGAAAGGCATAGTTAACTAGAGACGCTAGGTGCCATCTAATAGGGACTTTTTTTTTTTACTTTAGAGGGGCAAGCTAATTGGGAAAACTTAAGAGTTAGACATTTTGAAAAAGAAGGCTGAATATTCTCTAGAAGGTAAACATAACACCTGAAATGCTCTGCCATTGTCCATGTTTTGGTCAGCTGCTAGATTTTTTCCTTGGGACCATCAGGAGTTTGAAGTTTTTCAGGACTGTCCTCGGTGTGCATTCATTTTAGAAATGCCTTGGATTTTTTTTTTTTTTTTGGCAGTGAAGGATGGAGGGGAACAATTCTCTGAAGAATATGTAGGATCTGCATGAGCACCTGCTAACGAACATGAATGTTTATGTTCCCGGTTGGAAAAGGCCTGTTAGAATAGGTAGCTAGCTGTCCTTTGCCTTTTTTTGAAGGTGTTTAAGAACTTGATAACTGACCATCTGGAATGATTTGTGAGATTTTTTTTTACTAATTCACTCTTAAATTGCTTGTCAAAATTCGGTTGTTAGGAAGCATTAGTGAATTGCAAGTTACACATGTAGTCCCTTTGGACTGATAACAGTTAGGTCTTCAATAATTCAAAGATAGATCTGGACCATGTTCGTTGTTTCTCTCTGTGGATGTTCAAGTATACTGTTTGTTCTGCCCCAGGGGAGTTGTCCTGCAAATTGATGCTTAAGTCAACAGAGTTCTGTGTTGGTGGTGTAGTTTATGCAGCTGCATCAATCCTGTCTGGGTTATTGGAATTAATTTTATATAGCTGTGAAGACCCTTGCTGTAAAGTTTCAGCTAGTGTAAAACAGAACATCTCAGTTGTTTGTGATCATACATTATTTGGGATGCTTGCATTCTCTGAATACGTTTCAGCTCAGGATATGGCAGGGAAGAGGGGCCCAGGAAAGCTGGTTAATATTCAAAGATCACCTCTTCCATGCTCAAGAGTGGTGTATTCCAGTGAACAGGAAGTCAGGCAAAAATGCCGGAATGCCTGCATGGATGAACAAGGAGCTCCTGGCCAAACTCAGACACAAAGAGGAAGCTTACAGAGGGTAAAGCAAGGACGGGTAACCTGGGAGGAATAGAGAAACCTTGTCCGAGCATCCAGGGATGAAGTTAGGAAAGCTTAAGCCCAGCTGGAATTGAATCTGGCCAGGGACAGCAAAGACAACAAAAAGGGCTTCTTTAAGTACATCGGTGACGAAAGGAAGGCTAGGAAAAGTGTGGGCCCATAGCTCAACAAGGTAGGGGACTTGGTTACATGGGACATGGAGGAGCCTGAATGCCTCTTTGCCTCAGTCTTTACTAGCAAAACCGGCCTTCAGGAATCCCAAGTCCCAGAGATGAGGGGGAAAGGCTGGAGCAAGGAGGATGTACCCTTCGTGAAAGAGGATCAGGTTAGGGAATACTTGAGCAATCTGAACACATATAAGTCCATGGGCCCTGATGGGGTGCACCCATGAGCGATGAAGGAGCTGGTAGATGTCACTGCAAGGCTACTCTTGATAGTCTTTGATTGATCTTGGTAAATGGGAGAAGTGCCTAAAGACTGGAGGAAAGTAAATGTCACTCCTGTCTTCAAGAAGGGCAAGAAGGAGGGACACAGGGAACTACAGGTGGGTCAGCCTCACCTTGATCCCTGGGAAGGTAATGGAGCAGCTAATCCTGGAAGCCATTTCCAGGTACATGAACAACAGGAAAATCATCAGGAGTAACCAGCAAGGATTCACCAAGGTTGAGTCATGCTTGACCAACATGATAAGCTTCTATGATAAAATGGCTGGCCTGGTAGGTGAGGGGAGAGCAGTGGATATTGTGTACCTGGACTTCAGTAAGGCCCTTGACACTGTCTCTCATAAGGTCCTCATATATAATACTCGTATTCATAGCAGAATAGAACTATTCTAAATATTCTAAAATAATAATTTGAATACCCCTCTGCATTTTTAACTAATGTAATCGTTTGCAGCAGGTGTTTAGAAGGAAGTAATGGGTTTTTGGATAGCAGGTCCTAGAAATCATTGAAGTATTAAAAAAAGTTGTGAAGAAAAAAAAGTTTTAATTAAATTTTCACATTAATTCAGTGTATTTTTCCCCTAGGTTCGGATTGCATTACAATTAGATGATGGCTCCCGTTTACAAGACACCTTTCTCTGTCAACAGACTTTGTGGGAACTTCTCAACCATTTTGCCAAGATCAGGTGAGCAACGCAGTGAGAAAAAGCTTGTTTGGATGGATCTCTGCATGACAGTAGTTGTTGTTATGGTGATCCAGCTAAATACTGCAGATCTGTAGAATTTGCATTTATTTGACTCTGTTTTTTCCCTTATAACACAGACGTTTGCTTTTTCCTTGCTCTTTCAGATTTGACATTCCATAGTTTCATTATTATTTTTTAATCCTGGAGTAGCACTCCTGGTTCATGGCATAAACTGGTACCAAACTGCTAAGGCTAGGAAGAAACTATACTTGGATATATTGCCGTGCCTGTCTTTTACACAAACTTGTCTGAAGTCAAGTTACTGCCAGAGTTGAGATGGTAGCCTAGATTGTCTTGTTCACCAGTATTTCTGTGCTGCGTTTCCATGTGGTGGAGGGGTTTCTTTCTTAAGCAAGTTGCTATTGCTTTTGAGGCTTGCTGTTGTGCAAGTTCTTCAAGGAGTTCTGGAGCTCTTGGCAGACTAATGTGGAATCTTCAAAAGACTGATCAGATTCTGTTTAAATGGAAGAATTTCTTGTCCTACATTTATTGAATATATACATAGGTTAGAAATCTTACTATTTCAGTCCAGTCTACATTCAGTGCTTTCTTTTGTCTTTAGTTTTGACTTAGAAATACTGTATTGTTTTGAAATGTCAAGCTAATAAACTTTTCTCCAAAGACAGTTCTTTTGTCGTGGCTTGGAAGATGAAGCCTTGAAGCTGTGACAGCCATTCTATTCTGAACAGAATTTCCAAATTTCATTTTTTCTGTCATAGTTGGCTTTACCTTTCTCTTGATAAAATGTTTTTTTAAGATCCTGTATTCCTGGCTTGTTCGTTCTCTTATATTCCTCGCCTTCTGCTAGTTGCTCTGTTGCATTTGAATCTCTTGCTCATCTCTACGGATGCTGTGCTATGGTATTGTGCAAATAGGAACTATTTTTGTTAATTTCTCAAAGCAATTCAGTACTCCTCTAAGGAGTAGCTTTCTGTGTCAAAACTTTTGAAGTCTTATCCTGGTTTCAGCTGTGATAGAGTTAATTTTCTTCCTAGTAGCTGGTACAGTGCTGTGTTTTGGATTTAGTATGAGAATAATCTTGATGACACACTGATGTTTTAGTTGTAGCTAAGTAGTGCTTATCCTAAGTCAAGGACTTTTCAGTTTCCCATGCTCTGCCAGCGAGGAGGTGTACAGGAAGCTGGGAGGGATGAGGGATCAGGGCCAGGACAGCTGACCTGAACTAGCCAAAGGGATATTCCATACCATAGGACATCATGCTCCCTGACTGTCCCATAACAAGATCAAAGGAGTGACCAGTGCTGGCCCAAGGGAGGGAATTTGGATCAGTGGCATCTTCTGTGTAGCAGTAAGGGATTGAACAGTTAGTGCTCACTTCCTACTCTCCTATCTAACTCCTCTCATACTATTTTTGCAGTTTTGTGGGGAATTGGCTTAAGTAGCTGATTCAGCTGAAAAATGGTATTTTCCCTACGTTATCTTTCAGGTACGTAAGTTTCCTAACCCAGTTAAGGGTTGTCTCTCATAGGCAGTTATGACAAGACACGTAGCTTGTCTGGAAGCAAGGATCCTAAAGGAAGCAGGAACAGATGGGTAGGAATGGTGTATGTCAGTTTTTCTACCTAACATGTTGTGTCATCAAACCATAATTTGAGGAAATGCTTGAGGTAGTCTAGTGACTCTAAAGTGATATAAATGAGTCTTACTTATCGTTCTCTTTTCGTCTTTAATGGTCAGGGACCAGGTCTACACCGGCATTTACTCTGAAGTCAAAAGGGACAGTCTTCACATAAATGCTAGAAAGAAAAGAATTCTTTTTCTTTCCATTGAGGAAAAAGGTAGGCAAGAAAAGCCAGGTATAATTTTCCTGGGTGTTTTAAGGCCCCTCTTGTACCTTACTACATACTTTGTGCCCTGTGGGAGAAGAGTGCCTGTTGCAGTTTGGGAACTGCTAGACTGATAGGGGTGGTAATTACGGACAGTGACAAATAGGCTTTGTGTGGCTTTCTCGCACATTAGTTGGTTATTTCTTTGGTTTAAATTTTGAGCTGCTTATATAATTTTGCTCCTTTGGAGTGGTTTTATTTGTTACAGGTTATTGTAATGCTAATAGTTAATCTACATGATGCTCTTCTTAAGCTTCTAACTGCTGCAGTGTGCTAAGCATTATTAGCTTCAGTTCATAAGACACAGCTGTTCTTTTCTGCCCTCTGGAAGCTGAGCTCAGATGTTTGGATGGACTTGGCAAACTTTCGATTAAGTTCAACGAGCAGCAAAGATGCTGTGTGTGACTTAATCACAAAACAAGCTGGATCTATAGCCATCCATACAGATTTCATGGGCTGTGCTGCTTTTCAGTGTGTATTGACTCAGTTGACTAACTAGTCAGCTAGTTGTTGACTTTTGCTGAATCCTTCCTTTGACTTTCCAACTGGAGATGTTTTCCTGGAATGCTCAGCTGCTCTAAGTGCGTGAGGGGAAGTATTGTAAATCCACTGGAATTTCCCCCGGGTTTCCAGCGTCCATCTTGGCTAATTGGGTCTGAAGAAGGTCTGGAAGCTATTGTAAGGCTGCTCCTCCTCTCAGCGTGCGGCAGTCCTTGCACAAGATGTTTACAGGCCCTGTCAGATCACTACATGAAGGAATCTAATCTGCTTGCCGTTCCCCTTCTGAAGAACAGCACATCAAAGAAATGACAGTGTGTTTGATGTGTGTGCTTGCCTCAGTGAATGCATGTAACGGATTAACAGCAGCTGGAGGAGGAGCCTGCTGGCTTCCAAGAGTTATACAAAAATAAGTCTCTGGGGGATCTTTGCTTGGAGTCTGTTCTGCAGAGACTGGTTGGGGGCACAAGCGTTGTATGCCCTTTTAGCATGAGTCCTGGGAGAACTGTTGCTTTTCTGTCTCCCGCTCTTGCCTGTCTGGCAGCTTCAGCAGCTTTGTAGACTGTTTTACATAGAAAGATTGCAGTCTTGACATTTGAAGACAGTTTTAACAATGACTATGACTCTGCTACTTTTGTGGTATCATTCATTAAGTTCAGATATTTTCCATACATTTTTAGAAGACTCTTCAATCCAAAGAGTTGCTTGGATTGAAGTGGAAAGCAGTTTTGGAAAGGTGAATGAAACTAGGTTGTGTAAGCCAGATTGGTTTCCTCTCTTACGGGTCTATGTGGTGAGGATGTGTATTCCACTGTGCCTTGGCTTCTCTCCCCCTAAATGGTGATCATCCACCTTTCTTGGCAGATGGGCAACACGAGGTTCAAGCTTTTATTCATCTAGGCTGTTTCGTCTGCATTTCTGTGATTCTATACCATTTCCTCCATGTCTCAGCAGTCCTTTATCTTTTGTGCACTTTTATTGAGGATTCCTGTAGGGATACAGCTGATCCTGACTGGAAGCAAAAACCTTTGAAAATATGGTAGGGATGGCTAGCTCACCTGGATTATCTGGAAAAGTCTGAGCACACATGGCCTGCTATGGTGTACTAAAGGTAGTCTCTTAGGTGCTATTTTGTTCCAATTGTCGAGTCAAGAGGCAAGATTTTTTTTTTTTTTTCCTGCCTTTCTGCATCAAGCATTGGCCTTTGGAACTTGCTCAGTTACTGCTACGAAAGGAGCGAGGGAGGTCGGAGCGTCGGTCTCAAATCACAAGGTTATGCTCATTCTGTATTAGGAACTTAATCTCTTGATTCCTGCAGAGCATTGTATATGGCTTTCTGTCCTTGACACAGAATAGCTAATTGCAGAACCACAGATGGTGGCAGACCTACTCTAGTGTTGTTTTGGTTGTTTGTCTTGAGTTAGAAAGTTAACTGTGTTTCGTAATCTGAAGCTTGAATGTAATAGTTTGGATGCTCTGGGTGTGGGTTGCTTTCTGCACAACAGGATTTGGTGTGGTGGCTGGGAGAAGTGTTCTGAAAGAATGATACCTCAGGACTACAAACCCCTTGTGATATGTTGCAGCTGGTCTGGAAGTAGTTCTCAGCCCCTGACTTCCCTAAACCAGACCCGACCCTCAGGACTGGTTTTACAGGTTACTCTTTGGATTTGCTAACTCTATTGAGTGGAGCTTCTCAGTTTCATTGTGACTCGCCTTGTCCTGTATCACCATGCTGTTGCATGCTTTATTTAGAAAGGCTTAAGTTTTAACCTTTAGATCAAGAAGGGAGGTAGACTGCTACAATTAAACCAAACATAAGTCTTAGTTCTGGTCTGTGCTTAAGAGGTTTGCTCCCCCCACATCCTCCAGCTGGCAATCTTTGATGTGCTCTTGCTCTTGAGGATTACTCAAGGATTGAGTATCATAATTTTCCAGGTGGCACTCTCAATCCTGAGTGACTTCTGGTTCCAGCTATTTTCACTGACATTTCATTGAAGCTGAGTTTTGAGGGTAAATGTGAATGTCCTTGATGAATTCTCCTGGAACTTAATGGCTATTTCCGTTAATTTTCTACTCTGTGTCGGCTGGTTGACTCCTTCCCTGTTCAGTTTGTTTTGTCACTTTGTGCTGGGCTAAATAGATTCATGTTACAGTATTATGCAGGACATTGATTGTATGTATATTCTTCTGAGCTGCTCATCTGTGATGTGTTTTGGACATAATAGAAAGACTACATAAGATAATACTGGCAAAGCTATTGTTGTTAATTAACTTTGAACACTACGATGATACTTAAGGTTACTGGAACTGCTGCATTGAAAGTAGTAAGATGCATTTGACTATGCAGACTCTTGTCTTCTGCTGTGCAAGCAGATTGCTAAAGTGCAAAGGGCTATTTTGTTTCCTTCTTATCTGAACAGAAAACTTTATTCCTGTCTTAAGGTGGTCTCTCCATAAAGGTTGGGTTTATTGCATGCCTGTTTGTGGACTTACCAGCTATGAAGTAGAAGCCTTTCTAACAGCAGTAGTCAGTGTGGCCACAGCACAGACATACTAGGTAATGTGCATAGTCACTTCAGAATTAGATGCTTGGTTGACTGAATGGATTTTAACTACTACTTAAGGGATCCTTAAGGGATCCCCTGGAGATAACTTTGTGTCTGGTAATATTGCATCCCAAAATACGTATTACATGATGCTGAAGGCAGGATGTTTTAAGTAGTGGAACTCTGTTAATTAAACTCCTTTCCAGGGAAAGTCAGAATGAATCCAGCCTTGATCACTGACATCCTTTTCTTATAGTCATTCCCTGTTCCATCGTCCAGGTATGACGCTCACTAATTAAAGCATAAGATAGAGAATGAGTCCCTGGTGTACAAATGATAGGTGTAAGTGATGCACTAGATATAAGCAGTCTGAGTTCCTGCTTAAATTTTGTGACACTTGGACACGAAGTTGATGAACATTGTGCAAATATATTTAGGAGAATGTGTGGCTATGACTGCTACTGCAGAATTACAAACAATGCAGAAAAGTGATTGAAGTAGAAATATCTTTCCAAAACTTCTAATTTTCAGTGAAAAATACTGGACTTTTTTTCGGGCTGCCAGGGTTCTGCAGGTTTTGTTTTTTTCTGTTAAGTTCACTGCAGAGAATAGAATCCGGTGACTTAACAGGCAGTTAAGTGCAAGTGTTCACATAACCCTGTAAGTCAGTCATTTGCAAAGCTCCTCATGAGTTCAGTAGTCAACACCGGCATAAAATGACAAGTTGACTCAAGGAACTAGCTTCAGCCTCTTTTATTCAGAGGCCTCAGGAGATGAGCAAGGATGTGTCACTTTACTGGGCTGTCAGGTGGATTTCATTAGCTGATTTGCAGAGAAGTGGTTTCTCTTCAAGTCACAGGTGATGGGTGATTGTTTCCTGGTGGGGTGAGGCATAGGGGAAAGCCATTCCCCGCCCCCCCCCCCCCCCCCCCACTGCAGAGAGCACTAAGATCAAGGGAGTTTACCATGAGGAAGAATTTCAGCTGTTTTGCTTTTGATGATAAAACAGCTGTTGCAGTGCAGATGGTATATACATCTCCCTTACCAAGGGATGTCCTGGTGCAACTGCAATGCCAGAGAGCTCAGGACAGAATGGGCTAACAAGAACTACTGGGGTGTTATGGAGAAGGATAAATCTCATCAGTTCCAACCTTCTCATCTTTTGTTTTGTATTTTCTCCTGCTAAGTTAGGCTGAAACTTTTGAATTTAAAACTTTTGAAAAAAATGCTTGTGAGAATTCAGTCAGTTATCTTTCTGAACCACCACTGTCTCAGGATGGACAGTGTTCTCCTGGTCACCTTTTGCCATTGGTGTGCTTTGTGGGGGAGAAGGAGACTATTCTTCTCCTTAATCTCATGTCCTACCACATTCTCAGCTGATTTCAGTTTGAGTTTCACTTTGACTGCTGAAGGGGAGACCAACATGAAAGAGAATTTCTTCTGCTTTTTAATCTAATTCTCTCACTGATTTCAGTGCTTCAGTGCAATGTACTGGTTAATTCTTTAAGGCTTTTTACTTTTCTACAGACATCTGAGGTTTCCTTGCTAAAAGTGTTAGTCGTCCCCCCCCCCCCCCCATTAAGAACACCCTGTTGTAGGGTTTTCCACAAGTACTGTCTTTGAAATTGCTTGATCTTGGATGGATGAGAACTGAGACTTGCTGTGACAGGCATTGATTGTCTTTTCCCAGTCCATCCTCTGTGTTTGTTCAAGTGCATATGTAATAAAGCTTCTCTTTTACTTGAATGCCTCAGGATTGCTTATCTAGAGGAGTATGGGAAGAGTAGCATCTTGTCAAGAGCAGCATCTTGCTGTTTTTTCCCCTTCTTTATATGTCTTCCTATGCAGATGGTCTGTCAGCAGTTTGCATCATTGTTAGTATGTGTCCTACCTCACTGAAATGCTTAAATATGGGTTGATCTTTGCTTTGTCTGCTGCAGCAGCCTTTCCTTTGGCTTCGTTTTGTCCCTGGTCTCCAGAATCTGAAAGCTTCTGCTGTTTGTTTTTGTTCGTTTTTTTTCTTTCCTTTTTTTAATCTGTCTGATACTAAGGCAAATTCTTCATCATTGGATTATTTGCTTTAGAGCAGTATTTCATTCTGTTTGGTGCTATGTGTACATGGAAAGAAACTGACCTGTCCCCAAGGAAAGTATAGTCCAAACTGTAATAACTATTTAACTTAGATAAGGGGTTAAAAAGACCAAGTATTATTAAGTCATGTTCTAGGTCGGGTACTGAGACACATGAAGAATGATGTGCTCAAATTTATCTAGTAAGATCAACTAATTTCAGAATTAACTTTAATTATTTCTCCTTTGTTTTTAAACTTGCAGGGCTGTGTTTAAGGAACAGTTAATGCATTGGAGCAAATTCTTTACCTAATGTCTAATACTGATTCTGTGAACTGTGTCATGATTGTTGCTGGAGAAACATGGAGGAGAGTGTTGCTATCTAATTTTACTTCTTACTATTGTTCTACATTGGTTTGGACGGGGTAGACTGTTCTACAGATACTGCAGTATTCTGCTCTTTATTGCAGGGAGTTTATGGAACAGCATGGTGAATTCTCTCCAGTCTGTATTTACATGAGAGATGAGGTAAGTCAGCAAAGTCTTCTTAGCAGTCTCTTTTCCTTCTGTCCCTAAAAAATAAGAAAAACTCTGCTCTGCTTTCCAACCTGGAGAGTGTTTCTTTTGAACTTTCTTGAGAGGGGAAGTAGAAAAATGTTGGTCTTTTCAAAGCATGACGTGTCTCTATGGAAAAAAGCTCTCTTGGAACGTAACCCTGGGCCGTTTAGACCTCTGAGCCCATAAAATGAGCTCAATGACCTGTTTGTGTTTTTCTTTCCAACTTCTTTTAAAGCTCGAGTCAAAACAGTGGTTTCATTTTAATAAATATTTGCTTTTCTCTGTGTTTTGATCTTTTGCTATTAATGTTTTGTTTAATATTTTGTATGTGCGTATTACGGAATTTGCTCTCCCTAGCTGTCCCTTTCACTTCCCACTGACCTCTGTGGACAGATCATCTTTATTCTGGAACATGTCATTACAAGCAGATGGGAGGTGTATGTAATAAAATTGACTGTCTTTCAGCTCTGAGATGTTGCCTGTGATTTACCTTCTGACATAAAAATAATGCTTTGCTGAGGTCGGATCCAATATGGATATATGTATGGGATGGAAAGATATGTAGGTCATCTTCCCTTGAGATTTAATAAGCAGTGAATTTGGTAAAGCAGCATAGGTGAATACAGATGGATACAGGTCTCATTTCCAATTGCAGAAAGAGTGTATTTTGAGCTGTTTCTGGTGCTGTGTGGTGTTTTGATATGGGCTTCTTTCTAGAAAGAAGACTTCAAATGCTCTCCCAGGGAGGCAGTTGCCATAATTAATTTCCTCTGTTTTTGTTGCAGATATCGGGAAAAGATGCCCTAGAGAAGACAACATTGAAGTCACTTGGCCTGACTGGAGGCAGTGCCATCATTAGGTTGGGAGGAGCAAAGTTTGGACTCTTTATTTTTCCTTTCCACTCTGGTGGTGAATTTGTTTTGTTTCAAATACCAAAAAAAAAAAAAAATGACGAAAAAAGTTCAAAAAGACAAACATTGCAGCACTCAGTAATTATTGCATTTGCCTGTTTATCTGAAACTGCTGCCCAGATGTGCGTCCCACAGCTGCAGATGCTGGCACTGACCAGTCATGTGCAGATTAAAGGGGCTTGTTTGTTTCTTTTTTTATTTTTCTCCCCCCCCCCCCCCCGTGAATGAAACAGACAATTCAAAGTTAAAAGTCTCTCATGAGAGGACCATCATCTACCACTTCATTCTTCCCTGCTTTGGATTTCAGGCATTAAACTCCCAATCCCTGCAGTGCCTCCTGCTGACTGTTTGGGAGGGTGAGGTGGGGGACAATGACAGCCTTTCTGTGATCTTCTAGCCAGTTCTTTGCAGTATATACAGCAGGCAGGAGTGATTAGAAGCTGTGCTTTACAACTGACTGCTGTTTTTTTCCTGGAAGGCAGTTTTCTTCCTGTGGAGCGGGTAGTTCCTGTTCTGTTTTTTTTGCACAAACCCCTGATCCCCCAACTCTTAACTTCAGAGCAACTGGAGCTTGTTCTTTGTGACTGTCTGGAAGAAGCAGATCACTAAATTAGGGGTATATTTTAGTCTAGCTGTCGTCTTTGTGTCATGGTCACGTTGAAAATGGGGAGGGCAGTACTGTTAGGATAAATGATTTTGTTTTTATTCCTTTTGGTGTCTTCTTTAAGAGTTGTCATGAAGAAATGCAGTTCATCTGGTCAAGAGGAAGCTGTGGGTGCCACGGTGCAGTGTGATGAGCTGACAGTGAGGCCAGGCTCTATTGAAGGAGCAGTGGATGTGCCCCTACCTCAAGCAAACACATTCCCAAAGGACTTGGACCACAGGGATGTGGCCATGTCTTTGAACAGCTGCACAGACAAGCAAGACTTGGTTAGAGAATCTCATACCAGCTTGGAGGAGCTGTGGCCTTCCTCAGAACCCGAGTCTACCCCTTTTGTCCCTTTTTTTGGAGATGGACAGCGTCTGGGGGACTCTTCTGTAGCTGCACCATCTCTTGGGTTAGATATGCCATCTTCAAAGCTGCCAACAACTTTTTCCAGCCCTGGAGGCCCTTCTAAGCCAAAGAAGTCTAAGAACAGCCAAGAACTGCAAAAGGAGCAAGAACAGGTAAGCGGAAATCGGTTTGCAATGAGGGCTTTTTTTAATCCTGCCTTGTCTGAGGCTGAGCTTCTACGAGGAAAAAGATGTTTCCGCATTTAAGACTTTTTCCCCATAATATAGGGTCAGGTGCCTTGGTGACATACAGCTCTGCCGAGAGTTCAGTAAGGAAATACTGCATTTTGGACAGTTTACTGTAGGAAATGTGAAGGGTGGGAATTTAAGAATTTCCTGTCCAGAGGCAAGCAATGCTTTGAACCTTGAGGTATCCTTGATGAATGGTTCTAATGGAGGCAACACAACTGCTTTAAAAGCACAGTCCAGAAGAGCCTCAGTCTCTGTGCCTCAAATTCCATGCAAATTTCATTGACAAATGCCCACTTTGTCACCTGAGCCCCGAGTACTTGTCCTCTTAAAAATTGCTGTCTGCTGTGTAGTTTTGCTAAAGATGAGCAGAGTTTGGTCAGACTTGTGTTTTATAATTCTCTGGAGGTGCTTACTGCTTGTTGCGACTGACTTATCTCCCAGATCATACAAGAGGTACAAGCTTGGTAGAATTTTACATATGGAAAGGGATAACTTTTCTAGTTTGTTACAGGATTGTTCTAGGAGCAGAAGCGATCTTAATAGATTTGTTGCAACCTGATCCCATGACTTCCAAGATCTGAGAAGATGGTCAGAGTTTCTAACTCTTAGGTTGTAATGTGTGCTAAGATATCTCGTCTGAGCCTTCCTGTGGAACTCCATAGTGAAGCTATTGTAAAAGCAGTATCCCATACTGGTAGTTCTTAACATCTGCTTCCTCAGAGTTCCTTCTGCCTGTGGTCACTCTGACTTATAGTTTAACTCTTTTGGTTACATGTGTGGTAGAATATAAGGGTTATGGATCTAGGAAAGGAATTTTTCAGCTACAGTTGCATCTTACTTGCCAAGAGTTTGATATTTGGGGGGGGAAAAAAAAAAGGTCTGGACCTTTTATTTTCCTTTCAGTCTAGTCCCATCCCTTCTGTGAGTCTTAATTTTCTTAGGATTGGAGATGAAAGAGAAACCTTCCATCCTTTTCCTTCTCTATTTCTGCTTGCATATAAATGTTTTCTGTCTTGCTCTAAAATATCCTGGTTCTTAAATAAAGTCTACCTCTCTCTAATCCTTTTCCCAGAAAGACAAATTGCACATCTGTAATCATTGTTGGTGACTCTGAAGTAAAACTGTATTGGTTAAAAGTAAAAATGCTTTAGCCCGTGTAGAGATACCAGAACTGGTGGGTCAAGAGTGCCACATGATGCCATCCCAGGATGGCCTTTGAATGATGTTAAGTATGCTTTCTGTAGGGCAGCTGTGTGGAATTGAACGCCTTCAGCAAGGTTGGATATGTCTGGCAAGTAGCATAAAATGAAGTACAGGAAGCATTAAATTCATAAGTTCACATTATTGTGCATTGGGAGTTTCACATCCTGGATTCTCTGTGACTGGCTCTTTTCCTTGCACCTTCACTACACACATCATCACTAGGGCTGCCTTTAGTATTTAGAGATCCCCTTCATTGTTTCCCATTCTTTAGTATCTCCTAGAGTTGGAGTTTTGTGCTTCTCTCTGGTTCTGATCCAGCCATGGGATTAAACAATGGAAAAAATAGAAAGAAGTAGAAAGAAAGGGTGCCTGTTGAGGTTCAAAGGGAACTTGATCCAGGAGAAATTTAGTAAGACTATGTGTATGCTCTCATGTTGATGCAGAAATTCTGCCTTGGTTGACTTCTTTGTGGTTGCAGTCTATTCTTGATGAGTTTCTGAATTGTTTAGGAGCAGAAGCCAGACCCTGGAAGGAGGACTCTGGAGCAGTTACAAAGGTAGCAGAAAGAGGCCTTGCCAACCCAGTGGTGAATATTTCAGTATATTAGAAACTTGTTTGGGTCCATCTAATCGGTTTTATTTAACCTTTTGGAACAGACCCTGGGCATGGAGAACTAGACAGTAGGCTGGTGATTTGTCCAGTCTAATGTGTTTCTTGGTTCAATCACACTCTTACCTGTGAGGGATTTGGAAAGGAGGGGTTTCAGTTGTGTTTGAAATGGAAGAAGTGCGAGGGTTTGTGGTGGTACTCTTCACCAGTCCTGTTGTCTGTGCTTTTCTGTATGCTGGCTGTATGCTGAAAAATTTTATCATTTTACTGGCTACAGCTTAATGTGAAGTTGTGCTGTTGGGTGCAGAGCTGAACAGCGGTGGCCTAAGGACTCTCATGATCCCGCATCTTTCTCAGAATTGCAGTCCAGTTCAAACCACTCAGCGGCACTTCTGGAGCCAGCTTCCCTTCCAGTTTGAGAGCAGCTTTGGAAGCAGCTGCAGATTCTGTTGGGGGGGTTCTGCCCTTGTGTTAAACAGCATGTGATTTTGACGGCTGCTTTCAAGCCCTTTGATCTCTGGTGCTTTTGCTGCTGATTGATTACATTTTGTTCCCTCCTCCATTCCTGCCATCCTCCACTCTCCTTGCTCTCAGCAGCAACAGCAGAGCAGGGCTAGCCACATGGCATCTGCTTTTTGTCCCTTTTCAGTCCTGAGGAAAAAAACCAAAACAAAACAAATTATTTTTAAACATCAAAGGTCCATTTTTGTAAAAGAATCTTCCCATTAATGCTTTGGCTGTGTGTGGTTTTTGAAGCTGAAGAGAGAGGCTGGATAAAATCTGTGCCGGCGTCCCTTCGTTTCTTGGGCTAAAGATGGTTTACAGACAGCTGCATGCTGACTTTGATGTCAGAACATTAATTATTAGAAGGTAACTTTACACCAGATTCCCCATGAGATTAGAGCTCCCTGAGGTGGTGGGGAGGAGGTGGGTCTCCAGGGAGAGCTTGCTGCTGTGGAAAGCACAATAGCCACTACTTCACTTAAAATGAAATAAAACTTTTTCTCAGCTTACCTGCTTGCTTAGGTCCAGGGTGGTGACCATAGAGTGAACTGCATTCTTCCTGACACCTGGTTTTATCCCATAGACTGCCTAGTAGACCCTGCTGTGAATAGATGGCTTCAGCCTACTGGTGAGAAGCGCCTATCATCTCAACTTCGGTAGGAGAAGTAGAGACTTTGAAGAATGAAGGTGGCAAACCATAATGCAGCATCTTTGGCTGCTGAAAGATATTGCTGACAGAAATATGACAGCAAAATGCACAGCTTGCTTTGCTCTAGAGTTATGTAGCAGAAGGTAGAGACTGCGGTATGGTGGCCATTTATTATTGCAGGAGATAGTTACCTTTTGTCATGGTTGCAGAAAACACTAGATGTGCAGTGGACTGGGAAGTGAGTTGGTGTACCTGGTAGCCTCCTGGTAGTGGGAAGGTAGTTTTTGAATTCTGTTTGTGCTTTAGAATTGTTGGTGGCGCATTAAAATAAGGCTGTATTGAGAGTACTCAGATTGAGAGATGCCTAACTGGAATACCTAAGCGCGCAAATGGTAATGGATGAAGAAAGAGGAACAGGATGATGGCTGGACTCTGGGGAAAGAGAGAATTAGTAAAGCAACAGGAATAGATACCTCTTTCTCTCTGAAGAGCATTTCTCTCGTCTGTAAGGAGGCGAGATGTATGGTTGATTCCATGGGCTGTTAAGTACGTGGCAGAGGAGATATTATGATATTACGATGTGGCAGTCTTTGCATCCTCAGAGGCAAAATGATGATGTCTTTTGTTTGCTAAGCAGCGCTTAGTAGACACCTTGCGCTGCCCTTCTCTGATCAGACCCTGTCATGCAATTCTGGAACTGAGTTGCAGAAACTCTGAAAAACAAGCTCAAACCACCTGAATTATGTTTCACAAAACCTCACTCATTGCAGATCTCTCCAGAGGTCTCACTCTGTTATTGGGGGTTAGCTGAAAATTTAACATTAGGGAGTTCTTACTCTAATTGTGTATTTTTGCAGTCTTGTTAGACATGCACAGATATGGTGGTTCTTCTGTACAGATAAGTATGTTTCTTCATGTTAAGTAGTAGCTAAGTAATTTGTATTGGTTTGGAAGTTAAGAGACTCAGTGTTGACTGGGGAAACAGATAAAATTATAGACTTAGGAGCTAAAAGGTAGCTGTGTGTCTGTGCAGGACCAGTACAGGTATGCTGCAGAGAATTAAACAGGGACATCTTGGCTGGGTTTAAGTTGGAGGTCAAGAACAGGGCATTTCTGTCTGGAAAGTGGCAGATTTTGTATCACATCACATAGGTAGTTCTGGTAGGCTGGGCAATGGCTTTAGAGGGGAAGTTCCTGACTGTTTGCAGTACCTTGTTGGCAATGGAGACCCATTCATTTGAACGAAGATGTCTGGAAAGCGACACTTGAATGACAGTTCTAACATACAGTGGTCTGAAGCAGCGGCCCCACAGCGAGGAAGAGGGTGAACGCTTAGGACTGCAATATACATCTGCCTTCTGCTATTTCGTGATTTCTGATGTCTTGGCTGAAGTCTTTAGCTACTACCATCATTTGGGCAGTGACTGACGCTTTTCCTGTGGAATCCTGCTACTGTTAGGATTAGCTAAAGTGCTTGCTAGAGCCAATACTAAATGGTAAGTTTAGGATTTGCTGATGCAGACATTGGAATTCTCTCCATTGTATGCCAGCACCCTTCACAATGTGCCATAGGATATGCCTGCTCAGTCTTAGGGTTTTTTGATGGTTTTTGGAAAGAGGAGTCTATTTTCAGTATGTGTGTATTTAGAATGAAATGAAACTTAAGCCTGTTTGAGGAGATTGAAGCATACCTCATTATTGGGGAGGCCTGATTAATTCTCCTCTGGCCGCTGACATCGATCTGACCTTACCAGACCAGCCACAGGCAGCAGTTAGGACTGTTGTGCAACAGGCCCTTTCCCAGAGGGTGGCTCTGCACGCTCAGGATCACTCCTGCAGTGCTGGGCATTCCTCCCCCCAGCCCCAGGAAAGCTGCAATCAGGCTCCTTCACCCGCTAGTTAGAGATGACCCTGCTCAACTTTCTAAAAGTAGCCAAGGGTCCCACCCACACAACCTCGCTCTTTTAATTTCTCAAATTACCCTTTAGTGCCCACAAGCAGGGTGAACATTGCCTTGTAATTTGTGTTGTTGCTTTTGACAATTGAGGGAGACTCCTTCTGTTCCCAAGGGGCCTGTGCCTGGGGGGAGGGAGAATGCATGGAACAGATGGAAGGAGGACATTCGGGCATTAATTAGGATTGGAAAGAGTATATGAGGGGAGAAGAAATGGGCATCAGGTTTGTTCATATAGCCTAGAACTGTGTTAGGCTGGCAGCTGACTGTAAAGAAATGTTGCATTAACTATCAAAGTTTTTGTTCTCGTGGGGTTCTTCAGTCATGGACTGCTTCCCCCCTGCATCTCTTGTAGCCTGCAGTATGCTATTCCATTTGTTTTCAAGCTTTGTGCATTTAAACATTTCTGTGATTTAAAACATTTGAATTGTTCAAGAGCCAATAGGTGTAACTGCTTCTTGTGCATTTGACTACAGTAGTGGTTTATAGTCACCTACTGGCACAGCTGTTGTTTTTGACATAAGGGAAAGTAGCCAGTATCTAAGCTTTTCTAAATTGGGAGGGATACATAATGTCACTCTCTTCAGACACAGGGAATGCTGTTTCTCTGATATATTGGGGGTGGGTAGGGGTGGGATTTTGGTTTGGGATTTTGGGGGATTGTGGGTTTTGGTGTTATTTTTTCAATAACTGCAACCACAGTTACAGGCCAGGACACAATTGTGCTGAAAGGTTTGCCATCATGATATCCAACTCCCGGTTCTGGGCTCTGGAGGCAGGGGGAGCAGAGCGGCCAGGCTGCCTCTGCCCTGCTGAGCAGGTGAGAGGGTTGTCTTGGCTGTCTGAGGTCTGTGTGCTGCTTGAATGGCCTATCCTCAGCATCTGGGGTGTAGGGAAAGTTGCCAATAAATGTATTAAGTACTTTTATTGCAGCTAATGCATACGGTGAACTGTTCCTCTCGCATCTGTCTGCTTTGCCTGCAACAAAGGCTGATTTCAGTGCTAAGTACTTTGTAAGTGCAAAACAAAAGGATTTTCACTAAGGGAGCTCTCTGCACGCCAGAAGCCAGGTTAAAAATTTGAAATACATATGATGATACCCTGCAATGGCTCAGTTCAGAGAACTCAGCAGGTCAAAAACTACCTTACCAAAACAAAGGATTGTTCTCTAGAGCAAGAAGAAATGGAGTGAGCACTGGTTGGGAACTAGTGCTGTTGGTTCTGTGGCAATAGAACGTGAAGTGAAGAGAACGGAAGATACGATGTGGGCCAGGAGTACATGGCAGATGATAAACTTAAAAGGACAGTTTATAGTCTGTAGTACAAAGAATAGCACCTGTGTAAGTTGTATATTGCGTGTAGAACGGTAGGGAAGTGATTACATACGGAGAGGTTTGGAGTAAAACAGAGAGAGGTAGATTATGGTTTTGGGATAGGAGTAATTTCTGAGTACTTGTAACTAGCTAGAAATATGGTTCAGCTGCAAAATATCATTGTATTGTAAGTGAAGAGATTCCCCAGGCACTCTGTGGAAAGGAGTCGTCTCTCCTTATGTTAGGTATCTGACTGCTGAGGTTATTACCCTGAGCTTCCTATACTGACAGTGGAGAGCAGCTAACTGCTAGGGTGTGACTCATCTGACAATATAGATTCCTGCTGCTCGTTGGGAGGAATTGTGCCTCAAGCTCTATCAGCTATAAAAAATGGCAACACTGACAACCTCTGTATTGTTAGCTTGATCTTAGTGACATGAATTCCACACTAATGAGTGTATTTCTGTTTGCAAATACTGTCCTTTTACTTTTTCAGGAACTTTATAGCATAAGTAATGCATTTAAGACTAATGAAAACTTATTTTTATTCTTTAGCTTGTAGAACGAGAGCCACTTGTATGTCACCTAGACCTACTAGAACCACTTTCTGCTGGCCCAGAAGAGCTTCCTGATGAGTTTTTTGAAGTCACAGTGGATGATGTACGGAAACGTTTGGCACAGTTGCAGAGTGAGAGGCAAGTTCCCTTTCTGCTGGAAAGTGAGATTGCTCCATATCCTTTTGTTAAGCAGAGTGACACTATGCGTCTGTAGCTGGCTGTGATCCCTGGGTAAAGGGTTGTAGATAAGTTACTCATGTGGAATTAATGAATTAACGATCAGCACTGCAAATCTCCACCCTTTACGCCATTTGAGTTCAAGGGCTATGTCCTGTTTCTGTGACAGAACCTATGCTTTTGTGTGAATCAATTGAGCGTTTGTGCATGGGATAATTGTTTCATTTGGATGTTGCAAATTTCATCGTGAAGTGTCTGTGATGTCTGTGTGGTGATAAGTTTATCTGAGAACCTCAAGCTAATCAGGGATGGGCTCTCACTGAGAAAGGATTAAGAGAAAGATTCCTTCCCATGTTCTGCATTTCAGGGTTATTCAAAGCCACTTAACACCCCACCTCTTTTTCTTTCTTTCCTTCTCCCTTCTTCTGAAAGAGAAGCCATCACCTTTGTAATTAGATGTGCTCTTATTGCTAGAGGCCCAGAGTAGTGGTGAGTTCCTGCTACCTGTTTTGATCTGACTTCATGTTAGCTATTAGGAATTAAATGCATGGAATTTGTAATTTGTGATGGACAAACGTATAAGCTCAGTGATCCAGCTTCATAAGAATAAGTCTCACTGACTTCAGTAGTAGCTAGTAGCATTTTCAGCCAGTAAGAAACACCTTGTGTTTTAAGTAACAGAATTAACCTTTTATTAGATCTCATCAGAAAAGACCAACTTTGAGACATTGCCCAAATGGAAATAAAGCAAAATCAAACTTAGCCACAAATGAAGATGTGAGAATGTTTGGAACACACACAAAGAAGGGAAAGAAGTATAGGAAGCTGGACTAATAACTATGCATCTTACTGTTCCAGTAGCTTGCTGTCAAATATTCATGATTTTACTGTACTGTTATTCCAGTTCTGAACTGAAAACTCAGATTAAGATAAACTAGCCTCCCTGTCACATCACCATTTTCCTGTCTATATGTTCCATAAAGGAATTAATTTCATGAAAGTATTTAGTTTCAAGTGGATCATAACATTCCTTTAAACATCACAAGCATTCTCTGAGACTGTGGGACAGCCTACTTCATGCTGTAACTAAGTCTGAGTTGAACTTTTTACTTAGAGCTGATTTTTTTCCCCACAGGCCGCTGAAATCCACATGAGTACACAGATTGGCCTGAAAATTGCTCTGCCGCTTGTGGGTCTGGAGTATTTAGTGGTACAAATGTAGGGTCATTTGGTTGGGGGTTACTGGAATACAGCCCCCTCAGAAAAAAGACCTAATTTCCAAATTTGCTGAAGCTTGTAATCCCTTTTCCCCTCACAGCCAGGGATAAAAATAAAGGCAAGTTACACATGAAACTGATACCAGTTGGCTTCTGATCTCAGCTGGTGAATCTTAACAAAAAGTAGCTGCATACAATACAATATTTTAAATGCAATTAGAATTTAATTCTGACTTCATGAAGAGCTGAAAATTGGTGCAAATCAGCAATCGGTACACAAAGAAGGAATGGAATGGGTTAGTTTCATGTTTGCTTTTCAGATTGTGAGTTGGCACTTTCAGAGCATCTTGGAACGTGGTGTACCAGCTGACAGTTCTGGGTACAATTGGTGAAGTAAGCCTGTAGTTATTTTGTTCAGCAGCTGTTCCTGAGATACCTCGATGATTCTTAAAAAGAGGTCCTTCAAACTGTATAGGTGTAAGAGATTAACTTGCAAATAGTTGTGCAGAATTGCATGATCAAATGTTTCACCAAAATCTCGCTTAGTAATTCAGTTATTCAGAATTAAGTGTGAACAAGGAAAAGGGACTAAAGCTGAACATGGGATCTGTCTGATCTAAGCTTATTTCTTTGCTTACAGGGGAATACAGAATTGTTTTCTTGAATTTATTGTTTCATCTTAAATACAGGTAGTTTGTGGTGGTTTTGTTTTGCGCCCACTACTCCTTTTAAAACATCAGCCTACAATGCCAGATCTTGAATGATCTGAAACTTCTCATTTTTGTTTTGTTTCCCTGTTGCTAATTACTACCCGTTAATTTCTTGTGCCAGCATTGTTTTTCAGCTTCAGTACCTCTTCTCCCTTCCTGGAGTAATCGTGCAACTTTAGTGTCTGTTTTATTGGATTAGTAAGTCCATCTCTTCTTGAGTAGTCTAAGCAAATGTTCCCCTGCTGCTCTTAATATCTTTTCTGGCATCTGCTGTGGTGAACTTACTTTTAAACATGTACAAGAAAAGTAATTTTATACAGTTTTGTTGCTCATGCTCCATAGTTCCATACATGAGATTTTGGGGTTGGAACCACAGGAGGTGGGGGGAAAAAGCTGTGAGGGATGCATGGAACAGTTGAGCAGTTCTCATCAGTCCTGCTTGGACCTTTCGCTTTCTTAATAAAATAAAAATACATCTTAAAATCACAGAAGTGAAAGCTTGTCTTCTTCCCATGTATTTAGGAAACGCCTGGAAGAAGCTCCACTGATGACAAAATCTTTGAGGGAGGCTCAGCTGAAGGAGAAGTTAGAGCGTTACCCAAAGGTAGCTTTTGTTCTTTTTCCAGTCCCTCTGGCTAGTCCAGACTTGGGGGTTGAGTAGCTTTAGGAATGAGTTGTGATCAATAGGATCTTGAGCTACTTAAAAGAAGACTTTTCAAATTCCCATCCCTGTTAATTGTTTGTGGAACTTCTGTAACAGTTGGACCATGTAAAATCAGCTGTCATGTAATGATGTGGTTGAGTGGCAGGCAATATAGCTCCTTTTATTTTGTTTCAGATGTTTCAAACCCCTTATGTTGTGCGCACATCAGTCTGTATGACTGAGCTTTCCTAACTGCCTCTTTTCTGTAGACTCTGACATTTTGATAGTATCTTATTACAAGTTAAATGATAAGATGTTACAGATTGGAGATATCTTACTCTGCAAGTACAATTCTAATGCAGTATTTGTCTTTGGTGATTTATTGCAAAAAAATAAGAGATTAAGTTCCCAAGTTAAGTGCTTTCTGACCAATGATGGAAATGGAATGGTATGAGTTACCTCAGATCTATCACAGGAGGATTCCTGCTGCTATGGACACTTCAGAGGGCTGGTACACTATCTGTACCTGTCCATGGGTGACTTTCTACTTCATGCATCACCTAGCACAGGGAGCTCCTACTCTCTGAATAAGTGCTGCTGCATTGTACATCACACTGTTTCTATAGATCAGCTCTCTTACAGCCTGTGAAAGCCAGGCAGCCCACGTTTTCCAAGGAGCTGCACAGTATTTGTTAGCCAGTATGCTCTTCTACCCCTGTAGAGTAAATATCTCAAATATACCCATTTAAAAAAAACCCAAAACTTGCTTGCAAATTCTAAGCCAAGGACAGGTGTTACAGAACAGCCATAAGCAACTGACCTAATGTGCTTTGCCTCTAACTTAGGTGGTATTGAGAGTCCGTTTTCCAGACCGTCACGTTCTACAGGGGTTCTTCCATCCTAGTGAAACTGGTAAGAGCAATCTCCGCTTCAGTCTGTGTAGCTGCAGCTAACCTCTCTCATCATTGATTAGTTGCATGACAAAAGAGAGGGGCTCTGGACAGATCTTTCTGCTGTCCAGTGAAGTAATACTGCTCCCAAAAAGCAGCAGTAGCTAGTTACACTGTCCTTATAGGGCCCCTGAACGGGATGAGAAAAGTGTCTGGGGTAATTAACTTAGTTAAGGGGAGTTTATTTTCAGGACTACTTGATGGAGACTGTTAGGCTACTTGATGACAAAATAATTTGTGCTCAAGAAGTTGTCCCACTTGACATCCCATTGTTTGTGTCCAACTGGTATGTTACTGAGATGAGTTTACACACTTCCTCTATGTTAGCCCTTAAAAAGTTTTTGGGGAAAAACAACAACAGTCCTCCCCCAATCCAAAATAAAACCAAAAAAACAGGAAGAAGAAAAAGCTTTACCTACTGTAATAAGAATAACAGGGATGAACCTTTCTGCACCTCTCAGTTGACAAAAGGTGGTCAGACCATACACCAAGTAGCCCTTACTGCTGTTAATAGAGATCCTCTTATTCTCAGCTGGCAGTGATGGTTACCTACACAATTTTTTTTTATACTTTCGTATGGAACAAGAACTAATAACTAGTTACCGGAGTCTCACCTGGCTGGCCTCTGCAAATCTTGTGGCTGGTATTGGATTTCTTAGGAACAACTTTACTGGCATCCTTAGATTTTGCTAAGGGACCAGCGTGTCTTAAGTGTTTTTTTTTTTTTTTTGTTTGTCTGTTTGTTTTTCTCCAAGATATTTTTAACAGTGTAACAGTGTTCTTTTGAGGAAAAGGCAATCTACACACGTTGTAGAGGGCAATTCTGCTGTTGCAGGTTTGCCTTTTTTCCTCTCATCTGAAGAAACAAATGTAATTCAGTAAGCCTTTCTCTCCTTTTTTCACAGTTGGCATTCTGAGAGACTTTGTAAGAAGCCACCTTGCAGATGCAGACTTGCCATTTTACTTGTGTGAGTGTGCTGTTGGTAATATTTGGCCTTACTTTACAAAGCCTGTTTCTGGCTGTGGTGCATATGGGATCTTGTGATGCCATGAGGTATGACCTGGGGAGGAATTCCTTCCCTAAATACAGCCTCAGAGTTCATAGAACCTATTCACTTAGCCATGTTATGCTTCCACCTAATAAGAAGCCTATGTGGGCAGTGTGAATGTGTCACTCCTTTAAAGAGCAGTAATCCCTCCCATACCTGCTATATTTATTGTTTTGGTTGCTGGGTGGTCCTGTTTTGTAACTTGTTTTTTAACTTCAGTTATTGCACCTCCCAGAACCATCTTGAACGATGAAAGTTTGACACTCTTTGAGGTAAGGACTCACATGTATGCTCTGTGATTCTTTCTGACTTGCTGCTCTCCTTCACCCTGCCATATGCTTTAGTTACTTTTAAAAGAAGCCATGTAATGTTGTGATCCCTGTAGGCTTCTGCTTAGCCAAGACTAATGGAACCAGGTGTTTTGGAGCACAAGCTCTTCACCAGAAGAGGTCCACCTCGTGCAACAATATGCACTGGCATATTGTGGCAGAGTTGTGGGGGGGTTTGCATTGTTTCATACATACACTCAGTGCCTTATGGAATCTGAACTGTATTTAACCTTGAAATGTTATTACAAGAGCTGAGCTAATGTGAATTTGCTCTATCTGTAGTTGGTTTAATATAGTAGGAGATGTGAGACTGGATAGGTAACTGTTTTCAATTTCTCCAGCAGGAGGTACAGGCCATATTAGACAAAAATCTGACCTTTTTGATAATCACTGCATGAGAATTTACTTTAAGCCAGCTTGTACGTTTAGGAATATGTACTCTCGATGTGTAACTTTTCTCAAAGGCTGAAATTTAGCTTTTTTCAAATCCAGATTTCTGGAGGTTTTTTGCAAATGTCAGATAAGGTAGTCTTGAAGTCTCTGGTCAGAGACTCTTGGCTGTTTAAATCATACACGTGTTAAAGAGATTGATTGAGTGATTTTGCCAGTGACTTTGCCCCAGACTCATGCTGTTTAAAATGGGCTGTCATTCAGAACTTCATGGACATTTGTAGAGTGATGCTCTGAAGATCACTTGCAGGGTAAAGGGTCAAGCAGACTGCAGTGAGAGTTTTTGCTTGATACCCCTGATGGAGCAGAAGGGGTGGGGCAGGGAGAAGGATAGAGAAAGGGACTTTTCAGGCAGCATGGTGAATTAGGTAGGGATTAGCATGCCTCTGAAGTTGTTTGTAATGGAGCTTTCCAAATTCCACAACTTCCTGACCAGGCCATGTGGAAGAGATACATATGCAGCTGCTTTTAGACTATTGAATGTTCAGGGAAGCAAAGTGTGGACCTCTCTGTTTGCAGTGGGAAGTCTCTCCCCTTCCTAACACCCTGTTAAGAATTCTTTGCTGAAATTTGAAGTTTTGGGAGTGGTTTTGTTGATGATGGAGTTCCTTGTATTGTCACCATGCAGGTGACAGGTTTAGCTTCCTAGGGAGTCTTGAGCTTCTTGGGGATCACAGCCCTGTTTGGTTCTGTGGTTCGAGAATTGCTATGCAGTAGCTCTTGGCCTACACCCAGCTTTACAGCCTGAGGACCGCTCTGTTTCTATCAGCCTTCCTACTCTCTACTTGACCATGGCCTCTGTTCAAATGTGCAGTGTGCATGGCTGTGCTTCTCCCACTGACAGGAATGGGACAGTGTATGTGTCGGTAAGACATAATGTCATCATGGGTGGGGAGAACAATGATTTTTCTTTTCAAAGCCATTTTGTGTATTTTAATTAATAATGAAAACAGCAGTGGAAAGCGCTTTGTGTTTTTTGAGCCAGGACATTTTGCCGTTCAGGCATGAAGGCAGTTCTCCCAGCTTCCTCTGACTTGTGCCATCTCACTCACATCTGCCACCCAAAACACTTGTCTCAAGGCACACATGGTAACCATGATGGGAAATGCAAAGGACAAATCTTGTCTTCAGATTTCTGAGAAATCCCACGAAGGGGAAACTGGCTGTGGTTGCATTGCTAATGATATATTTGGAAAACATTCAGAGGAACAGCAGATAATAAAAAATGTTCTGCACTTGTTAGTTCTGAGGCAAAGGAAGCAGCTGTAGAGCTGTGACTAGTACAGACTGGTCTGACATGACACAAGCACACTACTCTCAGCCTCTGTCTCTTTTTCTTTTTTTTCTTTCTTTTTTTTTTGGTCCTAGGCTGTCATGTCTGAGCACATCCCTCACCTAGAGTTCCTTTACATACATTTTCTACCGTGCTTTTTGGAAAGCTTTTTTAATCATTCCAAAGCATGGTGTCTCTGCAGCTGTCACCAATAGAGCTCTCCTGTATAAAATGGGTGTTTTTCTGTCTTTTTTTCTAAGATTTGGCTGGGATGTATTCCCTGACTTCCTGTCTCAGTCTTCAGACTTGTGTCCCTACAAAATATACTGCTTTCTTTTCAGTGTCTCTGTAGGAAGTGATACTCTTCCCCCACCCCGTATGCCACGTTTTCCCCTAGAATCTCATGGGCTTCAAGTTTTGGCACTATTTATTTTTTCTTTAAGGTGGGCTTTTTGCTTGTTTGTTTTAAGTACATCCTAGGTGCTGAAGACTCACAATCTGCCTCTGTAATGAACCTTTTACTTTTCTCAGTTCATTTTCTATTGGATGTTTTGTTGCTTCTTTGAATTCAAGGTACTTACTTTTCTGATGCTGCTTTCTTCCATTGTTTTTGGTCACTGTTGGAAAATACCCTGTCTGCTTATGTGCCTGTCCTTGCCACCTTGAAATCTCCTGTGACCATTCTTTTCCACTCTTTTGGTTAGCTTCTAAATCCTTTGCATACCATACTCATTCCACACAGAAAAGGAGGTTTCTCTGCCTTTTCAGTAAACTTGAATGCAGCACCCTCTTTACTGACCTGTATCTGCCTCTTATTCATCCAGCCTCTGATGCCATCTCTGGTCTTCATTGTTAGCTTTGGTCTGTCTTCTAAATAAAGTTCAAAATCCTCTGCTTACCTATATTTACCCCTTGCCCACTTCCCCCTCTCCCACAACGCTGCTGGTTTTTCTTTTTGTTTGTTTGTTTTTTTCCAGCATACATCTAATGTTTCTCTGGATGTCTTCTGAAACATAACTTGTTCAGTGAAACACCACAGAAATAATTACGTCTCCCTGTCTTTGAATCACAAACTTTATGGCAGGAATTTTGTTTAATTTGCTGTGTAAAAGCCTTTGTTCCGTACCTGGCACCATTACTTCTGCTTGTTACATGTGTGGCAATTTCCTAGTTTCCTAGTTGTGACATTTACTGTGGAATTCATTCCTCGCGGCAGCTCTGTGAAACATAAAAACTGTGTTAAATTAGTGCTCTGTAAAGACTTCGAGGTGCCTTACAGCCCAGTCTTTTAGACTCCTTTAGAAATCACAGCTTGGTGAAGAACCTGGTCAATTTTAGTGTCAAGCATCTTCAATTTGTAGTGGCTTTCCCAAGATTGAACTGCTTGCTGTGTCACATGGCAAAGGTGCAAAGCCTTGACATTAGTACAAAACTGTGACTGTTCATAGAATCATATTGCAGAATCATAGAATGGTTTGGGTTGGAAGGGACCTTGAAGATCACCTAGTTCCAAGCCCCCTGCCATGGGCAGGGACACCTTCCACTAGACCAGGTCACTCAAAGCCCCATCCAACCTGGCCTTGAACACTGCCAGGATGGGGCATCCACAACTTCTCTGGGCAACCTGTTTCAGTGCCTCACCACCCTCACAGTGAAGAACTTCTTCCTTACATCTCATCTAAATCTACCCTCTTTCAGTTTAAAGCCCTTGTCCTATCACTACATGCCCTTGTAAAAAGTTCCTCTCCAGCTTTTTTGTAGGCCCCTTTAGGTACTGGAAGGCTGCCATAAGGTCTCCTGGAGCCTTCTCTTTTCCAGGCTGAACAACCCCAAGTCTCTTAGCCTGTCTTCAGGGGACAGACGTTCAAGATAATGGTGCTTGAAAGCTGAAAATTCTCCTGCAAATTGACTGTTTCAAGGGGTGATTTTTCTCATTTCTCACTTCTTCTGCGTCAACACAAAAGAATAACAACATCCAATTAAGATAAAGGGTGGCAAATCCAAAGTTGATTTAAGAAATTTTTTTCATGCACCATGTAATCACAGTGTAGTCTAATTAAACTGTAATTAGAAAGTGGTTGTGTTGAGAATTTGGGCATAATTAAAGAAAAATGGATTTTTAAAGCATAATCTAGGTATACAGAATCATTACAATTTGCAAAATGAGGAAAGCAAGTAAAATCTCATGCTTAATATTTTTTAGGGATTGTAGCATGACATGAAGAGATTATTATCACATTACTTAAGTCATATGACTTGGCATTTTCTTCTTAACCAGCTGGCTCTGTGTAGGTAAATGTAGTGATGCATGTGTGAGGAAAAATAATTTGAACTTCATATGCATCTCAATGAGCTCTTGGGCTGATTGTTACTACTCTGGAGCAAAGTCTTAAGGTGATGAAATCATCAGCTCATTACTGAATAGTAGTCAAAACTGAAACAACCTCCTTCCCCAAACCCAGAATACTCAGAACGAAATAGATAATAAAGAACACCACTGTGTCATTGTCTGAAACCAGGATTTGCTTGCATCTTGAATAATGCTTGCAGATCCAGTCTCTCGTCTTAAAAAGGAGCTGGTAAAGGTGCGGAGAAGGGGAATAAGGATCATCAGAGGCTGGAATGGCTCCTGCGTAAAGAATGACTAAGTAGGGTAGGACTTGTCAGTCTGCAAAAGATGTGACTGGCAAAGAAATAACATATAAAGGAGAAGCTGAAAGGGATTGATTTCTTACTCCGTCCAGTACAAGAGTGGGTGCCATCAAGTGAGGAGAGCAGGAGCTAGAATGGGTGGAAGGAGGTAGTTGTTCATACCACAGGAAACTGAAGTGTGGAATTCCTTGTCACAGGGTGCTATATACTAAAAGTATATACTGGTTCAAGAGAAAGTTGGACGCTCTACTGAGAGTCTCTCTTAATATATAGAAACCATCTCAGGAAGCTTTTGAACTGAAAATCGTTGCTAGCTAGTAGTGTTAGGGGAAAGTATCCCATGTAAGTGAAGAGCAAGGATAGTCTTCTCTGTGCATCTGTGTTTTTTGGATACTGGCTGGACTGAATAGACTTTTGGTCTGCATACAGTTGTTCTTGTGTCTTCTTGTATTGCTGGAGGTGGACTGACCAGGCTACCTTGGCAACTTACCTGACCCGACAGCAATCCCTATATTGACTCAACTACCCTATAGATTGAATGCTAATGGACTAAAACACATGAAACAATACACAAAATTTCATGTATAGCAGAGGATTTAAACTGGTATATATAACTTGTTTCTTTGAATATCCTGGGATAATTAAGCCTTTGTAACTTTACTGCCTGTTAGGTGTTTAAGGTTTGGGTTTTTTAAGCTTTATGATTTCATTAACAGAACTATTTTGTATATAATTCTCCAATTTTAATAAAAAGAAAATACAGACTGTATGAGCCTTAGAGTTCTGGAGAAAACAGCTGATAATATCAGTGGAATTTGTTAGATTTTTCCCTTGCTATTTGACATCCTGTGTAACATTTCATGTCTGTGAAAAAAAGATGCAAAGTATAAGCACCTTGTTCATGAGGTGGTGTGTTCTTCTGTACTATGCAAGTGATGATTTGACACATATAGGTAATGGAAAATAAGTATGTGAAACAATAAGGGCACTCCAAACTCCTTCTAACCAGGTGTCCTGCAGAAGCTTTTTTTTTTGCATACTAATTTTTATTCTTTCTTGAGGTGTTTCTGCTGAAAACCCTAAGGTGGATGTTTGTCATTTTAAAGGAACTTTATCTGAGTAATTTAGGCAGTGGATGCATAGCTGCTGGTTACAGCTGAGTCAGCTGAAGAGACTGCTGCCCCAGTTATTCTCACAGCTGTCACCTAGGCTACTATCTGTTTCATTCTACATGAGTTGGATAAATATAAACAGTTTAAATAATAGACATTTGTAGGCTCAGGTCTCTTGACTGAGGTGGGTTAGAGTCTCATAACATGCAAATCCAAGTGATTGTTAGTATTTTGCAATGAGCGGTAGTGGTGGGCTGAAGGAAGTAACCTTTTCAGGGGTATGTTTTTAGCTGGAAGGGAATGTGTGTCTGCAACATCATGGAAGTAAAGGTTTTGCTCACATATGTCGCTCACACCCTACAAGAGTTTGCTGTTGCAGTTATGCCAATGGACCCAAGCAAACTTTCTCTGCAGGCGACCTTGCTAAAGTTCATGGTGAGTTTAAAGAACTCACTTTTGAGTTTTGTATTTTTTCTCCTGCAGTTCAGTATATAAACTTTGCAAAGTTTATACTTGTAGCGTACCTTGTCCCCAAAGCCCATGTGGTGCAGAAACCTCAGATGGTTGGAAATGTGTATGCAGTTATAGGTATTTAACTTTCCAGATTTTTTCACCATGCACATTCAGTGTGACATTTCAAAATGCTATTGTTTTCAAAAGGTTATCCCCAGAATTAGGAAAGCCCATCCGGTTCGTTACAGCTGATTTGCAAAAATGAGTTGATGGTGAAAGGAGCAGGCCAGAGCATTTTTGTAATCAAGTTTTTTTCGTAAAAAAAAAAAAAAAAAAAAAAAAAAAAAAAAAAAAAAATTTCAAATTATTCAGGGAGGCTTTAGCCTTGACTGCAGGGCCCTAGGGCATTGGAAATGAGTGCATGATTTGACCCAAATGCTTGAGGCTAGCAACACTGCTCTAATGAGGTAAGCAAAGTAGCTGTTTAGCAATAAGGGAAGATGTGTCGCTAGATTGGCAAGAAACAGCAGGGGAATTGATTTGTTTGAAGAGCAAAGAAATACCTGTATGTTCAGGGTGAGGTGTGAGAAGGGAGAAGGCTGCAAGGGGCTGAGGCGACTTGGAAGGATAAAATAGGGTGAAGAGAGGGAGCAGAAAGAAATGTGGGCCTGGATAGGGTTGGGTTCCACTGTCTATAGAGTTTTAGATTTTGGGGCAATGGCTTCTGTGCTGCCAGGAATGTGTGCTGAGGGAAGGGCACACAAATATGTGCATTAAAGCCCTGAAGTTGTTTGATGCAGCTGGGTGTAAAATGGCCATTATGTAAAATGGGTTTACAGATTGAAAGAGCTGTATTTCATGCCAGTGGCCATGTAGCCTGTGTCCCTTGCCTGAGGCCCTTAAGCCCTTTCAGGTCATGGTCTGTTATGGCAGGAATGATTCTGTGTGTTTATAAACATTTTATTTGGATGAAGCATCAAACAGGAAAAAAACAGTTCCTGCCGAGAACTTGTCATGCCATTCTGGTTACCCGTACTGGTTGTCAGAGACCACAGTGCTCTAACTTACTAGGATGGTGCCTCATCCCAGTTTAGGTCAGCTGATTCTGGGTGAAGCTTTGCTCCGCATTACCGGTGTAAATCCTTTTTCATCTTTAACTTTCCCTTGAGTCAGTGAAGGCCCTGTGCTCTAATGTCTTCTGCTTGGATAGGCTTTCCCTTCTGCTGCAGATCTGAGTGCTTGGCAGGGGCTGAAGGGGGCTTTCTTCTCTGGGAAGAAATGGGTGCGGAAGTTGCTCTGGCTTTCCTGTCCCTGGCAACTGTGTTATTGTTGGATGCCCTTTTTATAGGCGGCTGTTACTAATTGGGCTGCTTTGCCTCAGCCTCAGTGCTCTTGGTAAAAATGACACTGGCCCAGACCAGGAGCAAGAGAGGTGATATTTCTGGTATTGGGCCAGGTGGGGCAGCACTGGGGACAGGACTTGCTCACTGCTTTTCACTTGCTCTCTAGTATTGCCTTCCAAACTATGAAATCTTCAGTCTGGGAAGAAGTTTGTGTGGGTTGGTATCGACACTCTGCAGGGCTGAGGGGTGCAGAGCAGGCTGCAGTGCCTGGTCCTGCACTGGATCGGGTTAGGCTCTGTATGGGTGGGTTAGGTGAAGGCTTTGCCCCTTTCAGACATTGTGTGGTGTGTAGAAGGGAAACCTTTTGTACTTTAGTCAGAGCTCCCTTTCTGTTTCCATTATCTGAAAGGAAAGAGATGAAAAGACTGAGCTGCTCTGTAAAGATAGAAGGCATAAGGTTAAGGTATTTTGTTAAATGTGTGGCTTTCAGGCTGGGGGAAGAGGAGCTTTTATGCTCAGGTGACCTTAGAGCACCCAGCATCTCCGTAGTGTGAGAGCTTGTTCTGGAATAATGCTGTGTTTTGATACATAGGATGCAAATGTGAATGAAGTGCTGTGGAGTGTATGGTTCTTCCAGACATTGTAGGGAAAAGAAAGCAGAGGTAAAGGAATGGAACAGCTTATTTCTCAAGCTTTTTTGAGTTTTGGGTTTTTTTGGAGGATGTGTGAAAGGTTGAGGAGGAGGTTGTCTTTATCAGTAGTACAGCTCTTTAAGTTTGTCTGGTTTTAGCATGTAACTGCCAAAATTCACAGCTTTTGCTCCAAGTGCTGTGTGTCAGTAGTGTTAGCAATAGCCTCCTGGAATGCTTTGCACCTGATGTGATTCCCTTGCAAAGATGCCTGCACATAACCTGGCATTTGATTTTAATGGGATGTTTCTTAGATGACTAGAAACCTATGTTTCTATTCAAAACATGTCTTCCAAAACAGGTACTACTGTGTTGTATCTAGCTATTCTGGATTTCTTCAACATTTACCATCCATGTTGTCAGGCTGTTCACTTTTTCATACGCGTCTTACCTGAGCAGAAGATAACACACCAAAATAGAGGTAGACCGTAGGTGCTTTGTAGAATACTGCTGGAGTGTATATTCATTATTCAGGAATGAAGTGACTTTCAGAGGAAGCAAAGGCAATTGTAAGGAAGTTTGCACTGAAATCTAAGTATCTCAGTGATAACTGTGAGCTGTAATTGAAATCGTGTAAGCCTTAGAATCCTAACTTTGAGACATGAGATTTTGTCTAATTACTCTCTTCCATATATGCTTTTCCATTTTTTTAATGTAGTTTATTCTCCTTTTGCTCTCAGGAACTTCTTAGATTCTTGTTCCCTAAGTATGGTGCTTAAACTCTTGAGAGACAGAAAATGAGAAATAGTTAAGAAAACCAAAGAGTAAAGGAATAGAGGCTGGCTTATGGCTTCTGCACGGTCCATTGTTGGTTTTCTAGGTTGCCTCGTGTCTTCTCAAAATATATGATGCTGTCATGTCTAAATGTAAGTGGACTGTTATTATTACTTTTAAGCAGGACTGTGACAGAGAAGCATCCAATTATTTGTTCCCTTCAGTTTAGTCATAGGCTGTTTAATTGCCTTCTGTTTTCTCCTCTTCTTTGAGAAATGCCTTGGTACATAGGGAATTCTAGCAGCATCCTCCAAGGATATGGGAATTCTCTTGATGAACTTCAGAAGGATTTTCTAGAAATTTATGGTCTTTGCTGAGACTGTTGGAGGCAGAGCCTGCTTGAGCTCCAGCACAGAGTGTTCTGGACATTGACTACTGCCAGCCTAGATGTTTTAGGAACTTATTGTCATGGAGACTGCATGATTTCTGATGGTATCACAAGCCCACCCTCTGCTAGGGTAGAGGGTAGAGTTGCTTGTTCTGTGATATGACTGGGAGCTGGTTGGTTGGGATTGCTTGTCCAATGTCAGACACGATTCACAGACTTGCGCTACCTTTCCCAGGTCTTGAGTTAGCAGTAGTAGGCTATCCTGTGCTCTATAGACTGACTGCCTTGGTGCTGTCTGTAAGAAAAAAGTGCATGGTGTCTGAGACAGTAAAGTGAGCACATTTGAGCATTCAAATATTTATAAATGACTGAAGTTTGTGCTGAAGCCAATAACAGGAGTCCCTGCAGATGGTGGAGTACCATATTATCAACACTTCTGCTCTCTTTCCACCCTCTCACTCCATTCAAGCTGATAAGATTGGAACCACATTCTAAATCTGATCACTTACAATGGAGGGAGAACCTTTACACTGCAAGCAAAACCAGGAAAAAAAGACAAATATTGTCAACTTGTTTGCCAAGATACTTGGGCTGAAAGAACTGTCTGAAGTGAATTCTCCTAAAATATGTGTGTATTTACAGTATAGTGAGCACACAGATTGGCAGCAACGTGGAGTTTTTGGAACCCATAAAGACTTCAAGGCATTGCTTTGATTTTTTGTTATTGCTGTTTTTGCTGGCTGCCTTATCCTCATGTCCCTTGAAGTGTTTTATAATGTTCTGCTCTCCAGAACTGATCAACTGCAGGCTTCCCTGTTGTAGCACTTGGCTTTGGGTTCCTTACAGCTCTAGTCGCTTGTTTGTATTTTTCTAGGCTAGCTGAGCTTTTCGGAGTTGCTTCTTAGCTTCTTTCTCCTCCCAGAAACAGGCATTCGTGTAGTGCATATCTGGGGTGCGTTAGTGGAAAAAAATAATTGATTGCTGAGTTAATACTAGGAAACAGTTAGCAGAAAGTAAGAATACCAGCCATTGGAAAAGTCAAGGCAGCAAAGAGGGCAGAGGGCCATCTGTCTTCAGAGGAGTTAAAAGAATCCACAGGCTTCCACATAAATATTTAGATCTTCTAATCAGATCTTAGAGTGCACTTAGTGTTTCCTCTGGCGTGTACTGTGGGGCAGAAATCCAGAAGAGCTGTTTGTTCCTTTCTTTGCCTTTGGTTCTGTTTCCATATCCTATTTGTTAATGCCAGTTTGGGCCGTACATCTGGCATGCTTGTTCAGTGAAGCCGACTACGAATTGAGCAGTGTGAAGCCTTCTCTGCTTTTGGCAAGAGTCTAAATGCAATTTCAGAAAAAATTACTTCATCCGAGTCAGTCTGTCGGAAGTATTTCCAGTGGCAGGCCTTGTGGTTATTCCAGTCGCTAGCAAAGAAATTTGCAATTAATAGTGAAATTCATCCAGCCCAGAGGATGGCATTCACCTTCTTATATGAAGTCTTAGCCCTTTACTTACTGTTCAGGATTTTCTCATCTGACTGGATTTTGGTAGCAGTCTTACCTCCTGTTTGTCTTATGAGGTGTGTTAACCGTCTGTCTGTACTTGCTTCTTATGCTGACTTCGAGCAAGAGTAGGCACTTCAGTCCGGATGAGGGCCTGCCTTGTATGACTGAGTTTAGAGTGGAAATTCTGCCTAAAATGTTCTCTCTTCCTCTGTCAGTTTCAGAGGCCAGATCTTTCTGATCTCAGCTCAAGGGCTCCATGAATGCTCTTTATACCTGGATTCCTTAAGTAACCTTCTCAAAATAGTGCTTGCAAATCTTATCTTTTGCCTTATGAATTTTAAAGGTCCCCAGCTCTAGCTGGATCAGACCTCCTCTGTATTGGCTGCAGAATATTCATCTTCTTTGGCAGTTGCAGTCCACATTGAGCAGCTTTGTTCTCAGGTTATAAACACGAACCACTTAGTCAGTTTGCCCCTTTCACCATGTCTGTAGTGTTTATTTCTGTTTCAGCGATGCTTTGCAGTCTTGCTGGAGAAGCTTTTGATCCACCGGCTTTCCGGTTGAATTTTCCAAGAGCTAGTTTATGTGTTTGGGGTGTGTGTACTATGCAGTATTTCATGTTGGTAGCTTGGGTTTCTCCTTCCATGCGCGTGTTCCTTTGAAGTGCTTATTTTCTTATTCATCTTTTAACATCAAACTAACAGCAGACCTGTGGCACTCTAATCTTTTCAGATCATGTAACGGAAAGAATGCTTGTCATTCTGGCAGCTGCAAGTTCCCCTTAGACAGCAGTCTCTGCCTGGTCTGAAAGCATCACTCTGTCAGTGAACAGAATAACTGCATGGTAATAATGTATATTATTTTGCAATACTCTGTTCTAGGATTTTTTGAATGTGTGTGTCTGGAGATACCTAGTGAAGCAGTAAGTATTGAGACGTTATTTGGGGAGGGTCCTGCCTGAAATGTTTTCTGTGCTCTAGAGAACAAGTTACTAAAACATGCAGTAGAACAAAGCAGAAATGTTTCTCTTGTGTGTCGCAGCTGGATTCACAGGGGAATGTTGTTCTAGTGCAGATATTTTTATCATGGAATGCAAGATGCAGTAGCCCCAGTATACCACTCTACAGCCAGGATGCCCTGCTGTCATAAACCACGCTCACCACTATGGTGTCTGAGAAACTGCACTCTGCGTGTCTGAAATAAAACTTCGAGTTACTTAGCTACATGGTTTCAGACTAAATGTGGCTTTGTGAGTAACTGACTGGTCTTCAGGTTTCAGAAATGGAAAGCGTTCATTTAAACTTCTGCAACTGTAACTAAGTAAATTGATGAAGCTGTGCTATTTAGATCTTTTTAAAATCTGAGGAGTTGGATATTTGGAATGATATCCTTAAGGGGGGGGTGGGACAGTAAGCAGAACATTGGCTTCCTCCACTTCTTGCCTCATCAGTGACTTTCTGATTCCTTCGAAAGAAAGCTGTCCTGTGATTAAGGCCTTGGATGGGACTCTGGAGACATATACGTAGTTCTCATTTCTGCTACTGCCATCCTGTGTGACTCTGAATAAGTTATTTAATCGCTTCAGGTCTCAGTTTTTCATTTGTAGAAAAAAAAAAAAAGCAAACCAAAAAACCCCCAAACCCGAAATCTCATACTTTATTACGTTTTTATTTATATTGCATGTTGCTGCTTGTTACACATATATAACTGTACAACAGGACACCATTTTAATTTGGATCTCTAGGTGCTGGTGCAGTAAAAATAATAATCTAACTGTACATTGTAAATATGCCTTGCACAGTGTGATTTGAACATTATAATTTGATAGATTAATAGCATCTATTTTCCCAGTCAGAATGGTATTGTATCTTTGGCTGGAAATCAAAGCAGCAAGGAAGAGAACTGCTGGATATTTGAGTATAGTAACTAGCTGTTGACGCATTCATATTGTAGTAATTCTTCACATATAACTGAATGGAGTTTTTTTAATATTTGTTTCAAACAGCCTATGATTCTTCCAGTCAATCTGACAGGCTCAGTGTGACTCTAAGAGGTTTCTAAATCTGTTTGATTCGCAGATATTCATATAAGAATCCTGTGCAGTGAGGTTAAGAACTGCAGAGTTCTTCTAGAGACATTGATATATGCATTTAGAACAACTGCAAACAAGGAAATACCATCTGACTTGAGAATATAGTTTTCAGGTAATGGTCTGCCCAGTATTTGATCCTTGCATTCTTAGCAGTGTTAGGGAACACTAAAGGCTCCAACTTTGGGTTTGTATGTTTTCCTGGACTGCAGCTACTAAAGTCTTCTCATCTTTATGCCAAGACATTCTTTGGCCAGTGGGATCATTCCACTGGCTTTTTTTTTTTTTTTTTTATAATGTGAAATTGGTCCTGATTTAAATACTTTTGTGTTACAAAAAAAAAAAATCTCAGACAGCATTATGTCCTGCCAGTGACTGGCTAGAGAATTCCTGGAGTGATCAGCGAGATGTAGCTAGCTGCCTTCTGTACTGAACCCTCAGTAAGTACTGAAACTGGGATGGTACCTGAGAATTCTGCACAAAGGAAGCAAGACAAAGAGTTCTGTGAATGAGCCAGTAGTCTTACGTGAATTGAAGAAAAAGAACTTATTGGATGTAAATTTGGCAAGAGGGGACTCTGTGTTGGCCGACCCCTAGGAAAGGATAGGCATGCAGGGAAATAAGCCATGGGAAGGAGGTTGCATTCTGTATACTTGTGAGCTGCTGTCTAGTTCCTTTAAGTTTCTTTCAATTAAAACATTTTGAACTGAAACATTTGGACTGATGTTTTGCCAGCAGTGGGAAATGGTTGTGGACGTGGATCCTGAAACTTAGAACTATGGTTATTTGTCAACCTGTGAGTAAATAGGGTAGAGGTTTATATTGGGGCATATTCTGTCTGTGTGTTTGTGTGGTTGAGTGTGTCTGTCTAGCTCTTCGTCTGTCTTTCTCACTCTCTTTTTCTCTTTGTGCCTCATGCAGGCCCTGCCATGAATTTTCTCTGACCCCTTGGGGCCATTCCCACATGAAGCTTTGATGTGTGTGCCCAGAGCTTGATTGACAAGGAAGTTTCGGTGGCGGCAGCAGGGAAACGAAGAGAAAAGGGCAGGGCTTTGAACTAAAGGGCTTTGAGCTCTGAGATGCTGTGCTTACTTATCTCCTTCAGAATGTTAATTATTTACCAAGATAATTGGTCGGGAGGGGAAAAAAAGAGAGGGGAGGTTATTAAAAAATTCCAACACTAACACGCTACAAAAACCTCATTTTCCAACTTGCAGCTGGCATGAAAAGGATGTTGTGTGTAAAAGGGCTTGAGTGTATGTGTGTTGGGGGGGCAGGGGGGACCTTTCTAAGGCACCCATTTCCTAAATAGAGGGATCCCTTCAGACGAATGCAGCGGAAACATCAAAGCTCTTGCAGGAGTTTTCTCTGGGGTTTCTAAACCGTGTCTGGTACTTTTTAATTAAAAAAGTTTATGGAGAGCCGTCTTTGTGACTGGAGCAGGCAACCTTAGGCCCTGCTGATTGAGGAATGAAATGTTAAAAGACCTAATAAATAATGATTTCTGCTAAAATGTCAGTTCAAGGATGTGAAGATGGCTGGCTACTTTAGCAGGATCTGAGACTTGGAGTAGACTGATGAATGTTTCCTGCTTCAGCCTAACATGATGTAGGCCATACTGTATGTGAAAGTCTCCTACAGCCTTTGGATTAATGTAAAAAAATTTGTAATACCACATACTCATTTGAAGTTTGTAGTCAGGAAGATAGGTGAAACTGTTTCATTTTGCCTCTAGTTAATGCAGTTTTATTAGTCTCTGTATTAGGTAGCAATCCACAGACTCCTCCATGAAGATCAGGGTTCCTTTGAGTTCTGGTAATTGCTGTGCTGGATCAGGTCCAAGGACTGTCATTCCAGTATCCTGACTGTGCTGATGGTGGCAACAGAGGTTCAAGAAAACTCCAGAGCAGGCAGCCTGCCCTGCACGGTTCCTAAGTATGCGTTAATGATATGAAGAGGGGCAGTTGCTTGCTTTTATTTATTCATTTATTGGATCAAGGTGAGAAATTTAGTGTTACTGTTTTGCCAGAGTAAATGTAGACCATTAATCAACATTTTCTGTACAGTTTCTGGCTATGACAGTGTTTACCTCTTTTACACTATGATGATTTGGTTTCTTTACCTGTCTCTAGACCTTATATATAAGGCCTTCCGAAAGCTTAAAATAATTGTTTCAGCTGTTTTTTCTTTATGTAGTATTATACTGATGTGTTAATTCTGGTAATAAGTGTGATATTTTTCTTTCAGAATCCTTACTGGTACAACTGGTTACACCATATCATATTAATCTTCCACATATTGCCTTCAAATCCTTTCAAAAATACAAGCCTGTGCTTGCAGCAGTGTCTGGTTTTAGTGCAAAGCTTAATAATTTTAAATCTCTTACTCTGCAGTCCCTTGAGAACACTTGGATGTATCATCTGGACATGGTGATGTAGTGCTTGTTAATATACCACTTAGTTCCAGCACCAGTTTTTCTACTGCTTCAGTTTCTTTGAGGGTGTGATGTCACACTATAATCACTAAGTGGCAGAGCAAGCTTCATAGGTGGGTACCTTCCTCACTTACCTCCAGTTGCTTTTGTGATTCCTCTGTTGAACCAGTGGGACTGTGAGTCCAGTTCTAGTTTCTCTGGTGCCCAACGAAGGACCAAAAAATAATTAAGGGACTGATGCATCTGACATATGGAGAGAGGCAGAGACAGTTGGGGTTGTTAAGTCTGAAAAACAGAAGGCTCTGGGAGGGTCTTGTCAATGTGTATAATAAATGTGATGGGAAACAGCAAGGAAGATGGGCCAGAGTTTTCTCAGCAGTGCCCAATAAAAGGACAAGAGGAAATGGACATTAATTAGAGGAACTTCCATTGAAATAGAAGGAAAACAAACTAAAACCAAAACCACCACTGAAAGGGTGGCCTAACACTGGAACAGGTTGCCTGAACAAGTTGTGAGTCTCTCTCCTTGTTGATATTCAGAACCCAAGTGGGCTTCATGGTCCTGAGAAACCTGCTCTAGCTGACCCTACTCAGAGCAGTGGGATTTGGACCAGACAATCTTCAGATGCTCTTTCCAGCCTCAACTGTTCAGTGTTTCTGTGGTGGCAATGACATTGCAGGATATTTCTGCCCTTTTAGCCTCCTCAGTCTTACCCATCTTGTAGTTTGTAACAGATCGAGAACAAAGTTACTCTTCTCCAAGTCTCCCTGATGATGAAACTGATCCAAAGAAGTAATTGAAATTCTCTTCTTTAATTGGATTCCTTAATATTTATAATTGGTGGCCCAACCAATTATTTTAGGGACTTCCTTTATCTGAACTTCTTATTGTAACTTTTTTTTGTTTTAATCCTTGAATTGTATCTTTGCTCTCTGAATTTCCTTCCCCATACCTATTCTGCTGCTTCACTCCTTATTATTGACCTCAGAAGTATTAGCTACCAGAGTTGAAAGATCTTTGTTTTTTTTTTTAATTACAGGTAAATGACAATATTTGCTAGTTTGCTTTAATGCTTGCTTCCCTGCTTGCCTTTTTTAGGTAGGGCTGCACAGCATTTCTAAGACTCCCATTTTTCCAAGTGATGTTTATTCAATAGCTAAGGATTTAATCGCTAAGGTTTTTGCTTTCATTTCCTGTGACTTCCAGGTCTTTAAGTCAGCATGCCTAATTTTAACTCTCTCTTTCTAAAATACAGTATTTGCATTAATTGTTCATACGTTCTCATTTCTGATGGTGTTGAATTTTATTACACTGTGATCACTGTTTCTTACTGGCTTGAATTTGATCCTGTATATTACCTAGGACTAGTTAAAAATAATTGCTTTTATGTTTATGATTCCTAGTTCAGTAGGTCATCATTTCAGCTACTGACAAATTACTTCTCAACAGTACAATGTAATTTAATGTGTTACTATGTTGAACACGATTCATGTTTTGTACTGAATTTCATTCAATATATGTTTATGCAGAGGTAGTTGATTAAAGCTATTTAGCCATGACATAAGAGACTGAGTATAAAGCAACGAAAGGAGAAGATGGTGAGAATGGCCGTTGTCAACATAAGTTGTCAGAAGTTGTTCATAATTTTGATTGTTGCTATTTAAAATTAGAGAAAAACAAGTGAACTGTAACAAGTCAGATGCTATCGGGTGCATTACCTTTGAGTAACTTGAGAGACAACAGTTGCCATCTCATTCTTCCTGTGTGATGGGTATACACCTTAAAATGGGGAAGACTGAAGTATAAAGCAGTGTTGTAGTGTGGTAAATTTACGAACAGGTTAAATTAGGAACCAGGCCTGCTGACTAGAATTGTAGATGTTTCCACTTTTCTGTTTGTTTGGGTGTTTGGTGTTTTTTTGTTTTATTTTTTCCCCTGCAGAAAGCATCTCTTCTCTGTGGAGTGGTAGTTACTGGTAGAGTGGCAAAAACTGACTCTGACTTCATTGCGTTTCTGGGTTGGAGAAGGAAGAGTTTGTTCTCTTAGATGATGAGCTAATGGGAACTCTGTTTAATGTGGTTTTCATGTACATGTTTGTCCAGAAATTGCTAGTTGTTGTGGAGTAGCGAAGAAGTAGGCAAAAAGATAAGATTCAAAGTAATGTGTTGCATACCTTTCTGGGGCCATTCCCAGTGAGACAGGCAGTGTCTCCCACCTTTCCACTGATGTGGTAAGCCAGGGCACTGTGGCACTATCATAGGTCTTTCTATATGGAGACAGTACTTACGATAGCACAGACTCAATAAATTTACATACTTTAACTTACTTCCACTTGATTTAGTGCTTCATGAGCTATATGTGGGTTGTTATTTTTAAGGTGTGCCACGCAGTATAATTAAAGCACACAGTAAACAAATTATGATTTGGCTGACTGACATCTCAAATAATAGTCAAGAGGAATTGTTGAACAACATAGATCACTTATGCTGGTGTTTTGCTAGAATTAGTTCTGGCCACACTCTGTTCATTATTTTCATCTGGTTTGCAGGTAGATATATAAAGAAATAATAATAATTAATAACATTTACAGATGAAATAAAGAACATCAGACTGATAAATGCAGACATGAAAAAGGGTCACGTAATGAGCTAAATGGATGAAAAGTTTGAATATGGCAATTATTCTAACAAGTAGGAACTAGGAATTCAGGCTGGATTTATAAAAGGATAGACTACATCCTGGAAAGCTGTTGAAATTAGACAAATTCCAACTAGAGGTAGGGTATAAATGTAGTAGAATAATATAGAATAGATTTCTGAGGGCATAGCTGGATTTTCCTTCTCTTACTGTCAGCCACTCAGGTCTCAGAAATTCTTAATCACTCATGTTATCTGCTCAGCAGTGGAGAATGTGGGTGAAGTACAGTGGCCTGAGATACAGGGACAGAGGGAAACAAATGGCAGGTCATCAGTGCAACGAGCAGTTGCTGTACAAGTCTCGCCATCTGTGTGTAGTAGAAGAGATCATAGAATTTTGCTTTATGTCTTGCTCTGAGTGCCCTGTACTCTACACAAGTTTAGCCTTTTCTGAATTACTGATGGTTTGAAGACCTCAGCTTGAACTCTGTGAATCTGTCTGTAGCTGTCTAACCTGCGTCTATGTTCACAGTGAACTGTGAAAGCATCTACAATCAGTGATCTCTTCTTTTCCCCCTTTTGCTGCAGGCTAAACTCTTTCCAACTGCTGTCATTCATTTTGGATCTGAGGAGTACAGGGGTGAGTGAATTTCCTTTCTTCTTCAGCTGATTCTATAGCTCCTATAGTAGACCCAGAAGAATTACATCCTTATATTCAGAGTTCTTTCAGCAAAAGATAATGCAGTCCTCTGGAATGCTGGTAAATGTTCCCATTCTGAATGGCTGAAGCTCTTCAGAGCTAGCTTGGTCAGTTAGCTTGAGAACAACTGTAAACATAGTACCTTTCTTATGAGTTTTGTTGTACTATGGAGTAGGCATTGTCTACTATGGGGACAAGAATGATAGAAGAACGACTCTGTAGAAGGAAAATCCTTTGTTCAAAATGTTAACTAGACAAACTACTATGAAACACTTCACAGACCTCTTATTGTAGTGGACTGGCTGGACAGATCTGAATCTTTGATTCTTTGAGACCTCTGGTTTATGCTTAGAGTATCTGTTTCTCCCAAAGATTAAAGCCAGATGCTCTGGCTTCACAGAAAAGTTTGAGATGCAGTGAGCACTGAAAGAAAATGTCAAGATCTTGAAGTTTGAATGATGAAAGTGGGCATCTTGAGTTGTGAAAGAAAGTGTCATAGTTTAAAAGTGTCCTGTGTCAGTTGGGGGAAGATGATGGAGATTTACTGTAGTATACAGTAGGTATTTGCTGAGCCGAGAGCTACGTGCTTCTGTGGTGATGGATGTCTTTATGTTACCAAACAAGTGTTTGGGTTTCATTTTTAAACAGATTGTTACCTGAAATCGGACCTGCTGAGCTCTGCGGTTTCCCCTTCTGCAGCTGATTTATTAGTAGCCAGGTATGTTGGGACTGAATAGAGTTGCAAATGGGTATTTCAGGGTTGGGAAGCATTACTACAAAGAAATGTGCTCTGAAGATACTAGGACTTTGGTTTCTCCTGAAACAGTCATACTGTTATACTGGACTTCATAGCTTTGTGAGTTCTTCTTTGCAAAGTAGGATTTCAGTGACTAAATCAAGTAAATCCTAGGGCTTTTATAATGGAAGAGCAGCCTTTTCAATCTGACTTTTAAAAGTTTAAAGGTGGTGGTGGTACAAGGGGCTATTATGAAAAAATGAAGCTTAATTCTACTTGCTTATTTTCTTCCTCAGATGCTTGTCCAAATCATTAGTTCCTTCTGCTTCATCATCTTTAGAATCAACAGTTCCATCTCCATCTGAACCAGAAGTGGGAAGTGACAAAAAGACCGATGAGCAGCCAGAACCAGTGAGCATGCGTGAAGCTCCACAGATGTTGAGAAGGGCCCCTGGGAAAATACCCAAATGGCTGAAGCTGCCAGGTATCATGAAATCAAAAGAGAGCTCTTCTTATTCTGAACTCCTCAGAAAGGCAGGCTCCTCTGTGCCAAACATGTTGGATGTTGACAAAGAATATTGAATATGTCAGCATAATGATATGAATATTCTTGAAGATGTCAGCATAAGGCCTGCAGGACATTTGGTTCAATGCTTGTCAATCACAAATCAGTTTGTGACTTAAACCTCAGCCTTCACTGGAGAAGTATCTGAATGCAGGCTCTGGTCATTGTTAAGTCTATGTAATCTATATGTTTGCAGCATTCTTAACTATGTTCTGGGCTTAATGTGTTGAATTCTTAAATGTGCTAGTGTAGTTCAAATACTAATAGGCATGATATTCTATATACCAAGGGCCCATGTCATCTCGTAAATTTGTGTCATTATTTTTCCTTTGCTGGTATAGTCTGTTTTAGTACTTTACTTTCTCTTGTTTTGTTTTTTTTTTTTTAGTTGGTCTTTCTGTTTTTAATCTTCACTGCAAAACAGTAGTGGTTTTCTGTAGCTAAGATTGCAATCAAGTTTCCATTATGAATTTTTTCTTGGTTTATCCTGATCAGAAAACTGCAACCTTGTTTTTAGTCCCAGAACTAATAGCGTATGTATGGTTTTATGTGAGAATTTATACAAAATATGAAGTAACTAGAAGAAGGATTCCTGAATTAAATAATTGGCAATATTCACTTTTTGATGCAGTGGCAAAGAGAAGAGGAGGGGGATAAAAAAAAAAAAGACATTAAATCAACACCATTAATAGCAATAAAACTGGGAAGAATTATATGGAATTCCCTGGCTAGTATTGCTAAATGTTAACTTCCTGAATGAGAATTTTAGTATTTGTTTCTGGAAGATACTGTGGGGCCATCAGCTCCAGCAAGTGTAGCATAAGGTGCAAAATGATTGCTGGAAGGCTGCCAACACTGGGTTGGTGTGTTCCCCTGCTGTGGCTGGTCTGTTTTAGACTGGTACTGGGATACTGATGCAGATCATGTGGGAAACAGTATCTTACTGTGGCCTGTTTCCAGTATGCTTGAACCATTCCACTTAAGAGTGGAACTTACTTTCCCAAGTAAAGATTATCTGGATAAAAGTACAAAATAACATCTCACCTACCTGTGCAGGTTACCCATTAACAGCTGGTATGAAGGGTTAATAACATGCTCTAACATGCATGTTAATAACATGTAGGATGAAGTTCCCCACTCCAAAATTTATGATGTATTCACCATTCCATCTCCCTCAGATGTGCTCCTATGTGCTGCACAGCTGTTGCCTGAGCACAGCAGTGTGTAGAACCCTAAGTAACCAGATCATGTTATTGAGAAACAATACAGTGAAAATTACGTGGTCAAGTGTTCTAATACTCTTATGTTTATTTTGTAGGTGGGAAGAGATGAAACATTCTGGGCTGCTGGATCAGTGAGCAGTCAGCTGTGCCCCTTTACTGATGAACTTATTCAGAATGTGTAAGAAATTGTTGGTGGCCATGGAGAGATCTAATCTGTATGAACATTAGTTATAAATAGAAAATGGCTGTTTCAGATGCCAGTTTCACCTTTTGGAGGAGTGAAAGGCCTGTTTGTGGTCTTTGTGACTACAGAAGCAAGGTTAGAGGTTAAACATAAGGTTTCTTGCATGCAAATAATATGAATAGTAAGGGGGAAATAATACCTATATACTTTCTGCAAAGGACTTTTTTTCTATCCATATTTTTAAATTCAAATCTTTCCAGTTCTACCTTCAGAGATAACTTGAGCCTAGCTGCCTGAATTCTAGCAGCAAGATACAATTCAATTCAGTTTTACCTATAGTTAAATGCTGCCTCAAACAAGACTGCTCTGCTTCTTGCTGGCTGAGGTTAGTGCTGCTGCTAATTCTGGGCATAGATGGCTGGAAAATGAGTGAAGAGGAAGCACTTAGGTCACTTAAAACTGTTCAAATAGGCTTTTCCTGTGAACCTCTTGGTCTGCTGCACTTGTATTATTTTCAGTTGCCAGAATCTTGTTAACAAAGAACACAGGTATCTGTTAATGGAATGCATGTGGAGTTTGTTTCTGCCCCAAGCTCTGTTTTATTTTCACTACGTATAATTAACATCAGTAATTACAGTTACAGTGAGGAAAAAAAAAATTCCAGTAACAGGGTCTCTTCACATGACCTTCAATCTGTGGACTGCTATGGTCCGAATATTTCCACAGCAGAGTAGCCGTTCTCTGCAGTGCAGTTTGTGCACAGAGGGAAGCACTAGTCCAGATCTTTGCCTCCTGCAGAAGTTGTACAGGAATTAACGTTGTTGGTTAGAATTGTGCTTGTATTGGAGATGAACTCTACAGTGCCACAGTAGCCATGGTGCTGTATTCTATTTGAAGTCTTCTCCATGGATCAGTGATTCATATTGGACAGCTGGGGTTCTGTGTTACGGTAATAACATGTTTTCCATTTTCCCTGTATAGACAATTGTTCCCTGAACTACATGTGCATCTGCACAATTAGTAGATGTAATAAAGCAGAGTGGCCATAGGAGGCCTTTTTGTCGGTCTCTTTGATAATATGTTTCTTCCCCCAGTACTCAGTTTCTCTGTCAGTTCACAGGAACCTGCTCCCTTTTCAATGGGCCTGTCATGCCTCATTCCCTTCCTCCCATTTTTTTTCAACAAAGCAAAACGGAGCTTTGTACCATCTGAATGAACTTCAAAGTGGCTAGAAAGGGCACCCAGGGTTCCTGGCACTTGTCATTGTCTCCCAGGCTGGCCAACATTTCCCTTCAGGTCTAATTACTTCCAAATGCTCCCAGATGCTTTGAAGAAGCTCAGAGGGAGGGGAGGCATGAAAGAAAGGTGGAAGAGGAAGAAGGAGACTCAAAAGTGGAGGGAGCAGAATGCTTTAGCAAAAATGTTGATTGATTTCTTACATGACACCCAAACATAAACAGGGAATGTGTGCGGCCGCTGGCAGTGGGGAATGCAAGGGCACTATGTACAGCTGCTGCTCTAAAGCCTTACTGTGGAAAGTAAGCCCTTCTGGTGCTTGACAGGCTATAAAAGACATACTACAGCAAAACAAAAAATACTAAAATAATGTTTAAATTTTATTACTTTAGTGGATTAAGTGTGGACTGAGCCTACACTCCATAGGACTGACTGTATCTTGGTTCAGGTGCTATGTCAGGCTTATTCATTTCGCAGAGAGGTAGACTGTAGCTAGAGGTGCTTTGCTGAATTTATGCAGGATATATTGGGGGCAACTAATAACCATAGTTAATGATAGGTGATGATATACCTGTGCTGGTGTTTTTGATTCACAGGGTTAGAATAAACAGAAGCAGTCTGGTTGGTAGGAAGTTGTAGTGTGCTTTCAGATGTGCTACTTCTCTTTTTTGAAGAGCACAGGCAACATCAAATGGTACTGATTTGCTTAGCTATTTTGATTCCACCAGTTTTGACAAAGAGCTGGCACCACAACTATTACCTGCAAGTACCTGATGATATAGGAAAACAGAATGAAAAGTTTAGGGACACAAGCTGCAACATCATTATTACTGGGGCAGGTTCTTGGGTTAAGTACAGGGGTGAGGAGTAGGAGACTTCATATTGCTAACTGTGTGCATTATCTCAGTCAGTTCTGCCCATGCTTGTCCCTTGTGTAACTCAGCTATGCATCAAACCCAATTTAATCTACTTCTCTTTCAGGAGAATGAAAAATTGGTACTTCCAACAGCTAGACCAGAGGTCTTATTCCCCTTTCCCTATGCAAAGAAGAGTTAGTTTTAGCAGCTGCTGCTATTAAAATACTGCTTTACTACTAACATTTACATCGGCGATCCTCTTCAGTCAAGAATGTTTGTGTATGGACCAGGTATGTCAGGGAAGTGAACTCAAGTCTCTTTAGGACAGCAGCTTTGAGACATTTGTGTGTCAGTAGGAGTCAGAATGGGGAGAGATGAGGATTTGAAATCTAGAAAAGGCAAGAAGGTAGGAGTGAATTCTTCAAGAGGGACAAGATGCTCCAGTATTTAAAACTGCAGGCTCTTCACTAAAGGAGTTGCTACAAGGATTCCTACCCTGCCACAGAACAATACATGCAGATACCTGATGAGCTGGATTTGTTCCAATATCACTTCTGCTATAGTAGCTGAACTCATCCCTGGGGTTTTGGGGCATTCAGAGGTTGTATTACTTGCCTTTTTTTTTTTTTTTTTTTTTTTGCTATTGCCTTTTTTTACCATATGGTTGCAGGGCTGAAGGCTGAACTAGGTCAGTTCCTTCATTGGTTTTGTTGTACAGCTGCACAAACAGTTGTCTTGGCAAAGAGGCTGCAGTGCAGAGGGATGGGGCACTGCTTAAGCTGGTGCTGTCATCAGAAAGAATGTGTATTAAATTGTGGTTTTAGCTGAAGTTTCCAAGTGGCTGGCATCCTGAGTGATGACCTTGATAGCTCTTGGCTGAAAGTGTGCAGTAACCTACTGAGCTTCTGCCTGCTACAGCTGTCAATGGGAAAAAAATCACTTGCTATTACTAACCATAAAGACTACAGGTAGCCAACAACAGAGGGTGTGCAATCCTTAAGACACACTGGTGTCAGCTGCTTTTCATGCAGCCGGCTATATGTTTCCCCAACAAAGCCAGTTCAGTTGTGTGGGTCCTGCCTACATGTGTAAGGTTTCTTATTTCACAGCTTCCCCCCGCCCCCCCCCCCCCGGCCCCCCTGCTGGCTGAGGGGCCAGGCTGTCCCATGATGTGGGATTTTCACACATGCTGTTTGTTATTCTGTCCTTTTTCCTTTCGTCCTACAAAGATTTAGCAAAGAGGGCGGGTGAGGGGGAAACTCTGCAAGTCTTTGAAGCAACTTGACTTTCGATGATTAATTGCAGCAAAGAGCCTACACAAGGGAGGGAGACTCGGTTTTAATTTATTGATGTTTCTTTGTGAGAACAAATTTATAGCAGAGGGGAAGCAGCTTCTGAGGAGAATATCAAATGGTTAAAAGGTTCCAAGCATTCTTTGATGTCACAGCCCTGAAGAAATACTGGAAGGTAGTGAGGGACAGACACTGTTTATTTATAAAATAAAGATCAGTTACCTGCTTTTGGCAAGAGCCTGCAACTGAGCTCCTGTTAACGACCTATTCATTAGACAGGCTTGGAGCTGGACCTAAAGTTTCTGCCACAGCTGCCCGCTGAGGCGATGAGAGACTGAAGTTTGGACGACATTTCCAGCCATTAAGTCTTTCCATGCATCTCTGAAGCGGCACCTGTTTCTCCCATTAGCTGGGAAAGCAACAGCATCTTACTGTGCTGTGAAGTACAGGCTACTGTTAAAGGAGTAAGGTGGCAAGATGGAAACCAGCTACACACTTAGCCGACCAAAACAAGCGTGTGGCAGCCTCTTTTCAAAAATAGCATCTGACAGCATCGTTGCCTAGGGCTTACTTGTGCTCGGTAAAGCAGACGGGAAACAGAAGCAAAATGGCAGAGAAAGAAAAAGTTGAGACTCTTCTTCCTAGAGCTAGGCTCTGAGGGCGAGTCTGCTGTTCACTGTCAGGTCAGGGTCTTCTGCTGGCGGGCTGCGTCTGCTTCATGAGGCCTCTAGAAATCGAGAAGCTGCAAGGAGAGAGCAGCAAGCCGGTCAGCAGAGCTGCTGGGGCCCTGCACCGTCTCCCCCAAGGACGAGGACTGCGCTGCTCCAGCCCCCCCATCCTTATCCTGTTCAAGCGCGGTTACGCACCAGCTGCGGCAGCACCTTCTCCACCTGCTCAAGATCCACCTTCTCCAGGTCCTCCGCCTGAGCCTGCCGCGCCGCCCGTGCCGCCGCTTCTGCAGCGCAAGCGCAAGGCCAGAGGCGTTAGAGCGGGCTCGGGGGCTGGTTCTCCGGGAGCCGGCCCCGCTCCGCTCCCCGGAGGAGGCCGGCCGCCGGCTGCGTCAGGGCGCGGGGAGCGGGATCGGGGGCCGCGGCGCGGCTGCTCGCTCCGCCGTGAGGCGCGGCTGGGGGGGGCGGGGGATGCCCTCGAGCCTGGTCGGGCTGCCCCCGGGCCCGGCAGCGGGAGGAGGTGCGGCGCGCTCACCTCGCACGAAGACGTTCAGCATCTCCGCCATCAGCAGCTGCGCGTCGCCGTTAACTGCAACGACAAAGCGCTTACAGAAGGCGGGGGCCCGCCCCGCCCGGGCCCGCCCGCCGCCGCCGCCCCGGTACCTCGGGTCCTCCCGTCCCGGAAGTGGAGGCGGAGCAGCCGGTCCACGGTCTCCTGCGCGGAGAGGAGAGCAGATGAGCGGGGCTGGGCGGGGCGGGGGCGCAGCCCCGGGGCCGACCCCCCGACCCCCCGGGCCCGCCGCACCTTCCTGAAGCCGGCGGCGCGGCCGTCCCGCTCCTCCATGGCGCCGCGCGCTGCCGCTCCCCCCGCCTCCCGGAAGCGCGCCGCGCGGGGGCGGGGCGTCAGCGGCCGCGGCCATGGAGGAGTTCCGGCGGGCCTACGCGCGGCTGTGCGCGGCGCCGCAGGAGGCCGTGCTGCGGCGGCTGCGGGAGCTCGGCGGGGCGCCGGGCCGCGGCCGCCTGGACCTGGCGGCGCAGAGCCTCTCGCTGGAGACATGCGGCGCGCTGGGCCGGCTGCTGCCCGGCGCGGCGCCCTTCGCCGAGCTGGCGCTCGGCGACTGCGGCCTGAGCGAGGAAGGTGGGCGCGGGGCCCGAGGCGGCCCGGGCCGAGGCCCGCCGGTGGCCCGCGGGCCTTTGAGCGGTGGTAGCGGGGGGCGCGGCGGTGGGTCTGGGGTCGCCGTCTGGAGGAGAAGACAGGCGTGCGTCGGCAGATGAGCTTGCCTGGCCTGGGGCGGGGCGGTGGCGGCGTGGTTCGAAGCCGGCCGCGAAGCCCTTGGCTGCCGGAGGGGTTTTTCCCTGCGTCTTCGGGAGCAGGTCCGCTGCGGTTGGCCTTGAACAGACGGGGCTGGTGGCGGCTGCTGGTAGAGGAGGATTCAGGTGATCGCCTAATGGCTGGATCGTTAAATCTAGCGAGCGTTGCATGGGGATTGTGTAGGCGGTAGGGTGAGTCTCTGCTCGGTCGCTACTGCGTGAGCAGGGGCTAAGCCAGCCAGCGTCTTGTCTGCCTGGCCTACCTGGACAGGGGCTATGTTCGTAGCTGCGTTAGGAGGGTACATAGGGTGACGGGTGATTCTCTACCCAGGCGCTTCTTTCTCTCAGAATACGTAAAAAATTTTCTGCCCTGAAAGTTCAGACTCATGCTTTCCAGCAGCAGTGGCTGTTTATCAGTCCTATGTTTTATCATAGGCACGTCTTCTGAGCTGGCTGTTTGAAAGGATGCTTTCTCTTCCACCTCGGGCAGCGGGTTACATATATGAAATAAACGACTGTCTTTTTGTTTTCTCTACTTAGGGGTAAAACTTCTGTTGCATGGTCTTTGCTCCAACACCACAGTCAAGTCTTTGGATTTGAAGGTGAGTCTGAATAAAATTAAGATAAAGAGGTGGGGAAGGAAATAGGAGTACAAGCTTAATCAGAGTCAGAAATAGACTGGTGCAGGATTGTTCTACAAGACGTGTACTGTTGTAAAGTTCGTGTTCTCAAGTAACTCGGTCCTTGCCTCTTTAACTCCATGTCATGACTTTCCAAAGTTACTTTGCAGCTCATCTTTGTCCGTTTTTATCCAGTTACTCTGTTTTGATAGGAAGTAGTTGCTGTATATCTTTTGTCAGTTGCTGTTTGGTCAGATGAGGCATATGTAGGCTTTTCTTTGGGTTTCTGTATTACTCAGGTGAGTTACTAGTTGTTTGACTTGCAATTCTATAGAGTTTATCTAGCTTGCCAGTGTCTTTCAGCTGTCCTGGGGCTTGGAACTAAGCACCCACTTTCAGATGCGATGATCACTCTACTGTGAGGTGACTTTCTGTCTGTATTCCTCTGGCACATAGCTATTCCCTTGAATCTACAGACCTAAACTGCATCACACCTTTCTTTCTCATCTGTGCTGATGCTGACCAAGCCCTTTTTAATGAAAAGTGTGTTGAAATGGTTCTGCTTATCTAGAGTCGGCATTTTCCATCCCATCGTGGGCCATGCTGATCCTGTGCTATCCTGTCATTTTTGTGAGCTCAGTCCACTACTGACAGACCACGTTACTCAGACCATTTCTGACAGACTGAAATTGGCATTGCAACTGGGATGCACCTGGTGGTGTTTGATGGGATAGCTGGATTGGGACAGGGCGTAGCCTACTGATCACCTGGGACTTTTGTTTCAGGGAAATAACCTGCGAACCGTGGGAGCTGAGGCTTTGGGAAAACTTCTTAGGCAGAACAAATCCATCAGGAGGTAAAAAATTGTATCTACCTCTCTCTCTGTTATTCCTACCAGATGGAGCACAACGTTAGAAAAGGGTTGAGGGGTAGGAGGAATGTCAAGTGGTGCAGTTTCTTGTGAGGGATGGGACAGATGAAGGAGTGAGAACTGGAGGTGCTCTTTTAGAGGATGCAGGGTCCTTGCAGCATCCTGCTCTCTGAAACTGAGTCTATTAGCGAAGCTGGGTGTTTGGATGGGTACCGTGATCCAAGTATCATTTAAGCTCTTGCAACTGTCCGTTTACTCCATGAATCCCAATCCTGTCTGATTTTTCCCTAGACTAATCTTGGAATGGAACAGCCTTGGCATGTGGGAGGAGGGCTTCTCCTTTTTTTGCCAAGGACTGGGAGCAAACAACTTTCTCCAGCGGCTAGATCTGCGCAATAACCAGATCAACCATCAAGGGGCTGGAGAGCTGGCCGTGGCACTGAAACAAAATGCCAGCCTTCAGGAGCTGGGTAAGATTGACTAGTTCTTTGGCTACCTGCATATATGCATGGGACACACACACATATACCTTCAGGTTTGTTGCAGCCTGTCCTGATCTCTGCCAACTGGTCAGTGTCATTCCCAGTTCCTCTCAGTCTGGAGTGCTTTGCAGGCTTTGTGCAGGGAGCCGAGGTTGCAGCCCTGTGGCCTTTGGAGAGTGGGAACTGTAATTGGAACCTCTGGAACAAACCTGCAGGTGAAGATTGTGTGCTTGGAGCAGGACAGTTCTTAGTGGAGGAGGGAGTGGGTTCGTTCCCATTTATGGATGCTGTTGGCATGCCTCATGCCAGACTCAAGGCTTACTCCACACTTGCTTTGTCCTCATTAAGGAATTTTGCCAGAATTTCCTTCAGGAAAACATGGCTCTTGATGTCAGTTCTTGCTCATCCACAGACTGTGGTTGTGGAAGGAAGGCTCCTGAGATGAAAACATGAGGGGCAGACTTGGGTACCTTTTGAACTGTAATGGCTTCCTGCACTTTTATCACTCAAGATTCATCCTTGCCTACCCTGCTTTGTCTGTCATTTTCCCTCCCTCTCATTCATCTTGAAAAGGGAGACTATTTACCTGTGTTTGTTCTGAGATTATCTGGGATTAGTTAGCCATGCTTGTAGATGTGTAAGGAGCGTGGTTTCTCTTGAGCCCTGTGTTTTTCAGCAGATGTGTGACTACCAGGGTGAAAGTTTGCTTTCTGTGTAGATTTACGTTGGAATAATATTGGGCTTCTGGGTGGCAGAGCTTTGCTGAACTGCCTGCACAGCAACAAGACCCTGAAGAGGCTGGAGCTGGCTGGGAACAACGTTCCTAGTGACATCCTGAAAGCTGTGGGTAAGTATTACTTGTTGCACAGGAAAGAATCAGTAACTCCGTTCCCATTTCAGAACTTGAGGGGTATAGGGCACTTGCTGCTCCAGAAGAGAGCTATCTCTTTTCCCCTGCTTTTCTCAACAGCATCTACACGGTGCCCTACATTGCTTTCTCTTGTCCTTTAATGAGGGCTGGTCAGCTTGGAGGTGTCACTTTTACCAGCAAGAGGGAAAAAAAATAAATTTGGATTGAATTAGAGATTACTGTACCATGTGAATGTGGGAGAACTTGGGACTCTAGTTTGCCTCTGAGTAGCCAAGTTTGGATATGGCTAATGCAGCATGTTCTTTGTCATTGTCCTACCCACAGTGGAGTTGAATGGTTCTCCTGTGGGTGGGGTGTTGATTACCCCATATACACTGCTTTCTTCAATTCTGCCTCACCTTGAGTCTATAAGTTTGAAAGCAATCTCTCTGTATGGGCCAGCCTGAGAAGGGCTACTGTCCTGGTGCTTCTGATAGCCAGGTGCCATCCTGAGTGCTGTCTCTTCCAGCAGTGCTTGCTATTCTGTTGCTTTAGAAACATGTGCATGCTCTTCCGCTCTCTCTGCATCAGAACAAGCCATGGATCACAACCAGGACCGTCAGACTATCCTAAGTGAGACCCAGAACCGAGCGTACATACTCAGCAAGGAGGTTTTGAGTCTGAAAGATGAGAAGACCAAGCAGGTCAGCAATTTTATGTGTTGGCCTTTCAAATGGGGCAGGTGGAATCCTATGCTTTCCCTCAGTGTCCTCATGAAACACTCAGTGACAGGATTATTTTGCATCTGAAGTTTCATGTGCATCTTTATGGGTGGGCACACAGCATGGTTTAGTAAATTGAGTCCTTCCTCTGAGCTACGTTGCCCAGGAATCAAATCCATGACAGTATGGGTACGGACACGTGCCCTGCTGACTCTGGATTCTGGAGGAGTTTTGGTGACTTTTTCACCCATATCTCTGCTTTTGGTTCTTCTTTTGCAACTGGTTTGATACTTTCCAAATGGTAAAAACCTAGAAATATGAGTCTGTTTTCCTTCTGACATCTAATGGTGCAGAGTCCCTGTAGCTGATGGCCTCAGTCAGATGTGCTGATGAACCTGTGAAACCTCTGGTTTGTTTGCTTTCAATAGAGTGGCTCATCCTGTCTTCAGCTGTCACTAGGAAGAGAAAGATGAGAAATGTAAATGCTTCAGGCTGATGCAGTTCATTTTCTTACTGATGTTTGCTTTGTTCACAGTTCTTGGATTTGATGGAAACTATAGACAAGCAGAGAGAAGAAATAGCCAGGAATGGCAGGTAAGTTTAATTTCTGAGTGCTTTCTGCTCTTTGATAGCAGAATTGGGTCCGCTCCATTTCCTGGGAGTAATTACCCACCCCCTTTTTTTTTTTTTTTCTTTTTTCTTCCTCCTCCCCAAATACAGGATGTCTGCAGCACGAGTCAGCCAGCTGCAGGAAGCGTTGGATGAGCAGCACTCTATTATGAATTCGCTGAAAGCCAAGTATGAAGGAAGAAAACCTTAGCCTTCCCACTCTTCTGTGTTGCATAGGCAGTGCTGAGTAGAGCTGTTAAGAAGGGGGATAATCTTGTAGAGTGGCTGGCTTACTATTTTGCTTAGTTCTGCAGCAATATCCAGAAATTATGGTCAGCTCAGGACTTTGGGTTTGCCACGCTAGATATTTAGCCTGCTTTTAAGTAAAATTGCGGTGCATTGGTGTAAGAGCAAGTGAATTACAGAGGGTGAAAAAGGAACAAAAGGATTGTGGGGTTGGGATGGGGGCATGTTCCTTGCACAGTTTATAGCCTGGCAAGAGTCTGTACCTGCTTCCCCTGACAGTTGGCAGTAGACTCTGAGAACCACTGCAGATATGGAGGAACATGACCAGCAAGATTGTATGCTTAGGAACAACGAGGTGGCGCTGCCCAAAAGTAGTGTTAGATTGTGTAGAGCCATATGCACGTGACAGTAGTTAGACTTCAAACACTGATGGGCCTGGCTCATTCAATTCGGTCAGGTAGAGGTAGTGTCACTATGCGGTGCCTCAGCGTGGACATGTCCCTTGTGTGCAGAGTAAGCAAATCACTTCTGCTGCCTGTGTTGAAAATTCTATGCCTAATTTTATACAACCTTGCAGTGGTATAAAATAGCCAGCTTTGTTCTCCTGTGAGAGTGGGCGAATCCTGGAGGGGTCCAGGCAGGGAAAACAGTTCATGGAAGACAGCACAGGGAAAATGCAATGGGGTACCAGAACACCAGGCTCTGAGAAGTCCCAGGTTACTCAGTGTTTGCAGGGGCTGTTCGGCACAGAAATAAGCAGTGTCCTTTTCCCAGGGGCAAAAAATGCCTCATTTAGCTAGCCTGACATCATCCACTGCCAAATACGTGTTAACGTCTTGTACCAGGTGGCATAGAGAGCTCACTGGAAGCGTCTCCCTTAGAAAGGACTCTGGAAAGTGTTTCTCTGTATAGGCTGCAGATGACTGAAGCTGCACTGGCTCTGTCTGAGCAGAAGGTGCACAATTTGGGAGAGCTACTGAATGCCGCAAGACAGGAACAAACCAGCATGGCTGAGCGCCACTTTACGGAGCTCCAGCAGCAAAAGCAGGTGAGCTGGAAGTCCTGGTAAGGTTTGAGAGCAGGGTTCTAGGTCATACGTGGTTTGTGTACATTTGGGGGATGCTGGATAGGATAGGGAAGCATGATTTTTAGTGGATTACCCACAGCTGCCTGGACAAAAATTCTTGTGCAAATTAGGCAAGTGCTAGGTGTGGAGAGGAGCCATGGTGTTTATGAGGTAAGTTGGATGTTAGTTGGGTGTGATGTTGGTTGGAGTAGGATGGCAGTGCAAGAACTAAGGTGAGTACAGGTTCTTAATTTTTATTCTGTTTGCAGGAAGGTGCTGATCGGGAAGGGAGGCTTCTGCATGACTTGTCTGCTGCCAGTGAGAAAAATCTGCTTCTAAGAAACCAGGTAGGAAAGCAAGTCCAAGGTTGAGAAGTGTGACTTGGACATTGTTCACTTCTGCTCTGTATATATGTCCTCTACTTTGATCCTTGTTTGCGTCTCTGCTGATTGTTCTGTACGGCCAATTTCCTCTGCTAATAGGAAAAGAAAATTCATTGTGGTGGTAATTTCCTTGTAGGTGGATGAGTTGGAGAAGAAGTGCAAAGTTCAGCAGGATCAGCTATTCCAGGTAAAGCAAGACTTGACCAACACAACGGCAGAGCTGAAGCTGCGGGCCGTGCAGGCTGAGGGTGAGTGGCAGAGAAGAAACAGCTCATGGACACCTATGGGTTGGGATTACTGCCCATGAGTCAACGGTGCAAGGCAGCCAAGGAGAAAGGGTGGAAGAGTTTGTGATAGAGTATAAATACAGCCTGCGTAGCAGGAATACCATAATTGTGATATGCCTGCTTTTAATCTGCAGAACGCCTGGAAATGGAGAAGAGAAGATTTAAACAAAGTCTTGAAGACATGGAATCCCTTCGGGTAAAAGAGGTAAGAATGGGGATTCTGCAGCATCCTGAGGTTAGCCTCTCTTTGGTCCTGACATACAGGCACCACTGCAGGTCATTGTTTGCTGTCAGCTGCTCTTAAACAAGTTTAAAAATTAGTGAACTCACAACTTACTGTGGAAATAATAGGGCATTTCTACAAGCAAAGCCTAGCTGAAGAGATCACAAGACATTCTACCAGATAGTAAGATTTTATAGCTTGCAAGAGTATGGACCAGAGTGGTATGTGATTCTTCAAAAGAGGCTTGGAGGCTGGCCCCTGTGTCGGTCTTGTTATGCATAGAGAAAATTATGAATAATCCGTCTTGTCATGCTCACTGAAGTAAAGATGCATTAGTGGAGGAAATCAGGACATACATGCTGTACACAACCAATCCTTTAATGGGGCTTACCTTGCTAGTTCCTTCTTTGTATGTTTCAGGGGGATTCTGTCTGAGTGTGGACAGAACAAGAGGCTGTGATCAACTTTCTTTGGAGTGTTTATTGAGGTGTGAAATCTCTCAAAAATAAAATTATACCACTAGATTTCTCTGAAGATTTTGAAATCTTGTAAGAAAAGACACAGGCCAGGAAAATTTTAGCCACGTTACAACTAGAAAATGAATCTGTAATGTTTCATACTTCTTGAAGTTGAGAGCTCAGACTCTGTCTTTCGTCTTGGCCTGGAAGGGATCTCTGTCTAAAGTTCCCAGTTTCTAGAGGGCAGGTTCTATCTATATTACGGTTTCTTAGTGGAGCTCTGAGGGAGGTAAGAGTTTTTCTTTGGTGGTAGGTGGGTCAATGAGAGGATGCTCTTTCTCATGCCGAATGGCCATGCTGCTATGCCTGGAGGTAGGAGTGGTTTTCTGGCACTTGCTTAAATGTTTTCTGCTGCTTTGCAGGTGGATCATATGACACAGCACATTGAGGCCAGTGAACGTTCCATGCAGGACAGGATCCAGAGGCTGGAGGCCATCAGGATAGCTCTGGAGGAGGTGAGAAAGGATGCTCCAGGCACGTTGGAGTGCTCAGGTAGCGGCGGCAGGAGGAGTCTGCCAGGGGAGCTTTGTGGAGTCTTCCATTGCTGACCTATGTAAAGATTGTCATGTGCTGTAGGGAGGAACAGAAAACAGCAGTTTACTAGCTAAAATTATTTTTACTGCTTTGGGCTAAGGAAGGATAAGGTTCCAAGGAGAAAGTGGTAGATTCTGAATGAACAAAAATAAAGATTTCCATTGAATGTGGTTAGATGCTTACCAGGATTTGACTTCACAGGTTTCCCATGTGGTCCCAAGTAGTGTACCATATTTCTCATTATCTGTTCCCCTAGCTAGATCCAGTGCTGCCCTCTCCTATTCCCCTGTCTTTGGAAAGCTTCACCCATTACTTGCCCTCATATAACTGAAATTCTCATTGAATTTAGATGGCAATCGCAGGGTGAGAAAAGGTATATGTAATCTGGGTTTGTTTTCCCTGCCCCTGAGTGAGAGAGACAGCTGTGTCACACTGTAGCCTGCGACTGGAAGCTACTAATGTTTTCTGGTCAGTGTTGCAGTGATGCAGCTTCTCTATCTGGAATGATCTTTTATGTTTCTGTGGCAGGAGCTGAGCCAAGTCAAAGCAGCTGCACTCACTGAGCGAGGCCAGGCAGAGGAGGAGTTAATAAAAGTCCGGAATCAGGCACGGTTGGAGGAGGTAAGGACAAGACCTGTCTGTGGGCCCTGCCTCTGTGGGAAGGAGTTGATTTGGCTGCCTAGCCTCTGCTTTTGTCTTGGGGGACTGCTGAGTAACTCCCCGCTCTGGGCTTCATTGGCCTGCAGAGAGTGTGATTTCTGAGGAAGGAGTCTTGAAAAATCTGCTTTGAATCGTCTCCAGAATGTAACCGCTATCCCCACCTGCTCTGTGCTTTCCAGTAGGAACAGAATTGATGTAGATGTTGTCACAGCAGACTTCCTTTAAGTTGCCAACTTTTGAAGCTAACAGCCAGATGTCGATCCTTCTGTATAGCAGCTGCTTTCATGGGCTGCTCCTGTTTCTTTGGACTCAGAGGAATTTCTGCAGGTAGCTACTGCTGCTGGATAAAGAACAGTCACTGTAGAATTGAACTTTGTGAAAATGGGAATGAAGTCAACACCCTGTGAAAGAGAACAAGGGATGAGGAAAATACACCGAAACTATTAAAAAGTTTACTTATATGTAACATCACAAAACAAAATGCTTTACTGAGTTACAAACATATAAAAGCTGCCATGTGTGTCTGCGATGGGACACAGCAGTTGCTTAGCTGCATATAGCAGTGTTTTAGAGCCATTTGGGATATGGAGGAAGTGAAGATAGACCATTAATTGTAAACACTGGCGGTGGCATTGGTGCTTCTACCAAGGACATGCCTCTGTTTCTCAGTGAGTGAGCTGGATGTTGTAGCGTCTCCAGCAGAATGTTTTCCCTGGTGACAGAAAGCAGCTTGGATTCATTGCTGAATGCAAGGGAGAAGTGCCGTATCTATTATGGTTAAGTCCTGTGTTTGTTCTTCAGCGCCAGTTGACTCAACCAAGGGTTCACTGTGTTGGGAACAGAAAGGGGAGAATCCCGTCACAGGAATGGAATGGGACTGATGTATTTTCATTTTCCTTTTCGTCTTACAGCAGCAACGACTAGAACACCTAGAAGAGAAGCTGCGGCTGATGACTGAGTCACGGGATGAAGCTCAGAACTGCTACCTTAAGCAAAAACAAATGGTTGCTGAGACCCAAGCCAAAGTCAATCAGTTGAGCCTGCATGCTGATGGACTCAGAAGGCGGCTAGAGGAACTTCAGCAGGTAATTTGGAGTGGAGTAGAGATTCTGCCCCTGTGGTGACCATATAAGTTGCTGAAGTGGTTTGGTTATTCATGGATTTGTCTTTGTGTGTCAGGACCTGAACAGTAAGGAAGAGGAGAAAGTGACAGAGGTGAATAAAGTGAAAGTGGAATTACAGGAGCAGATTGGACACCTGCAGGCTGAACGCACAGCACAGGATGGGCTGAGAGAGAAGATTGCAGCCCTGGAGAGACAGCTGAAAGGTGATGGATCCTTTCCTGCTTGTCAAGTGGTAATGCTGAGTTACCCTACAGCAGGTCTGGAACTGAGCTACGCTCACAGGTAGTGACAATGGTGCTTCCTGCCTGTGCATACAACTACGAATTGTATCCTCCATCCTGATGTATTTGCAGGGATTCTTGTCCTCGTTTTATGGAGACCAAGACTCGGATAACTACCCAAAGCTGCACAGCAAGCAAAATGTTTAGATTTCCTGCACAGTGAAGTGTAACATCTTGTCTGTGCGAAACCTCTCACATTGTTTCATGAAGCTTCTCTCATGTGCCTGTTGATCATCCTGCTTCCATTGCCTTTGGCTGTGCCTATAACATGTTGTTCCCGTTTACTCTAGGGACACCATAATTTTCTTTAGTAATGCTGCTCTTCTTTCACAGCCCTATCAAGTAATCACCGCGAGGCACTGCTGGACAAAGAAGGTGAAATCTCTCTGCTGCTGGAGAAGCTGAGAATGAAAGAGGCTGACATCTCCAGGATGAGGGAAGAAGAGGCCCAGCGAGCAAGTTTCTTGCAGAATGCCATCATGGCGTATGTGCAGGGCTCCCCCTTGGGAACCTACAGTTCTAGGAAATGAGAGCGTGGCTTAAAGAATCCAGATACCTGTGGTCAGGAAGAGGGTGAGCAACTCAGGTACAGCCCCTTCTTCCTAACTGGGACGGTTTTGTCAGAGTGGGGTGACACGAAGGCTGGTGAACACAGAAAATTGCTCTTGCTCTTCAGAAATCTTGCTACCAACTGCATAAAGGAGAGGAGGAGACAACCATCCAGGGCTGGGATAGAGGCTCATGGGTCTGAGTTCATGACATGGAGCCCTTCCCCTGCGCAGCATTTGAAGTAGTTTCTGTGTCCTTTTTAGACAGCACCAGTCTGTCAGCACACCCTGTTGTTACCAGGGGTTGTATGTTCCCTGGGCAGCGGTCCTTCTGAAATGTTTGTTTAGATGCCAGGGCTGTTCACAGTGAAACCTGATAAATGACAGGCAGCAGTGTTTACAGTTCCCTGTAGGTGGGAGCCATTTACTTTGCTCATGGGGTCCTGAAGCTTCTGGAAACACCAGATCTTGCCCACCTCTGCTTTTAATACTCGGTGCTTACAGGTGGAAGCAGTGGCTGGCAGGGCTCACTTTGGCTGTTTTACCCTGCTCCTGGGTGGCTCTGGGTGTAGTGCTGGGCAGTAGATATACCTTCATTAAATATAGAAACAGCTGTGCAGAGGGGGACTGCTGTGCAGTGGCTGTCCGTATCCTTGTTGGACAGCTGGGCTTTGGCCATGGTTCAAGCCTCTACAACACTGACTGGCTGCGAAAGCGGAGGGTGGGATGTTGGGGTCAGCATCCGTGCTTCCTCACGGTGAACTGCAGCCGGTGGTTGGAGTTCTTGTGGCCAAAATGTAACAGGATTTCATTCTAGTATGACAAATGGCAAAACTGTCCTGCTGGCTTCTTGGGATCCTGGAGCTGAGTGCTGTTTTCTGGGCCTTACCCTGGAAAGGAGCGACGCTTCTGACTCGCCACTGGGGAGTTGCTTCTCGGAGCACAAAGGGGAGAAGGTGCTTCCTTTCCCTGGCAACACAAGTCCTCCTGTGGCATGGAGAAAGGGAGGGGGTGTGCGGGTCTGAATCGGAGAAATCTGTCAAGGCAGCAGTATGAGAGCCTCCTGATAGTTTCTCTAGTGAGTCTGTGGTGGGAGAAATGAGCTTGCGGTACATGTTTTAAGAGGCAACTGGAAAATGAAACTTTCTGCGTGGACTGGTTGGTTTGTGTTCATGATTTTTACTGGGTTTTGCTCTGCTTTTTTAATAAAGAGTTTTTGCATTTTGCTGTAACATAACAGTGACAAGCTGGATGTTTGGCTGACGTGGAGGGAGGTGCCAGCTGCTGTGTTACTCTCCTGAAGATCCCGCGAGTCCGTCCTGGAGCTATAAGGCTGTTGTAGGTGGATAAGCTAAGCATGCCTACAGCTTTTGATAAGCTTAAGCATGCCTACAGCTTTTGGTTCTGAAGTAAGGTAAAAGCAAAGCAGCTGGGAACCTGTGCCCCAGTCACAAGAAGAGGAGAGGGCCTGTGTTGAGAGCTAGATAGTCTGTGGGTGCTGGGCAGCTCTGTAGACCAGCAGGTAAGGGGGAAGCAGAGCCTGTAATTTTGAGACAGTACCCCTACACGAGTTCTCTCTGTTCTTGGCGGAGTACTTGGAGAGGTGGAGGAATCCAAAAGCCATCTTTACGCAGGATTTCGCGGCTGCCTCTTCGTTCCTCAGCAGCTCCGGGCGGATGACGGTGAAACCCGCGGGTTTGTTTTAAAGCCTCATCCTTGCGCCCGCGGCGTGCGAGGAACTGGCCCTTTCGGCACGGCGGGCTCCGACCGCCGGGGGTGGGGGGTGGGGTGCGGCGGGAGCTACCGGACGGGGCTGATCCTGCGGAGCGGCCGGGCGGCGCCGCACGTGCGCTCCGCCTTCCCCCGCCAGCGCCCCTCGCAGCGGGGCTCCCGCGTCCCCGGCTGGGCCTCCGGCGCCCGCGGCGGGGGGAGACGGGCGGCCCCCGGGAGCGCGCGGAGCGGCGAGCCCGGCCTGCGGCCGCGCGGGAGCGGAGCGGGGCCGGCGGGAGGCGCCCGCCCCGCCCCCGCCGCCGGGCTCGGCTGGGCTCGGCCGCGCTCGGCTGGGCTCGGCTCGGCTCGGCCCCGCCCCGCCCGCGCGGGCTGTCACTGCGGCGGAGTCGCGGCGGCGCCGCCATCGCGGGCAGATGCAGGCGATCAAGTGTGTGGTGGTGGGCGACGGGTGAGTGCGCGGCGAGCGGCGGGGCCGCGTCTGGGCCCGACGCAGCTCCGCACAAAGCGGGCCCGGCCCCGGGCCCGGCGGCGCCGAGGGAAGGAGGGAAGGAGGGAGGGAGGGCCCGGCGCGGCCCCGCCCCGCGGCCCGGGAGAGCCGGCCTCGCCAGCGGGAGGCGCGGCGCCGGGCGGCGAGGCCCGGCCTGGCCCGGCCCGGCGAGCCGCGGGGCCCGGGCCGGGCGGCGGGGCCGCGCCCGCCTGGCCGCGGTGGCCTGGCCGGCCGGGGCCCCTCACTCTGTGGGGCCGCCGCGGCGCTGGGGAGAGACGCGCCAGGCGGCGGCCGCGGGCCGAGGAGCCGGGGCGCCCTGCTCCGCGCCCGCCCGCCCACCGGCCGGCACGGGGCTCGGGAATCGGGGCGGGGCGGCGAGCCGAGGCCGAGGCCGAGCGGGCGCCGCCGCCGCCGCCGTCGTCTCCTGGCGGGAGATGGGGGGCCTTGCTGCAGCGGCGGCCCTCACAGTCCCGCCCGGCGCGTCCCGCTCCCTCTTCGGGTCTTAAACTTGGGTCGTCGTCTCTTGGCCCTTCTGGGTTTCACATCTCCTGGTGTACTGCAAGGGAAACGAATCCCTCTTGGGCTTTAAATCTGTTTCCCCGTTATTTTGTTAGGTGCCTCTATGTCGCTCTATTTCTCGTCACACAAGCGTGATTCATCACAAAGTCCTCCCTGACAATCTTGATGTTTACAGGTTTTTCTCATACCTCCTTTTGTTGTTTGTGTTCCAAGGTGAAATACGTTGCTGTTTCTGATTTCACCATGTGCCTCCTGTCATCCTTCTTGCTCTTTTCTTTGGGCTGTTCTTATATGCTTTTTTCGGAGACCACATCTGCGTGCAAGATGCAGGCATGCGGTGGATTTACAGTGCTTCGTAACTTTTCCTAGCTTGTCCTGCGTATTTTTCCTCATAATTCCTCTTTGCTTTTCTGATCACCACAGCAAGCATAGAGCTGAGATACGGAGAACTAAATGTGAACTGGTCTTAGGCAGGGACTGGTCGTTCCATCTTCCCATGCATGCCACCCACTGAAATATACATTTGGAGGGAGGCCTTCCAGGTTCTAGTCTGTGGGGGCTAAAGAGGGGAGCAGGAGAAAGAGCCACCCACCAAAACAACACAGCCTTACCGTGCAGGGGGGGGCAACAGCTGGGAGCACAGCATGTTGGAAATGGATTTCAGTTAAAGGTTTGCAGTCTGGTGTTTTGCTTTAAGACTGAATTGACAGTGTAGAGACTAAGTGAACTTAGATACCAAAGCACTTTAATCATAGCTGCGTGTGGGTTTTTGTGAATTATGTGATTTCCGTCTTTGGCAGGAGAGAGGTCAAGGTTCTGGAGGAAAGTTCGGGCAGTCAGTGTAGTGGTTCCTTACAGAACCTCCCTGTTTTCCAAGAGAGGGGACCTGATCCAGGGGAAAAGCTGGGTGGATTACTGTAGTGGTTCTTGATGTGCGTTGTGTCATCCCGGTGCAGGACTGCAGGGTCCCCTGGGGTCTCTCGGTTACTCCTGAAGTCTTTCCTTATGTCACTCCAGTTACAGAATTGGGTAGAGGATATCCACCTCTGTTGGCTTATTCAGCTTCACTCAGGCACCTAAAAGACAGCTTTCCCTGTCACTGGCACTCACAATCTGTTTCTTTGGAAGGTTGCCTGCAGTTCACAACTCTCACAGTGATAAATAGGTTGTTTACGCTCCTGGTACTCCTCTGTTCTTACAACTAAGCTTTTCCTAACTGAAGTTCATATGCTTACACTATTGCCAACCAGGCGCAATCCCTGCCAGCTGCCACCACTGGGTTGACCGATCCCACCTGCCTTCAGCAAAGCCCTGAGCTGTTATTTTCAGTGATCTACATTGATCTCTTTCCAAATCGACAGTGGTCAATTTTAAAGTTCATTTTTGATTATGGATACTTATTTTTTCCCCTTTGCATTTATTGACATTGAATTCCTATATCTGAGGAGCTCGAATAATTCTGTGTTGCATGTTTTTTCACCTCGCTGTTTACCCATTTTGCTAGCTTGTTATGGATGTGTTGAGCCCAGCAGCACAAAACCCTAATTTATTCCCTCCCTTATTGTTCCTGGAACAAAAGTATTTTGCCTGGTGTTTTGCTGAGGCTGAATGGGTGGGGAAAAGGAGTGGGAGATAGCAGAGTCAGGTGAGCGCTCAGGCAAGGTGGACATCGTGAGTTCAGGCCTCGTCCCTGACAGCTAGAGAATTCCAGCTTGCTACAGGTTTGTTTTCTCACGGGGTAACTTTTTACCTAACCTCTTTTTTGGGTGGGGGAAGGGTGAGTTTTACTGCCTCCGTGCTTCCTGCCGTACCCTTCTTCATGCTTGTCCCTCTTACCTTCTGCAGAGCTGTAGGGAAGACCTGCTTGCTGATCAGTTACACCACAAATGCCTTTCCTGGAGAATACATCCCCACTGTGTGAGTAATGGCCTTGGGCTTCAGTTGCTTTTTGCTCTGTATGCACGTGTGTGTAAAAGTTGGTTTTGTAGGTGGGGAGAAGGTTGTCCCAAATCAGACTATGAACTTCACACATGAAGATGCGGGGATATGGCTGTGTACGTGAGGAGGGCAGGCTATTCCCACTAGAACTGTGTTGCAGTGTCCTCTCCTGACTCACTGCCCCCTTGCGTTTCATATAAAGACATGTGTGGGTCACAACAAGATTGTCACTGATGGGTACTCTTCCTTGGCAGGTTTGATAACTATTCTGCCAATGTCATGGTAGATGGAAAGCCTGTGAACCTAGGCCTCTGGGATACAGCAGGGCAAGAGGATTATGACCGACTGCGGCCCCTTTCCTATCCACAGACGGTGAGTGCTGGGCTTGGACTAGCTTGTAACTGCTCCCTCTTGGGGGACAGGGAGGCTCCCAAGGACAGCCAGCTTCTTTCCTTTGAGAAAAGTCGAAGTTCCTGCAGCCGTAATTCTGGTTGTTTAAGAAGTATCACAGCTGAATTTTTCCTAAGAGATTGTCCTGTTCTAGTCCCTGCTTTGTAACGGTGTTGAAACAGTTATGCTTGCCATAAGGAGGCTCAAGTGAAAGGAATGGTGTGGAGCTGCCGTGCAGCTGAGCCGTGTTCCACATTCCCATTCTCCCTCGGCAGCACAGCTCACTGTTGGGCTGCACTAGTAGCATTTCCCTGGCTGTAGGAATTCCTACATGGCCCCCCTAGCAGCGGTGAAGCCCATAGCTCTGCTAAGGTATTTGTGGCTGCAGGCTCTTAACATGCAGAGCCCAGTATTGTAAAAGAAGATGAAGTCATACAAAGTCTATTCCTTCCCCCTTTGAATTAGTTTAGCATCCTTAATGGGGAAGAATTTCTTACAGCCACAGCCCTTGCTTGCGGGAGGAGGTTGTCCTCTATAAGGCTCCCTCTCCACCCTTCCTCCATTATCTCTAGCTGTTTCTTTCTACATGGCTCACCCTCTTGTTTCTGCACAGGATGTTTTCTTGATCTGCTTCTCCCTTGTGAGTCCAGCCTCCTTTGAGAATGTCAGAGCCAAGGTAAAGTATTCTCCTTCTGGGTGAAACAGTGGAAGGGAAGAACCAGTGAAGTCCCCTGCCCCACAAAGCACCGCACCTACAAACCCAAAATTTCTAGCAGTCATGTTTTGATAAGGGAAGGTCATAGTCTGCACGTTTTAAGAGGGGCCTACTTTTTATTCATGACTTCTTTGGCTAAGTCGTTGCCTTTTTGAATCTGCATCTTAAAGAAGATAAGAAATGTCCTAGAAGCTAAAATGCAGGTAAGGGAAGCGCTCTGTGCAGAGTTGGCTAGTAATGCCTGCCATGATTCTATGTCTTGGTGCCTTCATTATTACATCTGCACCAGTCTCTCTCTGCAGAGCATATTCAGAACTGTAGGTGGAAGTATCCTGTGCAGGTGTTGCCACCATGTCAGATAGTAGTAAAAACCTTGTTCCTAATAGTAAATGCATCCTCGTGGTTGCATCTACTGCTACAGCTACTTTTCTTACCATGCCTCTCTGTTTCAGTGGTACCCTGAGGTCCGACACCATTGCCCAAATACACCTATCATCCTGGTGGGCACCAAGCTGGACTTGAGGGATGATAAGGACACCATTGAAAGGTTACGTGATAAGAAACTCGCCCCTATCACCTACCCCCAAGGTTTGGCCATGGCTCGGGAGATTGGTGAGTCTCGTGCTGGCAGATAGATCTCCATGGTATTGAGCTTTTTATATTGGAGTGGGTGAGGGATAGTATGTCCTGGTAGGACTGGAGTGGTTGAGCTGGAGCTCTCTTTCCCCTAGGGTCGGTAAAGTACCTCGAGTGCTCTGCCCTGACGCAGCGGGGCTTGAAGACGGTGTTTGATGAAGCCATCCGGGCTGTGCTCTGCCCACCGCCCGTGAAGAAACCCGGCAAAAAGTGTACCGTGTTTTGAGGGCTGTGGCCTAGGTGCTGGCTCAGCATGTTGTCGTCCTCCGACAGATTGCATATTAGCTGGGTGTTTCTGGAGGGGGCTGGGATGTGTAGGGCCCTTCATCATGTACGAAGTCAGTGTTTTTTAAATGTCTCTTTGATTTAACGTCAGTGTTGATGTGAAGGGGCAGTGGGGGCAGGAGACTAGCTGGGGGCTGTACAGCCCCCAGGGGAGGTACAATGGGGAAGGCAAGGTAGCTCCTTGGGGCAACAGGCTGTTTTGGCTCTCCCGAACTCCAAGCTGAAAGGGCTGAGACATCCATCTTGTCCTGGAAACACCCAGTTTCAACCTGCAGGTGAAACAGGTGGTGAAGATCCTTGTGGGAGTGGGGAGGGAGCTGGTGTGAATGGTGCTGAATGACAAGACCAGCTGGGAGAGTGGTAGGGTCTCCTTGCCCAGCCTACTGTGGCCAATAGTTAACAAATTGGTGCTCTAGCAGATACGTGCCTGAGACTGTTAAAGAAATCATAACCAGCCCTGTAAGGGGCTAACATAAATGAGATATGAAGCTGAAGAACTAATCATTAGGTGCTTTATTGGGTACTAGCCAAACTCAGCAAGTGAAACAGCTCTGTGCAATCAATGTATTTGCCTTCTTGTGTGTGCACACCCTAGGACAGCATGGTGCTGCTTCCCCCCCATCAGTCTTTAGCAGGGCCTCCCCCCCCCAAATCCAGTCTCTGCAGAGCAGGGCTGTGGTTGTTGCCTCTGTTTTGTTTTTTTCTACTAAAGACAGCAAAGGAAGCAATGAGGAGTCTGCTAACTTCTTCTTTCCCTTCCCACTGAAAGTGCAGGTGGGCTCTATGGATTTGGATGGAACAGGGAGAGCTTCTGAAGGGTTGTGGGGGGGGGTGGAATAGGGTTGGAAGAAAGACAGGTCCAATTCCTAATCATCATGTAGAGTGACAAGATAAAACCTTATTTGGTGCAATAAACATTCTCCATGACGGCGTATGTGAGCTTTATTATATAGCAGCCTTCCAAAGGTAATTTTCTGCCTCACTTCTCATACAGGTTCCAGCCCTGCTGCCCTGCTTCTCCAGCAAGACTGGGTCTGTGTCATTGTTTTCTATCCATTTTACATCTGTGCAGTACTAGTGTGAAAATTAAGGGCAGGTGTGAAATGTAGGTGTCATCTTAGGAGACAAGAAATCCCCCATCAACCATCAGAGAGCTGCCAGTTGTCATAGCACTCTTGTCACTCAGCAGGAAGAGAATGCTGTTAACCACATCATCCACTTCTGGAATCAAACACAGAGAACATCTGATGCACCCCTCAAATTGTACTAGAAAAACTAGCATCCCAAAAGGTATGCCTTTGACCTCTACAAGTAATTGGAGCAGGGAAATATCTCTGCCCCCAAACCGTGCTTGATGCAGTGTGTGGCTGAGAGCTGGACATCAAAAAGTCCTTGTTGTGATCAAATGACATTTAGTTCCCAGCAAGCAAATATGTTCCCCTCCCAGTCATGTTTATGAACAATAGAGTAAGTGCATTTCACTTTTCCTAAGATGAGAAGGCCATAGAAGGGGGGAGATAAGGTTGATTCTTGCCCCGTCCTCATCAAATGCTTCAGGAATTCAACCACAGCCATTCAGCAGAGTTGTGACTTTGCCCACAAAAGAAGCAAGGTACCTATGGCTGTGATGGCTATTAGAGGGAAGGCTTGGATACAACCAAAGAGCCCAGCCTGGCAACAGATCTACACCACTGACCTGCAAACTTTCCCAGTGGAATCCGATTAATCATGGCAGCAGATTTCTGAGGGTCACTCCAGTTAATTCTCCCCATGTCAGTCATAACCACTGTGGGGTTCACAGTGTTCACCCTAATCTGGGACCAAGAGCAACAAACAATCTAATCAGACTGCTCTGAGAGGAAATGCTCAGGTTCAGCTTTCACACTTTTCTTTCTCTCAGAAAGAATCCTACCTTGTGGGGTCCCAGTTCCATTGCCATTACCTTGCTCAGCATATCCAAAGCACTTTTTGTGGAACCTTCAAGAGAAGGGAAGAACAGGAGGCATTTAAGTGCCTAGCGCTTGGTCTGGAACACACAGAAGTATTTCACTGCCCAGAATTGGCAGGCAGCAGCTTGGTGGCTGTGGGTCTCCAGCTAGTCAAAAATGAGAGGGGCACTGCTAAAGCTACACATACTTACAGTAAACAGCATGATCCCGCAAAGCACGCTGAGATGCCTGGCTAGAGACATTTACAATAGCACCTGGCACCCCCTGTGCAATCATCTGCCGAGCAACAATCTGGGAGGAGAAGAAAAAAAAAAAAAAAAAAAGGAATGCCAGAATCATAACAGGAGAAATCATTATTTCATTCAGTAGGAATCTTGCTGGGCTATTTTGGTAGTCAAAAGAGCAAAAACATCCGGAGGAAGTAAGTCCTCACTGCCTCCCGCTTACAAGAGAGGGAGTCAAAGCAAAGGAGCGAAGGGGCTGTACACGCAAATTGTCAGGTTTACTTTGGATTACAGTCCCTTTAGCCCCACAGTGGACACTTATCTTCACTGTGTAGAACAATTTAGTCACTGCTGTTCATGGAGACAACTGCAGTGACAATTCTTCCTCACCTGGGAAACATGAAGCACAGCCCGAAGATTCACATCAAGAGACCTACAAATAAATCAAATTTAAAAGTTACAGAGTGGCTGCAGCCCAAGCCAGAGAGTTGTTTTGGGAGGCAGCAGAGGACAAGTGCTGCTGGTATCTTGGAAACACTGGTGACACTCTAGAATATGGACAGAAATGCCAAGCTGACTGGCTAGCAAGAATGATTAGGCATGCTTTCAGCAATAAACTGTTCATTGGATGTAACCTATTTAGTGTACAGCGGGGGAGGTGCACTCATGCATCGTCACATTTCTAGCAGAACTCTGTTCTTTAGCAGACTAATGTAGTTCCTCTATTAAAGTTTAAACAGTGAGCCCTGGGCCTCAGCCAGCGACTCTTCTTAGGTCAATCGAAGCCTTCACACAGCCTTAAAACAGCAAATCTGCCGTAAGATGGGTGGAAGCAGCTTTTCTTCCATTTGCTACATAGTCCTTCCTTGGTCAGGTTTTTACCTGCTAGTTCTGCAGAATGGTCTTAGTAGAATCCACACATTTTATATTTTAGTCACAAATGAATCCTCTGTTATAGACCCACAATAGCCATTCTTAATGTAGGGACAAAGCAGGACCCATCTTCTCAGAGGGAAGGAGACTCACCATATCCTGTATGCTAAAGCTTACCTCCCAACTGAACTGTGGATCTTTTGAGAGAAAAAGATGTCACGTTACTGCAGTAAGCAAATCTGGTTTCCCACCGTGACAGTTTTATACTCCCTTACCTGGCTTTGTCTTCTCTATATCTGAGTTGTCTTACCGACAGCTGCCTTTCAATTTAGCAGAGACTGAGTCGGAGCTAGACTGGAAGCTGTGAGCTTGATTAACAGCAAAAGGCACTCTTCTCTCCTGTGTAGGCTGCATGGCGTGTGCATACCACCATCTGAGAGATGAAACTGCAGGTTCTGGCTACTTGGTAATTGTGGAACAGCGTCAGTGCTTTACTTGGTTGCCTTTTGATGTTTACAGGGTTGAAAGGTGATTACGTAAAGTATGAGAACACAGTAAAAAAGAGGAAGCGGGTGTAAGCAGTAACAATCGACAAACCATTGAGAAAGCGAACGCTCGGCATTTCTAAAAGCGCGCCTGCCTGTCTGCCCGGTGCCCATGCACCAGCAGCTTCCTTTGGCAAGCCAGGCCGGTTTCTGTAAAGCTTTGCCGCGATTTTTGACGTTAGCAGTTCTCCTAAGGCTTAGTTAGCGGGCAGCGCTTTTCTGCCACAGGCCCCGACCACGGCTGCGGGCAGGCGGAGGGCAGCGTGGCAGGCCGAGGCCGAGGCCGAGGCACTCACCGCTCCAGGGCCACCCGCGTTACCTCCAGGAAGGGCTGCAGCACCGCCACGGCCGCGTTGTTCACCAGCAGCTCGAAGGGCCCCGCCGCCCCCACCGCCGCCTCCGTGGCGTCCCAGTCGGCCAGGTCCAGGCACAGGGGCTCGATGCCAGGGCACTGCGGTGAGGGTGCGGCCTCCGTGGGTCGGGGGGCCGCGGGGGAGCCGGGGGAGAGTGTTTATCCCGGCCGGGGAGGGAGGGGAGCGGCTGTCCCGAGGCAAGGGAAGGCGTCCCCGGAGGGAGCCCCACGGCGGGAGTGGGGGGGTCCCCGGGGTGGCGAGGGGTCCCCGGGGTGGCGGGGGGTCTCGGGGTGGCGGGGGGTCTCGGGGGCCGGCCGGTACCTCTCGCGCGAGGCTCTCCAGGTCCGCCGCGGTGCGGCTCAGCGCGGTGACGCGGGCCCCGGCCTTGCTCAGCGCCACGGCCACGGCGCGCCCGATCCCTGCGGGGAGACGGCGTCAGCCCCGGCCCCAGGCGCCGGCCCCGGCCCCCGGTCCCCGGCCCTCGTCCCCCGGCCACCTTTGCCGGCCCCAGTCACCAGGGCCCGGCGGCCGCGGAAGCTGAGGTGCGGTTCCATGCTGCGGGCGGACTGCGGCCTGGGCGGGCCGGGGCCGGGGCCGGGCGGGGCCCGGGAGCGGGGCGGCCCGATAGGGCCGGGGCGGGCGGCGGGGTCTGCCCCGCGCTGGCGCCGCAGGGGCCCCGCTGCCCCGGCCGGGGGCCGGAGGCCCGGCGGGGTGGGTCGCAGGCCGCGGGCGCCGCTGAACGCGCTGCGAGCGGCCGCCTCTGCGCCGAGGCACCTGCAGGGAGGGCGGGACGCAGGCCCGGCCTCGCTGCAGGCCCGTTCCCCCGAGAGGACGCCGCGGGAAGCCAGGGCCGGGCCCACCCAGCAAGAGACGGGGATTAATTTCCTTGGCTATGATTCCCACTGAAGCATCGCAGCGAGAGACCCCAGAAAAACTGCCTTTTTACCAGATGATGAAAAGACCTGCCTCCTCTGCCCGTTGAAGCTGCTGCTGAATTTGTAGGCAGCCCTCCCTAGTTTAATAGCCATTGCCCAGAAAATCAGCTGCAAGTGCACACAGGCTCCGCTTGCCTGAGGGCCTAGGCATACTGGATTTCTCACGCAGCTCCCTCATGACAACAGCAACGTGCTGGAAGGTACAACAGAAAAAAACAGGCTAGGGATAGTTAAGGGGTCATAGATAAGCTACTGCACCACAGTTTACTTCCAGTGACAGTCAGCATGCCAGTTCCACCTCCCGATTGCCAGAGCTGGCGTTGTGTAACACGGCAGAGGAGCACAGACAATTAACGTACCCTATTAACAGGTCTGTTTGTAACACTACCCAACTCAGACATTGCTTTCTGAGGATGCTTAAATTTAAGCGCTCCTGTGGCATATTGAAGAAGTGCAGAAACAGAATAGGAAAGTGCCAAGACAAGTTTACAACAATTAACTTATTCCTCATTTCAGTTCTTTTACTTTGTTAATCATCATCTGCAAGGATTCCTCTCATCCATGTTTGTTCCTCTGCACATCCAAGTCATCTCACTCGGATGCTTTTTGGCCATTTGGCATCACAAGGGCCAGGAAGCTGTAGTTTTCCAGATTATAGGGTTTATGGTCCATTTTTGGTGTAGAGAATGTGTCAAGAAATGTGACAAAGCACAGCCTTTGGCATATTAAATATTTATTTTGTAGAATCACTTTTGTATGAAACAGTAGTTTGATTAAAAAGCTGCATCCTGATAAAGCCACACAGCCTACTGTATTGTCAACACAAGAAACCTTAGAAGAAGCTTGAACCCATTGAACAGTCCTGTACTGCCATGCAGGAGAATGTGGTCCTTTTTCAGTTTAATGAACACCCTAGCAGCTTAAAAGTATGCTGCCTCTTTGGCACACCTTGTTTAGGGTGACCAGCAACTACAGCGTGATACTTCTACTACTCAGTTTTGCTGCCATCCATATGAAGTGGTGTCATTTTTGAATAGCAGTTTGCCACATAATCACTACCCCATCCATCTACCCCATCCATGTTGTCTGTGATATCTTACAAGAGGCTGCTACCAGTGGAAGAGGAAGAAAAGCTTCACCAGAAGTGTTCAGAATCAGCGTTTGAAGACAAAAATCTCATCAAGAGCTCATGAAGCTTCACAGCTTACTGCTACAGGTTGAAAACAAGAACCTAACAAGTGTTTAAAAAAAAAAAAAGTATTTATATAGATATCACGAGTCTCCAGCACTATTAATGAGAAATCATTAAACCCTAGGACACCTCAGTTCTAGTGAGCAGAAGACCTAACAAAGAGGTAGAACATGCCACAACCTACTATTCTGCAAGTCCTCCTCTGTTTTCTGTAACAGGCTGTCAGTGTTACAGGTGTACCTGTTATGGAACAGCCACTGTGCTAGCTGGACTTTGATCCAATTCCCTGCAGCATTCTTATTTCCATACCTCATGGTCACCTTAGTAGCCATGAAGGAAAGGAGAAATTTAAGAATGAGCTGCAGGACTGTAGCAGATAGCAGCTTGTTTGCTCCTCAGTGGAATTAACTAAAATCATGCAGAGGGGACAATATACCCAGGTAAATGCTGAAAAGTTTGTGTTAAAAATAAGGAGTGCAGGGAACAGCGTATTTCAGGAGGCTGACACCTCTGCTGTTTCATACTTGAATACACTGCAGGCATTTGCCTATGTTATGCCACTTTTCAAATAGCAGGAAGTTAAGCAACTAGCTGAAGTCCACATTACAGCTCAGCACAGATGTTTAGAAATCTGAAATTTTTGCTAGCTCCACATTCTAGCCGTTAATCATTGTTCCAGGTTATACAACGTCATTCTATTATTCTCCCCTTAATTCAGCCTCAGACTCTAGCACTAAACCAGCAAGTATTTTCTGAAGAGTTTGTGAGAGTAAACAGTGGTTTTGCAAATTCATTTTTATGCTATTCTTCATGTCAGGTAGGGATTGCACATGGCCAAAGTTTGGGCTAACAGACAGGTAAAAATACGGAGCCCCATTTCTTCCACTTTCAAAACTAAGCTTACTTTATTTAAAAAAAGCAGCAGCAGGCAATACTGCTACAGCATTGAACTTCTGCTGCCTTTGTGTAGTGTGCAGTCTCCTTTTAGCGATTGCATGAACTATTTATTGAAACGTTAAGCAGCAGAGTAAAACTAAACACTAATCTAGACCTTAAGGTAATCAAAAGATTATCTGAAGAAGCTGAAGTGGAGTAACCAGAGTCATACAATCAAAGGTCCTCAAATGATACCATCAAAAACTTCCTCAGGGCATTACAGCTATCTAGCATTCCTCCTCCCTCACAGACAGCAAAAGATAGAGCACAACTTCAGAAACAGGGCATGTTTCATCGGCCAGTGAGCATGCTCTCGCTCATACAACCTGCTGTGGGCAAAGCAGGAGAAAACGATTACCATCTAGTCTGGCAAATATTTCTTCAGTATCAAATATCAAGGGAATAGTCTTGGACCTGGCAGACCACCATCATAATCAACAACCACTGCAATTCAGCTGGTAAAAGAGCCAAGTCTGACAATCACCTCCATGGGAGGTACACATGGACTACAGGGGAGAATGTGCACTGTAAGCAACTCTTGTCCAGCCCCGAGTAAGCTTACCCTTACACAGGGTTTTCCCATGACAAAGGCTTTCAGCCTTGTTTACCCTAGTGATTCCAGGATTTCTGGTGTTTATGAACAGACCCTGTTCCGGCACACAGGTGGAATTTTAATATGGCAGGCCACAGAAGCTAAGTAATTCTGTTCCCAAGACAGATGAGTGAAAACTTCCACTCTCTTGTCACCATGGGGACTACAGTCTGCTATAGCACTCCAGCTTCAAGACAATGGCCTCTACAAGCCCTTAACAGTAGTAAGAATGCTATCATTCCAAGTACTGCATTTGCCTAGTATGTGTCCAGGCACAGATTCATATGACATCAGACAGAAGTATGAAGTGACTTGTACACTACGACTGTAGTCATTATACAAAGAGCCACTGGACAAAAGAAGAAGGACTCTCCTTGGAACGTCCTTGGCTGCAGCTGAACAAACCACACCTTCTTGCTTTTGTAAATAGGGTCTATCTACCTCCTTCGTAGATACCTCTGGTTGTCTCCCAGAACAAGAGAAAAAGAACCACCAAAAAGTCCACTGCAACTTCTTTCTTATGCAAACTAGGCGAGATACAGGTGTCAATGACTGGTCAAGAATTACGACATCTTCTTAGCAGGGCACCAAATAGTGTCAGGATAGAGCAGACAATGGACAGACTTAAATCTATGAAGGAAAAAAAATGAAAAGAAAACATTAGATTGGAATTCTCCATACAAGGAACATACTAGCATTGAATGTGCAGCAGTCTAATACAGCAGAGAGGGTGGGTCTACCTGCCTTTGGCACAGCAACAAGAGCTGATGTGAGAAAATAACCCCATTAGCAAGTTTGATCATCTCACAGTTGATAAACATGAACAAGGCAGGGAGATCTTGTTTTGGAAGCGGACACTCACCGGGTTGGATCTTGCTGAAGGCCAAACACTCCTCCCACACTCACAACATTGTGTTTGTTCTCAGGGTCCCCGTAACTTAGGGTTACCTGTAAAAGCAAATAAATATTCAGAAATTGTAACACTAATGCAGAAAAACAGAGTGGGGATAGCAGGATTATTAATGAGGTATGGAGAAAGACTCCAAGGATGCCGTCTAATCCGATCAGTGGATTACATTTGAAAAACAATGGTTAGTTTTGACATAAGCAATACTGGCACTGAATGGTAGCTATCAAATGGACCATTGCTCATCTAAAGGCAATCTGGGAGAATAAACAAAGGAGCTGAAAGCTGTGTTGCCCTGAAGGATGAGATGAGTTACAACTGTGAGCTTTGTAAGGGCATTAATCCTGCTAATGTCTGTACTTTCACTAAATAACATATGTTCATCCTCACCAGATGCTGCCTGAAGCCTGCAATAGTAGTGTCTTAGCACAGAGGGAAAATAGAAACATTTGGATGTTAAATGCCATAAAAAGAACTGCCATGTGACAAACCTGGCAACAAAATTTACATCTCTGGAACTCCAATTCAGTGCTATTCTTCCACACAAGCATTGTATCAAGAAATTTCAGGTGCCAGGTACAAGATGACATATTTTTCTTTCTAACTGTAGATTTCCTGGATTTTTTGGGTTAGCTGTTACAGTCTCAGGGAAACAACGATCACCAATGGAAGGCTGTATTCAGCCTACAGTTAAATTCACTACCACGAGGGAAATTACATCACGCTGGAATTTGGCCCCAAATGAACATTTCTGCTGCCTAATACAATTGCCAGGAAAATATAACCAAGCAATTTGTAGGGGCAAAACCACACTCTCGTTTTTTCATGGTGCCAAACAGTAAGAGGCAGACAAAGCTTCTGGATAGCCTTATAGCTCCATCTACTGCCCATTAGTAAGAAGTCATCCCAGCAGTCAAAAAACTACTTGATTTTTCCCTAAGACTGATTAAGTTTCTTGAGATTCAGACAAGTTGTTCTTAAAAATGATCAAACATTTAACTATGTCTTACTTATTGAAGAGGTACTTGCTATAGCTGCAACACTAGTCTTTCTGAACAGCGTGAATTAAGACTGAGACTTTGTTAGGCAAAGACAGAAACACTTTCTTACATGGCAGGCAAACTAAATATTGCCTCCTTCTACACTTGCTGCTACTGTGACTCATGGGAAGTCAGAGTTTAGAAGGAGATGGGGAACACCATATTTAGGCTTAATGTAGCAGAATGTGTCCCCAAAGGAGAGGACAGCTATATGACCTAATTGGCTAGGGTGAAAGTATGCTTTTTACCTAAACGAAGGAATTGGACAGAACACAGCTCTGAGTGAGTCTGCAGACATCCTTCTTTGCTGAAGAGTGCTAAGTCTAGGGAGAGGTATTCTGTCCAATCAGGTTGAGGTGTAATTATAAGAGCAGGACATTAGGCTTAGCCCTACCTGCTGCAGCACAGACTCGCCTTGTAGCCTCTGCAGATTTTCCAGATGGGAATGGAACAATGGGCTGTGCAGCAGCTTTACCTCCAGCAGCCCTTCAATGATGTAGCCAATAGTGCAGTCATCAGGAAGACGCACTCTTTCTGCAGTACTGATGAAATTACCCAGGCTGTGAGACAGAGCATGGGAGACAAGATGAAATATGCCTTAAAGCCTACCAAACGCATATTGATGGAGCTCAGCTAGGAACAGTGTTTACCTGGCCCAGGGACTCATCTTCAGGGCAAGACCTCTGCTGATACAGAACCCTGCTCCACCTGTGGCAAACCAGAATTTCACGGTTGTCTTCTGAAGAGCAACAAGAAAAAACACACAGTAGTTACTAATAATCAGCTTTCTCCATTTGGCTGGGCAGGGAAGGGAACTTGAGGTTTTACTGGATATCACATATTGCACTTGAGTCAGAACGAGACTACAGATTAATTCCTGTTTCTTTAGGCTGCTGAAAGCCCAGCTAGCTGTTCCCTTAAATGAAACTCTATCCTGGAACTGGCAGCAGGTGAACCATCAAGCTAGCACAACTGAAGTACCACACATGAAATGGGAAACTACACCTAAGTCCCACCCAATTCCATCTGTCCCCTGGTCACTCTAGCCAAGGGTCACAGCCAGCTCAGTGTTCCTGAGGAAATCAAAGGTGGTCCATTAGTCACTTGGCTCCATGTCCAAGGAGGCTACTTTGTTGTGCAGAGCCTTCCCTAATGACCTGCTTTGTAACCAACTTTCTGGCCAGTGGATTGATTTATCTTTAGGCCTGTCAGCATAGGTGACGTGGTGAGGACTTGTCCTTTAGCACATGTACCTTGTGACTGAGATGTTTGCTTCCACTTCTTGGAAACCTAGTAACCACTCAGTATTGGAAATGCCTTATATACTCAGAGAGCCTCTGTCACCCATCTGATGTTGGTTCAAGATGATGACAATGTGATACTGCTCTCAAAACAAACAAACAAAACCCAAACTCCAACCCAACCCCCAAAACAAGGAACACTGCCCCCAAAAACACTAAAGGAAAAGAAAGAGTCAAGGTGGGGAGGCCCTACTCACCTCAGTGTGAGGGAGATCACCAACATACATGAGTGAAGGAAGAGAAACAGACATCCACCCAGGAGACAAACTCTATTGTACATATGCATATGAGGTCAGATCAAAGATTCATTTAACCCTGTTGCTGAAAATGACCAGTGCCAGGTTTATTGCCTGCAGATTAAATCACTTGTTTTTATGGGGGAATCCTATGAACTCTGAAGGTTTTAAAAGCCTATAAGGTCAGGATGTCTCTTAGACTAACTGCACAGTTTGCTTACTGAACCGTCACTTTGGACATGGTCAGCTGCTTCAATGGGATGGTCCAGACTCGGTCGCCCCACATAGACATCCTGGCTGTGTGAGAAGGCGGATAAGAGACGCAGGAGAGTCCGAGGGTTCACATAGTTGTCATCGTCCACATGGCAAAACCATCTTCAAACAAAACAAAATAAAGTAACTGCAGAGCAGTAACAAAGAAATGAGTTATAGGTTTACAGCTGAGTCTTAGGCTTTTAGGCTTGGAGCAGAAAGTATTTCCCATTGTCCTGAATTACAGAATTTGGAAGCTGAAAACACCCACAGATCCTAATTCTGGAAAGAGGCTGAAATTAATAACCCCCTTTAGATCATGATCCTTTCCACCTTTCAGATGATGCTTGTTTATAAGCATTGCTTCATGCTGTCCTCCCTTCTCTATGCTCACCACCACATTTTAGCTAATACTGCATTCCTTACTGGAACAGAGAAAGTTACTCAAGTTTCCTGTGAACACAGAACTGGAAGAAACAAAGTCAATCAGAACAACATGTTTCACCTACTTTTGCCCAGATTCCAGGAATTTATCATATTCCACAGACATCTTGCAGCAGAGAGCTTGCCGCGTATGGACAGCAGAACAGTTGGTGTTGATCATATGATCCCCTAGAAAAATAAAGATCAGCTCTTTCAGGCTTGAGAAGCATGTGTAATCCAAAAAAGACTACAAAAGAAGTGCACATTTGGCACTAATACCCGTACATCTGAAGTGCATGTGGCGCACACATGGAGAGTAAACTGCAGGACAAGCAGGGCTCATGGGTTATGCATATGGCATGCAAGCTGTAGAGTACCTAAAAATGCATGAGTGCAGGGTATATAAATAGTGCCATAAGACTGTATGCAAAGGAAATGCCTAATATAACTTTGGACCAGAGAGACTTAAGCTTACTAACAGGAAGGAAGTGGGTGCAAAGGTGAACCCAGTATTCGGGAAGTTCCAGGCATCTTGTCCAGGTGGTAAGTAGGAACAGCATATTCTCCTGTGAAAGGAGAAGTTTTCTCCATTTTCTCCATCTTAACTTCCCTAATTGCTTGTACAGCATGAAATAAGGACTTCTAGGGATAGCATGACAGAAACAAAATTCAGTTACAACACACAGCATGCACCTACACTACACAGCTTACCTGCTTTCAAGCGTAGCTCCCGATCCTCCCAGTCTGTGAATATGAACGTCTGTGGGAGACAAAAAATGGTGCGTCCACATTTGAGAACTTCAGAAACTAATTTCAACTCTGTTCAATTGCAGTCGGAATTCTGAATGCTTTGTCTTGTTAGTTTATTTCACAGTAGCCATTAGGAGTAGGGTGGGGAGTGGTGGGGGAGAGAATCCCAGCAACTTCAGCCCTTGCCTTATTTGATAAGCATTTGCATTGCAAACCAGAAGAGCCTCATTTCCGTAAAGCATCCAAGATTTTAATCCCCTCATCTCAGGGTATAGACAACCAGTTTCCAGATAGGAATGACTGTCTTTTTTGGCAGAACCTCTCTCTGCAACTTCATCTCCTCTCTCTGGCGAGGAGTCATCCACAGCTGTTAAGGAAGCCAAAAGGAAAGAAAGAAAGGTAGGGTGGAAAGTGCCAGGTGGTAACACTGTCTTCTCCCAACTGCTGGACAAAATCGTGTTAATGTGCTTGGATGGACTGAAATTCCCGAACAAGGGAACAAATTCTACGTTGTTCTATGGAAAAACCTAAGCTGCTGAACTACTCAGTCCACAATACCGGCTTGGATGCATCGGCACTAGGGATCTTTTGCTATCACGTAGTATTTTCCACAGCCACACAAAGGTCAGCAAACCACTTCTGCTTGGACCACCGATCCCAGATTGCAAGCAGTTAGCGCCATCAACAACGAACTCTTTTGGAGGAAGGTTCAGACGAACTACTCGGGTAAGACGACCTTCCTCGGTCTCACAAGGAAAGCCCTTTTTAACGCAGGCAAGGAAAAACCAGCGAGAAAGCACAGCGGCTGCCCGGGAGACCGGAGGGCCGAGGCTGCGGCCGCCCGCCTGGCCGTCCTGGCGAAGCCTCACCTGTCCCCTCGCCCGGGAGATCCAGGTTTGGAGGAGCAAGTCCAGCCGGCTCCTGTGGTACTTCCTCGTGGTCTTCACCGCGATGAAGATGTCCTTCAGCTCCAGGCTCTCCCTGCCCGAGCCCCCGGCGGCCCCGAGGCGGCCCTTCCGCGCAGGCTGCGGGCTGCCAGCGAGGCCTCCGCCCCGGCCGCCCGCCCCGGCCCCGGCCCCCGGCCCGCCGCCCGGCTCCCCGCGAGAGCCCGCCCGCGTACCGGGCACGCCGCTCCCCCCGGGGCCCGCCCGCTGCGGCGTGGGCCCGCTAGGCCCGGCGACGGGCGGCGGGCGACGGCGGGGCGCGGCGGGGGGCTGCCCCCGCGGCAGCAGGAGGAGGAGGAGGGCGGCGGCGCTGACGGACAGCAGGAAGCAGGCCTTGCGAAGCCCCAGGCAGGAGCCGCTCATGCTGCAGCCCCGCGGGCCCCCGCCGCGCTGCGCGGCCGCCTCATGGCCCCGCGGGCGGGCGGGCGGCGGCAGCTCCGGCGCCGGGCGGGCCGGCGCCGGGAGCCCGGCCGGCCGCCCCCCCCCGCGGCAGCGGCCGGCCCAGGCCAGGCGGCCGCCGCGCTCCGGGAGGAGGCGGTGGCGGCGGCCCCCGCGGCCGGCGGAGGGGAGCGCCCGGGCACCCCAGGCCGCGCTGGCCCGCGGGGGAAGGCCAGCGGGAGGGGTGAGGCGGGCCGCGGCCCCTTTAAGGGCTTCACCTGTCGGATGCGGTCTGGCGGCGGCGCGCCACCCGGAAGTGGAAGCCGAGCCGGAGGGAGAGGCGGGGAGGTCGGCCGGAAGTGGCGGCCGTGAGGGGAAGGATGCCGCTGCCCGTCCAGGTCTTTAACTTGCAGGTACGGGGCAACCGGCTCCCGCCGCCCTCGGCAGCGCCATCCCGCTGGGGGTCGCTGCCGCCGCCGCGCTCGGTGTCCCTTCCCCTTCCCGCGCGGTGTCCGACGGCGCGGCCCGGCCCGGCCCTGCCGCGGCCTCCGGGTGGCGCGCCGCGGCCTTCCCCTTCGGCCCCGCGGCTCCGTCGCGGGAAGGGGAGCCGCTCTCGGCTCGCCCTTCCGCCGGGTCTGTCTGTGTCGCTTCCGCCGCCGTTGGCGAGGAGCGGCGCCTAGCCGAGCGTCCCCCGGCGCCTGTGGCGTCCTCGCCGCTGCAGCAGGCCCCTTGCTCGATTTTCGCGTTGGACGTGCCGTAGGTAGGGCTTGGGTAGCAGAGGAGCGTGCGATGAGGTGGCGGACGAAGAGGAACTGTGAGTCGGCAGTGCGGGGGGGGGGAAGCTGCAGGAGCCCAGAGGGTGTCGGTGTACCGAGCCTGGACCCTCCGTGACCGCACAGGCGATCCCTTTGCGAGTTAACTGTCTTTCTTCCCTTTAGCAGCCGGCAAGTTCTCTGTCAGGGCGCAGGGGTGCGGAAAGTCAGGACAGGATGAGGGATAGTTCAGCATCCAGCTCAGCTTCTTCATCAGTGACAGATCTGTACTGCACCCCCTCCAGCAGTAGGTCATGCCTCTTCCTCCCGAGTACAGCAAGAGACTTCAGCTTGAGTGCCAGCTTATCAGCTTGTATGAGGCCTTATGAGGTACCTTCCAACAGGGCGCCCTTCTGGGCTCAGAAAATCTTGGGGAGTGAGCATTATTTTTTTGCTTTGTGAGTAGTTCTTAAGTAAACTTTGCGTTTTCCTTCCAAAATAAAGAGTTAGCATGAAAATGTCTGAGTATGTGTGTCCTAGTGGGACTTCCAGCCCACTTGTTCTGTTTTTCCTTGTCTGGGAGTTAAGAGAGAAATGCAGAGTACAGCCTACCAGCGTGGCAGGACACAAATCATTCTGTTCCACTGGCTGGAGTTACTGTTTGTTTCTGTAATGCTGATTTCTAAGGAGTCTCTATCAGGTTTTTACTATGGTAGGCAAACACAGGCTAAAAAAAAAAGCAATCCTGACACTTAGTGATACAAGAAAACAGATAAGGTAGAGAAAAATGGAAAAAGTAACGGCCTCAATGTGTGGTGACTTAAATGTTTTTATGTACCGTTTTCCTGAGTGGTGATCTGGACAGTCATACTCTCCTTTGCATCCTCCCTCCCTTTCCTTCATGCAGACACAGCAAAATCAATAAAAACAGAAATAATTTGGTGTTGGTGGGGGCAAGGTGGTTGTCATTTTTGTCCTTTCTAAGGTCCACTCGTGCAATTCACCCCAAATCAGGTGTTGTTTGTGGTAATATCTGCACATATTCAGCATTCTATAGGAAAACATTCGCGTTCAGCTTGGTTTTCCTGAGTTTAAATGAGCAATACCTACGGGGAATGTTCAGCATGCTTCTGACTAGGAGGAGGAAAAAAATTTTGTGATAGCATACCAGTTTTGTTTGTGGGACTGCATAGTAGGTTGGTCTTAAATGGGAACATGCACAGTTATTGTATTGATGTAGTTGTACTGAGGTCACTGTACTGGTATGATTCCTGATGTGGTTCAAAGCAGTGCAAGATATACTGGGAGGATAAAATTCTGTTGTTCCTGCACAAGGGAATCAACCTAAACAGTTGTACTCAGATAACTACAGTAGGATAGCTCAACTGATGGTAAATTTTTGCAGTGCAGATACATTTTTCCCCAGTATTTGTTAGAGATTGTGGAATTGCCATTCTGGATTCTGTTCTTTACATTTTTTAATGCTTTAAAAAAGTGTAACAGTTGTTGTCTTCTGCCCATGCGCCCCCCCCCCCCCCCCGCCCCCCTTGCCCCCACTTTTAAGCATTAAAGCAGCTTTGAAAGGTTCTGGTGAATTTTTGGGGTACTTTTTTACTTTTGGAGCTTCTTTTAATGCCTGCTTTTGCCCAAGGAAGAGAAATGGGAATGTCACTTGGAATTTAGGACACATGCCTGAGATACTTTGTACAATCAGATTTATTGACCCCTTCACTTTCTTGCTTGATAAGCTACCAAGCAAAATAAAATGCTCTGTGCGAATGCTGTGCTGCTTGATTTAGACAAAGCATCATGCTGAGTAGTGGTGTTGCTAGAGAAAAATCCAAAATGTGTCTAAAGACTGAGGAGTGTGTTTTCATTTTTAAAAGTTAATGTGTATTTAAGCAAGTCCTTAATAGATTGAATCACATAGTCGTTTCCTGCTCAAATGTAATAAGCTACTTTTGACCTCATTTTGCTATTCTAGGGTGCAGTAGAACCCATGCAGATTGACGTGGATCCACAAGAAGATCAGCAAAATGCACCTGATATCAACTATGTGGTGGAGAACCCCACTCTGGTATGTGCTGGTTGAGGGCTAGTGGATTACATTTCTTGGGGATAGCCTCTTTAAGGTTTTTGAAAAACTCCCTCATTTTACTCCTTGTCAAATTGTTACTTAGAGATTAATAGATTATCTACAAAGCAAGGTGGGGTAAGAATAGCAGTGACCTCTTCTGTAGCTCCTTGTCATGTACTGACCTCTACTGCACCTTCTGAGGTGAAGGAGGAATTGCTGTTTTGTGACTTGCTGCGAGCTGCCTGTTTGACACGGTTTCCATTCTGAAATAGTTTAGTACATCTCTGATTACTTACAGGGACATCATTCCTTTATTTTGAGGTTTGTTCTTTGAGGAGCAAGGCTCAGGTGCTTTAAGTATATAATTAGGATAGAATTCTTTCATTGTTTGGTCCTCTGGAGACTGGCTAAAACCCACAGAGCTGTAGAGTTATAAAAGGCTGTATTTTCTTATATCAGTTTATTCAATTTTTAGTTAACAGTTTGAGATTTTGGCCAATTTTTATGTATCAGCTCTGTAACAGTGAGAGATGGGTGTTGCAGAAGAGAACAAAAATGTTAATCAGAAAAAGTTAAAGCAACATTAAAGTTGCAAAATAAAGCATTCAGTTAGGAAGCCTTGGATCTCCCATAACCTCTGAAGCTTTAATTTGTTCCTCTTGTCCCTGTGCCTTATAACAGTTGTCACATGGTTATTCACTGTTTACTGCACGGCCTTCTTTTTTTTTTTTTCTTTTTTTTTTTTTCTTTCTCTTTTTGGTTGGGTTTGTTTGGTTTTGGTTTTTTGGTTGTTTTTCAGTGTATGATCTGATACCTTGTTTGATTTCATTGCATTTCAATTCTGTTCTGAAGCTAGAGTGATGAAGCAATTATGTTGTGACCTTTATGTCTTTGTTATTACTATAGCATCTAAGTGTTCCACAAAAATTAGTGATTTTCTTTTCACCATAACTGATGTGAAGGGCCATAATTCCCCTTTGACATTCAAAGAGCTGAGGAGTAAAGTGAAATTACTCAGTGATTTCAGGAGTATTGTGCACCATCAGGCATGAAACTGTGGAAGAAAGAACGCTCCTGCCTTTGTATTTTTCAAGTTCTGTAGCAAATAAAGCAGGAATCCTAAATGCAAATTTTCAGTGTACACAGTTCTGTTTCAGTCTCAGAGCAAGATCATTCTTGCACTGAATCAGGCAAGAGTCATGTTAGAAAATGCTACTGTAGCTTCTATAGCAGTATCTTAATTTAGACATAGAGGGGTGAGGGAGTCAGACGTGACACAGGATGCATATTAAATGTGGATGGGCAACCTGAATCTAGTATTTCCTACTGCCTGAATGCTTGACTTTGCCCTGAACATTCTGCTATGGTTGTTAGCATGTGTACTTCTGTTTTTAGGAAATCTCCCTGCAATGCCGTATCATATCTTTACTAGATGTTTTGAGCTCCTCTTCTCCCTCGCCCACCCCAACATCTGTTAAGCATTCAGAATTTAAACCTCAGATCCTTCCTCAAGAATAAGAGACCCTGTTTGTTCTCAAAGGAGATGTTTTAAGAAATTAGTATGAGCAAAAGAATGCAATTGTCATATGGAAACTATTTTTCAAGGAAAAACTACATCTGTAATGGTTGTCTGGTTTAAGAAACTTCAGCTCAAATGATGGAATGTTGACAAAATTATTAACAGGTGATATAACTGATGCTTAGGGTGGGTGAGCTGATTAGCCTTAATGGACAGCATCAGAACTGAAATAAAGATGAATTGTAATGTACTGTATATTTCTGAGAAAATTACTAACGTTTGAAGAACGCAGAAATGGAATAATCTTACCTGATTTTTTTATTTGTCTGAGTCAGTTGCCCTTTGTGAAGGGGTCAGGACTGCAGAAAAACCTCTGCTGGTCACAATGTAGTAGCCTGATTTAGTGTTGCCATCTTTGCTTTCTAAGACAAAGTTTTGTTTGCAGGATTTGGAGCAGTATGCATCCAGCTACAGCGGTCTGATGCGAATTGAGCGGCTGCAGTTCATTGCTGATCACTGCCCACAGCTGCGGGTGGAAGCTCTCAAGATGGCACTGTCATTTGTCCAGAGAACTTTCAATGTTGATGTGTATGAAGAAATCCACAGAAAGCTGTCTGAGGCCACCAGGTACTAAGAGATCATGGGAACCTTGGGAGCTTTTTTGACTTAAGACTGGTGTGCCACAATGGGGGACTTTGCATGTAATACTAGCAAATTGTCTTTGCCTTTAGAATTTGATAGCAGTGAAATGTGTGTGTGCAGGCCTAAGGTCTCATGCTTTTTTAAAAGATTAAACACAGAAGACATTATCTCGTTCTGAAGTGTTAGTGTTTTAAAAGGCTATAGGTCGATATTGAGGAAAGTTTAGTCCTTGCAAATGCTTGAAATATTAATGAACACAATTGTCTTTCCTTAGGTAGATTACAGAGATGAAGCCTCTCCTAGATGCTCTTGTGTTTATAAATTAAAACCATATCTAACTCTTTGCCTTGGTTTGGTTTGGTTGTGTGTCGTGTCGTGTCGTGTGTCGTCCCCCCCCCCCCCCCCCCCCCCAACAGGTTTGCTATTAAGGGTAGCCTTTGATACTTCACTTATCCATCCACAATCCCTGTCTTTGCATTATTTTTGTTGCTATGCATATTTGTTGATTTCTTGTCTGTTTTGCCCTGGGAGTTTTTACCATGTGTGTGACAGTATGTTCATTGCTTTCTTATATGTGAAAAGGACTGTTGGTAAAAAACCAAAGAAACAAGCAATCCCCCCAGAAAACTCAGAACGTGTTTTTCTGTTTAAGATCGTGGAAAGTGAGTTCAGTGCAAGTAGATATGTTGATCTGAGCTGGATGGAAAAAGAAGTTGCATAGTATCTGTGCAGTGTAGCTTTGTTATCAAGCCATTGCAACATAGCTGGGGAGAGAACTTGTAAACTTGTGCACTCTGTGTCCCATACAGAGATGTCTGATGTGATTCAAAGACTCTTTAGAGTCGTTAAATACTTTCAGAGAATGTAATAATTCATTGCAGCACTGTTACTAACTTGCTTTCAGCTGATTTATAGAACAGGTTGTTTCTTTAAAATTAGCAATGACTAATTGCTTGTTAATAAAATACCTGTGAAAGATCGTTAGGATAATTTTGAGAAGAATTTGTAAATATCTGTGATGCTTATGTTGCTGTTTTCACTGGAAATCTTAGCAGTCTTTTTTCTGCACCATCCTCGTCTTCTTTCAACTATTTTGTGTATGCAGTACTGTTTGTTAGGGTAACAGTGCCAGGTACTTAGCAGACCTCTGTTTTGAAAGGTTTGCAGCATAACAGCCCCATTCAAACTCTTTCATTTCAGAGAACTGCAGAATACACCTGATGCTGTCCCTGATAGTGGAATTGAACCCCCTCCTCTTGACACAGCTTGGGTTGAAGCTACACGCAAAAAAGCTCTTCTTAAACTGGAGAAACTCGACACAGATCTGAAAAATTACAAAGGGAACTCCATCAAGGAGAGTATCAGGTGAGATGCAGAAGGCTCTGCTGGAGCAAGGAAGAGCATTTTGCTCCTCCAGGCACCTAACACAGGATGTCAGCTGCATTCAGTGCCTTAGGTCAGTGTGTTGAGTTACTTGTTTGGAACAAACTGACTGTGTCACTTTCTGAGCACACAGTTCATTGGTATTTTAATTCCTGTGCTCCAGGAGAGGCCATGATGACTTAGGTGATCATTACCTTGACTGTGGGGACCTCAGCAACGCTCTCAAGTGTTACTCACGAGCCCGTGATTACTGCACCAGTGCTAAACATGTTATCAACATGTGCCTCAATGTCATCAAGGTAGGAAGGTCTGCAAGAAATGGTACTTGGTGCCTTTCTGGTATCTGCTGTAAAGTCCACCTGTACTTTGCTCTGATTATACCTCTTGTGTCTGCAAGGATACTGCTTATCTAAGTAACACCACTTATCCATGCCTATTCTACACCATTTCTGGCTCTCTACAGGTCAGTGTCTACCTCCAGAATTGGTCTCATGTTCTGAGCTATGTAAGCAAGGCTGAGTCTACACCAGAAATTGCAGAAGTAAGGTCCTGCTTTTTAACTTGCATGAGTTTTCCCTTTGTTTTCTTCAAAATTTGTAAAACTATTTATTACTTTCCCCCATCATGACTTGGTCCCTATAAGACTCCCTTCTTCTTGCAGTCTGTTCTTCCTCTAATCCAGCCTCCTTGGCTGCTGTAGTATTTCTTTTGAGATTTGTTGTTGCTTTTCTCCCATGATATGTGTGTAGGAAAGCTGACTCATGGTAAAAACTGGGAGACTTCCCATCCTCAGTTCTTGCCATAGTTCCCAAGACAAATAAGATGAAGTTATCGTGCTGCTGAGATTTGCAAGTTACTTATTAGGATGAAGTATCCCAAGGGCAGTTGTAATCAAAATGGTTTTCATACTGCTTGCTCACTACTGCTTTTTCTTATCCTTTAGCAAAGAGGAGAAAGAGACAGCCAGACACAAGCAATTCTCACCAAACTGAAATGTGCAGCAGGTGAGTGAATCCTTCAGCTTCCTGTATTGTCTGCCGGTCTTTCTGTCTGTTAGCTGTCCATAGGGCTCTATGACAACAGTGCGTGCTTGGTTTATTTTTTTCTCTCAGATTTGACAGACTTTGTAGTTTCTCACCAGAAACACAAAATTTAATAAAGCTGATGAGATGGAACTGCTGACTTGTTTTTGCCATTTCTTTTTGCTCCCTAAGTTTCTTCAGAGAGGATGCCAGTGTGAATCAACACAGTTCAAAGGATGCTAGATACTGTCTGAGAGTCGCATTTCACTTCAATAGTGAAGGCACTAGCAACCATGTGGGGGCCTGTCCTCCTCCCCAGATTTTGCAATTTCTCCTAACTTGTATATTATTATAAACAAAGAACTAACTTTTTCTGGTTCCTAGGCTTGGCCGAACTAGCTGCTCGGAAGTACAAACAGGCAGCAAAGTGCTTCTTGTTGGCATCATTTGATCACTGTGATTTCCCTGAGGTGAGGACCAAGAGGGACCTGTGTGCAGGTGTTGGAGGGCATGTAATTCTTCTAAGTATCAGGTTGTAAAATTCACATATTGTAGTTATTCTCACAGCACTCCTGTATAGTTTGGCTGTGAACTGTGGGGGTTTTGTGGTTTTTGTTTTGTTTTTTTAAAAAAGTCTCTGGTTTTGGGTTCTCTAAATGATCTACTCTAGATCACATAGGAATTACTGGCGAGATTTGTGTATCTGTGTAGCTCAACCAAAAGACTGGCTGTTGGAATTGGTTTCTGATCTCTTAGCAGTGGACCATCATTCCTCAGGCTCTGGGTAAATGCCTGAGAGCATGCAGAGTGGTTCCACTGCATTGACAAGGACTGATCTTCTCACTGTGTGAAGGGAAGGCCTGGGGTGGAATACTTAATTCCAACCTTCTGCCATTTTAGTAGTCAGTGACAGCTTTCTCTCTCTCTAGCTGTTATCTCCTAGCAATGTGGCTGTGTATGGTGGTCTCTGTGCCCTTGCTACCTTTGACCGTCAGGAACTGCAACGAAATGTTATCTCCAGCAGGTAAGTGATGCCTTGGGAGCAGTTTGTACGTACTGGACATCTTTTAGGACATGGGACTTTGGTTGAAAGTGGATTCTGACAGGAGTAATAGCTTTCTCATACAGGAGAGAAAGAATCACTGAGCCTTAGTTTGGCTTTAGCGTTAAGTGACGTTTCACTGTGTAAAACACAGTGCTTAATCAGAGCTGAAATTTTTGTAGTATAATGGAAGTTTCCAACCCAGGTCAAATCCAACATCTACATAGCCCAATTTTCTATCTCCATCAGCAGTCCATATCAGATATTAAATCAGAGAGATAGAGCCCTACAGAAGGCAGCTGTAACATAATTTGCCTTCATGTTACCACTTGTTCTGGTGTACGTTAATGATATTAATACAATTTAATAATTGTTAATACAACTTGCAGTGTAATCTAGCTATGACACATACAAGGTTAAGAGAATTACAGTCTTTGGAAGAAAATGGACATTTGTGTATCATAGATTGAATTACAATGATACTGAATTCCTGTCAGCTAAGTGTATGGAAGCACTCATTTTAAATTGATGTGGAAAAAGGGTTGTTACTCTGACTTTTTTTATTGACCGATTCATAGGGTGAGATCCCAGGGTTCAGAAATCTGTGATGGAGAATTGGGAGAGCGCTTGAGAGAATGTGCATCCCAAAGATCTCCCACACTTACTATAGGTTATTTTCCTGAGACAGTTGCATGCTTAACCTACCTATGGCATGCTGTGCTTAGTGAAGGCTGTGCTTTGAAAGGGAACACAAAGCTGGTCAGCACAGACTACAGTGCATGCACAGATGTGGCCTATGTTTTCTGGTGGTGTATCCCGATTTTGGCCTATTCCCACTCATTTTTTTGTGGACAAACACTCCTACTGCTTGGTTTCTCAAAAGTCTCTTGCCTTCCTTTGCCATAGCTCTGATGCTGTGCTGCATCTCTCTGTGTTCCAGGCTCCCAGCCCTGCTGAAAATGGGCTATCTGGTCTGTTAGAGAGTAAATTCTTGGAATCTTCAAATGATAGTGAGACTTTGTAACTTTGCAACTTGGAGTGATGGGGTTGTGGGGTATTTAAGTGGTGGGTTCCAACGTCTGATCACTGCCATCTTCATCTGTAGCTCCTTCAAATTGTTTTTGGAGCTGGAGCCACAGGTTCGTGACATCATCTTCAAGTTTTATGAATCTAAATATGCTTCATGCCTGAAGATGCTGGATGAGATGAAGGTGAGTTGCAGGGGAGCAGTGCACAACAGACCCTAAAAGTTCCCTTTGCCTAGCCTTTTGTGAGAAGCAGTGACAGTTGAAAGTAGCTACTAAGAGTGTTCAGGTCTTCTGTCTCCTGATGTGGTGAATGGGAGTAGTTTAGCAGTAGAGGGTGAGGAGAAATGATAAATTTTTGAAATATATTGCTAGTTCTTTTGTTCATTCTTGTTTTATGGTATTGTCTTGCTGTAGTGTAGTATCCTTAAGGTTTAAGTATATACACATATGTTTCAGAACATAGGAATAATACATTTTTCCTGTCTGCTTCTCAGATTCTGATGTGGTTTGTTGTTTGTGGTTTGTTGTTTTTTTTTTTTTTTTGCGCAGGACAACCTGCTGCTGGATATGTACCTTGCACCTCATGTCAGGACACTTTATACCCAGATTCGAAATCGTGCCCTTATCCAGGTAATTGTTCCTGTAATCCTGAGAGGTGGATGAACAGTGAGATAGGCCATGTCTTTGTAGTTCCTTTTCCCATGGCTTTTCAGAGGCTGGGGAGTACGCTTGGCAACTGCATATTTTCTTCTTCTAGTACTTCAGCCCCTATGTGTCGGCAGACATGCGCAAGATGGCCACTGCTTTTAATACCACAGTGGCTGCTCTGGAAGATGAACTGACTCAGCTGATCCTGGAGGGACTGATCAATGCCAGAATAGACTCGCACAGTAAGGTGAGTGCATCTGAGCCACAGATTATAGACTGAACAGATGTAGTAAGAGTAGAAACTCTCCATTCTTTGGACACTTTGAAGTTGCATTCATCTATTGTGACTGGTATTTTCAGGAAGGCTGATCTGTGTGTAAACTCTTGACTCTGTGATACCTTGGCTTTGCTCCCTTGTGCAGAAAGGGCTTCCTGCTGTGGAAACCTGTTGTAGCTCCTGTGTACAGTTCTCTGTATTGGTTACAGATTCTTTATGCTCGAGATGTAGATCAGCGCAGCACAACTTTTGAAAAGTCTTTACTAATGGGTAAAGAGTTTCAGCGACGTGCCAAAGCTATGATCCTGCGAGCTGCAGTCCTGCGTAACCAGATACATGTCAAGGTATGGGCATGTTAAGTATGGACTTTGAGACAGTATTAAGATTTTTAATTTTTTTTTTAACAAAATATAAAAGTTGGTGAATTGAAGGTTCTGGAGGGGAATGGATTTATTGTGTTCATGACTGGACAAATTCTTACAATAGTAAATACTAAATATATAAGGAACAAGTGTTTTTAGCCAATACATTGACCTGCTTGTACAACGCAGAATGTCCTTCGAAGTTTATATGCTTGGGTTGATTCTAACTAATTCATTCCGACTAATTCTTCATACACATATCTTTTATCGTATCGAAACAAAGATTGATTGAAGTAAGTTGTTTGGTTTTTTTAGTAGAGGAAGTAAAAAATGCATGAATTGCTTGGAGTATTCCTTCTAGGATGCAGTTCCAAAAGAATGCCCTTAGGGAGGATAGGCCATCTGCCACAGAATGTATTAAATTCTGTAGTATATTAATCTCTGTGATAAATAAATGCCAGATAGGATTAAACTTCTGGGACCAACAGCACCTTGTGCATAGCAAATAAGAGTGGCTTAAAAGTTCTGGTTTGATGTTTTTAGGAACAGTTCTTGTGAACTGTAACTAGTAGTTGTAAACACAAAGCTTTTGCAAAGCCATCATTATATATGAGTTGGGGGTATGCTCTCCCCCTGCTGGTATCCTGCTGTGCTTCACCTGTGCTTCATTTGGTCTCTCAGGAAGCACTCTGCAGGATATTTACACATCACTAACTAGGATGTGTTTTGGTCTTGTTGCAGTCTCCTCCGAGAGAAGGTAGCCAAGGGGAGCTTACTCCAGCTAACAGCCAGTCCAGGATGAGCACCAACATGTGAAAAACTTCGTGCACTACCAAAAGAAATGGTCCCTCCAGGACTGTACCCAGTGTCTCACCCACTAACTGCTGAGCTTCACAGACTGTCCCTGTCTCCCTCACTTCTTGCTTGGATTGAGAGAGTCAGGGCTGATGGTGGATAATATGAATATTCCAATAACTTCAGTTCTTGAAAAGAAATTCTTTCTAAAAACAGCATCCCTGCAATGGGTCATCATTTCAGTTTTGGTAGAACATCTTCTTTCATTCTCCTTCTTCCACTGCTCCATAAAGAGCTGTCGGGTTATTCATACAGATGCTGATTTGAGAGTTTTTCAGCTGCTATTAGTTTTCTTGTTTTAAAGCTGCAAAAATAGTTAGCGTGAAGTTGAATGGACAGGTGTGATCTAAGATGAATTTCGCTGGCCTGAAAGTACTGCCTTGATTCTGAGCAATGCTGAGCTTTCTGTTTATTCCAGATAAACTTGCAAGTGCATTGCTCTCAGTTACGGAGCTAGAGTTCTGATGGGAGAGGAGATTTCCTTTGAGAAACTTGTAATGATTTTTGATCTACACCAGAAAACATGGCACTGCTTCCATGCATTTGGTCACAGGCCTTTATTTTAGGGTGTTATGTTTACCTGGATCCAGGTTCTTTGTCTCTGGTCTCTGTTTTTAAAGACCTGTTTCCTGATGTGTTTCCCACTTGTGCATGACCTGGCTTTGGGGTCCAGTGTTATCATAGCAGTAAATCTCTACTTCATGCAAATATTGCTGCTTGTCCAGTCTTACTGCTATAGTGTGTGATGGTTTCCCAACATGTGCAACAGTTGCTTCTGGTAGCATGGATAAATGCCATAAAATACCACTCAAGTCCTGTAGAAGAGCTGAAAGCAGCCAATCTAGGTGCCTGCTCTCCAGGTGCATTTATTCTGCTTTTCCTTTTATAAAGGGATTAAAGGTGGCAGCCCAGGTGTGTGCGTGTTCTGTGTTAATGAAAGGAGATATGCACTGAATTTTCTGAAGTCACTGCAGCCTTGCATTCCATCTAATCCATAAGGCAAGCTAAGAATTTTGATCCAGCTCTGACTGGTCTGGCAACTGACTACAGATGTTACTGTTAATGTGTTAATGCCTTTTTTTTTTTTTTTTTTTTTTTTTTTTTTAAATAAGTTGTTATATCTAGTGCATTAAACAGTAGGATTAAAAAGTTCCTGAGTATTTGGAGTTTTGTGTTAAAGTTGAGTTTTAGGTATTTTGATCTCAAGCCATAGATTTTTTGCTAAGCTTGATGACGTTTTGTAGGCCATTGTATTTTGCTTTCTGATCTGGTTGGAGATGTAGCTTGGATGAACTGTGAAGAACGTGCAATTTGAGGGAATGTTCTAACAGCAAAATTCCTGGACTGCATTTGCACAGCTGCTGAACTGCACCAGTGTGCTCTCCTGGCTTTCAGTGCTTTTTATGACGTAGGTGCTGAAAACGGAAGCAATAGTTCCTGTGAGGTCTTTGGTTAAATGTTTTCCATTTGGCATGGAAAAGTTCTCCAGTTTTTGAGGAGAGGAAAGAGAGAGCTAGTTAATCAAGAACTTTGAGTCAGACATCACTGCTGGCCGGTTTAGTGAGAAAGGCAAGTTGAGTCCTCAGGTAAATTGCTGTACGTCCTTGTAGAAGTGCTGGGAAAGTAATTTTAATGCCTTCTGCTCATGCTGAAGGAAAGCCATTCAGTCCTATAATACTATTTAAACTTTCTGGGTTTCTTCCTAAAATGGGCCACTGGTCCTGTTTCTAAGGAAAAGATCTTATGCTTTGCTCTTGAAAAGATAGTTTTGCAACCAAATTAAGTAAGTGCATCATGTCATCTGGCTATCTTTGCTGACATACAGCTTCCACTCTCTTGATTTTATTAGATTACTTTTGTTCCTTCCTGGAGGCTTTCTGCTGGAGGAATCCTCCATTGTAAATGGACGTCTTCAGCATACTGACTGGAGAGTCTCTGCTCTTGCAGACACTAGTGCTTGTCCACTCTTGGGAGGTGGCAGCTGGAAGCGCATGTCCTTTAGCAGTCAGCATGGAGCCCACGAGGTGGCAACAGCAGTTTCCAGCTCTTGCTGTGGCCCGAGGAAGTTCCATAGCTGGGGCAGGGGTGATCAGTTTCTTCTCTCCAGACAAAAATGCTTACAACCTCTTTTGGACAGATAGAGCATTTCTTTTTCATTGATTAGTTCATTGGTGCTGTTCAATAGTGTATGGTTTTGTATAGATTTATTGGCACGTAACTCTTCTCTTTAGCCTGTGAAAGAAGCTGCTGTTGCTTTAGGATCTTGTAGATGTGAGTCGGGGCTGTCCAGGCATATTTATTCTAGATACTGTTCAATGCCTGCTTCAGTCCTAACTACCCACCAGTCCAAAAATCAGGAAATAATAACAGAGCACAGATATAGTTCTGTATAACGTGCATTCATAAGCAGTCTCCCCCAGTGAAAGATGATTCTTACCTTAAATTTCTAAGTAATTTCCATTCTTACCTCAAATTTTTAAGTAATTTCCCAAGTGATAAATGGGAAAATAGTAACTCACACAGAATGAATTTCCAGTGATTCCTTGTGACCACCAAGGTAATTCAGTGGATGAAGTTTTGTGGGATCTGCAGCATGTTGGTATGTCTAGGATATGTTCAGAGGAACTTATTTAAAGTGGATTTCATGAACTTGTGCAGCACCTTTTTGTTGATGAGGAAGGGGATGCCAGTGGTAGGCCATAATTGATGGTGTCCTCATGCAGTGTAAATCCTGCTTTCTTTACCTGACCTAGCTAGGGATAAAAGAAAACCAGTTGGAAAGAACCTGGTTCTTTTGGCAAAGGCAGTTTTAAATTAGCACAGCTAATTTTAGTGGTGATGTAAAAACTGCCATTATGAGATTTGTGTTGGGAGTCATTGGGGATGTTTGGTAATTATCTGGCCAGAACTTGTCCAGCATAGTGGTCTGTGTTGCTAAGATTTGTAGAGGGAGGTCTGTAAGAGAGGGAGATTATATTACTGCTTGGACTGTGGCTGGGTGCAGCATCACCTGTCATCTGAGAGACTCCAGTGGATGAAGGAGGAAGTAATAGAGTTCTGTCTTTGCCCCTTGCTATTGCATGTATGATCTGTACATTGGTTTCTGGCACACTGCCGTAATGGTCTTATGGACACTGCCGTTTCCTAACTTAGTGGAAATTTCAGCATTGTTCCATCCTCTGGACGACTCCCAAAACTGCCACTGAATAATGTATTATTTCTGATACATGCAATGTAGTATAAACTTTCAGAAAAACAAATGAGGAAACTAATAATAGCAACAATGCTTCTGACAAAGACCCATCGTGCATGGGTACAAAGCGCTGGTCAAGCATTGATTTCTTTTTTGTTGTTTGTTTGGGTTTTTTTGGGTGGTTTTTTTCTTGTTTTTAATAATAAAGCCAACTTAATTTGTGTATTCAAGGTTCTTATGCCATCTCCTTCATTACTTTTTCTCTGAAGCAGATGACAGTGGGGGAGCAGTGTTCTCCACAGGACAGTGCTCTTAGTATTTTCTTGTGCCACCCGCTTGTGAGAGCTGAGACTTACACAAGGCAGCATTTAATTTTTTCAGTAGTCCATCAACTGTGAATTTGCAGTAGGGTGAAAAACACCAAACTGGTATGGAACTGACATCGCTTATCTCTGATGCTGTTAGGAAGTAGGGGATGAATTACTCTCTGCTTTGCAAATGAGCTTTGTTCTTCAACTGATATTTTGGCTTCTGCATTCCTATGGATCTGTGAATTCCATTCAACGTTTCATAGCATCTGATAGAACAACCTGGCTTTAGATTATCTCATAGGATAACTTGATCAGGCTAAATTAATGAGATGATAGGGAACAGAAACTGCTTAATAGGGTATGTCAACTTCTAACAGAAATGTATGAGATTCAGTAGTTAGAAGTTTGGTAAATTCATAATGCAAGTAAGACCGTTTCTTGGCAGCAAAGAAATAATGCAAGCTTAGGCTTCAGTAGACTTACTAAAAGTTACAGACTGAAGGGTAGCTGCAGAAGCAAGAGATGGTCTAATTCAAACAATAATTCAAGTGGCAAGACCTGAAAATCTGTCTTATGTGGTAGATCAGGCTAGGTAATCTTGCTGTCCTTGATCCCACAGATTACCACTGTTTCAGTTCTATAATACTTCTGCAGCTATAGCTTTGACTATTATCCTCCATGTGCCTGTAGTTTATGTGACTGTGAAGTCTATGTGTACCTAAAGTTTGTACCCTGTAAATACACACTGAGATCCAGGATCTTCAATCTTTGTTTTGATGTACTACTCTTTTTTTTTTTTTTTTTTTTTTTAATTCTCTGATATCTCATCTCGTAAGCTGTTTGCCGAATAAAGGCAGTTGGCTTTCTTTGTCAGGTGAACTACTACTACTTCTTGTGTGCCTCTGAAAATGGATTTAGATGCAAGAATCCAGTCTCCCTTAAACCCAAAGACTGAGGATCGTTTTCACCATCATTCTACATGCAGACCACTGCTTTTTCCTCCTTCTACTTCCATTAAATAGTGTATATCTTCTTGAGAGACTGTGAAACAGAAACAAAATAGGACATTACCTTGCTGAGTTGGCTGGCTGCAATTTTTTGATTAAACAGGATAGTTAGTATATTGCCTAGCCTGGAAGTAATCCCTAGTTAGTGTAAGTGCAGGTGTGCCCAGCACGAATGGTAAATGGCTCGTCTTTACTCATGTTGTAATAGTGCCTCCTAATCCGCAAGCATTGTTTATTAAGAAATTGATACACTGGGTCATCTTTACCTTATAAATTGCAAGGTTATCATCTTCTAGATTGTCTGTTGAAAGGTCAGATTGCAACTTTTCTTTCCATTAGTGTGGTGATGGGTAGTTAGATGCACAAAGGGAGTTTTGTGTTGCAGTCCCTAACTGAACAGTATTGCAGTCCTGTGTTAGGAGCACTGCAGTCTTCTCCCATGTTACGGGAAAGGAGCTAACAAGATAAGTGTGCATCTATCTGCCTTGCCTATTAAGAAATGCCTTGGAAGAGGGGGTGGGGATGAATATGCCTTAAATACTAATTCTTTATAGAAATGTGTCCAATTAGGATTCTCAAGTATAAGGCCCTTCCTGAATTTAGGAGCCTAAAGCCAGCTTGATCCTTTCTTCACACTGGTAAGTGATTCTGTGATGAGACTGTATTTGTGAGAGATGTGTTCTAAAATCCCACTGTGTTGTTAATATGACCCAAATCTCTCACATAGCACCAGTCCGCTACTATGTTGTAACAGTGGATGTTTCTCATGCAAATGTCTTTTCTGACTTTGTGAATTTTCTCTGGCACAGTGAGCAGGAGAATGACTGAGCTTTCTGATGTTTTTGGGAAACTGTGTAAACGGTAAGCAATTTGAAATTCCATGATAATGAACATTTAGCTTTTTATTAGAAGAGGGGCTTTTTGAACAGACCAGGGAACTCTGAATACTCGACGGCCTTAAAAGTCTATGCCTGTATGAGGAACGAAGTGGACTGTTTACACAGGAGGTGGGAGACGTGGTTTCAAGTTCCCTTCTTTAGATAAGGCAAAGAAGCATTTTTAAACTTGGTTCTCCCACACTAATCACTGGGCTATTTGGTAGATGCCACACCCTTTCCCTCCCCCTCGGTTTCTGTGCTAGTTCCAATTCACAAGGCAAGCTAGAGTAACACCTACCAGCTTAGTGTCTAAACTTGATTTGAATACAAGGGTAGTCAGAAATTGTAAAAGCTGCTGGAAGTCTTGGTTAGCAAGCTGATTAAGGTTGGAAGATGCTATTCCCAGAACATCATAGAAAATATTTTGTTCAAGTAACGAGCAAATGAAATGGGAAGACTCAATAGGAGAGTTTGAACTACTTTTATTGTCATAATCTGTAGAAAGCCACAACTAAATGTTAGGCAGCATTTAAGTCCAGCCTCCAAATGGATATGAAGTTCTTACCTCTTGTGGTGCCTCTAGAGGATTTAGTGTGAATGAATGGGAACAGCTAGATAAAAGCTAGCTAGGTGTAGAGAAATGTCCAAAGGGATTAAGATGCACGTGATCATGTGATAGGGAAGGTCCTTGAAGAAACAGTATGGAAAATTTGAACACAGAATAGAAGAAAGTGAGCAAAAGGGTGACTGACATAAGGGTAGGCCAAGGCCTCTGCTTCACATATGGTACTCTGCTTAGTGATCTGTTAATCTTGCTTGCGGGCTCTCTTGTTATTAATGCTTTGAATGAGAACGTTTCTCCATGGATTGAATACGTCTACAGCTACTAGTAGTTTAGGGTGTTTTTTCAGCATTCTGTTCCAGTCCATGTATGAACTCATGACTGTAAACTATAACATAGTTTGTAATGCAGGTTAAGAAATATAAACTGATCTTGCCAGGGCTCAAGGGGGCGTGTGTACACATGCATGCATGAACACACACACGCACAAGCAGGGAGTAGTTGTTGAGAAGTAAAAAAAAAAAGTGTTAAAAAGGTTTATAAAATAATCAGGGCATGCTGTTATCTCCTGATTCCTGGAAGTGCTGTGTTTCTGTCATTAAAAAAAAAAAAGTCTTGAGCCCCTCTTTTGCTTGGGGGTGGGGTAGGGAAGGGTCTTCCCTCTTTACAGAAATGCATGATGCTGCATTTGTTTTCTGACCTTGGAGGCACTTTTGATTTTTTGTTTATTACTGTTCAGTAATCTTTCTTTTCCAAGGCAAGGGCTCTCAGGCGCTGAGAGGACACTTTGCCAGTGCTTTATGCAGACCTAGTTTTCTGGGTGCTGGGTTTCCTGTTCATTTCCTTTCAGACCCAGTGTAACTTCCAAAAAGGAGTACCTGACAGATTCTGACAAGCAGAGGAAGAATCTCTGCAATTGTGATTCTAGAAAAATAAATGTCACCCAGGTGAAGCATCAAGGAAAAAAAAAAAACCACAGAAGTCTCCCTCCTGACTTCTGTCCTCCCAGTTGTGTTCAAAACAGCTATACCATGTCCAGCATTGATGCTAAATGACCTATTTTATTTTAAATTTGTGTAAGGTACGTCCCTAAGTCAGCTCCAATCTGTGGAGGTTCTGTTGCACAGGCTCAACATACGAACGCATAGCACCAGCTAAAACAGGATGAGCTGTTTTGTTTGTGAAATGAAGTGGCTGCCCATCCAGCCAAACCATCAACTGTTCAGAACTATAGAAAGTGGTAATACGGAGTATCCACTCAGAGTACCTTACTACGTACTGTAAGATGGTCCAGTTGCTAGACATTGTGTTGGCAATTTGCTTGCTTTATTTGCTTACAGAACTGACAGCTTGACCACAACATAATTGCTTGTTACTGGCCAGTACAGTACTGCAGTAGGCTGTTAGAGAAATGTTAGGTTATATACCAGCCTAGAATAAATTAAAATAAAAAAGACCAGTTATGAATAAAGCCTGCCTCCATGGAGGCAAACTTACTGGCTTAAAACAGACATCCTTTAGCAAGCAGGGCATGCTCGTAAACATATGCCAAATCTCTTGATGGTCTGGCCATGTGAAGCAGAGGTTTGACTTGCTAGAACCAGGTTCTTGGATAGTGCAGTGGTTGGGACTGATACCCATCAGAGCCTGACATGCTCTCAGTTGCAGGCAAACCATTTTAGATGGGCAGGAGTGGTTGCTCAGGACCCAGGTGAGGTATGTAACCCTGTGCCATCCTCCCCCCTGCTTCCCACCCCATTTCCTTCTTTCTACTACCCATTCCCCCACAATCCCTGGGCTTTTTTGTTGTTGTTGTTCTTTTCCTCCTTACTGCCCCACCCCCCCCCCACCCCCTTTCCTCCACTTCCCTTGGAAGAACATTATTTTAAGACTGGCTAATTTTACAGTTAAAAGCTCTAGTGCTTATTCATAACATGCCAGCTTTGCCAGACCAAGCATAGCTAGACTTCATGTTTTACAGGCTCCACAGTGCATCATCGCTTTGTTCCCTTCAGTAGGCTACATGTGACAAGAAGGAAAGCATTAACAGGCCTGCTGCTTTTAGTGTGCTAAGAAGGTGCTAGCAACTCTGCAGCAAAGATGCTCAGCCTGCAGCTGCAGGAAATGGCAGCATACTATGGAGCAGGGTCACTAAGCATGCAGTGAAGTAAACTGCATTCAGAAAACAGACCACAGGGAGATAAATTCTCAAAGCTGAGCTAAGCTTTATTTATTTATTCTAGCTTAAGACAGGATGGCTTGACTCCTAGTTCTTCAGTCTCTTAAACAGCTGCAGACCATTGCTGATTTAAAAAAATTTTTTTTTTTTTTTGGCTGCTGACATTCTTCACAGCATACGGAACACTGGAAGGCTACACTGACTGAGTGCCTAGGAGACACACAAAGCCCACAAGGAAAAAGGGTAAAAGCCTGGTAGGGGTCTTGCATGTATAGACCTGCAGCTGGTTTTGACACGCTTCTCAGAATTTATCAGGTGGGAAGGAGAAAGAATGATCATATAATTAAGTATGAGACTTTGAGCAGGGAAAGGGTCATGGACCTGGTTCTGACTTAGTGCATGATTTCAGACAACCCTCTCTATTAAAATAGAGACTTCATTTTACCCTAACCTTTGGCTCATGGGAGACCATTAAGCTTTATCACACCGTATAAAACTAATAATTATGAATACAACAATGTGGTTACAGCAACATCTTATAGTTTTACATTCACGTTTTCAAAGTAGTGCTAGATTCCTTTCTGCATTGAAAACATGGCCTGCTGAAACTCAGACAAATGTGACACATTTTCTATTAGTGAAGAAGTCATTGTGACATTGCTATTTTTAGTGTGCCAGAAGGCTGTTCTAATACAAGACATTTATTCCCCAATATTAAAAACAGGACATGAAGGGCTAATGAACATACAAGAGGCAGATTATGATGGCAACTTACATAGGTTGCCCCCACCCCAAAATGCAGCATTTTTAGTCCTTAAAACACAGAATGAGAAATTTAATTGCATCCTTTTTATTTCAAATGCAGGATAATTCCCTGAGTAAGCAGCTTTTTACTTAAATAAAACTTTTCCAGAACTTAAAATAAACCTGTGGAACAAGTTCACACAGCTGACGGTGAGCTGGAGACGGCATGTTCTTTGGCCCAGGGAAGCAGAGGCCTGGCAGGAGTCTTTAACTATTCATTTCCAAAGCTTCACACTGCACTGTCACCAGCCTCCTTCAGTACAGCAGTCTCCCCCACATCTACATCTCCTCTCCGACTGATCTCTGGGTTTTGAATTACTCTTTGACTACTCTGCCATGAAAGGGATTTTTCATATTTGGTCTTAAAAAGTAATCCATGACCTGAAGAAGCAAGGATGTGGAAAAAAAACCAAAACAAACAGAACAAAACAAAAAAAAACTGAAATGAGATGACTGCACTGGTAAACAGAACAGCTCATTTGTTACAGTTATAAAGAATGGGTCCTCATAGTCTGGAAAATATGTATCCCAAGGCTTTGGAAAAAGAAGAAATATCGTACACAGAAGGAAAAGCAGGCTTTTAAAATTGTACTATAAAATTTTAGACAGCTATGTATGTAGATTTTAACACCCCACCTCCCCAGCCCATAAACCAAAGATTAAAGTAATGAATATAGATGGAAGATGAGACATTTGCTCAATGACTTGTAAGGACAGTGCCACTTACTTACCTGGACAGTCTGCTGTCTCTTTGAATGCTCTTTTCTTGCAGCATCCTCGGCACATGTTAAACACACATTTATTGCCCTGGATTGGGATGGAGTTGTAAAGAAGCTTGTATCAGTGAAAATAAAATTATTGTTAACTATAATAAGCAACAACAATACAGCTCTGCACATTCAGACCTTAGAAAAAAAACAACCCATGAACTTGTAAATTAGGCAGTCACACAGTCCAATGAAGATGCGCGAGCTGATGTTATATGGGGGGATGGATGCGGGGAGCCCCAGCTATCACCTGTTTGTTCATAGAGAACAAAAAACTAAACAATTTCCCCATTCAACTTGTGCAACATCAGTAATCTGTTGGGCAGCCTGAGTTACAGAACACAAGCAGGCAAGTGCCATAAGCACTTTGGAACAAGCATCATGACATTTGTTCCAGGTGAGCTTGCTGTAGCTGTAGGTCTCTGCAAAAGCAGTATGTGAAACAGGGTGCCCAACATGCTTGCTACCACCTGTAGCTATGCCTAAAATAAATGTTACCACAGCAATTACTTCCCTACTTGCAGCTTAAAATATACCTGAGTATATACTAAAATATAACATATGACCCTTAGGGGACAGCAGCAGTTGAGTTGGATAGTTGACAACTTGGCTATATGAGACCAGGTGTACATAGTGCTTTGGCTCACAGAGGCTTAGTGATCATTTAGCAAAGCGGGGTTTTGTTGTTTGGTGTGTCTCTGTCCACTCCAATTAAAAATTCCTTCATGTTTAGGGAGTCCTTGGTTGAATTTTGTTGTTGTTGTTTTGTTTTGTTCTCCCTCCGTTCCATGACATAGCTTAGAAATACATGAGGGGGGGGAGGGGGGGAGGAACACATGACAATAAACCAACCAAAACTACAGGCCCCAGTCCCAAGATTTCGAGGGCTGCCTGCAACATTATAACGATATAAGAACAAAACAAAAATGAGACTAAGCCCAGCTTCAGACAGTCATGGTTGCTGCACCAAGCTGTGTCACCTGGATTAACAATGAAACAGGATGGATTTGAAAGCAGGCCAGATGAATGCTCAATGTTTTCCCAATAACAAGCACTGCAAGAAAAACATTTTCTTCTGTAGCTGCAGCTCCAAACTGAGGCCCAGCTGGCTGTTATGTCTAAGGTGCTGTAACAGCATTACAAAAGAGAGCAACACTACATACATGCATGTGCCCTTGTCTCCCCACCCCCACAGATGTAATGGTACTTTTTCAGCTAGAACACAAAATTATTCCTTGCATCTTACACCTGCTTGTATGTCTGCATGCAAAGATATATTAGCAGCAATAAATCTACTCTGCTCATTCAGCTCAGCAACATCTCCCTGTCAAGGAAACAGCTATGTTCCCCAAGAGAAAATGAACAAAAAAACCGCAAACAAACAAGCAAAATTAACTCATCAAATATTTGAAGTTGCATATATAAAGTTTCAAATATACATGCTATACACAACCTGGAGAACAGCTGGCTTGTTTAACATTGCTAATGGTGAAAGTTGATGTTAATCTGCTAGCAAAAACAGCTGAGTATGAGTAGGTGCTCATTCTTGTTCTGATGAAGGGCATATATCCAAAACCAACAAAAAAACCCATAACTGCAGATTCCTGCCCGACACTCACTACAGACTATACTGTGATGATGTTTGAAGTATTTGTATTAGTACACCAATAACCATGTCAATTATTCAAATTCTCAATCCTTGCAGTAAAACACCCCACCACCACTAACCGTAGTAAAAGGGGTTTTGTTTTCGATTTCACAGTAGAATGTACATAGGTAATTACTGGACATTTTGAGATTTGTTGCCAAGAGATCTTGGGAAGTTCATCTCACTCACTCAACTGTCTCAGCAATAAATAACCTCAGCAGCAGTAAGACTGTACTTTTTTTTTTTTTGAAAGGAAGGCCAATGATCTCAAAAAACCCACCTACGTTAGTGATTTTTGTGCAGCACCTTCACCTGAGCGATTAGTAACAGCAGTTAAGAGGCCTTTGCCTAAGTATAGACTTACCTGCCCCGCCCCCACATCATCAGGACTTGGTATGCATGCATTACTGGACCCTGGCACGGACCTACCTCAGGATTTAGAATCATAGAATGGTTTGGATTGGAAGGGAACTTTCAAGACCATCTAGTCCAATGCCCCTGCCATGGCCAGGGACATCTCCAACTAGTTCAGGCTGCTCAGAGCCCCATCCAACCTGACCTTGAATGTTTCCAAGGATGGGGCATCTACCACCTCTCTGGGCAATCTGTTCCAGTGTTTCACCACCTTCATCATAAACAATTTCTTCCTTATATCTAGTCTGAATCTGCCTTCTTTTAGTTTAAAGCCATTATCCCTTGTCCTATTGCAACAGGCCCTACTAAAAAGCCTGTCCCCACCTTTCTTATAAGCCCCCTTTTTAAGTATTGAAAGGCCACAATAAGGTCTCCCCAGAGCCTCCTCCTGGCTGAAGAACCGCAACTCTCTCAGCTTTTCCTCATAGCAGAGGTGTTCCAGCCCTCTGATCATTTTAGTGGCCCTCCTCTGGACCCTCTCCAGCAGGTCCATGTCTTTCCTGTGCTGAGGACGCCAGAGCTGGACACAGTACTGCACCGGGGGGTCTTACCAGAGCAGAGCGGCAGAATCACCCCCTTTGGCCTGCTGGACACTCTTCTGATGCAGCCCAGGATACGGTTGGCTTTCTGGGCTGTGAGCACACATTGACAGCTCATGTCCAGCTTTTCATCCATCAGTACCTCCAAGTCCTTCTCTGCAGGGCTGGTCTCAATCCCTTCATCCCCCAGCCTGTATTGATACCGGGGGGGGGTGCCCTGACCCAGGTGCAGGACCTTGTGCACTTGACCTTGTTGAACCTCATGAGGTTCACACTGGCCCGCTTCTCAAGCTTGTCCAGGTCCCTCTGGATGGCATCCCATCCCTCAGGTGTGTCAACCGCACCACTCAGCTTGGTGTTGTCTGCAAACTTGCTTAGGGTGCACTTGATCCCACTGTCTATGTCATTGATGAAGATATTAAACAGTACTAGTCCCAATACGGACCCCTCAGGGACACCACTCCACTGATCTCCATCCAGACATTGAGCCCTTGACCACTACATGGTCATTTAATTTCCATTTAGTGGAAATGCTTTAATGGACACTGGCACTGACTTACCTTAGGGTTTCCACATTGATCACATTTCGCATATTTGGCTGGAAAGAAAGAGAGCGTCCTGATTTCAGCAATGGTATTTTTATGTGGAAGAAATAAATTAAAAAAAACCAGGATCAAAGCGTGGCACTTTTCTAGCCAGAAAGACTCTTTTTGAAATAAAAAATACAGTACCTCAAAGAACAGTGCAAAAGTAAAGACACTTTTGACTTAAGTGCCCCTAAGCTAAATCCAAACACAAAATTTTAATCCTCAAGTTAAGTGTAAAAGAGGAGGACATCTGCTTGAAATGCATGCGAAATTTCAATTTCAAATACTAGTGAGTGCCACAATTTAGTTTGGAAAGCATTTTGATCTTAAAAAGAAGCTTACAGTGGATCAGTGACCTACTTCTTTGATCCTTGTTTTCTTTACTAATGAACATAATTTGAATCACATTGCCTACTACCAAAATTTCCCGATAATCCCTCCCTCTTCTTAAAGAAGTTTCTACAACTACATAAACAAGGAAAATAAATAGTGGCAATTTATGTCAAATGTGATATCGGCAAGTTTCCATGCATTTATGCCAATAAATGGAACTTACGTTTTAAAGATGGATCAAAGCTTTTATTTGGATTTCTTAACTTCTTTTTTTGTTTATTCTTTGACAGCAGCTCAGAATTTCCATCTTCCTCCTCTTCCAGAGCACGTTTCCCTCGCACCCCTTTTTCAGTCCCACTGGCTCCATTCTCCTTGCATCTCTCCTTTGGCCTGAAACAGTGAATATCATCGTAAGTTGGCTGAAGGGAAGAAGTAGGTGTTCCCTGGCCACTATTCTGGTTTACAGCAATCTGGGTAAACTGTAAACCTTTCTGTCATGGCTAAATTACAAGGAAGCGTCATTGACTTTAGACGTGGAATAGAAAAGCCTAACTTTTTTGTTAACATTGGCTGTTAATAACAGACACACTGTCAGATATATCAGTTGGAAAGTCAATGAAAGTTGGCCAGTTAAATTAATGAGGCACCTGTTAACCTGTTATTCCCAGGTTTTACTTAAGTAAATACTTAAGTATTAATCTTGACATGCTCATTTTCTTCAGCCCAATTTTCACAACAGAAAGGGAATAAGGTATCTGAGAAGCTTGTCCATACAACATAAGCATCCTTTATCGAATACAGGTTAGTTCCCATCTTTGCTACCCTGGCAGTTACCAGCAACATACGTGTTACATGTAACAATAAAGTACTGTCAGGTAGCATATTTGTTGCTCATCAGCTTCTCTTTCTGAGCTGCAGTGGAATTCTTGCTTTTTACTTTCCAGAGAGAGAAATCTGAGGAGGATCTAAAGGAGAAGATGCATATAATGAGCAACATCCCCCGAACAAAGCAATAACCAGGAGAAAAACAAACCAGAATAAAAATAATCCAAAGTATTCAACTTACTTTCAAGCTCCTAAAACAGAACTGGATGGCTCTGTACTGATAGTATGGGTGGGAAAGGCCTATGGGTACCTGTCCATGTTAGAATAGGTAACTCACCCTGGCCTGATGTATGGCTGACAGATCCAGTGGAAAAAAGGCAACCCTTCTTTTGGCTTTTCTCCTTCTTTCTGATTAGCTATTTCTTCCTGCAGCATAGAATTACAGTCAGTTTACCTTGAGTTCTCAGGAAATACTCTAAATAATACTTCAAACTCCAGGAAACCACAAATTGGAATTTAAACTAACAGTTACTGACAGTTAAATATAGGCAAAAAAACTCTACTAAGACAGATGAATTGAAGCAGATTTGTAACTCCTAAATCAACTTTATCTCATGTAAAGCTGTTCAGGCTTAAGGGGCTGCTACTGTAGTAAACTACCAATATTGAGGTTGGTAAGCCACAAAGTTCCAACGAAGTAACTAACAGACATCAACTGCATGACATACATGGTAAATTCCCACCAAGTGTGGACAGTGTTGTTCTAGGAGATTAGGGCCCATCTTGGTACCTGGCATCGTAGTTTCAGCTCCCTGTTGACATCTACAATGCCCTCTAGAGTCTTCACTTTTGCTAATTCTTCACGCAGCTGCTGGTAAACTTGAAGCCTGAGGCAAATCCCAAACATCAAGTCATATTTATTCATTATTGCTAGACTGAGGAGATCAACTAAAAATGTCTTTATAAAAGCTTTTTATAGATTTTTCTTGCTGCACTTGCCTTTGGTAGAAGTTTATCTTCTTTCTTGTAAGTCCAGAGAAAAGCACACATATCTGCTCCTCTTTTCCAAATAAATACTTGGCACACAACCAAGGTACTTCTTTGAGATAAGCTAACATGAATGTACAGTGCATCAGCTGCTCCTCAGTAACTGCCCATGGCCATGCTCTTACTCCACAGTAAACACAAGACAGCTTGCCTCACAATGAACAAGGAGTTAGTTAACTCATGTTTGCCATAAAGTGCATGTGTGCAATTACCACATGGTAGCTGATGTGCTGTGAGCTCACGCCCTAGCTTATCTTGTGGTAACTTGTTTGTTCCCCATGCCCTGTTTCCCGGATATGCAGTGAAGGGTAAAGGCCTCAGCCAGCATTCTCTCCAGCCAAGTCCAGGAAAGAAAACTTTGCAGCATACTAATTCTGGCCAAACAAATCCTTGTCCAGAAAAGCCAGACACTTGCTAAGCAGGATGAGCCCTGAAAACATTAAGAGTTCTCTGGAGATACTCACGTGTGATGCCAGAGCTTGAAGAGATGAGCCCTAACATAAGACAATGGACAAGGGTACTTCTGCACTATCTCCAGATACTCCTCAGCCATCTCCCACACCAATGGGTTTCGGCCCTCAAACAAGGCTGGGTTATGAAGATTACCTTCTAGGGAATGAAAAGAAATACTCAAACTTTCATTTCAGGATTGAAACAGAAAACAAAACCTAGACTCTGGAACTTGATCAGCTCTGTTGTGATTCTACTAGCCAGTCACAAACACATCACTCATGTACTCACAAAGAGGAACACAGGGTCCATAAAACTCTAGCCTGACCTCAGGATACTATATTTCACTATACAATTCTTAATTAAGCCATATAGCTCATGTTTAATTAAAGTACATTTTCCAGAAAGGCATCCAATCTTGGCACAAAGACAGTAAAAAAATTAATAAATACAGAAGTCACTGCTTTTGTTGCCCAATGGTTAAATACTTGGATAACGGGTGTCTCACCTTATGTCTATATTCACATTTGTCTGGCCTAAGTTTACAGATATTGCTTCTCACTATGCTTTTCTCTACTAGCTTCACAAGTATTTAACCAGTATTTAACTAGTTAACCAGTATTTTCTAAAAATAAGATTCTACAACCCCCCCCAAAAAATATGTTTTATTGCTTTAACTGCGCAAGTGATGGGAAGCTTTTTCTGATGTCTATCCTAGCTCTTCCTGTAGGAAGTTATGCCAGTTCTTTCTTGTCCCAACCCAACATGAACCATCTGCAGGAATATGAATCAGCAGACGCACTTACTGTATCCACATCCACTCAAAAACCATTCCATTGATTAACCGATGTCACGAAAATATTCCAGGACAACAGGAGTCCAATATGCCTTTGTCAAGTAACTAGATTTGAGCTGTCCACTCAATGGAACTACAAGTCCAACATAACAATTCTCACAAATCTTAAGTGATTCCTGGTCCTGGTCAGAGATGGCCAGTATAAAGAGTAGAGAGAATGGCCACTCAGCTTTCAGTCAAAGCTGTTCACCAAGTCAGTCTGATGTAAGCTTTGAATGAATGTATATAGGGCTGCTAAGAGAGTAAGAAACAGTTCGTATTCTTGTCTATTATGAGTAAAAAGTTCATTTTCTTTACCTGCACTCATGACACCATGCACTCCTGTCTTACGGATACATTCTTCCACATCACTGAGACACTGGATGTTTCCATTTGCAAATACAGGAATGCTTACAGCTTTTCTACACCAGTGAATAAAACAGATGCATAAAATTGAAAATTAGAGTCAACCCAGAAATTCTACTCCTGTCACATAAATTCATTTGCTCTTCAATGCCACAGCACACTCCGCTTAAAATCTACCTTCACAGTATGTTAGCGGAAATCCACTAAGATTGGTACTGCTCACTAACCTGACAGCTTGAATGTGCTCCCAAGATGCCACGCCAGCAAGCGGTCCTTTCTGTTCTTTAGTACGGCCGTGCACAGTCAGCAGCTAGAACACAAAGTGACATTTACTCTTCATGTGTATGAACCACTGGAACAAATGCAATGACAAAAATTTCCCTTCACCTCATACACTTCATGGATGCTGCTGAATTCCCACCGCTATTTCAACAGTGCAGGGACTTTGGTATCACAGAAAGGTATCAGCAGCTCACCTACCATGGCATGGTCTTGGGCTTCTTTCAGCCTGCTATTCCACAGCATGACAAGATCATATCTTGGGAGAACCTAAAGATATCCTATTGCATTGGCTCCCATTTGTGATTCACTTTGGAATTTGTGATATATTGATCTGGCTTACTCCTCAGCAGAAGGCCCGAATACTTTCAGTACTGGCTCTAACTACAGATCGTCTCTTCCAATTTAACTGGAGTTAAATCCTAGAAGGCTGCCTATTTCTTCACTAGTGGTAGTCATCTTTGATACTGTTTTTTTTCTACAGCCCTGTGGATTTCATGCATTCCCACTGCCTCTTGCAGCGCTATGTTAGACTGAGATGCTCAACCACAGTGAAGGATACCACACTATGCAGTGATTACAAGAGAGACTCTGAAATCATGATGCCTTCCATATCATACTAGTGACCTGCTGCCTATGACTGCAAATACATACAATTTCTCTGCATCCCATCTTCTCTGTCTGTAAAACAAAGTAGCCTATTCATCTCCACAGTACACCAAGATCTGGTCATCAGGTGCTTTAGATAGAGACACGTGTCCAATGCAACAGTACAGGGAGCAGCTGCCTCCTTACCTGGCAGCCAGCTTTCTCCAGCATCTGTGCATACTTCACTGTCTTGTCAATTTCTGGGAAAACGCGGATTTTGCATGTGATGGGAACAGAGAGCTTCTCGTTAGCCAGTAAAACTGGGAAAGATTGAAAAGACAGGTAAGTGGGCTGCACAATGCTATGAAAAGAGCCTACTGTCCTCAAGATCTGATACTGGGTGTGATATGGAAAAAGACTGAAAAGTTAATGCTATGCAGTTCTCACAGCTTAAAACAATCAGCAATGTCCTCCGCAATCCTTATTGCATAGGTTAATCAAGTAATAGTTAAACATGAAGCACAAAATGTGGATTCTAACAAGAAGGCACAAATAGTCAGCATTTAATAGCCCTAACTTCTCCACTGCATCAAACCTTCACTTTCAAGGAACCACCCCCCTCAAATCTTGATCATTGATACAGGTTTACTATCATCACAGGCTATTGTACTCCTCCTACTCTGCCAACAACATTAACACTCGCTTGTCCACCTTTCCTACGAGAGATGCTTTGCTTCTTTCCAAACGATCACTCAAATAATCATGACAAGCAGAGTCTTGTCCATGGCAAGCAGAAGCTTATCAACTGAGGTAGGCTGTGGACCCAATTAAGCAGTAAATGTAGGTTACACAGTCCGGGTGAAATCTAGAACACCATGTTAAACTCCCATAATCTTTACACAGTGCACGGAATCAGAAAACTACTAAAAAGAGAGCTAACAAAGACAACCAACAGAAAAACACTGAGCAGTGGCATGCCTGAAATTCTCTTTTCTTCCAGAGCTTGGATGTCTAACATAGGAAGTCACCTGCTATCTTCTAATCCAAATCCTAGGGTCTTTAATGATAGCTACTTCCTATCACCCTTTCAAAGAACTAAGCAAGGTGTATACAGGTGCAAGGAGAAAAGAGTACTCCATCATTTTAAAGAAGGCTGGGGGAGAAGAATGAAGAGGAAGCTTTGCCTACCTTTTATACAATAGCCTAATTCTCCTACTAGACAGCCTGGGTTCTTACCCAACTAGATGACCTGGGTTCTCTTCTCCTTGAAGCTGTTCTGATTTGCATCTTTCACTCCTAAGAAAAGTGCCCTAACAACCACATTACATGCTGGGCAGGGAAGCGCCGTCTTATCTTTCCAGGTTCTCGGCAGTGTCTTTGTGCCAAACATAATTCAAGATTCCCTGGGCCATGGGGAATGCAAACAGAAGACTAACTTCACAGTTCAGACACTTGCTTTGAAGTGGAGTGAAGGCTCATTCTCAGCTCTACACAATGACCAAAACCTTGCTTTTTAAATCAGTTCCTAATATATTTCTTAAAAAAAATATGATACTGTTCACCATGCTACCGATAGCCTGAAAACATCCTACATGAATTAGGAGGAGAGGCATAACTTGCTATGGTGTGGACAGAAAGAGTATGCTGAATTGATCAGAAAAGGGCAACTGTGGCTTCAAGCAGAAACACAACTCCTGGCACCCGAGAACTTCAAAGTGAAAAAGTAAGGCCCTGGAAGTTCTGCTGTTTCTAGAGTTGGAGAGCCACTAAGCCATCATTAGATTGGGACTTAACTGACTCACTTTCACCTAAAGTCGGTTTCAAGTACTGAAGTCTTTTAGCAGATCTAGTATGAGTTTGTAGTGGGGTACCACCAAGTATCTTGAGTGTGCCACTGGAATACAATAAGAAAGAAAAAAGAAAAAAACCAAACCCAACACAACCCTCCCCAAAGAAACATGCTGTATCTCCTTACCCCCAAAATCCCTAAACCTCCTCTCCATGATGAGTTCATCCCATTCCCTCTCAAAGTGAAGCCTGTCTAAAGTGACACCTCTCTAAAGACTTACTCATTCTCTGAAGAAGGTCCCACTCCTCTTGCAGAAATGCTCCGTAGTGACCTATAATAAAATAGCATATGACAGACTTGTACAGAAGAGTAAGATTCTGAAGTATACAACTTTCATAAATGTTCACATGCAAAGATGGAGACACTCATATGCCTCACTGGCAGAAACAGAATTGCTCTGCCCTGCCCAAGCTGGAAGAGTTGGATCATTCTGTTCCCCATGCCACCCTAGATTTACAGGATAAACAATGAATCCCCACACCCTACTTTCACTGCTACTCCCTAAGGCTGGTGTGTTGACACTGGCAGCTCAAAGTCCAACTTTTAGGGGTTTATACCAGGTGTTTAAAAATTCCCTTCAAGATAAAACCTGATCAGATTGAAAGATCCATTTGCCCGTGTCCTGGTTTCAGCTGGGATAGAGTTAATTGTCTTCCTAGTAGCTGGTACAGTGCTGCGTTTTGGGTTCGGTATGAGAAGAACTTGATAACACACTGATGTTTTCAGTTGTTGCTAAGTAGTGCTTAGTCTCAAGTCAAGGATTTTTCAGCTTCTCATGCCCAGCCAGCAAGAAGCCAGCAAGAAGGGGCACAAGAAGCTGGGAGGGGACACAACCAGGGCAGCTGACCCAAACTGGCCAAAGGGGTAGTATTCCAGACCATGTGACGTCATGTTTAGTATATGAACTGGGGGGAGTGGGGCTGGGGGGAACTGCTGCTCAGGCACTAACTGGGCATTGGTCAGCAGGTGGTGAGCAATTGCATTGTGCACCACTTGTATATTCCAATCCTTTTATTATTAGTATTGCCATTTTATTAATGTTATCATTATCATTTTCTTCTTTTCTGTTCTACTAAACTGTTCTTATCTCAACCCCCAAGTTTTACTTCTTTTTTTTTTCTGATTCTCTCCCCCATCCCAATGGGTGGGGGGGAAGTGAGTGAGCGACTAGCTGCATGGTGCTCAGCTGCTGGCTCGGGTTAAAGCATGACAGCCCTATACACCACTGATATTTCCTATTAGTCTTTGAAAGAGGAATGAGCAGTTACTGAACAAATCTTTCCTCAACATCCTAACTGATCCCAAATTTTCAAACACTGGTTCTGGGTTTCAAACATAACTGTCTTTGCAATTTCTTTAAGGGATTCAGCAGCTGTTACCTTCTTATATACTAATGTTAATAAACTCTGCAAGTATCAAGGAAATAGGAGATGCTAAGTGCCTGCATGATATAATTTTAAATGCAGCTTTGCAAAATTAGGCCGTTTGAGCAACTGAAATCAGAAAGAAAGTCAAGCTCTTACTAAAAATACTTTTTCTGAAGGATAGTCTAGACACAAGAGCTGTCACTCAAGAGGAGTTGGAATTAATTATTAGTATATCTAATTTTTGCTTTAGGTACTACAAAGCATTACCTGTTAAAGTGGGTGTAACAAAGTAACTAAGTCTGACTTCAGCCACCCCCCCAGCCCAGGCTTAATTTGGTCCTCTTGATGTTTTACTGCCAATATTCACATTTGAAACATGCCATTTCTCTGTTTATCCAGGGTTCAGATTTGCACATACCTCTCTTTGCAATCATTTGGGGGCAACCCAAATTTAGGTCTATGGCATCGCAATAATCCTGAGCCAACAGTGCTGCTTGGACAAACACTTCAGGGTCATTGGCACAGAACTGAGAAAGACAAAGAAAAGTGGAATAATCAGGCAATTGCTTTCTCAAGTACTGACAACACGTTATGACATAGTCATGAAACAACTACTTGCTACAGAAAACAGGCATAATATGCACAGCTAATAACAGCAAACACCATTTTGCAAAAAAACTCCAACAAAAACTCTAACATTTACCAGCTAAAGATCCTCAACCTTCAAATAACAAAATGAGAAAGATGAGCATTCAAGAGGCAAAGAAATATTTGTAGAATGTTTTACATGTAGTACCCAAGAATAAGAGGGAACAACTCTTAAAATCCCCTGTAGAACAAACAGCTGTAGCATTTTAATACATAAAGGTGGTGCAGAAGAGTTACCTGTGGTGTCTCTGTGTCTTGAGACAATTCAAACTTTGTAGATACCGATAAGCACCACTACCTCTAAAATTAATTCACATTAATGTGGAGTGTGAAATAGACACATTGGGCTGTTCATCCGATGCTCAGACTTAAATATAATTAATATTACATTTAAAGCACAGTGCACAAATCAATTTATTAGGAAAAATTAGGTTAATTTGAAGCTGCTTTGTTGAAGAGCACAGAGCCAGGCTATTCTTCTCATTTATGCTTTTAAACAGGTCTTCTAAAAGTCATTATTAACAAAAAAACCAATGTCATCACATCTTTAAATAATATGGATTTAAACTCAAACACATGTGAGCAGAAGGTGTTACTTAAACCCTACAGCACTACATAAATTATGCCTGACACCAACTAAAACCAGAAAAGGCATTTGCTTTCTCCGAGATTACTGAACACTGGAAAGCCTCCAACCAAGCCACATCAGTGAGGATTTTTACACAGTAAACAAAGCCCACAGAGCAGGCTGGGCTCAGATGTACCTCTGCCTAATCTATTTCCAAGAACCTGTGACCAAAAACCAAACCTGCCCAGAAATATTGCAGAACTCAGTAAGGATTGCTGTACTGGGTCAATCCAAAGATTAATCTAGTTAGTTCCGTGCCTTATGTCCAATAGCGGCCAGTGGGAAGAAGGATAACACAGCAAGCTCACAGTAACTGACACTCTTCAGGTAGGCTTGCCCAGAACACACAGCTTACTGAGCTGAAGATCTGTGTTCAAAAGACTTATAGCTTTCCAAGACTATTCAAATTTCTGCCACCTGTATTTTTCTGTGGCAAAATAAACTACCTCCCACAGAAAAAGGAGAATATACAAAGCTGTACTGAGACAGACCAAAGGTCCACCTCATCCTGCTCTGATAACGGTCAACAGTGATGTCTAGGGAACAGCAGAAGCTGGAAAGCATCTTCAAGGACTTCGGAAGCAGAAGTGGTGTTTCCTGCACCTAATGACCCTCAAAAGGAGTTTTCCTTCATTTGCTTTCTAAACTCACGTAACCTTTCAGCATCCAGTACATCCCATGGTAATGAATTTTACAGTGTGTAACTATTGCTACCCTTACTTAATACTCGTTTCCCATTTGTCATCTTCAAGCCAGTCATACTTTCACAGCGTTCTCTCCCCTTAGTCAGGGGAGACACTTCTCTTCCAGGGTGAAGAGTCCTCCTCCATTTAACTGCTCCACATGTGGAAATCATGCCACTCCTCTGCTCATGCCGACCGTCTTTCCCTGCATTATTCTCCAGCTCCACAGGCCCCCCTCTCTCTCTCTTTGGGAGAGAAGTACCTGAACCTCACACAGTACTCAAGATGCAGGAGCAACACAAGCTTAAAAGCGTGTCCTATCTTCCTTGCATCCTTCTTCTATAGCTAAGCACTGAGCTCATGGTTTCAGAGAACTACTGAAAAAACTGTGATCCCCCTGAGCAGTATGGCCCCAGATCCAGAGCAACCCTTGACTCTAGAAGACCAGCTGCAGTCTCTCTCTAAAGATGAGGTGTAGAGGATTGGAACCCTGTGAGAAGTCTAACGCTCCAGGCCCCTGTGGTTAAGACACCAAATACTCTTTGCTAGACAAGGGATGAACAGAAAAACACACTTATCTTCACGAGCCGAGTACTGCTAGCAGCATTTAGGTGAAGAAAATGAGATTTCTGTCACCCTACTTCTGTCAGCCTCTTTAAAATCTGGGTGAGACCGGCTAGCTTGAGGACTCACGCGGATCTGGAGAACGTCTGGATTTGTTAACACAAAGGGGGCGGACGACGAGGGCGAGGGCGCATCTGGCAGCGCGGACTTGCTTTTGCGGCGCTACCCAGGAGCGCACCGCCAGGTGAACGCGGGGGAAGCTCTGCCCGGCAGTGCCCGCCGCCGCGCCCGCTGCTCGGGCTGACCGGGCAGGCGCCGCCACCCCCGGGGCGCAGCGGGCGGGCCGAGTCGGGCGCCGGCGGCGTTTCGCGGCGGCCCGCCCGCGGTCGCGGCGCTCACCTGCACGATGAGCGGGCGGTCCTCGGGACAGGCCTCGCCGTAGAGGTTCTCGCGGCGGTAGTTGGCGTCCCTGAGGAAGACCTGGGCGTGCAGCATCGGCGTGTAGCAGAGCTGAGCGCCGTGGCGGCGGCTCAGCAGCCTCCAGGCCAGCTCGCTCTGGTCCACCATGGGCGCCACCACGTAGTGGGCGCTCCGCAGCGTCTCCCTCCAGAAGGCCTCCCCGCGCAGCTTCGGCATCTCCCGCCCGCGCAGCGCAGCGGCCGCTGCCGCCCCGCGCCGCGCCGCCGCCCCGGGGCTCGCAGCCGCCGCCTGAGGCCCGGAGGCGGGCGCGATCGCTGGGCCCTGGCGGGGCGCCGAGGCGGCCGGACGGTGCCACCGCCATCTCGCTCCGGCCGGCTCAGCGGTGCAGCTGCGCGCCGTCCCCTCCGGAAACCGCGGCGCCGCCAGCAGAGGCCGCGCGCGGAAGAGTCCGGGCAACGGCAGGGCCGGGGCGCGAGGGGCGGAGGGCGCGCTCCTCCGGTTTCCCGTCGCGGCGGCGGCGGGCACCGGCTGGGACGCTACGGGCCCCTTCCGCGGCGCCTGCCGGTGCTCAGTCCTCCCCCCCGCACCAGCCTCGGTCTGCGGCCGCGCCCGCCTGAGGGGCGGCTGCCGTGACGACGGTGAACGGGCACGGTACCGCGGCGCGTGCGGCTGCCCCGCGGGCCGTGAGCCGTCACGGGAAGACCCGGCCGTGGCCGTTGGCCGGTGCGTGGCCCGCGCAGCGCGGCCTGTGCGGCAGTAGCCGGCCATCCCCTGTCCCCGAGCCCACCCTCAGTCCCGCCGTGGCAGGTGGCCCACCCACCCTGCCCCACTTGAGCGCGTGAGGCCCGAGCAGCATTTTTGGTTTTGCACTTTGGCCTCCGTCCCCATCAGATGCCAAGGTGAGGCCGGCGTTGAACGTCACAAGAACTCAGACTACGCGCGGGGGTCTTGCCAGTCCTTGGTGTTGGATTATCAGGGCAGAGAGGTGGAAGCGATCCACCTGACTGAACCAAAAATGGCAACACCCATGACAAAACCAGTCATTCTGCAGCATTTTATAAAGCTGACCACCACGGGGATGAGCACAGCAGAGGAGTTCCTCCTCTCAGCTGCCAGGACCTTCCAGAACATCCAAAATGCTGCATCTCTACTCCAGTCAAAACATGAGTATAACTTTAGTCACAGGGCTGTAGATGTTTTTCCTTCACAAGAGAAAACTGCCAAATTGTTACATGCAACAACAAAGCACCTGAGCCGAAGCAGGGTTCCATGCATAGTCCAGTTGTTCAGTTAAGTCTGTTGGAGCCTGTCCATTGACAGCCTTCACAGTTCAAGGTCACCGTCAAGGCCTACATTTCTTTTCCCCTCCCCAACTTCCTAGCACTTGTGGCAGTGAGGAACCCTGCTGCAAGAAATAGCTAAGCTTCCCACTTTTCTGATTATTTTCCACCATCTTCCAGAGGCTTAAACAACTACTTCTCTTCTAAATGCACAGCCTCTCCAACACTCTCATTTTGTCTTACACAGCTTTTCTTTCTTTTGACCCCGATTTGCTGGCATTGTGTCTGATGTTCAGTTATGGTAACTTAACTAACTGCAGAAGAAATAAACACCTGCTTCCTTTATCACTACTCTGCCCTAAATCTTTTGGGTTTTACTTGACCTCCATCTCAGCAGCAGAAAGCTTCTCTACTTCTGCTGTCTGATAGTGCTGTTTAAAGGCACCAGTTCTGTTCAACTGTGGGCCTTCTTGCTTTTTTTTTTTTTTTTTTTTATTAGCTACTGTTGTTGGCAAGAGAGACATATTTCTTTCCCCTCAGGAAGGTGGTAGAATAGAAAAGGAAAACAATAGCTTTAATGCTGATGAATGCATGTGCTGTGTGCCATACATTCTTATTCTTCCTCTTAAGGCTATGTTACAGATTTAAAGTCTACTGCCCAGCATTTCAGCATACCAGTGTGAGTTTGTGAGCCTAAGTAAGTTTATAGGGCCAGCAGGAGACTGTGTTTTTCAGTGTCAAGGTTAAGACCAGCATGGTGTAGAGAAGCCTGTGAGAACCTAGCTGAAAAGGAGGGTGGAAAGCAACCATCAGTTGACAAAAGACTCCCACTTCAATTTCACCCAGAAGGGTAGATGTGAAGGACTTTGCTTCTGCCCTTGTCTTCTCAAAACAAGCAACTGCAGTATGTAATATTGCATTATGATACTATTGTTTTAGCTATCTCTATCTGACAGACTACTGAGAAACAACAAGCAGGACCAGCACTAATAAGGTCTTTATTTTTGGCACACTGTATTCAGCAGCCAGTTACATAATGGGTTACAGGGCAGCAGCTTGTAATTAGACAATTATGGGGAAAAAAAACCCCAAACCAAAACAATTTTCTGCTTTTCAAATAACAACCACAAGAACATTGAGAGCATAGAGGCTATAAGTAATTCTTGAAGAACTTCTATTACTAAACCAGTATCTTCAAGCTTTGCTTAGATGAGACCATGCACATTCATATTTATATAAAGAACTTGTCCAACTCCTGCTTTGGCAGCTGGAACAGCATTAGTCCTTGCTCCCTCCACATAGCCCATTTAGACTTGTTAAACACTTTAGCACAGAACTATTGTACCTGTTTGCTTAAAGTTTAATCACGCCTTTCTTTTTCCTTCTAGGTTTTCAATACAACCAAGGCAAGTAGGATTTTTCCAACTTTTTCAGGCTTACTGCAACTGCTAGTAGTTAAATTTAAAACAAACCAACCAACCAGTCTACATTCGCTTTATGTAGCATCCTGTGCTAGGACATGCATGTATAGTATGCGCATATGTCCAGTTCACATAGCCACCCTGCAGTATTAGATTTTTTGCAGCTGTAAGGCACCTCACCCTCACACATTACCCATTTCCCTCCTTCCATTACCACCTAATGCCTAGTCATCATACCCAACAACTTAATAGCATTTATACCCATCGCCTACCTAACACTCTCAACGACCTTGAGGTAGATGCTATTAGTCCCACTTTACAGATGGGGAAACTGAGGCAGTAGCATTAATGGCTTGTCCATAACTGCAGCAATGGAGCCAGAATTAGAATTTAAGAGTTTCCACTTCAGTCTTGTGGGTGTGTGGTTTGGTTGTATCCAAGGTACCAAAATCATGGCAACAAGAAGCCATGCTTGAGAATAATACGTCTTCTTTATTATTGTTATTATTTCTACAGACTCCAAATCAAGATATGCCAGCAGCAGTTTTTGCTTTATACCAAGAAACGAGAGATTCCAGATGAAACACAGGATTAAGAAATGGTGGTAGAGAATAAGACAAAAAGCCAACCAGTGATCAATTCTGTTTAATACTAGGAAAGCCAAAGAGAAAAAGACACTCTTTAGACTAAAGGAGAAAAAAACCCACAAAAAACCCCACAAAAAAGAAAAAAGAACAAGACTTATTTTGGAAATGCTTCAAGCTGATATTATGTTGGTTTTATTTCAAATTTCACAAAAGAAATACTTTTTAAAACTAAAACCAGTTAACCCAGCCACTATCAACAGAGGGTAGTATAAGCAAAAGACACTAGGTCAGAACCTGCAGCAAAGAGCCACCCATTCCTGTCACTGGAATGCTCCTGTACTACCAGGATACTTCACTGGGGGATGGAGAGAACTGGGGTTTTAAAGCAGTTCTGAAAAGCACAATAGCTCATCCTAGTTGGTGCTTTGTTGCTACCCAGGTTTCCTCTGTATCATAAGCGTAGCAAGGATTTACTGATTTCGGAAAGGACAGATCCAGCATAGCAAAGGCAAGAAATTTTGTAATGGAAATTTATGCAAGTTTCCTTTAAAAAGGTACTGTATCTTAAAATCATACCATCAAACTGATTACTTAGCTAACTTATGTGGGGTCTCCATTCTCATTAATGAGAGGAAAATGAATACACAAGGCTTAAGCAAGCCCTGTGCTAAATAAAATATACTGGAGCTTTGGGTAGATGCTTGTATGTTTGCCTGAGCTTTGGTTATGGGAGAGCAGGGCTAGGAGGATTTGTTCAGTTACCACTGAAGAATTCTATTTCCCACCCTGTTCCAAATGTCTGGTTGGGTGGTAAGACTGGCAGTGGGAGGGAATAGGTAAAGCAATAGTCTTAATACTTTACTAAAGTTCTGATACAGCAGAGCACAGAACCTTGCACAAATATAAACAAAGTACCTGCCTAGGGATAGGTTTGCCTGTTTTTGTCAAATCCAAGTTAAGGCTGTTCAATACAGTAGCATCTGTCAAACCACCTGCCCTTCCCTCCCCCGTCCCCTCTCCTCAGGAGTAGAGAATGGCAAGAACCCTCTTTTCTACCTTTTCCTTTCTGAACAGGGCAGGGCGGTGGAAAAAAAAAAAAAGGAAAAAACCCTAACAACCCAAACAAAAGAAATCAGACTGCTCCAAAGATGCACTTTTCGTTTAACAAATGTGCAACTTTGCCTTGTAGAGTAAACCTTCCCCTCCGAAAAGGGATGTTTCTTTTCTCCTATAACCCACGATAAATTAAAACCAAGTAAGAAGTCTCTGGTTTGACACAATAAATACTTAGAATATATCAAATTAAAAAAATATAGTTACAAAAGCCTCAATGGAATTCTCTTTCTGACCTAACTACAGACAGATTCTTCACAGACAAAAGGTATCTCCGAAATCAGCTGCAGCTCCTCTCCCTGCTCACTGGGCTTGGTCAACAAGTGCTATCACATACCCTTTGGAATACTGTTAAGACAAAACAATATAGAGCACAAGAAATCTACTCCTAAATTTGTTTTTTCATACTGCCAAGGGTGTAGGAAGCAACCATCAGTGGGGAACCCTCATAGCAGTGCAGAGTGACAGAGTCACAGCACTAAAGTAACACAGACAGGGATAGTAGGGGAAAACAAAGCATAGGAAGGGAAGGAGGAAAGAGAACCCATAAAAGTTGGGAAAGGAAAATACGAGCAAGAAAGGGACAGAAAAAGACCAATCAAGTTCAGCTGGACTTCCCAGTTCTGGCAGCAGAGCAGATGAGATGTTGAACAACAGGAAGAGTTCCTTGGGGTCTGTCATAACAAGGAATGTTGTTGGCATTTTCTTCACCTTTGACAGTAAGTAAGCAGAAGTTAACCCTCTCTGACACTGACACGTGGCTCTGCCAGTGAGCTGTGGATGATCCCAATAATTGATTCAACGCCATCTCCCTCCAATAAGGTACGGTGATCCCCTTCAATAATATGGACAGATACTTTCCCATCGCATACCTGCATAGATATAAAAAAAAGAAAAACCCTTTACATTCACAATATACAACCAGCTGATTATCTAGCTATTTTAGGTTTATCAGTCTTCTAAGTTACTTACAGTTTACACCACTGTATCAAACTCAGTTGAAAACAGCACCTGTTTTACTCTGACACATTTTCATACATCAGCTGCAGGGCATGGTTTGGAACAGTGTTTTAAAGCACAATAGTTTGACAGCCTGGCAGGTAATCCACTCAAATGTAAGCTGGGCAGGAAGCAAACGAACCTGACACTAACAGAATAATTTACCTACAATATCAAAGAATAAATAGATAAAATAGCTACTTCCAAGCCCTTAAGAAAACTAAATAACTCTCCCCTCCACCTAATCATTCTCCCACCACCATGAATCTTCCTTTAAGGTCATTATGTAACTTTAATAACATAAAAGTTAGCCTGGAATCAATAATGAATTTAAGTTAGAAGCCTGAAGGGGGAGGAGATGCCAGAAGCAGGAGGGCAATTCTCAAAATCGCTTCCTTTTCCCTCGTATCCATAGCATAATGTAAGACACTTGACCATTTTATGTGAACAGGGGCTAAAGAACAGTGACCTTACGTGGACTACAGGCCAAAAACTTAAGGTTTTTTAGGCCCACAATAAACCCACATACAAACTTAAGTGGTCCACAAAAGGTAACTAAGAAAAAGCTGCCTCTATTGCCAGAGGGCTGACACTTGCTCTTCAAAAGTCTGCCCTCAGGCAGTGGACAAAATCTAGTCTCCTTTCACTGTAGACCCCTAAAAGTTACTCCTGTCAAGTTACTCTCTCTTAACATCTTTATTACCGAAAGTCCATCTAGAGAGCTGCAAGAGTCAGCTATAGAAAACACTTATCTAATACAGCGGCTAGACCTTCTCCTGGCCCTCACTACCCTGAGAAAGTGTCTGTAACCAATCAACTCATTTGCTTTTGGGGATTTCTAATTCTTGTTAGAACACAATAGCTGCAGAATGATCATTTCTTTCAGGTTGGTTTCATCCCTTCTCCCTCAGTAAGGATGATTTTCTATGCTCCTCTTTATCAGTGGGAGATAAAGGAGAACCTCAACAGTCACCAGTAGGCCTCAGACTGACCTCTGAGAGTCTGTAGTCTCCACCCAGACCTTCTTCATATTCATTGTGAGATTTTGCCCGCATCAGCATCACATTTCCATGATACTTGGATTCTGGTATATACTTGTCAGCAGCCTTCAGTTTATGGTAAAAGGAAGCAGCAGCAAAACTGAGTGCTTCACGATTGATGTTTGTATAAATCTCAGTTATCAGGTCTGCAGCAGCATTCACACGAGCCTCCAGATCTTTCAGGGGCAGAAGAACCTCCAGCAGCTGGAAATATTAACATGTTTTTTTTCCATTAGTCTCAATATCTGAGAATCTGTCTCCATTAAAAAAAGACCCCTCTTCTGCAACACAAAGAGATATTAAAAAAACCAAAAAACCCAAAACATTACCTTATTGTACTCAATGCCTGTAAACTGCTGAACAAAGGCACACAATGCTTCAGTCTCCAATGCAGCCTCATTTCCTTCAGTCAGCTTAGCTCTGTAGCTCTGGAAAAGAGAATAATAAAATGCAAATATGAGAGCGATATGCCTGATTTTGAATGTTAGATAAAAACAATTACAGAACAAAGGGCTTTGAACTGGGAAAAAGGGGGTGCGGGGGAGAAAAAAAAAAGACAGACTGAAGCTTGAGGTGGGGGAATAAGACCCCTTGAGGACAGATTAGAAAGCAAATCCGCAGGTGGCAATTGCCAAGAGCCTAGTATCCTCTAGAAAGTACAATGAAAATGGAAAGGAAGGCTTAAACAAGGTTTCCTAGCACCCCTACACAAGGATCTTGTCTTGCAGGCTCCAGTATCTTCCAGAAGACATACTAATATGATTTATCATACCAAAAGCAACATTTTTCTCCTAGCCCTTGCCAGTTAATGAAGACCACCCCCCATATGCTTCCACTCTTCAGTCATCCCTAAGCATTCACTGTCTACAGCTGTCTCCCAACTCCTCTGTCAAGAAAAGTCTGTCAGCTTTTCAGATGGCTCATACCTAGAATATAAAGCTCACAGAACATGAGCCCTGATGACACAGGATGGTTCCCAGACAGATCTGCTTTGTATCTCTTACCTGGGTGTATGCTGCCACAAAGGAATGGGACCCATCAAAGAGGAATAGACTGTTGAGTGCGTGGGAAGCATTTTGTTGTGCTTGCAGTTGAGAGCACATTTCAAAGGCTACACAGGCACCGAAAGAATATCCAGCAATGCGGTAAGGTCCTTCAGGCTGTATCTGCTTCATACAGTCAATGTAATAGGCTGCCAGGCTCTGTATGCTGTCCAAGGGAGCAGCTAGAACGTGGAAGTGAGTTAGAAACAGACTCTGGTGAAAAGGCAGTAGCAGAGACAATTACGTTTTCATGACCTCAGAAACAACCCTGCTGGAAACATCCAGGTTATTTTGAAGGTAATTTTCTAAATTGCAGTTAACAACTTACATTTTGGACAAGAAATAGTAATGTTCCTGCTTTCCAAAGACAGGTAGAACAGCATGCCTTGTTTTTCTCCTGCATGCTATCTGCTGGCAGGGAGTCAACACAACATCCAGTTGTTCCACTTCCCCATACATAAGCTCTGCAGTCTAAGCTAGTACTTCTGTTGTTACCTGGGAATGTTTGACATGACCCTATGCAGACTATAAGTACTGATGCTTGATCCTCCGAGTTTAGAAGTCTAGTAACAAAGCTCTCTAGAAAGCAACCAAGATTCAGAATATTATGTTTACAAATTCAAGTTGCTGAAGAACTGAGATACCTTTTGTGCACTGGAACCCATAGCAGGGCATATGAAGTCTGGAGGCAAGAGTGTAGAAAACTGCAATAGATCCTTCAATGGGGTGAACAAGGAAAAGAGGGCGCTCTGTGCTCTGAACATCATTGAGACGGGTGATCGTTGGCCCTTCTGGGTTCACCAACAAGTTGTTCAAATCTAGTTTTGGAGGTTTGCCAGGGCCTGTCTTCATCACTTGGGATGGCTTCAGCTCTTTGAAGGGAAGAACACCAGACACAATTAGATTCAGGATCAGCCTTGGTTATGTAGCCATAGTCCTAAAGGAGAATCTCAGGGCTGCTCTGGATTAGTCCAGAGCCGACTACATCATCAGGGCACAGACATAGGCATCTTCCTATTGTCAGCTGCTCTGCAGCAACTTCATATGCTTTTAGCTTACAGTAAGCATGACATTACATTGTTTACTCATTCCTCAGGCAGGTGAAAGGTCTCAAATTACATCCTGCGCACAGCAGCGTATGAGTACTCATGCAGGCAGATACAAGCCAGGCAAGAAAGCAGCTTTCATGCTCTTACTTACACCCTACCCCCAGAACTGGTAAGCCTGACCCAATGGTCAATGCACTTCAGTGACATGTCTGTCACTTAAAAGCCTTTCAACTATAACCTTATTTCATGATTTGATAGAGGTTTATGTCACTTGAGACAAAAGCAATGGATTGGGAGCTTAATTGTTTGGACTCAGGTGACTGGTAGCAACCCTAATCCAGACACTATACCCTCTGCTGTCCTGGACTTGGAAGAAAGTTCACGCAGTTTGTTGATTGTAAGGAGTCGAATTTCTCTCATGGTCATAACGATGTCATAGTCTCTCTCCAGTGTCTGGCGCACCTCCACACCCATCAAGGAATCCAAGCCCAAGTCTGCCAAGGAGCTCTCAGCATTCAGGCTACTCACATCACGGACACCTGAGAAAAAACAGCACACTAATAAAAGGCCAATTTCTTTTTGGCTCTAGGCCTCTGTAGCAGTCTTCTCACCTTCCTTCTTTCTCCTAAAACCTGAATAAACTACAGCTACAGAGAGTTACCTTTCAGGATCACCTAACGCTTTCACAAGTCACCTCTTCTACAATCCACAACTGGTCCTATGGGATCTAGCCTTTAGAGTACATGTTAAATGTGCACAGCTTTATGACAGGGGATGCATCAGTCCCAGCTAAATAGCTGTGAACATTGTCATTTCAGCTCTAGACCAAGTTCATAACAGTCAGCTAGAGCAATTTCATACTGGAGGCTCTAACTGAAACTGCAGTCCTAGACCCAACGCAACTAATCTTCAGCTACAACGCGAGACGAAACAGTTATCAGTGTCAATGATGGTCGATTGCAACGCTTGATGTCTGTTACATTGGAGGAGGATGTGGTTCCTCTAGTCTTCATCACCTCTTCTCTTTCAACCTTCACACTGTTCAAATCTCTCACCCTTTCCTTACTTGTAAAATACTTCTCATAACACCACTTGCATCTACAGCTCTTCCTCCCCTCCTCCACCTTGTGCTGCCCCATGTTGCCACCCTTCCTACCATTAGATTTCTTATTAGATTCTCCCTTTGTCGTCTTCACACACTCTCCCCTTCCAAACTAACCCTACAGCTGGTACAACTTCCCAGACACTTTCAAATGACTTCTAAAAGCCATGTCTGTTATCCAAGGTCAGATTTACTGCCAGTTGCTGCATACAATTCCTTAAGTAATACTCAGGAGGCTGACAATTTATCAGCACCTCTTTTGTTAGAAAACAAAGGATCAGTATACACTTCCGTCTGCAAAAGAGACAACTGAAGTGGGACGTAGAGTTGACAGATTATTCACTTTCAACACAAGAACAGGGGACACAATAGTAAAAGAAATCAGGTTCAAAACACATAGGAGGACATGGCACTTCTTGTAACACACAGTTAAGCTATGGCTACTAGATGTTCACATGGGATGACAGAGCTGGTAAGAGAATACGCTACCAGTTAGTCACTAAGTACATAAAAGCTACTTTTTGCAGCGTGGGCACACCCCAAGGTGAACCTTTGAAAGCTGGAATAGTACTCAAAACGTTAGTCATGTATTTGCCATATTACGTGCTGTCCTAGAATTTTGCTCTTGGGGGCTCTTCTTGTTGATTCTCTGTTTGGAGAAAGGCACCAGTCCAGTCTAAACAAAACACTGAAGCATGTGTGCGCATGTATGTAAACACACTAAGTGAGAAAAGCCCACACTGAAGAAACAAATTGATTATTGGAGAGAAGCAGCAGTGTAAAGGGAAAAAAATAAACAAACAGTCCCACAACAACAACACACCCACACCACAGGAAATCAGGAGGAGATGCTGAACAGAGCACCTACAGCAGCACCACTGCTTTCCAAAAGCATTGAGATGGTAGACACTGCCCAGCAGTACTTGTCTGAAAGCACTTACCCAGGATGTGCGCAACTGCTTCTACAAGATCCCGTTGACTGCCTCCTTCAGTTTTCACAGAGACCTTCTCTGCTAGGACAAAACTGGACATGACAGGATGAGGTTGATTCAGGAAGATATCGAGCACCTCCAGGCACGAGCTGATTTGCTGGGGAATAGTTCCCCCAACCACAATCTCTCTGTTTCCCATTGTCTTCAGAAGGATACCCACATCACCAATGGCTCCCCATTGGATTGCCAGGCCTGGAGAAGAAATTGGAAGAAAGAACACACTAGGCAACTAACTAAAGCGCATGGCAGCAACCAATGGGAGTTAAAACCAGCTAAGCGAATGCCTGCATTTCCTTTATACTGCTAAATAGCCAGTATTCATTCACACATGAATGACTCGTGTTAACAGCTAGGAGAGGAAACGGCCTTCAACATTCATTATCATTCCAGACAAGTGCACGAGTTTCTGGTGAGCTGGTTGTCCTCTGGATGTTTGGAGAGATAGATTATTCTGCACAATGTGTAAAGTCATCATACCTGGGAGTCCATCGTGATGTCGCTGCTCACAGATACGCTCCATGGTAGAATTGGCAAAGCCATAATTACTTTGCCCAGCATTTCCTCTTCCACAGCTCACAGAGGAGAACACAACAAAATAGTCCAGGTCTGGACACTTCTTACGAGTCACCCTGGGAGCAGAGCAGGAGAGACAAACCCCATCAGGCAAACCTGCTAACTATGTGTTACTGTAGAAGGCTGGTGCAAGACTAAAACAACTAAGTTTGATCAGCTCTATAACCACAAAAGCAGTTCAAATATGTCCCTTCTACAGACACTTACCGATCCAAATGAAGGGTGCCTAAATACTTGGGCTTGTTGACCTCCCAGAAGAGTTCTGGGGTCTGATTTTCAATCATGGCATCTCTAAGGACCTATTGGGGAGGGGGCAGAGGGAGAAAAAAAGAAAAAAGGTACAGTTTCAATATCTCCAGTTTCTCCATTTAAATTTGCCACATGGTTTGAGATATGAGAGGGTATCACTATGCAACGCGTTTTTCTGACTTTACAGTAGAGATATATCCCAAATGTCCTCAAATACAAGGACAACATGGCTTTTGCCAAGTCTGCTTTTTTCAGTACTGCCACTGCAGCCTTCAACTGGCAAGTTCTGTATGGGACTTTTCTCGTCCCCAGGGGTCTTGGGCAACATTTGTCTTATCCCAGAACTGAGCTCGCTGGCCAAATACTGTTGCTTCCCAGGTCCAGGGGCCAGATCCTTAAGCCTTTAATCACCAGGTAAGGCCAAAGCAAAGTGTCCTTTGAAACACAGAGAGGCAATCTAAAACTGTATGAAGCCTGACTGCACTCAGTAAAAAAAACCACTTGAATGGCTGCCATCTCTTACAAGTCCTAAGCATTTTTGTCACTTACCACAGCCAAATTAAAGATGCCTCCAACCGGGCCAAGCTGCAAAGCTTCTTCTATCAATAGCTGTGTTCCTTCTAGTGTTCCAATATCACTGGTAGATACCAACACTTGGATTCCCAGTGCCTTCCACTCTCTAACACATTTAGCCTGGTAGCCTACAAAAAAATGAAGGTGAACAGTGTCTGAGATGAAGCATTCAAACCAGAAGGCTTTGGTTAACCTGCTCCTTATGCTTTTCTGACTAGATTGGGACTAAATAGCTAAATAATTCCCGATTCATCTACAAGAGGAAAATTGGACAAAACTTGAATAGTAGATAGAAATCACTTAAGTTTCAGAAATATTCTGAATAGATCAAAGCGGAGAACAGAGTCAGGAGAATGTAAGGCAGGGAAAGGAAGAATAAGTACAACAATGGAGGGAAATTAATAAGAATTTGGGTACCAAGACAGGAAAGAATGGCTAGATTAGAGCATGGCAACAGATGATAGCAGCACAACCAGAACTTGAAAAGTGGAAGTATTTGATCTATGTGTTTGTGCAAGTGGTGCAATTGTGAACTTGCCAATAGAAAGGAGAAGTCTGTAGAGACAGACAGAAGGTTTGTTATGACTGAATTTGTATGAGGAAACACTGAAGACTACCATAGATAAGAAATCTCAGTGCTGCAACTGTAATCAAACTAAGTAAAAGTACTGATGTTATCAGACAGGGCACATCTTTACAGATAAGCTATCTGATGGAGCAAAAGCAAGCAAGCATCCACACACATAACTTGAAACACAGAGTATCTTTACCAAAGAGTCTACAAGGCCTTTCCTTGTGGCATGTGATCCACCATGCTACAGCCACTGGACAAATCAATGAGGTAGCCGGATACAGACTTTGTAGAGGGGGTAAAGGTAAAAGTAAGGCTGCAGAAAAAATACTGGGTAAGGGAGAAAATGGGTTGATAGAATTAGGAAGCATGAAGAGAGGAAAGAAGCAGTTGGAAAAGAAATCATTTTAAAGATACTTCCTCCTTTAGAATAAAGGGGACAACAGCTTGTTTGAAGTGAGAGAATACATACACGAGAAGAAAGAGATCAAGAACATTATTATTTGCTGATAGGACACTTAAAAATGTAGAGATGCTACAAATTGAGGTCTGTTGAAAGACAGTCATGTTTCCTGCTCCTTTATGATTTTTGCTTACCAGTTCGTATGCCAGAACGAGATGTCAGTACAAGCTTCTGTGCTCCTCTCTCAACCAGCCACTGTGCCAACTCAAGCCCAAATCCTCCTAGGCCCCCTGTGATGATATAAGACTTGGTAGATGGACAGGAGGTTCGGGAGATAGCAGAGATTTTAACTGGTTCAGACCTTCTTAAAGGATATTCCTTTTCCTCTTCTTGGACCTTTCCCCCCGCAAAAGAAAAAAAAAAAAAAGAAAAAAGTAGTTAAGATCAGATACACAATGCATTTCTTATCTTTCCATAATATGTTCCTCCAGTCAATGGGAATGAACCTTTTAGAATTAGTGACAGACTCGACAGTTACAATGTCAACAGTAAAAACAATAACCCTGTGCTGTCCTAGTTATACAATTTCAACTTGAACTGGACCAAAATATCCAATATAGCCATCTACAGAGGATGACAGATACATTGGAGAATCAAAGTCATTATCTCATTACCTTGATCATAACTTTGCCAATATGTTTTCCTTGTGCCATGAATCTGAAGGCACCTTCTACCTCTTCTTTGTTGAAGACTGTACTCCTCAGGGGCTTTACTACACCGTCTTTTATGCCTTTTTTCAACAACTCTGATACTGCTTCCCACTCTTGGTTTCCAGCCTCAAAGATTGCATCTAGTAGGATGCCATGAAATGCCACATTCTTGAGGAAGAGAGCCATTCCTAGAAAAAGCAATTTGGTTATGACCCGATGCTGCTGACATTTCAAAACAGAGTCTATCTTCTGTGTTGGTCAGTAGTGTAAGACTGAGTAGTAAAGCAGTCATTAGTTGCTAGAATTCTACATTTTCCAAACTAATTCTTGCATATACTCTCTAAATGCTATACTAATTAGGTTGTTCTCTTACAAGCAAACCAGTTTAACAGAAACTCCACTCACAAAAATTGTGTCAAGACAACAAGCTAGGACATGGTCAGTCTGATATGAAAAAGGACATTTTGTGTCTAGTGACAGTTGAGTTATTCATAGAGGAGCTAGAATCCCATGTACATCCTGTCCATCTCCACAGGAAACTCTTGCTCATAGGAATTTTCCATGATGCTAGGATCTTTTCAAATTAGTATAAGAAAGGAGACCGTCAACCCTTGCTATACGCAGTTGTTCTACACCAGGATAACATTCTCATTTTTCACTAACATATCACATTATAACATTCAAATTCGTTTTCCCATCCAAGAGAAATCAGGTTAATCTTGACCCTGTGCCATCAAAAACTGGGAGGTGCTATTGATTCTCTCGAGGGAAAAGAGGCCTTGCAGAGGGGTCTGGATATACTGGAACACTGGGCAATCATCAATGACATGTGAAGTTTAACAGGAACAAATGCCAGATTCTGCACCTGAGACCGAGTAACACCAGAGAAGTATAAATTAGGAGATGAGTGGCTGGAGAGCAGCTGTGCAGAATGGGGTCCGAGGGTGCTGGCTGACAGCAGGCTCAGAGCCAGCAGTGTGCCCTGGCAGCCAAGAGGGTAAACTGCATCCTGGGATGCATCAAATGCAACATAACCAGTTGGTCAAGAGAGGGGATTATCCCACTGTATTCAGCATTAGTGTAGCCTCACCTTGAGTACTGTGTGCAGTTCTGGGCCCCTCAATTTAAAAAGGATGCGGAGGTACTTGAATGGGTCCATAGGAGGGCAACAAAGCTGGTGAAGGGGCTGTAAGGGATGTCCTATGAGGAGTAGCTAAAGACTTTGGGTTTGTCTAGTTTGGGGAAAAGGAGGCTGAGGGGTGACCTCATTGCTCTCTGCAGCTTCCTGAGGAGGGGAAGTGGAGAGGGAGGTGCAGATTTCTTCTCCCTGTATCCAGTGATAGGACACGTGGAAATGGCTCAAAGCTGCGTTATGGGCAGTTCAGACTAGGTATTAGGAAACATTTCTTTACCAAAAGGGTGGTCGAACACTGGAACAGATTTCCTAGAGAGGTGGTTGATGCACCATGCCTGTCTGTTTAAGAGGCATCTAGAAAATGCCCTTAAGTAATATGCTTTAATTTTTGGTTGGCCCTGAAGGAGTCAGGCAGTTGGACTAGATGATCACTGCAGGTCCCTTCCAACTGGAACTATCATACTCTATTCAAAATGGCACAGATATTTAGTGAAGTAACAAATTAAGGTTATCCCAAGGTCAGGTTCTCTGTAGTTATCTGAAAAATTCCAACTACTTTCACTTTACAAATTATCAAGTTTGCCCAGAACAGAGGGCAAAACTGCAGCTTGTATATGCATGAACTTAATTTGCCAAGTTTTACAGTGCACTTATTTATTACAAATAGATGTTACACTGCAAAAAGTTTAAGTCAAGTCCAAAGGATCTATGAAATCTACAAGCTAACAGACACTGGTAAACACCGCCATGTGAAATAAAAGCTGCTTCTTACTACCTTCCTATCCAAACACTTTGTGGGCAACATGTCCTATACTGATTTTAAAGAAAGACTTTGAGAAAGATAACTTCATTATTTTGCATGTTTTACGCAGGCTTCCAGAAAAATGCCAAGTGTCATGCTCCTCCAGGAAGGTATTTGTTTAAAAGACGACAAATTATTAGTGATAAAAGTGAAACAAGTACTGCAGCTAAAAGCTTTTCTAAATTTGAAGATTAGTCTGTGTTAAGATAGTATATAGGTTGTGCTGTCTCACTTGCTTAAACCTAATTAGATGTATTTTCTGATGCCCCATCTTACCAAGCTGACTGTTGTTAGACAGATCAAATTTGCCTATTTCCAAAAAGCGCCCATGTCGAGCAAGACAACGCAAACTGGCTTGAAGCTTCTCTTCTGCCAAGGAATTTAACACGAGGTTGACACCTGCAATGAAAGGAGAGGCAACTATTTAATAAACTCAACTCTGCTGAGAGCCTAACTCTGTTTTTCAGTGACTCATTTTGTCTTTAGAAAGTGTGTTGCGGTTTAACCCCAGCCAGCAACTAAGCACCACTCAGCTGCTCACTCACTCCCCCCCACCCAATGGGATGAGGGAGAGAATCGAAAAAAGAAAAAAAGAGAAGAAAAAAGTAAAAATCATGGGTTGAGATAAGAATAGTTTAATAGAACATTAGACTAATAATAACACCACTAATAAAATGACATTAATAATAATAATGAAAGAATTGGAATATACAAGTGATGCACAATGCAATTGCTCACCACCTGCTGACCAACGCCCAGTTAGTCCCCCAAGTGGCAATTCCCCCCAATTTAGATACTAGAAACGTGTTGTGGTTTAACCCCAGCCAGCAGCTAAGCACCATGCAGCCACTCACTCACCCCGAGCGGCAATTCCCTGCCCCCACTTCCCAGTTCCTATACTGGATGGGACATCACGTGGTACGGAATACACTGTTGGCCAGTTTCGGTCAGATGCCCTGGCTGTGTCCTGTGCCGTCTTGTGCCCCTACAGCTTTCTCGCTGGCTGGGCATGAGAAGCTGAAAAATCCTTGACTATATTCTAAACACTACTTAGCAACAGCTGAAAACATCAGTGTTATCAACATTCTTCACATACTGAACTCAAAACATAGCACTGTACCAGCTACTAGGAAGACAGTTAACTCTATCCCAGCTGAAACCAGGACAGCATCACGTCACATGGTATAAACTATCCCTTTGGCCAGTTTGGGTCTGCCGCCCTGGCTGTGTCCCCTCCCAACCTCTTGTGCCCCTCTAGCCTTCTTGCTGGCTGGGCATGAGAAACTAGAAAAATCCTTGACTTTAGACTAAACATTCTTCTCATACCAAACTCAAAATATAACACTATACCAGCTACTAGGAAGACAATTAACTCTATCCCAGACAAAGCCAGGACAAAGTGCAACTGCATAATGTGGCATAGCTGACAAAAGAAGGAAAAACTTACCTTTTCCATTGGTAACTCTCATTATATGTTGCTCAAAGGTAGTATTTCGGGAGCTGGCAAAGCTATTAGCATCCAGCTGTGGGAACCTTGCTTGGAGATACTCGCGTTTCTCAGTGGAGCCTGGAAATAGAAGACAGGCTGAATGATGCCAGTACTTTTACACTAAGTGTTTTATGGTGAAACAGCCCATTTTCATCTGCATATCTTTTCCCAAGGACTGTAAGTCTGAGCAGCCATCAAGGACTTGCTTCGAAGCTCTCAAGGTGTCAGACCTTAGGACAAAGGTGGTCTAGTTGTTAGTGCTCATTTATGAGCTAGAGCAAGGACCAGAAACAGACCAAGCTTTACAATGGATAGACATTCTTTGATCACATTACTGAATTTAAAACGAAGAAGCCTTGCTCTTCTTCCATACTTTTGATCACATCGTGAACAGAGGTAGATAAATTTGTCTGTGCTGTGGAAGTTTCAAGTGCATAGTCAGTAGCTGTATTTACCATGTATCCTGTTCTCAGTCTAGAAACTAGATCTAAGTTACAGGAGATCATATTGGGGGGTAAAGTATAGACATAAATATGTATTTTTATATATAAACACATGCGCGCACACACACACTTCCTCTCTTTCTATACATATATATAATATAAATATTATATTATATAAATATAATATAATCCCCCCCCCCCCAACATGGGGCCCTCAGTACTCACCTACAGTAGCAAAGACATGGCAGCCCATGCTCAGGGCAATGGCAATGGCTGCTTGGCCCACACCTCCTGATCCCGAGTGAATAAGGATACTCTCACCCTTCTTCATACCACCTCGAACCACCAAAGCATAATAAGCAGTGGCATAAACCACAGGCACTGAAGCTGCTTCTTCCAGAGTCCTAAGAAGCAAAATGAAAGAGAGAAGTTATCTTTAGCCTTGGAATAGGCAAGTAGGTTCTCCTGATGAAGTTTGCTTTTCTGCAATGGAAAGGTTAAACTGCCAAGACAGACCAAAGAGTATAGATGACTCTCAATCATACAGCAGACTACCACAGCTAACAAGCACAGCCAGGAGCTTCATCCTTCTGCAAAAATATTTCAGTAACTAACCAGTACCATAATCAACACCAAAATCCCAGTGTATACTTGAAACACATGGAGCTAAAAGCCCAAGAAAGAGATGAGAACCTTGTGCAAGCCACTGTACAAAAAAAATTACGGTCAACTCCTGCAGCAATTCTAAGCCAAATCCTATAGCTGCTCAGGACACTATAGCTCTGTTATTTCCCAGAGGGGAATCTACCCATTGTGCAGTACTCTGGTCTGATCAGGGCCTCAGGCAGGAAGGGAAATCTTAACCACATACACAAACCAGAAGACAGAAGTTGACCTACCAGTTTTTAGGCACCTCCCATAGAAACCTCTTGTCACAGTCTACCACTGTAGCCAGCCCCTTTGCTGGCAGCAATCCCATCACCCTTCTTCCAGCCAGGTCCCGTCCTGAGAACTCCATGCCCAGCATGCACTGCTGCAAAGCCCAGTTACCTGAAAGAATGTTAGCATTTTTTACAAAGGAAATTTCTCTTCTAAAATCCCCTCGTCAAGAATTTACTACAACAGTAATCCCTGAAAGTTAGAACCCCAGAGACAGAAAAAGTGCTGGGATTTACCTACTGTGTAGACAGCTCTTAAGTCACCATAGTTAATTTCTCACTACAAGAGTGGCAGAAAAGGACTTAGTCTCATTAAATCTTACTTAGTATCCTTGGTGATATTGCTTTAGTTTCCATTCTTCATCTGGGAAATTTCATGGAAACATCTTGTTTCAGAGGCAATTTTGTTCCTCTTTGAAAAAGAATGATACGTAAACTAGAAAGGATGATCACAGCAAAAATATACTGCAAAACTTTTATTTTTGCAAACATCCATTTTAGACAGAGACTAATCTCAGTCATGAAGGGAAACCCAGACCTAGTCAAGTCACCCATAAGAATCTCCAAACGCACTTTGTACATATTCTGCCCCCTCTCCTTTAAATAGAGCTTTGAAACCATTTAATACGCATTATGTTAATTTTTAACTCGCTATGAGACAAGATGTCATCACCTCCGTTTTGTAGACAGGAGATGACTTCACCTTGCATTTTTCTCCCCTAAAAGCAAAGCATGTCCAGTAGCATGGCAGCATGAAACTTCAACATTCTCACCTTGGTATGCACCTTACCCATCTCTGGACCCTCCATCAAGCTGTTTCACCTCACGCTTGGTATCTATGCAATGGGCCTAGTAATGTTTCCTCACAGCAAGGTTTATTAATTTTGCTGTATGAAAAAATGGGACTGCAACTGGAAGTAGAACTTACGAGTTTTTGGTGTACAGTCCTGCAGCAGAGCTATACTTTCTTTTCAGAAGTATGCTTTCTTACTAAACAAAAACTGATATGCACTTTAGCGAGTGCATAACTAACATTCAGGAGATTATGTGAATAAACTCTAGAACAGTAATACATTTTCTTCTAGTGTAATTTTAACTCACCAGGTATAGCATCTGGAGAAAGCTTTCCTGTGGCCAGCATAATGTCCCGGAAGTTAAGAGATGCGTAATAGACTTTGCAGAGTTGAACATTGGGGTTAGTTGTGTGGAAGTGTCGAAGTGGGGAGGCGATCCAACGAAGAGATGAGAGGTCTCCACGAGTCAATACATTTACATAGGCATATTCTGTCAGCTCCTGAGATTGTGCTGCAGAAGAAGAAACAGTAAGAACTTTACCCACATTAACACAGGCACACACTTTCCAGAATGAGTAAATTCCTTGGGTAACTGCTACCTCCTCCTCCATTTGCTCTCCAGAAAGCCCTTTCTTACCCGGCATACTACCCATACCCTAAATAGCTCATCCCTCCTCCTGGCACCAAAGCACACTACTGTTCACTCAGATGGAGCAGAAGAATTCCAAGTTAGCCATTAAAAATAATAATAATAAAAAAATAATTGTAGGAACAATAGCTACTCATTTTCTATTCACAGTCCGTTCAGACTCAAGGCCCTGCAAGTGATCCTCAGACTTAAAGGAGTTACCTTGCTGCAATGGGAGATGCCTGAAGGAGCCCCACTTTCCATCACGATACACATTCATCACCAGGTTGCTCTGAACAATCTTCTGCATCTCCAGGGAAGAAAGACTCGTGGGTGGGACAGCTGATGAAGGGTTCAAGTTGGAAACGAACACACACCTAGAAGCCAAGAGTTGTCATTTTGTTTGTTTTGCTACAGGCCTGAAAAGACGCTAACACAAAAATCTCATCTCCAACTGTGACTCAAGGACATGCTTATATACCTGATTCTGTGGCCTTCTGCTTCAAGGCGGAGGCAGTTCACCATTCCCAAAATTCCTGAGTTCCCACAACTGGTGGCAGTCAACCACACAGGCTGCTCCGATGGGTCAGCCAAGACCTCCTACAGGACAAACCTCAAACTGTTTTACTATGAACCACAGAAAGGAAATAGTCCTCATACCCTTAAGGCAGAGATGAATAACTTCTATTTTAAGAAAAGTAACACACCCACACCTTTTAATACTGCTAAATAACTCATTTAAAAAGCACAACTATTTGGAAATTCAGATATCCAGGACACAAGAATTCTCACCTTCAAGGATTCAACCCACTTATAATGGGTCTCATCTATTGGCAGAAAAATGGGTGTTTTGGCAGGGGCTTGCCGGCGACAGAGGAAAAGAACTGAACCAAAGAACGATTTCTTCACAGCAACCAGATTCAGTGAGGCTTTGCTAAATAAGCCCTCCCACTGTGCCTGTCAAATCAGGTAAAACAACAATTAACAGGAAAGTTGAAAGTCAATTGAAAATACAAGTCACATCTATACTTCATGTTGAGTGTCCTCAAAGACAGCTTCACCAGGAACAACGGGCACTGTGCACCTCTTTCTTGCTTTTGCTCAAAATCTTGGCATCTGTTCTGCATTGTCCCAGTACAAATATATATTTGATTAACACAACAGTACTTTATCCATGTCTAGGCTATTCCTTCTTCCCTGAAAGATCCTCAAGAAGTAGTAGTACAAATATCTCAAAGGCCTGGCTAGGGAACTAGGCTTGCCACACTACCAGGTGTGCAAAAAATCAGAGCAGTGACCATGCTGTCAAATCCCATAGGGTATTTGAACATGTCTAGAATTTAATTGCAGCAGTAAGGAACACATCCACAGGCAAACACAATGTACAGATTCCAACACAGAAAATAACAGAAGTGAAAAAAAATGAGTTTAGATGTTACCAGTCTATGTCACATAAACCCTGTCTGCAATAGAAAAAGTAAAGCAGGACAGAGGAAACATGAAAAACCAAGTCACCCAAATCCTTCAGCTGCAGTGGGGAGAAGCAACCAGCAGCAGTGAGGTGGGGAGAAGCACCTCCTATACACCTAAGTTACATTGAAATAGCATTTCAGAAAAACAAGAGAATGAAAATGCATGTATGGGATATCCAGAAACACTAGGCTCCACTATCAATGAAATAAAGATGACTGCAGGCTCTTAGAAAAGCACCCATTTGCTTTCCAGGTACCAGGCACAAAACTGCAGAAGGTTTTTACCGTATGACCCCTTAAATTGAGGGCCAGGGACTGTGTCCCTATCCAGCAAACTTTAAGAACTAATATTAAAATCCTGCCCACTCTCACCTGCATCATATAATTTTCTTTAGAGAAGGTGCATTCAACATGCATGCATCTTATCCAAGGGATTTGCTAATACCAGGCTACTGACACTTGTGACAGATCTAGGTTTTAAGTTATCAGCTTCAGTAGCATCTCAGTCTACTTTTTATCCCCCCTCTTTACTGGGTAAGATGCAAAGCCAAAGAACTCACCCTTTCTCCTTAAGTATCCTTGAAAAATCACTGCAGTAAGCGAAGGGCTAGAATCCATATCATTGCAAAATTCAAAATCCAACTACCACACTCCAGAATTACAAGCAAAAAAGTTAAACTATTAGAAGTGCTACTCTCATTCTAAAAAGAAGAGCTGAGAGGCTACAGTCCCTCAAATCAGGAAGAATGCCTATGTTCTGTAGAGGGGCAGTTTCCCATTACTGCTTAGTCTAACAGCTGCCAAGAGAGGGTGATGTCCCAGTTCCCACCCTTACCCTAGCCACTCACTCTCCTCCTCCTGTGCCAGCATTGACATTAGTTCATCTGAATGACATACCGGTTTGCACCTATAAAGTAGACACCCTGCCCGCTCCCTGCCACTTCCAAGGGCTTATTTTGCTGTATCTCATTATGGGATCAGATAAAGTGGGGAGGAAAGGAAGGAAGGAGAAAATAAAAAGAAAAGTACAAGAGAAAAAGCCCTCCTTTCTGTGACCACTTCAGTATTAGAAGAATTTAATTAGTTTGTAAAGTCTCATGCCCAGCAGCAGTATCAAAAAGAAGTGAAATATTCTGATACTGAAGCATTTTAGGATCCTACAGTGATAAAGCTGTACCCCACCCAACAATGTAGCACATTATTTTAGTTATAAAGGAATTGCCCTGGCCAGCGTTCTCATATGGATTAGAGATATACAAACGACAACGAATAATTTTCAATGCATTAAGAAAGGCTTTCCTGACTGAACTCAGTTTACTCTCCCAACCTAATATGTGGAAATTCACAACTCTTCTCTTCTGAAGAAGTGTATATTACATGTTCCTGCAGAGGGCCTCAATGGAAACCAATGTTAGTGTCAACAGTCATCACAAGAGTGTCTGCAAGCAGCAGAGTCCACAGTATCCACTGAGAAAGTATCTGTCCTGCCAGGAGCTTACCTCACTCAGGAAGCTGCGTTTCTGCTGTAGATCAGGACTTGTAAGGAAACTGACAATTTCTCCAAGAGTTTCTCCTTTAAGAAGGGTGTGTAGCAAAACAAATCCCCCTTCTTTCACTGCAGCTGCCAAATTAGAGATCATTTCAGTAGTGTTCCCTAGAACACTTGTTGAACAGTTGTATACCACCAGGTCAGCATTGGTCAGATTTCCAGAGGGAAGGCTAGATGGATCCCACTGGCTAAAGGAAACTCCAGCATCTTGTAGCTCTGTTTCATTAGCTGAAAGACTTTCCAGGATGCGGTCAGTGGCAATGTAGTCCACCTGCAACAGGGGCTGAGCATTCAGAATACTTTTGACACGAGAAAACAGATGTCCACTTCCTGCAAGAGCCTGTGAGAAAAGAAGGGGAAGGAAAAGAGGAAACCAAGTTGAAACATGAATGATTTTCAGAATTATAACTGGAACAATAGAAGTATGTAATCAGGTTACTGGAAGGCCTCAAAACACTGGCTATGGTCCCATCCCAGGCTTCCCACTAACCTCTACTATCTTCACCCTGTGGCTGGTCATGTTCTCCACTGCCACATCCAGGCAAGTCTTCAACTCTGAAGAATCTAGCAATCCATTGAGAAGAGGGTCATCCTGGAAGTGCATTTTCTCTTGAGACACTATCTGTTCCAGCTCAGAATGGAGGTTTCCATTTAGTTCCAGACGGCAGATTTCAGCAAGGATATGCTGAAGGCCCTTCTGTATGGGCGAGGACTCTGCAGCAGCCACTGCATCTTTTAGTCCAGGGATGACTAATTTGACCCCATGCACTGCCACCTTAGCCTGTAAATTCTGGATCAGATCTATGGAATAGAAGGCAAAATGAAAGGAAGAGTCAGATTTTCTGAAGATTTTTCTTTTCCTCTTTGCCTCCATTTGCTATGTGAGCTGATCAGCACCACAAATTACAGCATCTTATATCATCAGCCTAGCCACAAAGATATAGTGTATGCTCCTGTACACTCACATGTTTATGTATTGTGCAGTAGTTGCAACTCCCAAACAAGTAGGCTTTGTAGCAAGACAGTCCTAAACACAAAAATTAGCTGTGGAAAGACTCTGACTGAAAGAGGACAACTAATAGAAAACTTCTGATTGATTTAAGGAGTTGTGGAGGGAAACTATAGATTTCTGCAGATACAAAAATACTGAAGTGCTCTTTTGCTTTATAACCAGAAGGGAAACAGCTCATCCTGACTTAGAGATCAGAAACAGCATTACAAAAAAATAAAATTAAAATTCCTCTACAGCACTTTGGGGACAATATTTGGACACTGCGAAAAAAAGAGCAATCTTTAAAATCTATTGCCAAATTGAAGGATAAGCATGAAGGCAATTTACCAATATAGAACAAAATTGCTGTCTCAAGATACAGCAAAATTCATGACTAGAGTAAAAACTTCAAAAAATAGTAATTTTTTTCCCTTTCATGAAAAGGCACTTAAGAGTGATGAGCTGAGTGGATGCCTCCCTATCCAAAGAGCACTGTACTAGGCTACCAGTTTCAGAGCAGACTAAGATGCTCCTACTCTATTCTTGCAGCAAACACAAACTTTTTTTTGGCATGCCTCACTAAACCACTTTCCCTCCTTGGATATGCTCTTGTGCCCACAACCAAATGGGAACAGACATGTCAGCTTACCCATCTTGGCAGTTCACTGGGAAAAACAAAACAAGAAAGCTGAAGACCTGAGGAATTAGGCTCTCCTGTCAGTGTTTGAAGCAGCTAGGCTGGATTTCTCCCTAAAGAAGATGATTTGTGCCTCTCTGCCAGCAGAGAGAGTTGTGCTATCTGACACCACATTGGCTGTTACAGAAGGGTAGATGCCCCTCCCCACAGCTTTACTCCTACTCACATTCTAGCAATACCTCAGACAGAAGTAGCTTTTAGCTTCTAGCAAGCAAACATAGGACTCCTGCTCAAGTCTTCTACAGAGACTAACACTTTATTTCTTGGATGTTCTGAAGTAGTATGAACAGTTCTCTCAGACATTTCTGTCAGGCTCAAAGATTCCCCTAGTGTGACAAGAAACCAATCCCACTCTACCTTTGCAGTGCTCCAGGTATGTGTGAAGATGGACACTGGAAGACAAACAGTTACTCTCAGTATAGGGCACAAAGCAGAATTTTTCCAAGGTGGGAGGGATTCGTTCCTGTTGTCGTCGTGGTGCCACAGAAGCATGAAGACCATTAATCTGAACACCTCCTGCTTTAAGGCTATCAAGACAGTGGTCCACAACAACATCAACAGCTGAAAGACAGGAAAGAATTCTAAGTTTGCATCAAACACTACAAGTATTTTATTCAAGTTGATCAGATGAACAGTGCTATATCAGACTGTTACAGAAGCTGCAGAATAGCTCAGCAACAAAGACGGCCCCCCAAAGTCCATGGTGCTTCTTAGGAAGTCATACATTCATCCACACAGAAGTCAAAGCAACTAGCAAAAGCCCAGGCATGAGACACATTACCTTCTACGTTGTCCTGGTATTGGCACACCTGCTTTTGATGCAGCACTGGGTCAATATACACTGAGCGAATCCTGGTGGGTAAGCGTAGACTGCGCCCAGACTCAGCTAAGATTGTGACATGTAGCAGGGTGTCAAGGAAGGTCACCCAGTTCCCATTCCACAGAACTTTCCCTGCGCTTGCTGCAGAAGAGGAGGAAGGGGAAGCCTCAATGTGATTTTGTCATTCAGTAGATGCCAGAAGTCACTGCTTATCAAATGCAAAGTCTGCTGTATGTACCCAGCTTCCCCTGTAAACTCCACTAGTCAGTTCTACATTGGAGATAACAGCTTTCCCAATGCTCTGTCAGAACTCTTAGTTGTTCTCCATTATCACACAAAGTATAATTAGCACACAAAGCACAGTCAGGTGGACTGTTAATAAAAAAGAAATTAAAAGAGCAAATATTCATCATTGCAATAACCATGCTCATCATTCGTCTATAGAAAGTAACTTCACCTTCACTGTTGCATTCCAGAACGCCCTGGAAAGTTGGTCCATAATTATATCCACGCAGATGCAGCTCTTGGTAAACATCTTCTTTCAAGAGGCCAGAATTTGAGCTCATGTCTACTTGACTGTGGAAGTCACCTAGCTGGTTATGGAAGTTCTTCAGAGCAGTGTTTTCTAGGAGGGATATCTTCCCTGATGGGCACAGTAGCAAGAATAAGAATCATCAGTGTCCATAAATAACGGATTTTAGTAGGACAGCACATACACTTACACTTCCTTCACTTACCACTCACAGCCAGATTCCCATTCCCCGACACCTCAAAGCAGTGGGAAGCAGGCATAAGTCTTACTTCCAGCTGTACTGATCCTGCAAGAAGCATTGAGAAAGACAGGACCGTGAGGTCATTCATTGCTACCACTCTCAAGCAGAGCTTTCTCTTTCACCATCTCCAGACTTATTGCACACAACATGTAACAGAGATGACTAACGTGCTACTTGACTGTATGAATGAATTCACTTTGTTCAGTCATGTTGCACTCTTCTTCATATTCTTTCTCCTGTGTGTTCCTCCTCACTTTCCCCTTGCATTTCTTTCCTCCCGCTCCCTTCATCATGCAGTTTTGCAGTTATACCAGCACTCCTCACTCACCCTTTTTGGGAAGAATAGTTGCCTGATGAATTGTGACTTCTTCAAACATAACAGCCATTTGCTCCATAGCCATGCCAAGAGACTGTGCCAGAGTTCGCCAAGCCAGTACTAGGTAGCCAGTTGCTGGGTACAGGACTCTGCCATCAATGCAGTGACCAACCAAGTAGTGGTCAGCAGAATCAGGACTCACATCTGTCAAAGAATAAAAATAATAAAAACACCCTAAATAAAGGGGTCTTCTCCCCTCCATGTCTGTAAGAGGTGTCCATAGAAACCAAGTCTAGTGGTTTCCCCAGCTATCCTGCCTGGCAACATGCAGGTCTTGAAACTACTGTGAGTCTGAATCAAGGCAGTTTCCTGCTCTGTTTATATTCTTTCAGACCATTTCAGAAGCAGATCCAGTCTTTTTCAATCCAAACCAAACATTAAGCTTCAGAAGATGGCTTCAAGGATGCTGCTTTGAGCATCCTTTTCACCGTTTTACAAAAGAAATGCAGAGGTAAAGCAGGAAAGAGACAAACAAAAAACCCCAAACAGGTAAACACACCAATATTGTAGACTGAAGCAGATGCAGAGCCTTTGGAACCTGCTGGAAAGTCTTCAGCTTTTGGAACATCCCAGTCCTGGCTGTGGTCCCATTTGATGTATGGAGAAATAAGGGGTGTTCCCACCGGGACAGGGTATTCCACAGGTGGGAACAGGTTATTTCCAAGAACATTTATCCTAGGAAGACAAAAAGGATCAAGACAATGTGTGCATGTGTGTAATTGACCTTAATACTTAGAGGTCAAACAGTAACTGGTCTTGGGCTCCGTGTCTGAGATTTCTCTAGGAGTACCACGAACACTTACTGCAGCCAAATTTGTAACTGTAACAGTCTGCACAATGCAAAGCTTAGTTCCAAGGTTAGTTCCAGGTTATTAGGCCTCTAAGATGTGACTGCTCTTTAAAAGGCACCTTCCCAGCCCAAGCAGTCTCTAACCCAAGGCAACACTTCATAAGCGAGCATGTTAAATATGTGAAGCACGGATGTTAACCCCATTTTTTTCCAGGTTTGTTGGAGGAGTATTTCAATCCTTGTGAAGGCATGCATGCTAGAGAAGAGACTTGAATTCTCTCCTAATTGATACCCCACTCACCCTCCTCCCTTAGTCTCCTTACCCAGTTAAATGAATCTTTCCAGTCTGTGTTAGGAAGAACTCCAAATTATTTTTGTGCTCCTTCTTCATCAAAGGTAGAATGGTGCAAGTTGGTTTCAAAGCTCTCTTCAAGATAGCCTGGTCAAGTAGAGCCCATAAATCACTGGTGGAAGGCATTACTTACTACTTTGTCTCTGAATTTTTCTCTATAGATCTCAAACAACTTCTGTTTCTGTGCCAAGAATTCTGTGCTAGGTGCTAGAACGTACACCATTTTAACAGGTAAGAAGAGCAGCACAATACCCTTCCAGCAACCCAAGAAGTTGCACATCTGGTAAAGCAGAACCTATGTAATATTAATGAAATTCTGCCAAATCTCCCTTTCCCAAGCAGATCATCAAGTGGAATCAAAAGCTGCATTTCAAGAACTGCCAGATCACTCTCAAGCCTCCCGCTCATGCACACACCCCCGCACCACACACAACTTAGGCCCTTACTCCCAGGAGCAGCCTCTTTTAGTCTGAAGCATTCTAGAGCTTTTTCCAAGCAACAACTAATAAATCAAAGAATGCAGCCTTCAACATCTGACCCAACTTGTATCTTCTCCTCAGTTTGATTCCACAGTCTTTAACTTGGAGAAGGAAGGGAGGGAAGAGAAAACCAGAACACTCTCAAACCCAGCTGTTGAAGTCTTTAGTCACTTGCATCAGAGTTCAGAATTGTACAATGATTTTAACATGAAGAGTATAATCTTTTTATAGAGAAAAATATCTGCGTGATTTAAAAGCTGTGCTCTGATTCTCCCTTCAAGTCACTTTCAAAGCATAAATAAGACTAACATGACATAATACATATACACTGGATTGGAACTCAGAAGCTCTGTGTTAACCATTCCACTTGATTCACAAGTAACTATGATTCTTCTTAAGAATCTTTTCTCCTCTTGCATGCCACAGATGAAATAAAAGAATACTAGTCCTTGAGACTTAAGGGACAGGCACAAGACTACAGCACTCATCTTGTGGAGCAAGTGCATCCTAATGTACCTCATGTTCTGCATCCTCTACTATGGAGCTAATTCCACAAAGATCAATTCTTACAGGGTGGGGAGAAAGAAGTAATGATCTGATCATTAGGGCAAAGGAGTTAATGAAGAAAGCAAGCTCCTGTGGTCTCAGACTACTTCATTTAGAAGAGGGGAAAACACCACTACTAGCCACCACTTTCTAAGACAAGAACCTCAAACCAAATTCAGTGTACAGATGGTGATAACAGATTTTTCATAGAGAAGGCCTATTAGTCTTTAATTTCTCCCCCCATCCCAACTTTCACACACACTCTCCAATAGAACCAAGGAATGAAATGCTTTTCTTACTCATTGCACAGTTCAGAGAGCTGACTATCAGCTATCTGAAATGCATGGCCATGAATAAAGGCAACGATGTGAATGTCTGGATAGGGAAGTGGTAGTGTGTTGGGCTTATTGTTTGGTTTTTTTTCCCCCTAAACAGTAACATACACCCTCCCCAGCCCCCCCCAAAAATCACCCCAAAACCCACACAAAAAACCCATCAAGAAAATAAAATGTTAAAACTGGGAGAGACTCAAAAGCACTGAAGAGAGAGTGTTCTCAGAACTGAGGGGGGGGCAGGGGAAGCAGTATTCCCTAGTCCTCAGGCCCTCAATCGCCTTCCTGCTGCAGCATATCAATATAGTATCATAGCAACACAATCAAATACAATACCTGTAAAAGAGCATGTGGAGCAATCTCTACTACAACAGCATTCTCTGGTATATGCTTCAGACCTTCATGAAATAGCACTGGACTCACTAGGTTGTTCACATGATACTCTGCAGAGGAAGTCCTAGCCAGATCACTCTGCCACTGAGATTCAGGGATAGATGTACTGATCCATCGTGCTGAACGAGGTTTAGGGTCTGGAATAACCTACAGACAGGCATGGAAGAGGAACAGGAGGAAGAGTTACGTGTCACAGATAACTATAAGACAGGCAAAAGCAAGCTGCCCCTCCTTTTCACAGCTTGATCGTTCAGGACATCCTTCTGCTTGAGGCCGTAGGACTTTAAACCTCAGGTCTCAGAGGTCTACATGCTCTTCAAGAGACTTCCTTCTCCTCCTAAAGAAAGGAACCCCCTTACGCTCAACATCACTTATATTCAAATCCAGGTGCCCGAGCTTAAGCCATGTGAGCCATAGTTTGGCAATATTACCTTTTTCAGGGCGCTGAGCAGCACTGGTGCAATAGATGCCATGTAGTAGGAATGAAATGCAACTCCAGCACTGCGCACCTCCTTTGCAAACACACCATCCTTTTTCAGTTTGGCTACAAACTCATTCACAGAGTCCTAAGAAGAGGAATACAAGTGAACTAAAAATAAGAGCTCACGATGTATTTGGGATCTGTACGAGTCACTGTACTCCCCCCATGCCCTTCATCACTTGCCATTTAAGGTGAGGCATACCAAGGATGAGATTATTGCCCTTCTCAGTGTTGTAATTTATCACTCATTATGCCCACGGCTATAAGACTATTCAGTGCAAGAGATCTTTTATGAGCTTACTGAGACTGTAACATCACTTTCTCTCACAGAACATTTGAGTATTTAAGTTTATACGAAGCACCATGTCCCCTCCCACCCACCACTTTAATCCAGCTCCCCTTTGCAAGCAGCTGAGCTTTAACTCAGCTTCATGCTTTCTTCAAACCAGAACTTCACGGGTCCCAATCACAATTCTGGTATGCACCATATCAGTTCCTTGCTCACCAGAGGCCCCGAAACAGTGACAGTATCTTCAGAGTTGTGACAGGCTGGCACCACATTTGGAGGACAGCATTGCTTACATTCCTCCCATGTCAGACCTGCAGAAGGAAGACCCCAGGACAATACAAGTGTTTCTAACAGTGAGCCTCATAAGGTGAGGCAATCTTAACTGCAGAATCACTGTGTTTAATTCAGCATTTTGCAAAACTGAGAAGGATTCTTGAGAAAGACAGACATCCCCCCCCTCTCCCAAAAAGGGATTCTACAAAAGCTAAGAATTTTTATCTCAGGGCTTTAACGCGACATTTATCACTGTAATATTGAGCACAAGAACAGAGGACTGAATCTTTGTACCATCCCATTATAAGGGACGGGGGGAACCCACACACTTTCAAAGAAGCTACAGAATTGCTTGTTTTGTCTCATCTTGCCCTTAGCAATCCAAGCTAGAACAGGAGAGAAAACACACAAGCTTGACTCACAGAAACTGAGCACCGCAAAACATCTAAGAGAAATCAACAACTCTAGTGGCTTAAACTAGCTTAACACATGCAGCATCTGGTCATATGTTACATGGATACAAGTCACAGGAAGAATTTGAACTCAACATCAGATTATGAAAAACATATATGCAGCACTCCGAGATAAGTTCTGTGATAAGAGTGTCATGTATTTAATATGAAAACAAAACAGCTAAATTAGGTAGGTAGTCCTACGTAGCATTAGTTAAAGTAAGAAGTCTAGGATTATAACAAGTGACCTAGTCAAACATGCTTCATTAGACCCACAACAGCTTTTCTCTCAAGTGTTTCAGTTTTTAATTGACCACTGTGTCCAATAGTAAGAACAACAATAACACTACCAAAAATAATTTTAAACATTTAAGTCACTATGAAGCCATACCACAAAGAAAAACTGCTGGGTCCAAAGCTCAAAGTTTCACCCAACAGTGGGCAAAACTACATGACTTACAGAAACACTAAGCAAAGCTTGTTGAGGAGAAAGCTTCTTCCTAAGTGCTACTAGGCCCAAGTAAGTTAATGGCATTAAGTTCCACTAGCCAGTTGCCCACTAAGTAATAGTGGCTTACTGGTTTCACATCTCATTACTCTTACAGACAATCAGAAATAATTTTTTTTTCTTTTTAATAATTTAAATATATATGTATGTGTATGTATACACACACACGCACATATATCTATCTGTCTCAAAAGCCAAAACCCCCAGAGCCTTGGATTATCAGGCCTCTGTCACTGGTCACCATTTCCACATAGTTTTGGATGGATTACCAAAATTCTGCTGTATTCCAGGTCAGAGATTACTACTGTTATAGCAACTTCAATATTTAATAACAAGTTCTACGTTGGACGAAAAAGAAGTAGCAACAGTAGCCAAAATTTTACAGACATGATTGTCTCCACCGACACATTTCAGAGCCCAATTTTATCCCAATGCCGAACAACAGAAATCAGATCTACTTCCCTATATCACTCTTTTGGTAAAGGTATACCTACCAACAGCAGCCATTCCTCCTGGGGGCAATTTGGCCTCTTTAACGCACCTTCCCCGCCAATAAGCAGCAAGAATGGCTTCTTCATGACTTAGGGAGTTATCTGCATAGCCACAAGCTAGTTCTCCCACTGAGTGACCCAAAATCCCATCAGGTTGCAGACCTGCAGCCTTCAGCATGTCAATCTGGGCAATCTGCAAGGAAAAGTAATCACTAATAGTGATTCCATGCCAGAGTAAACAGGTGTCAGGCCTCAAAGGCCCACAGCAGTAGCAAGTACGTTACAAAATGGCTTTTTGGTACAGACATTCTTCTTGGCCTCACTGCTTTCCCCTGCCCCCCACCCCACAACTGCAGCTCCAGTCTCATTTCAAAGCAATCCCAAGAATCATTACACGACTCCTGCAATGGTTGGTCTTCTCCACTATGTAGCTTTCCACTAAGAAGCTATTTCCAGCAACAGGAGGTTGCCAAGAGCATGTCTGTACAAAGTAAGAGGCAAGACCAGCTTTCCAGACCACTTTAAAAGCTCTGCCTCTAGCTTATTAAAAACAATGAACCCCACACTGACATTCACAATTAAAAGAGACTTCATTTAGCATCACTTAGTTCATTTGCAGAACAAATTTTAGAAGGCATTCAAATGGAACCTTGTTCCTTGCCACAAACATTTATATAAAACTTAAAGACATTCCTTAGTCTCTTAAAAGGAGAAACTGCCCCACATATACACACAGACGCACACGTAAATCAGTTTAGCTCGATATTTGTTCAAGCATCTTGCAAGTGGCAGAGGCCAAAACTGTCAAGGGTGCAACACTCCCTGCTATCAAAGGGATACTTCTAACGGCTGTCATTTGCCAATTACACAAAACAAGTTTCCATTAAGCGTTATGAAGTGTTACCAGCCAAAGAGACATGCTAGCAGAGCATGCTTATGTGGATTGAGTCCATGACCCTCTCCACCAGTCATATGAGTCTTACCTGAACAGCAGCTAGTCCAACGAATGCCTGGACAATGTCATCAAAAGTGTTCTCATCTGCTTGCAGAAGCAGGTCTGAGACCTTGAGGCCCGTGTTCTTCAAAGCCTCGTCTGAGCGTAATACAGACTGGCGAAACAAATCCAACTTCATAAGGCTCAGGCCCATACCTTTCCACTGTGTTCCCATGCCTGCAGGATAGGCAAGGAGAAAGTGACCTTTAATAATACTCCACAAAAGGAGCAGACATCACACACTTGCTCTGGCAGTGAAAGAATTCTATCTTAGAGCAAAACATTGTACATTTCTAACATACTCTAAATTACACATAGCTTTTTATTTTCCTGGACTTTGCTATCATCAGAAGATAGCAAAGTTGGAAGGATTACATAAAATACAGGGAACATGAGTCTCCTAGACATATCACAGGTCTGCAAGATACCTTCGCATGCTACAGTGGAAAACAATATTAGAGCACAGAACCCAATTGCTCAAGCCCCAGATCTACAAAGGAATGCAGAAGCCTGGACCCACTGCTGCACACCTACCTGAGCAGACGTACCAGAGTGGTCTACCAGATGCTTGAACATGCTGAACCTCTTTTATGTCACTCTCAGTGCCAACTAGTGTGTAGCCCCTGTAGGGCATGGAGGATACAGGAACTACAGAGATATCACTGAGCAGGCTTGCAAATGGGCTGCATCCTCCATGTTTTCTGCTCTCTTGAATTAGTATTTCTACAGCTTCCTGTGTTCTGCCACAAACTTGAACCAGTCTTGGCGTGTTACAAGTCTCCAGAGGCTGGTGCTTGTTCTCGTTTGGCCTCAGAATGATATGAGCATTAGCACCTCCAAAGCCAAAATTGTTGATACTGACAAAGCCACCCTTCACTGGAATTGGTTTACAAACTACCTCCAAAGAGCCATCTTGTAAGGCAGGAATATCTGGATTTGGGGTATTGAAATGAAGATTTGGAGCCCACAGCCCATATTCCAGAGAGAGAATGACCTGGAAGAAAAAACAGAGCGTTCTGTCCTCCACATTTTCTTGTAACAAACATTCTTTTGTTGTTATTGTTTTACTACAAGTGACCATGTAGCATACACCAAAGCAGCTCTCTATGTTTGGATAAAGGGACACTTCAGAGAATAGCATTATTGATGTTACTAAGGTAGTACCTACTTCACCTAGGCAAATTAAGTCCATGCAGACAGTCAGCAGCAAAGGTGAGGGTGGCAGCTCTAAGTTTAGCTTCCAGACCCTTTCTAACTGGAAAGCCATGCAGTCTTGCTGGAAAAGCAGCCTGGCTACTAAGAATATCACATCTTCTTTTTCCCCTTTCAGATCTTGCTCCTTCACTATGCTCTGCTTCATGTCTCCCCAGTCACACACACTGCCACACATGCTCTTCCTTATCACAACAAGTGCTTCCCTTTCTGCCTTTGCTGCAAAAGAGCCAAGCTGAAGCACTGGTAAAGGAGTTTGCTTGCTGCTTTGCACCCATTTGTTGTCTTCTTGATCCAAAAAAGCAGGAACAGCAGACTGTTCAGAACTGGCAGAGCCAAAAAGAAGTACAGAAACAGCATGAGAGTTAAAACAGCTGTGTCAAAAAAGCAAGGGCTCCCTTCTCTCAACAGCATCTCTATGAACAGCCCATAACACCAAGACCATACTCCTCTGTAGCACAAGTGCAGCAAATCACAGACTACAAGGTCAGCTGCAAACACTGTGCTCTGTATGTTTGTCAGTTCCTTCATCACCCCAAAATGGTCAGAGAAACAGATAATGGTTTGAAAACTGTTCTTCCAAGTTGACTATCAGACATGGCAGCCTACCTGGGAGAACAACCAGCATAAATGCACAATTTCAACTCCAGTCAGCAAGTTTAAAGTTGCAGTACAAGTATTTTCACGCACACTATCCTAACACCTACAATACTATGCACTATGAACTTGCTGTTGCTTTACACAGCATATGTATTTGTACTTTTAAGTCTGCCATGGTTTCTACACAACTTTGACAGTACAGTACAGTGAGAACACACCAGAGCCACCAAGAAGCTTTGTCTCTGCCATGCAGCAAGTAATTAGACAGGCTAAGTAGTTCAAAGGTGCAGGTGAGTTTTCCCTGCCTTACCAGAATTTAACTGAAGTTGCCTTGGCAAGCCCTAGTTTCTTTGCTACCTATCCACAAAATTAATGGATTCTCTTCAAGTCTGAAATTGCATACTTTCATGGTTTATTTTCCTAACTGACATCTCGTGGAAGAGCATTTTATGGAATTTCAAAAGAAAACATTTACGAAACCGGAGACTTCAAGACAGTTACTGTCTAAGGGACAGGGGGCTTGGTGTAGTTTCTGGCTGGATCTGAGGGAGACCTGATCTGCCATTCTGATTAACTTCCAAATCTTAAAATACCAACTGCTGCCCAATTTTCAAAGAATCAAGAACAGAGACAGAACTTCCAATATCCTTCCAAAGCTTCAGGTGCTTTCAAGATGCCACATCTGGAAACGAGACCTAACATAACTTAATAAAAGCATAGCAAAAAGATATTCTAGCACGCATGATGGATTCCATGGGTTCTTGTCTGCAGCTGGAAGTTCTGATACAAAGTTTAAGTAAGAAAACTGATGAAAAAAGAGTGAGAAAACACAGTGTCAGAAGTCTTCAAAAAGAAATTGTGGCCCTTGCCTTTTCAGTTCTGCATCCTCAATGAACCTGTCCTGACAGATCACAGCAGAACTACACTAAACGTTTATGATGTACAACACAGTACAGATGCAGAGGTTTAGTTTATGACTCAGTTATCATTCCTTCTATGAAGGGGGGGGGGTCAGTCAGAGATAGAGGTGCTAAAGAAGTAAACTTCCCTGTACAGAGAGGCAGACACTGCTGTCTCCATGATTTATTTGCAGATGAGGCTATTCACAGCAAGTTGTATGTATTCAGGTCACAATAGCCACTTAAAGAGCCTAAAATTCTAGCAGTGACAGTGTACGTGACTTCAATTTGCATGGCTCCAAGGCTGTCAGTAATAGGCTTACAACCAAGTGTGAACATAGCTAGCTCTCTGCTAAGCAGTTTAGCAGCCAGAGCCAATAGATGCTTGTCTGCCTACAGCAGTAGTTTGTAGGCTGGTTGCTAAGACAACCAGTTATTCAAGCTGGTAGCCTCATCCCAAAGAACTTGCCTGGCTTCTTACCAACATAAGAGAGAAGAGGAAGAGATGATACGTCCAACAAACAGCCAGAAGGATCAGCTACTCTGTTGGCACCGAAAAGCCACACTGCCTCTTATCTTTGGTCATTGCCAACTACTCCAAACATTCAAATCCCTCTACTTGTACGCCCCTCAAACCCAAACAACTTACAGCAGTGTTTTGTTGGAAGGTCCGGTATAAGTATAATCAATAAAGTGATCCCAAAGCCTTTATTCTGAGCAGAGTTATGCTCCTGTAGAATTCAGCAGGAAGGGGAAACTAAAGTGTGTGCGTGCATGCATGCACATACTTGTGTGTGCGCACAGCAGAGCACCACCTGGGCATTCATATCCAGCTTGCAGAATAGCCACCTGAGCTTTTAAAAGTATTTGCAGGTAAAGCAAGAAGTAGATAATTAATGAGAATCACCTGAGTAGTTCTCATTACCAGTGAACATCTTATCCTGGATCAGTGCAAAGTTTTCCTTAAAACAAACAAACATTAAAACCCCCCACACTGTTGTGTTGCCCCCATCCCCCAATTTTCCTTCTCAAGCCACCTGTTACCTTGGCTAATGCAGCAAGCCCAGAGGCAGACTCTGGATGACCCATGTTTGACTTGGTTGATCCAATCAACAGTGGCGCTCTCTCACACTGACAGAAGACATTTACAATGCTGGTTATTTCTTGTGGATCTCCAACCTAGTAGGAAAATAATCAGGATGGCTATTAGCTAGCACTTCCAAAACACACCACAAAAGAGAAATCTGAAAGATTAGGATGTTTCGGCAAAATTCAAAAGTGGTGAAGCAGTACATATTCTAGTAACTGGTAGAAGGGAGAAATATAATTCATTTGGGGAAAAAAAATAATTTGATGGAAAAGTGTGGCAAGTGATGCAAGGGAAGAAAATAAGGGAGAAGAAAACACTCCAAACCCAAAGGGTCCATGCTGACCTTGGTGCCTGTCCCATGAGCTTCAACATACTCCACTTCTCCAGGTTCAATACCGCATTCTCTGTATAAAGAGCTGACCAACTGCTGCTGCATCTCTCCAGATGGGAATGTCACACCTAGGACCAAAATTGCTGTCAGTTCCTCTCTCCTATCAGATGCCTCCTGTTCTGATTTTAGCACGCTTTCAACCCAGCCCCAATCCCTGCTTGGGGCTACCAGGTCCAAAAAACCCGAAGAGAGACTTTTTCAGGATTTACACCAACGTCCTTAGCACTAAATACAATAAGCCTCTCAGGCTCTTTGGAAGAGCAGAGGAACCAGAAGTGGACCTAAAGCAATGAGTTAGACTAGTGTGGAAATGTACTTGTTCACAGAATACTAGGAGATGTCTATATCAAGCATAACATGTGAAACTTGGTGTCTCCATAACTGGAGAGTGGGAGAAATGGGACAGTAGTAGGGAAAGAGCCTTACAGTTATAACACCACCTACATTTCTACCATCAGGGCAGAAGTTACTGCAGAGATGTCCTGAGGAAGGCTAAACTAGGAACAGGACATTCCCGTTTTGTACAGTAGAAACCACCACTTGTCTCCAACTTCTTTACAAAACAGGGCCCTGAACTTTGCATTACCAAACCAGAAAAACCCGAACAATAAAAAACCTTCACAGATCTAAAGAAGAACCCCAAAACAGCCTGTTTTTTTATGACAAAGACTCTAGACTGAACAGTTCTATATGTATCTTACTTTTCAGAGGCTCAAGGCCTACCTTGCTCCTTAAAGCCATCAGTGTTACTTCCAGCATTGACTATCGTGGCATAGATCCGCTTAGCCATAGATCTCTTGGTCAAAAGAACAACAACAACAGCTTCAGAGCGACAATATCCATTTCCTGAGAGCAGAGAGAGAAGAATGAGTCACTAATTCTGCTCTGCTTTGAAAAAAGTTGAAAAAGGCCATGCAGTAAGGTTATCTCATTCCTGAGCTACTGCTTAGAATAGACTTGCTTTGAGACTATGACATATCCACTTCTTTAAAAAAAAATTAATGCCCTAAAAAGGCTTGCTGCTCATCACAAATGATGATAGAAAGTTTCCATCAAGAGACAGCTATTTCCTCTCCCCAACATCTGAGGAGTGAGCCACACAGTTTCTTCCCCACAGGTAGTTTTCTAGGTTCAATGGAGCATGCAACACAGATCAAGTCCAGGTTATGTCCCAAACAGCGCACCTAGGCACAACTACAAGGCCAGCTCTTTGCTATAGTAGAAGAGTATCTGGTCACAGACTCCACAGTAAGTTCCTCGCATACATGACAACCTTTTGTACTAATGCCTTACCTGAAGCATCAAAAGCCTTGCAGGCACCATCAGGACTAAGCATACCCAATTTCATGAACTGCACTGAAGTGTTGGGTTTCAGCAAAAGGTTGACCCCTCCTACTAGGGCTGCACTGCACGATCCATGACGAATTGCCTTATAAGCATTTTCCAGAGCAATGAGACTAGAGGAGCAGGCCGTGTCAATAGTTAAGCTCGGTCCTTAGGGAATGGAAAGGGAAAACAAAAAAGCTGGTTTTTACTGTTTATTTTCTTGACTTGCTCTCCAAAGACTACAGGATGGGATCACAAGAGAAACATATTAAAAACCCAAACATTAAATAAGAGTTCCTTCAGAACATAACAGGTAATCCTAATACAATGGGAGACAAGAATCACCATCTCTGCCTGCTTACCAGGTAACAAGGGATGAGAAAGGTGGAAAAAAATTTGCAGACAGTTTAGCTTTAAGGATATTTTAGAAAATTCCATCTCTGCCTCCATCAAAAAGAGATATTGTAGCTTCACAGGCAGGTCTCATCTATTCCCCCATTCTCACCAATAAAAATTCCTCCCCCTTCCTGGTGCTTCCCCCTAGCCTTGCCATTATCTCTGCTCTCTGCTGCTCTTCAGAGTAATTCCCATCCCTCCACTCTCTTCAATGCCACACATGATTCAAGTCATATCTATGCCTTCAATCACATCATTTTGGCAGCTCTCCGAATTCTTCCACTTTATTCAAAAAAAAAGCCAACTGTTCCAGTCAGTTTGTCTCTTGGCTAGCTGACTCCTACATAACTTGATACCAAATAGCAGTATAAAGGCTGGAAAGGACCTAGGCCTTTTTATGAAGGCCTCCTGACATCATGATCTTTCAGATGAATGCCAGCCATGCCCATCAGCAGCAACTGAGTTGCAAAGCCTTACAATGAGTCTTACCTCACAGTTACAATACATTTTCTGCTTCTCTTATGCCTCCTTACAATAGTTGCATGCTACTTTCTCATCCCAGAAGGTGTCTACATCATCATATCCCCCTCACTCCTCTACAGAAACTGTGGTCCAATCATGCTCAAATTGCAATTGCTGATCAGCATTGACAGGTTTGGGGGGCACTTACCTGTTAAGTCATAAAAGTAGGAAATCCTGTTGGCAAGCATAGCACGCTGGCAGCCTGTCATACTGTATCCCACAAGCTCTACTGGATCTTGGCTAAGGGCTTCACCAGCTTCTGACCCACTGGCACCAATCCATACACCTGTGTCTGTGCCACGGAGGGTGGCTGGATTAATACCTGCAGAGGTATTGGAAGGTAGATTACAACAGACAAACATAAGAGAGGCAAACTGGGGAGATATCAAGTACGCTGGCACCAGTTCATGAAATACTGTCCCTTTCTGGCAGGCCTGCAGCATTGTACCCTTACCTATAGTTACCTTTTATCTGTTTCAACTGCAGACCTTAAGTCTTACTGCAGACTCCACCAGAACTTTGGTACTGGTTTTTGGTCAGAACATATTGTGCCCAGAGACAGCTTTTCAGCTTAGCTGGGCACTACTAGAAAGTCTTGTGTAGAAAAGTGTATGGACTATGAAATACATAAATGCTTATCAGATAAGCTAACAGCTGACCTCTAGTGCAAAGAAAAGGAGAAGACTGAAGGGCAGAAAATCACAGCACTTGTAATGTCATGTGAGCACGTGAATATCTATTTCTAGTGACACACAAAGCCCAGATCTGGAATACAAGACAGAAAGGAAAATTCTTAAGCACAAAAGCCAAAAACCAGAACAACAAACAACTCTGCTCTAAAAAACTGCATAGCGAGCTCAACTTGCAGCAATCTCTACTGTTTCTTCTCTATGCTTCAGGAGTCCTGGAGACAAGCGGAATATTCAGGCATCCAGACTGAGGCTCAGCAGCAGACGAGCAAGTGTTAATTTTACTAAGTCAGTACTAGTGAGGTGGTTCCAACTTTTTCCCATGTGCGTATGTTCAGACATGAAACTGATTAACATGAAGAACGAACTTTTTGGCTCTGTGTATAAGTAGCTCAAAAGCTCAAGACACTGGCAGTGATGGAGGAAAGAGGCTCCTATTTCTGAAAGCGCACTTCCTGGGCAAACCTTCTATAGAAGCAGATCAAATGCCTCAAGTTTTCCATGAACCTGGCCAATAGACAGCAATACATCAGGCCATCTGCCATTCTTTTAGACCATGGATGAGAATTCTAACCAAGTCATCTTCCTTTTGCACTATGCAAATATGACTTTCACAAAGGGATCTATTATGGAGTATTAGATTAAAGCAGAACACACAAAAGCTCTAGAACTGTTGACTGTTTAAGTGCTTCTGTTGTACTGGTTGTACCATACGATGCAGGTAAAGATTTGCTGGCAGCCAGCATAGATTTCCTAGTTCGAGTTCCAAAGAACACACCTTTGTTCTAACCCCCACACCAGTTCTTTGGTCTCCTCTCAAATGTGATGGTCTTCTCTTGTTAAACATCTCATCACACAGGCACATGTCAGCACCTGCTGCATAGAGACAATACAGCACAATTCTGTCTTCAGTCATTCAGCTGCTTACCTCCATCCATAATAGCTTCATAAGAAACTTCCAACAGCAAGCGAAGTTGAGGATCCATCGTATGAGCTTGTTTGGGGTGAACCCCAAAAAAGGATGCATCAAATTTGCTTATGTCCTTGAGCTTTCCATTTCTCTTGGGCAGTCCGTAAATTCCTGAAAAGAAAAATTCAACACTGAGTCACAGAATACACCAGTTTTGAGGCAGCTACCAGCTGAGACAAAGTGCACAATGACCACAGCTGATTCACAACTACACATGAAACCTCACTTCCTTGTTGCAGTACCCAGAGTGCTGCATGAATATCTACCCACCCATCTCTCCAAATCTCATTTGTAAATGAGAATGCTGCATTAACAAAAACAATTGTCATTTTTAAGACTCTCCTGGATATGGCAGCAAAAGACATCTATCTAGTTTAAGCATTCTTGCTTTGGCAAGTTGTACCAAGCACATAAACAGAGTCCAAATCAGTGGTTCCAGTCAGTCACCAGTTAGAAGAAAAACAAAAGCTCCTTTTCACTTCTGCAAGTCACTAGCTTGACTTGGATAGACGCGTACCAAACACTTCAGAAAGGCAATCAGACAGAACATCGTAAAAAGCCATAAGTTACAGGACTGGAGTCCCTGTGCTACTTCTGAACCCAGAAAAGCGTCAGAGCTGTCTTACTGCTACAGCTATCAACAGCAGGTATGGGATTCATGTTGCCTAGCTGCTCTGTCAGTGTTATTTGGAAATAAGCTACATATTATGTAACCTACTACTGCATAGGACATGACATTATAAAATGGATTGCGTGAGACCTTCATAAAAGTGTTCTGTTCCTGAATTTCTTGATGATGTATCAGAAGTGAATTCAGAAGCTCTGGCAGGGTTTCACAGCTGATAAATCCTTTTCTTTCATAGGATAATTCCTCTAAAATGCTCAGAATTCAGGGCTCCAAAAGAAGAGACAATAGGCACTCACCTGGTTTCCACCTCCGATCATCCTCTGTGACCATATCAACTCCATTAATCAGGTTGTCCCAAAACTCTTGCAAGTTCTCCGATTCTGGCAGCTTTCCTGCTATGCCTGCAATCACCACGTCCTCCATCTCTTAACTTCTCCCTGTTGCTGAGATCCACAAAGCAGTAAGGCTAGTAAGATTTCACACAGAGAAGGAGAGTATATGAGTCTCTTGTCTTCCTGACATGTTGTGACAAACAAGCATATTTGCAGGAGAAACACCCACACAGGAACAGCCCATGGAGTCTCTACTAAAAAAAAAAAGAAGACATCCCAACTAATCAAATGGACCATAAGATCCATGGGGTCAATGAGGATGAGAAAACTGATCCTGAAGGAGTGTCAGGCTCCAAGAACCACCAGTTTCTACATGACAACTAGAGAATGAACAGGTCCAGCTCTACTAAATGCAGAGCCTCTGTGAAGTCAGCAGAGAAGAAAGATTAACATGCTGAAGCAGAGGTGGGTGGAGAAGTTATGACATACATATAGTAAAATACATAATTACAAGGCAAACCTAACAGGTAGCAAAACAAGTTCTACGATCATTCCAAAGTTAAGCGCTAACTTAAGAATCAATAATCAGAAAGTTTGTTGGATGGGGAAAAAACCAACCAAACACAAAAAACACAGAACAAACAGAAAACCAACCAACCAAAAAAAAAAACCACCTCACACACAAAACAAAAGCCCAGAACACACACAGGAGAAACCCATACAAAAGCAAAAAGATTACAACTTAGCATCATTTTAAATACCCAAAACAAGAAGTTGTACATATAAAGTGTTTCTGAACTGGACCCCACTGCCACATGTTTAGAAGACTAGGAAGGAGGTCCCAAGAAATTTGCATTCTAAGACCCCAATCTCAAACACCACAAGAGACCATCATGCTGCATAACGCAGCATGGCAGACCATCTATAAAGTTCACAACACCAAATGATCGTTCATATATCACGGTCAGACACACTCATTTAATTTATTTTCTATTACACTAAAAATATATTAACAACTAAGCAGAGAGAAGGCAAGTTAACCTGATGTTTCAGTTAAGTTCAAATTATAGTTTGTAGATTCTAAGTAGACAAGTTAAGGGAGGGGGAAAAAACCCCATATACATGGGTTATTTTTTTTTATATATATAAAAATAAATAAAAGTGTGATTGCATGAACAAAAGAGGTAGTAAGCATTCACAGTACTTCCTTAAATAATCCTTCTGGTAAGTAGAAGTAAAATATTCTTCAGAGTTAGTGTGTGGGATTTTAATAAGTAAAAACAACAAAGAAAACTGGGTATTCAAATAGCTAAAAGACTTCCTTAATAGCTTTGAAAGAAAGACTTTGATATGGAAGACCTAAAGTTTGACTTCCATCACAGATTATGCTCCATAGTGCCATGCAGGCACTTTGCTTAAGTGCTGCTGGTGCTTGATCATCTCCTCCACAAAACAGCACTAATGGGTACTCTTAGATGAGCACCTCATAGCTGTTCTTTCAACCCAAGACATTTTGTTTAGGCACAGTTTTAAAGCCCCTTTCAGGAGTTCCTGATGCTTCTGAGCAAGAAACGCCTCTCTTCCACCCAAACACTGCTCAGGCGTAATGCCTTCCTGTAGCTGAAAGCAGGGCTGGGGTGCACAGAGGGAAAGCAAAGCCCTCAGGTTAGCTGAGGCGTAGCCCAGCCCGAACACACTGCCACAGAGGTTGCCCGATTTCTCTTACCCTTCCTTCCTTCATCAGTTATCTTGATTCAGATCTGTGGAGTAACTGTGGAATTATGCAACATGCAACACTGAAGCAGGAGAGATCATTGCCTCATCCAGTCCATCCCTTCTGGGAGCAGAAACAGCAGTGCTCCCAAAAGGACATCTTGGATTTCTCAGTCTTATGCTAAACACCCAGACAACACAAGTTCCACTCCACTCTGGTTGTTCATTCAAAAAGGGAAACACTAAGGGCCAAATGCACAAGGCCCTTACTGAGAAACTATTCCCCAAAACTGAAGTTGGTAGTAATAAATACAGTCTACTCTGCTCTGAACAGATGCCTCTCAGTTTTTCCACTCAAGTAAATCTAGTAAGTCAGTTTTATTATTGGTGTCATCACTGTACCTGGAAAACCCAATCAAGGGCCACAACTCTGCTATACATGTGGCAGTTCTGCGCTAGGGGCAGAGAAAGGACAGATCTCAGGCACAAAGCTTACAACCTAAGCGTAAGACAAGCGACAGACAAGATAACGTGATTATGATTCAGTTTTATGGCTCAGCTCTTTGGGCTATGATCTCTAGGGAGAGAAATATAACGTGTATTTCAGGGGACTGAAACATCTCTCCCTGGAGTACCAGAAAAACTCTATCCAGGTACGACCAATCTTGACAAAATGTTCTTCTGAGACAGTGAAGTAATGGAGTTTATCAGCAAAGCAATTTTTGCCAACGTTATGAATGTAGTTGAGCAAGACTGTGTCAAAGGTAGAGAAAAAGATGCTGTAGTAATCAAAATGTAGAAGAACAAGAGCCAAAAAGTTAATTTTAGCTGGGTGAATGGGTAAGAAGAGCCATAACTTAAGGATTTTTATACACAAAGAACTTGTAAGATTTAGACTCAAAACAAAGAGCTCCAAACGCCTACATCTAAGATAACATACAAATTACAGATTTAGCAGCAGACAGTAGAGATAATTTGCTGTGGAAAACAGCTGGGAAGAAGAAAAATCATGAGTACTAAGTCATCCCTGATTAAACAGTGATTAAAGTAGATGCTACGGCTACCAACAATGTCTTTGGTCTTCCTCAACAGATAATAAGCAGGCAGACCATTTTAAAGTCGATTGACTTTACCCCCAAATGGTGTATTGTATTATTTTACTATATTAGAGACCCTTTTTTTAAGAGCATTTTTAGACTATACACAGTACACTGACAGATTTTTGAAGTATAGGATGTAGCACAGAAAGAAAATTGTTTCTACAACCGTTTTAAAGGAGATTGGACTGCAGCAAATATGCAGAAGAGATTGTTCCTACTATATCTGATGACCAAAGTGATCAAAAACAACAGGTCAAAAAAGGAGATAAAGAGGGACAAACAGGACTCTCTGATTTCTTAAGGCTGTATTTTGCTGCATCCAACCAGACTTCTATCATCCTTTTTCCTGTGTTTATCCCACAGTTTTGCTTGAATTTAATTCTGTGAATTCTTCCCAAACAGCTTACATTTTTAACTGAGGGGAGAAGTGAGAGAACACCCCCCCCCCCCATCAGTCCATAGGCACGTCAGTCAAGCATAAACTACTACCTCACTGGATTTACACAATGTCTTTTGGCAATGATATTGCATTGCTGACTCACTCAGTTTGTGACTGGTAATAACTAGCAATCCCTTCTGGTATTATTGACTAGTAACAACTTTCATCACTTTATACCTATGCTCTGGTTATCCACCTCCCACATTAGCCATTTGACAAGGCTGGTTTGCTTATTGATGCCTGTTCCTTTCTCCAATCATGTTATACCTTCTTAACCTTGTTCTCTATGTATTGAATACCTAGTGGTATCAGGTTAGCTTAATGCTATTATCAAAATTACTCGTAAGTTGAAATACTGTTCTCCATTGCATTTAAAACCTTTGCTTTTCAGTACCTCACTAATCCAGCACCAAAAATTAATCAAGAAGTATTGTTTTCTACCATCCCTGGCAGCTGTACAACTTTTTTTTTTCTTTTTACAATAATTACATCTACTGTTTCCTGACAAAAATATCTCTGTGTCCAAAAGCTTGTATGCTTTTGGGGGGTGGGGGGAAGGAAAGACAAGAAAAATAAAAAAGTGAAGGTAAAGTTTGATTTCTTCTCCCACTCATATTTGACTGGCCAACCGCTGAAGAGAATACTTTTCATATTCTGCTATGTTCACCTAAGGTTCAGTGAGGAAAGGAGGAGAAGGAGGGAAGAAGAAACTGTTTGCAGAGAAACAACAAATAAAACCCAAACATTGTTTTGTCTGATGCACAGTTCTCTTTCCTAGACAGAAGCACAGTATTTATTTCACTGTTATTTTGATGGCTGTCATCACAGTGGAACAGAATCCTCAAAGCCAACTCTGCTACTGTTTCTAGGCAGTCCAAATCTTGATCTTTTTTGGAGCTCCCATTATTGTAAAACGAAACATCCATGACTCCTCCATAGCTTCCTTCAGCACAGATACTGACAAAAGGATTGCTTTCTTAGTTTTTCAGTATGACTACATCATAATCCACGTTTCCTAATCTCCAACTATCATTTCTAAAATTTGTAATCAAAACTGTCATTACATAGGAACTTCACTTAAAAAAGCTATAACACCTGCCTCCAAAAAATGCTTTATAAAAATAGAGGCAAACACAGGCTGCTTTTAATTTTTTGAAAGCATTTGGCTACCATCAATCTGTGTGTTATTGCTTTGAGTTAACAAAGATCTTTTAACTGTCTCTTTCTGTTACAAGGCTGGATTTCTCCCATTGACCACAAGACAAATGAAAAACGGTAGCGTATTTTCATATTTAAGATGCACTACTTAACAGGAAACACAATCTGGTTCAGAGCTGTTATTTGAGAAAAGTAGCTCTGTTAATTCCCAAATGGTCAGAACTGATTTGTACAAAAAATTAAGCCCCCAGCATCACTACATCACGTTCGTAAAATATCTGTTCATAGCTGCCCGTGACATAGGGCCCTCATCCTCCGAATTCACCCACTAAATGCAGCCTTTCACAATGCACTATTATTTTCAGTTTGTTCCAAGAAGCATAGAGGCTGCAGGAAAAGGTGAACCCTTCGCTCATGTGGCTCGAAGCTTTTCCTCCCGTTTGTTTTTTAAGGCCAGAGACGCTCCAAAGCCCCCAACACTGCTCTCTCAAGGAGCATGCAAGTTAACATACACAGGTTTAACACCACCCGTTTCGACTTAAGCATCCGAATAAAGGTTTTCGCTAGGAAAATACGCATTCGGTATCTCAAAGGGCCCTACGCCAGGGCCGGGATGTGGAATAAAAACCAAAGAGGAGCAAAGCCAGCAGAAGACGATCATCGCGTTCCTCACCGAATCACATCATCAAATCCAGACTGGTGTACGATAACTGGCGGTTATTTCGTGCGGACGGCTGGTTTATATCGAAGCGGAAAAAAGAAGTTACACGGCACCTTCTGCGAGATGGTTTCCCGGTACCTCCTGACAAACCACCTTTCGCAAGAGCGGGCGAACGCGGCGGGATCCCCTCCCTCGCCAGCTCCCTCAGCCTGCCGCGCCAGGGCTCCTACGGTACCCGCGACCGAGCGGCCCCTTCAGCCCCGGCACCTGCCCGAGACGGCCCGCCGAGGCCGCCCAGCCCCGCGGCGGGCGCTTGCTCGCCGGGCACCGGGCGCGGCCCCTCGCCCCCCGCAGAGCCGAGCCGCCGCGGCTGGGGAGCGGCACGCCTAAGCTCCTGGGAACGGCAGGACGGTCCTGCCGCCGGCCGCGGGCGAGGCCTGCGGGCGGCGGTGCCCCGGCGGCGTCCCCGAGCGCGCCCGGCCCGGCGGCGAGGGGTCGCGGCGGCGGCGCGGCCCCCGCCCGCCGCCAAGATGGCCGAGCGCCAGCACCACAATGCAGCCGCTCGGCCTCCCTCCGCGCCGCCTCGCCGGGCGGGCGGAGCGGGAGGCTGCGGCGCGGCAGCCAGCCGCCGAGCTGGCGGTGACTCTCCTCGGCAAGGGCGGCGCTGGCCCACGGCAGAGCGGCCCGCGGCAACAGGGCGCGGCGACCGCGGCGCGGAACCTTCTGGTCGCGCGGGCCGGGCCCGCGGGTACCCCGTCGCCCGCCCAGCCGGGCGCGGGCGCAGCCCCGCACGGCGCAGAGGGCAAGATGGAGCCTCCCTGGCGCGCCCGCCGGGCGCAGCGGCCCGCGGAGGCGGGAGCGGAGGCTGCCGCTCTCCCGGCCGCGCCGCATCCGCCGCCCCGCGGGTACCTGCACAGGGACGGAAGGCTTCGTGCCGGGAAGACTCTGGCGTCAGCTCAGCGCCGGACCGGACTGCTGCAGGACGGGCTCTGCGGCTGAGACGCGGACGCTGCGGCGGCCGGTACCGAGCTGCGCACGGCCGATGCTCCGCGCTCTCCTCACTGTCTCCCTCTAGCTCCCACCGCTATTTAAGCAGTCGCCACCTCCGGCGGCCACGCCACATGGGCTGACAGTTTACTCCTCGCCGCAGTCCAATGAGAGCCGGGGCAGGGCCGCCCCGAGCCGGCCCCGGGGTGATGCCCACCCCTGCCCGCCGGAGCCGCTCCGCGGGAGGAGGGGGCCCCGATCGGGCCGGGGCGGACCCCGGCGGGCCTCCGTGCCCGCGGCACCGGGCCAAGCTCTCGCGCCCCGCCCCGTACTGGAGGCCGTGGAAGGCCGGGCGCTGCGGGGGGGGACGGACGGGGGGGCCGGCTTAGGACCGGCCCGGCCGGGGGTGAGGCAGCGCCGACCAACCGCGGGCGCGGACCTCTTCGTGTCTCTCTCCCACCTCCCCGCGGGTGTGCACACTGGGGGGCGGGGGGGGGGGGACGGGGACGACGACGCTACCGCCGCGCCGGCACCGTGGCTCGGCGAGGGGCGCGGGGGCTCGGCGGGCGCCGGGCCAAGCCAGGCCGGACTGCGGCTCGTCCGCACGCGCCCGCGGCGCACAAAGGGAAGGGACGCTGGGCCGGACGCGCAATCCCGGGCCGGCACCCAATCCGGAGGCGGGAGCGTGTGGGCGGGGGCGCGGCCCTGCCAATCGCGGGGCCCGTGGGGTGTTGCTAGGCGATAAGGCGATGTGGTGACGGCTGAGGGGACGGCCGGGGCCGCCGGCGGAGCGAGCAGCACCCGCGGCGCTCCGGCGGCGGCGGTCGTTCACCCCAGCGCAGCGCGGTCCCGGGGTTACCAGAGGGCAGCGGGCACGCCGGCCGGGGATGCGCTGCCCCGTGCCCGGGCCCGTCGCGCCGCCGCGCCGGGCGGCAGCGGAGCGGGCCCGGGGGCGGGCCGCCGCAGGGGGCGGGCCGTCGCGCTCCCGTGGGCGCCAGAGGCTCGCTCCCCGCCGTGCCCCCGGTACGCCCACCTTCCCGCCCGAAGGACGGGAAAGGGGGAGATGGCTCCGCGCGCAGGCACCTTTTCTCCACTTTCCCTGCAACTCCTACTCCTTAAATCAACGCAGAACAGTAAACGAATCTGCGTTTTGCTCCGTGCTACCCACGACTGCTACCTCAACGCGAAAGGAGCCCCCCCCGCCTCTCGGCCGGCAAGCGCGGGCCCGAAGGCCGGGACGCAGGAGAAGCCCCCACCTCCCCTCGCCCGTGGGTAGAACACGCCTCGCTCAGAGGTCCCGTTCCCATCGGCGCCTTCCAGTGCTGCCAGGACTGCGCTGAAGCACTGCTGCTACGCCATGCAGCTCGCTGACGACCTTCTCTGGGCAGAACTTGCGCCTTTAGCCACATATTCCTCAATACTGTAACAGTTTTTTAACTCTTTGATAACAACAACAATCAACAAGTTCCTCTCTTTCACCTTTTTGGTACACTGTGATCGGCTGGAATTCTCTTTTTTATAAGCTCTCCTTTCTCTGCACAATTCAATAGCTCCCACAGAAGGACCTGCTCACCACTCCTCCTCTGGTTTTTAAGAATCAACGCCCAATTTGTTAAATATTTTGGTCATAAGAGAAACACATGAGAGTTTTTCCCCCATGCATTTAGTACACACTTAGCACAACCTCCCCCCCCCCCCCCCCCCCCCCGGATCCAAGCAATATGTTCATGTTATTTATTGTCATTATGTGTATTTATACGCTATGTTCTTATATACGACGATTGAACTACTTTTTTTTCTATCGCAAATAAAACAAAATGGGACAATCAAGAGCTATCATCTTCTCTTACCTACAGTTGCATTAAGGAAACCTGTTTCTCTGGGAAACGGAATAAATTAAAGTTGTGTTTCTGGCAACAGGTCTGCGTGACCAGGCATGCCAGGTAACATACTGGGGAGGGGGGGGGGGGGGGGCAAACAACCACAAAGAAACCCCCAAACCCCTCAAACAAGCAAACAAAAAACCTAAAAACCTGCAAAGAAACCTACATAAAGGCATTTCTGAAGTCTGCAGCCCATGAGCTTATATCCATGATGTAAGGAATAAAGAGTAATTCAGATGCAGTGTTACAAAGATTATGGTACAAAGTGCTCTTTTACTAAGGGCACACTGCTTTTAACACCAGTAAATGCACAGGATCTCACAGCACTGAAATACTGTGCACCTCCACAGTTCAATATTAAACATGGCATTGGAAATTTAAAAATTATTTTTCAGGATAATCTACAGCTATTAAAAACTCTGGAATTTACATGTTGTGTTCTAGAAATAACCAGTGAGAGCTGTAACTGGTGTGATCTGGGCCAAAATTCCTGTACTTGTTAGAAACCACTATGCTTTGAGCTACAGAAAGAGCTCATTCAGGGCCTGGTTCAAGGGAATGCATCATGTTGTTCCGGCTCATGAACAATGTTAAATGTTGAATCCAATGACAGGATTTTCAAGTAATTAAATGATTTAGAACGAAGCTCACAAGGTCTCTCAGGCCTCATGTCGGGTTGGTAACATCCCAATGACATTTACTGCAGATTTAGCATCTGATTATATCATAGCACCTTTACACTGAACCAAAACATTTTCAGTAGAGAGTAGAAAAATAATTATTCAAATTCACAGAATGATTACCACCACATTGTCAGATGCCAAAGAGAGCAGCTGTTTGCAAAGAGTACCAGGAAAGCATTTCTAAAAAGAAAAGCCCTACAAAAAAAGAGTAGCACTGGTGGCTAAGTAGCTCTCTTCCTTCATTAATCCTGTTTAGATTTTATATGTTTTTTTTAGCAGCAACTGAGAAGCATTATTCACTTCAGTGATACCACTCACAGAATCACAGAATCGCTTAGGTTGGAAGAGACCTCTTGAGTTCACCTAGTCCAATCCCTCTACTGAAGGAGGGTCAGCAGGAACACGTTGCCCAGGACCACGTCTAGTTGGGTTTTGACTATCCCCACAGACGGAGACTCCATAAACTCTCTGGGCAATCTGTTACAGTGCTTGACCACCCTCACAGTAAAAAAGGTTTTTCTTGCATTTTTCATGTGTGTTTCCTTTCCTTACAGTAAAGTTCATCACTGTAATATCCTAAGACAGCTCAGCATTACTGGAAATGTTACAAAAATACACTGATTACTCGTTTCAATGTCCTGGCGTGTTCATAACTATATAGATACCCCTCATTACATCACAGCTCATTCATTTTTTCTTTTAGTTTCATCTGTTGTAAGACTTATTTCTTACAATGCTTCTGTATGATTCTAAGTGTTGCTAACGAATGTTTCTCACTGCTTTAAGCTCTGTGCAACCTCTTGTTAAGAAAAATGTAATTACTGGTGTGACAACAGAAGTTTAATTTTATACTCTCTCATGTTGTCTGAACGAGTGGAAAGAGCTACAGCAGATTCAGGCGTAATCTTTTCAAACCCCTGTATTTCAAGTAGAAAGATAGCTGCACAGGATTAACGGTTGCATTGTTAATTATAAGAAAACCAGTAGGTTGAGGCATCCCACTTCTAAGCTTAAATCACATCTACAGTTTCACAACAAAATATTTGCTAAAGACCTGCAAGCCCTGCCTAAAGGCACAAGGCTTTACATATGCATTAACTGGGCATTTCTAAATCCACGATGCAAGCGATATTTAACATATATAACTGAAATAAATCAGTATTAACAGTGAAGACAGTAATCTCATAATGTACACAGATTAACCTTTAGGATTCACAGCATGAAACAGGGTATTTGTTCTCTCTTCTGACCGCAAACATCCCAACTCGATATACAAAAATGAAATATTTAGACCTGATTTATAGATTTCAAAGTAAGTTAATAGCAAGTGTGGACCTGGAACTTGCTGCCAACAAAGAAATCAGTCTTTAATATTATAGTTGCGGATTTTTGCCATTTTAGAAGAGATTTTTGGTTTTATGGGATAAGCAGAAGGTAAATTCCTGGATTTCAACTTCTGCTGAACTTCCAGCCTGGTTCCTCTGACTTTCAAATCTGCAGATGGCATTTCAAGTTTATCCTTGGTTTTGATATGTTGCCGAGATTCTTCAGATTGCTCAGTTGAGTGTGTAACTTCAAACTCCACTGCTCAAAAAAAGGAAGAAAAATACTTTGTAGTTATGTTTGTATTTAATTACGAGACTGGATAGTTGAAGAGAACTGGTTTACTCTTTTTCTCTAGGTATATTGCTGCCATACTGCCACATTGTTGAAGTCTTATATTGAGTAACAGAACCATTTCTGTACATAAGAGGCATAGAACTGTCCATTAAGGCTTGCTATGCTGATGGTATAATACATCAGCATCCCCTGCTAAATCCTCGCTTCATCTGTACCTGTTCATTCTCTATTAGCATCAGACTGCTTAAGAGAGGAGAGAGACAGACAGCTGGAAGGTCGGTGTAACTGTTCCAAGTCAAGCACTAACCATCTGTTCAGCTGTTTTTAAACATCACATTTTACAAGTTTACCCTCCTCTCCATTGTGTGAGAGCATCTGTATCAATCAAGACAATACCAACACACTGGACAACACGATACAAAGCTAGATCTACCTGTTCCTGTATTGGGAAACGGTGATAAAGTAGTTGGCTGCAATAGTTTGATCCGTTTCAAGAAGTCACCAGCAGCCGTAAAAGCTGCAGCAAAACATGCTTGGATTTGCATGATCCAAAGGGCTCAAAGGCAATTCTGTGAGCTTGACAAAGCTGCACTACCACCATTATCTTTTGCGGTTATTTTTATCTTCTCTGATAGAGGAAGGCATTTACTGTGGAAATCTTAATTTTTGTTGCCTAAAATATCTGTGTGTCCTAGAGAGGACTAACTCAAAAATTAACATCTTTGGTTGGGAAGGAGGGAGACTGGTCTTAATACCAATCGGAGTCCATTCTGCAGCTTCTCGCATAATGTCTGAAAACCACTATCTCCAACTAACTGAACTTTAGTCTTATCACAGGTTTCATTAGGTAAGATAAGTGGAATTGGTCAATCACAGTATTCATTGTAAGCTATAGGTAATATTTACAGGTGCTTGGCTCCAGCCATTTAATCCTTATTTTTCAAGGCATTGAGATTTTAACTTTAGATTTGCTATGGAGAGCCAAAGCAGACAGCAGAAGTAGCCATAATATACTTGCGACAACACACACTACAACATTCTGTACTAGTTGAATTTTCTGAGCGTGACAGGCTTCAGTCCCAGGTACTATTCAATCAAAGTGCAAGAAAAAGAGGTGCACAAATTGACAAAGATAGGTTATTAGTAGGATAAGGTAAATTTTCATAGTCAACAGAACATGGTAGAAAGTCCAAACAAAATTCTACGTGGAAGGAAATAAAAAATATTCTTGAATTATGGAATGAATTAATCTATTGAGGGTTTATAGCTCTATGCAAAGCATGAAACTGTGGCTAGTGTCAAAACGTAACACTTTTAAAAATAATTTTTATGTTCAGGCTTAGTTTGAACCAGCTCTTCACTCATGTGTGTGCAATCTCTGCACTAAGTCAGCTTGGTGGCATTTGTTATTACAGGTGGCAAAAGCTCAGTGGACTCTTGTGCTATTGATGCGAAATCCTGTTGTTCAGCTTGCCACCTAGTGGTTACCTACAGATGTAGAAGGTATGAAAGAAGATGTCTGAGCTCATGGAAGACCTTTGGATGTATTTTCCTGCCTGGAAAAAGGAGTTTAATCATTACAGTGGATTACCCTAGACCTCTACCACATCTGGCAGGTAATAAAGCAGAATTTCACAACATCAACAGTTTAGAACAGTGCAGGCAGGAGTGTCGGAAAGGTACTGGATACAGCTTCAAAGATTATTTTGCTTGAACAGGAGCTGCAACAGAATGAGATTACCTCTTGTTTGTGGTCTAAATAACAGCAATGAGCAGATCCATAAATAGCACACAGTCAGCAGTACTTACAGAGAGTCTGTTTTTTGAAATACTCCCTCAGTTTTGAAGGGTCTTTTTTTATTCAACCAAGGGGATGGCTTTCACAAATAATGTGGGAGGCCCTAATCCCGTAGATCCAAAGGCAAAGTAACCAACCACCAATGAATCACTGCATCCCTTCCTCTCAAGTCTTCTGTATGCTTGTCTCTTGACATTAGTAGAGACACTACAGTTATGTGTTTGGAAGAACAACACAGAACACAAGGATTCTATATGACTATTGTAAAGTTTGTTCTACAAAATAAAAAAAGACAAAGAACAAATAACTCAGAATTAGAAATGCTATTTAAAGTGAAATATCCTATGAGAACACTGAATAAGGACCTTCATATGTTACTGGTTCTGCTTGGGACTGTTCACATGTGTGAAGGACATTGAATGAAATCAGCATGAATATGCACTGTGCCGTAAAATTTAAATGCAGTAGCTTTGTTTTCACAAACAAACAATGAAAAAGCACACCCAATTTACAAGTGTGTAACTTACTTTCAGAAGTGACCTTGGCAATAAGAGCTAGTAAGATCATAGTTAAAAGCCTAAACTGCTTTTGAAAATGGACCTAAATGTTTAGTGTACTGGAATGCTTAACATCTCTATTTGATGTGTGTTAACTACAGTCAGAAATTAATATTCACAGATTTTTTTTAGAACTAAAGAGATACAGCTAGACATGTTGTATGAGCAAACTGAAATTTCCCCAGATGGAAAATTTCATTTAAGAAACTTGTCTCTAGATATTTGCTTATGGCTAAAAGTGCTTCTGAAGGAACACCAACTCAAACAAGTTCCTATTCAGGAGAAGAACATTTAAGTGAAGAAAATGTAACTAGGGGATTAGTTAATATTTGTGAAACACTTCAAAGATGAAGTTTTATGTAACGCAGAAAAAAAATCATGAGTCTTTCTCTGATTGGAGCCAGAATGAAGCCAGAGCCAGAGCACTCTTTCTGTTTGTTAATATTTTACCAGATTCTTTCTCTGGCCAGCTTTTTACCCACATGGATTGCTCTTAGAACTGTCAGTGATGTCAAAGCTGTTGAAATTCTGTCTAGTGTGGAAACACTTAAGATAACTTTTGATCCATAAAGTGTAGAATTTCAGACCACAGAGCTTTTGCAAGTAATAGTAACAACGAGAATTATAGTAAAAGAAACTCATCTAAGTTCAAATAGTAAACCAGAAAAGTTACTTTGCTTCAAAGCAGCTCAATCTTGTTCTTTGTTAGGCTACAATGTAAACTCAAATTAATATGCCGAGGACATAGTTCTGAGATCTGTGGAGTGGGGTTTCTCAAAAGGTACAGTGGGACCATCCACTGCTAGCGGAGCCCTCCTCTGGCATGGAAAATACAAAGTTTCATCTACCTCAAAAGTGTGTAAAACAAGTGACTAGTGGGGACATTCCAAGCGCAGATACAGCTTGCCGCACGCTCTTCTTCCCTCTGCACTGACCCCAGCCTCTGTTGACCCAAGTTGATCAGGAGCTTTTCACATGGCATCACAAAGCACCCTTCACAGTATTGGCTTCACTCTAAATGCAGTCTTATAGTCAAACTTTACTATGGGATGTTTGCCTGTCTTTCCAGAAAAACTAGTAAGTGTCTCAAATAGCAAGTAAAAACTTCATTAAGCTAAATTACTTGAAGAAAAATAAATTCCAATTTTCTAAATGTTTTACAAGGCTTCCCCTCCTCCTGCCTAACATTTATTCTAAAATCAATAGCCCACAGGTGAGTAGAGAAACCTTGCACCATGTACAGAAGCTAATCACATGGTTGTATACATGTGTCTTGATTTTCAGAGGAAAGCATACAACTCTTCTGACAAGCAACTTTCCTTTGAGGATGGCCTGTCATCAGCTTTCAAGACACGTATGATACGGATCACCAGCTGAAGTCTTCTACCTGCTCTCAACCTCTGGGATAGGGCATATAAAATGGAAAGAGAGAGAGAAGCATATTTCTTACTAGTACAGTCTACATATGTAACACTGACACTTTTAATATCATTGTGGCTTGTATCTGTCTATCTCTGTAGCAGGATCTTTTTCTTTCGATAATACAGAACAATAAAAACACCTGAACAAGGAACCCGTGTTCTTTCTAAACCCTTTCTTTCTACTTATCTGCAGAATTAACATACAAATTATTAAATTAATCTCATTCCTGCAGTACAAACTAAGAATCAGCAGGTAGAGTAAGGAGAGAGAAAATTAAAATATCTCATAGCCTTCTGACTTGCATGGAAGCTTCCACAAGTTCTGAATTTGATGGTGAAATGAACAAAGTATATGACAGTCCACTTCATGTTAACATGTAGCCATAAATGCTCCTGAGTCACTGAATTGTGTCATATGCTGAAAATACAGCAAATTGCAGGGCTTACTTGACATGCCAACCATTTTAAGTCCCAATAGGCTGTTTTGTACACAAAAAAACATGAAGGAAGCTGTTCAACAGGTTCAGAAAATCATTCTCACACTACAATTGTTTCTGTTTCACCAGAAATGCCCATAAAACACAGCTACTGCTGTGACAGATTTGTACAGAGTTGAACTTGTAAAAGAAATGTTTGAATAAGCAAACTTGCTTGCTTTGTTGCAAGTCATTTTTTGTTACTGAGCTTTCAAGTCTGTGTGTGCGTCACTTTTATCTGAAAGCCCAGTACCGAGTCACTCTGTCTTAATGACTGTTCTATCCACTGTAACCATGTGTTTGATGAATGTATTAAATTCAAGTGAGTGGTTTTAAACAGGAAAGATTGAGTTAATTTTCCATAGCTCAGGCATGAAAAATAACGCAAGCTTCTGCTAAAAATCAGAAGCAGAACCCCTTGAAAATTTTGTATATTCTGCTCTGACGTGACATTCTTCCAGTAAAGAAAGATTTTGCTTTCACAATCTTGTTTTCTGAAATGCAGAATTCAGTATAGTAAAATTAAGGATACCATTTGGATGGTTTCCTGGAGGAGAAAGCTAAGCAACATGAAAGAGTTTTTAAAAGTCCTATTTTTGCAATTAAGTATTTCAGGGCTTGCATGTTTGAGTAAGAAGTTCTGCTCAGGTGTTAGGGTAAATCTGGATGCAGAGATCAAATTAAGGTTGTTCTCAGGAAAACATCACCCCTTATTGATGTTTCACTTGTTTCATGTTGGCAGTATCATCTTTCCCTTTTGCTATTTTCTAGATCCCCAAAAATCTACAGTAAGTTTTGCAATGGTGGCTGGAAATTTCTAGACATTAAGAAACTGATGTCCTTGTAAGGCTGCCAGTGGTGTTGCATCATGCATACAGGAGCATGAAACTGCATGGCACTATCAGTAATGTTTCAAAGACATCCTTTTGCTTATCCTGTCAATATAGGCCTGACCTAAAATACTCTTCCTATTTCAGTTCCAGCCCCACAAAAAAAGCACATGAATCATGACTGTCAGCACTATGTCCATTCCAGTCCTACAGGTCTGTCAGTGCACATTACTTTGTCCCTGCAATGCACTGCTGTTGTGAATAAATACACTTGTAATCCATTCTTCATTTTGAAAGCCCTTTAAAATATTTTTTTTTCTTGTGTGCCGCTAAAGATGGTTCATTGCACCTATACACTGGTTTAAAAATAGATATAATGTAGGTTGGAAAGGACCTCTGGGTGAAATGTCACAGTGCTTATCACTCCCTGCTCAGAATGTATCTTGACACAACTCGCGTCTATTGCCTCTTTTCTTTTCACTGTGCACCTCTAAGAGTCTGGCTCTGGCTTCTCCAAAATCCCTTACCGGGTAGTTAAAAAGCAGCAATCAGACCACCTGTTGGCTTTCTTTTCCACACTGAACAACGCAGCTCTCTAAACCTCTTCTCCTGTAACGTGCGTTCCAGCGCCCTAGCTGTCTTGGTGGCTCTCCATTGGACTCCCAGTTTGTCAATCCTTTGTACCAGAGGGTACTCTGGATGTGGCCTCACAGGTACCAAATAGAGGGGAACAAACCACTTCCCTTAACCCACTGGTTGCATTCTTGCTCCTGCAATCTGGTATGTGGTTAATGGCACATGAGCATCTATGTAATGGTAACAGGTCACTATTAATATAAAGCTCATTTGAAAAGGCTAGATGGCTGCCATGTTACTCCACAGCTGCCATCAGATCATCAAGTGATGATGATAAAAATAATAATATCAAAATCAAAAAACCAAGCAACCCACACAAGCCCCACAACACTGTAAGAAATAATTTATTGAATGCTATGACTCTTATTAAAATATAAAAATCACCTTTACTTGGAACATTCTGGAGAAATGTTTGTCTGTCTATTTATAAAGACCCTTAATAAAGAAGAGTCTACAATCCTGCTGGGGAACATACTCCATTATTAGCCATCCTTAAAGTTTTTCCAGTATTATAATTTAAGGCCATTACTTTTTGTCCTATCCACAGCAAGTGTTAGAACAGTCTTCCAAAGTTTGCCAACGAAGGATTACTTCATGAACAGGCCAACAGCATGGGAGACGTAACATTCATCTGCAATATACCGCTCAACATAATGGCTACCATTAAAAAGTTCCTTTACAAGTTGCCTGTGAAGAGGCTACACTTCACTGCACATATCTTACAAATGGCGCTCCTGCTAAAATTTCCAAGAACGTGGTGCTTTTTGTAGAAGTATAACATTGATTAACGTTCAGTCTATGACCTAGGCTTTACCTTCTCCTCTCATCCTAAACCAGATACTGTCTGATATGTAAGGTCAGGATGCTGTCTCACATATAAGAATTTGTGTCTGCTTTTATTTTTTTACGTTCCAACTTGTTGCACTGGATTATAAAATTCTAGTGGATAACAACACCTAGTTCACTGTGTGCCCACAGCATACACCACATTATGCCCATGATCTCACTTTTGGCCTTTAGGTCTTAGCACACTATGCTGTATTGTAGATATTAACCTGCCACAAAAATGATTAAGCAAGGATTTGCCAAATTACAATTTGATCTAACAGTCATTTGGCAACACATGCAGTGTGCAATTCTCAGACGGACACTTTCATATCTGCCCCAGATAAGGTTTAGACTATGTCAAAACAGAAGGGTATTTGCATTTCCAGGAGTATCTAATAAAAGGGGAGAAGTATTTGCAACAATGGCATTAAAACCAGAGAGCTATATAGGCATTTCTTTTAATTCTCACTTCTGCTGGCAACAGTGAAATTCCCTTCAAGTAACTCATTAGATCTTCAGATTCTGGTTACAGGACTGTAATAACAGTAGCAGTCATGCAAAAAATTTAGTGGAAGGGGGCAGAGTCCACTACTGTACTTCCATTCTTCTAGAAGAGTCAAATACTGTGATTACTTTACAAAGCATGCTTACCTTGGTCAGTGTTCTTTTGAGGACTGAGAACAGAAAGGCTTGATCCCATTTCTGAAGTCTGCCAAATACCTTGGCAGAAATTATGTGCTCCAGATGAAGAAAGCTGGACTTGCTGGGCTTGACTAGGACTCTGCCCGAGTGGCTGACTCTTAACAATTTTTGAGGATGTATCTGCCTTTCGTTGCTCTGGCCCATGATTTTCAATAGAGAAATCTAGCTGAACCTGCTCAAATTCAAACACAAACTTACAGATATACGTACGTGTCACATCAAAGACATCTGAAAATTGGTTAAATCTCACAGGGGCATCTTGGTCTTGGAAAGATAGAAGGTTTCAGCAAGAGGCAAGACAAAAGAAAATTATTATTTTTAGTTTTGAAAGGTTGTATAAGGAGATTAATTACAACATCATGAAAGTGATTGAGAAACCCTAGTTTATTAAGTGTTAACAGATACTATTTTGTACAGGAACAATGCATAACTTAAAAAAATACCTATATTTTTAAGTATTCCAGGAGATGACTGTTGAGAAACTGCAACTGAAAAATCCAGATGAAGGCAAATTACATTGATGATAAAACGGCACTGTACCTCAGCAGATGGTAATTCTGTTTCTTCTCCATAGCTGCTTGGAGCTTCTTCTTCCTTTAAGCTAGGGCAGGCAATTAGAGAAGATATCCTTGAGGGATGGTGTTGCTTTGTATACTGCAGCTCCTAATATGAAATATTACATTAACACAAATAACGCATGGTCTCTAAAAATAATACATTTATAGCTCAGTCTGCTGTTACACTGCTAGATTTAAAATAATCAGTTATAAATAATATTAAACAAAATTATGTTCCCTTTGGATGAACAGGGCCACACTACCCTCAAAATGAACCTCTCACTAAATCTGTTCAAAATCTACATTTCCTGCTGCTGTTACTATCATCCTGCCTTGTTACTCAAGTTTACATTGTCAGGGTCATTCTTTACTTTTGTCGTTTCCCATGATTAAATTACAGAAGAAAAACTCCCAAAGAAGTCCTAAAAACCCAAAAAATAAAGCAACTATGGAAAAGTAATTTGTCAGCAACAAAAAAACCCTAATTACCACACAAAGTTTCCCCAACTTTCAGCATGTAGCAATTAAAGTGAGATTTGATGAAAAGCGGACTGCTTCAGCCCTGTCAAAGGAGATGAAAATAAACATCAAAGTCTTTTGTTGTACATTTAAGACTAAAGAAGCAAAACATGAGCCTATCATATAAAGTAACTGACACTGAAATTGCTGTAGGTATGATAGTAATATGTTCTCTCAGTTTTTGGTAAGGAGGATGATC